>NC_089825.1:91270978-91870978 GCF_035046505.1 Tiliqua scincoides
GCATAGCTGTGCCTGTGGGGCATGGGCTGCATCCTACAGTTGGGGGGGGGCAATCATGGAGGCCTCCTCAATGTAAGGCAATGTTTGTTCCCGTACCTCAGAGCTGCATTGTCCTTATGTCAGAGCTGGAAAATGGGTTAGGATTGGGCCCTGAATGTCCAATGTACAATGCCAGGCTTCCTTCCCAAGCATACAGCAATGTTCTCACACAACCCTGAGCCCGGGTTGGACATTGGGCACAGCCCACATCTGTCAGGATCTGTCACAGTCCTACAGATTTGAGTGCTGCTTCCCTATGGGGTGAACCACCAAAAAGACAGATTTGAAGGTTCCAGAGTGAAGGCTACCCCTTGGCTCTTCCTGCCATCGAAGGGTTATAGTGACTTTTTGGACAGGCTGGGATTTTGCTTGAGCCACATCATTATACCTGGTTCCTGGTTCCTTGGCTTCTGACTCCTGGCTTCTCACCCTGCAGCAGCTGGCAATGCCTTCCTAATGAACAGTCTGTCAACACAGTCCAAAATCTTTTCTAAAATCTTAAGGCCATCTCCTAGGGGAATTGCTAAACCACATTCCAGAACCCCACACCAGATGGTACTGCTATGCTCTTTCACCACTGGGGTTATATATCTGTGAACAGGAGAGTTGTGTGTTCTGCATTTGTTGGAAACCTGCATCTCCAAAGGTTCTGGCTGCGAGTATAACATTGGAAGAATGAGGTTCGTTCCATAAACAGCAGAATAAGAAGCCAATGTATTTCTGAACCATGCCACTCCAGGCTGCAGAAGGCAGCTCACATGATTGAGTGGTCCTCTGCACAGAAACGATGCATGGTACAAAGAAAGCTAGTACGGCAGGGCAAACGCTAAGTGAGAATCCTCACATGCTCATTTTCTGAGTGCGGGGAAACTGTTTCGTGAACAGGAGCATCCAGTCACATGAGCCTCTTGCTACAGCCTGGGCTGTCAAGAATGAGCCCCCAGAAGCTCTATATCCCATTATAATTGGGGTCTCCCAGTGTTTCCTTTTCAGCAGCACTGCTTCTGCTGAGGTGTAAGTTTGTGAGTGCTTATTTCTGGCCATCGTCTGCTTAATGACATCACTTTCCTGCTTAATGATGTCACTTCCGGCCCTAAGCAGGCACTATGAATGCTTTTCGGCCCACTATGTGAAATGAGTGTGACGCCCCTGGGTTAGCGAGTGTTGCAAATTCTGTGCCATAGAGAATCATGGCAGACAGCAACTATAAATGTTTACAGGAAGGTCAGTCTATGACATAAGGACATAAGAAAAGCCTTGCTAGGTCGAGCAAAAGGCCCATCTGCTTCAGCATCTCATTTCCCACAGTGGTTCAGCCGCTGCCACTGGCAAGCCCATTTCTCTTCCACCATTGCTCTGCTGCAACCAACGTTCGGAGGCATACTGCCATTGGAACTGGAGGTAGTGCATAGTCATCATGAGTGGTGGCCATTGATAGACCTGTCCTCTGTGGCTTTGTCCAATTCCTTTTTTAAAACCAGCTCGGCTAGGGTCCATCTTGTGGCAAGGAATTCCACAAACTAATTCCACAGGTGATCCGGCAAACCCTGATTGCTCGTTAAACCACCATTCTGCGTGTTGTCTGAACCTAGAAGCTGTGGTTAGCAAACCTGGATGCGAAACTAGGATCACAGAATGTTAAGAGTTGGAAGGTATCTTGATGGTCATCTAGTCCAACCCCTGCTTTAATTCAGGCAACTATTACTGGACCCCTGCCAGGCAGACGTCCAATTTTTGCTCAAAAACCTCTAAGGAGGAAGAACCCACAGCTGTATAAGGCAAACAATTCCAGTGCTGAACAACCCTTACAGTTTAGGAGTGCCTTCCTCATTTCTAAATCTACTTCCCTGTAGTTTCAACCCATCGCTTCTGCCCTCAGGAGCCACAATGAGCAGGTTTCCCTCGTCTTCTGCATGACACCCTTCAGATACTTGAAGATGGCTATCATGTCAAATTCCCAGTGTGAGTCAACCTGGTGGTCCATCCAGGTCAATTATTGTCTATAGCAGCAGTTATTAAAACTTTTCAGTCTCCATAGCTCTTTGCACTCCAAAGAGAAGATTGAGGGAGCCCCGCCTCATGTGCAGAGTTTTGGGGAGCCCCCAGAGCACTGGCACATGCACAGAGTGGCACAACACCAAGCACTGAATACCATCAAGGAACCAGAACAGGAAGGGAATGAGGACAGAGAGCCATGGACAGGGGAGGCTGGAGGGATGGACAAGCAACATGGGCAGGGATCAGACGGCAGCAACTTGTGTTGTAGAGCCGCTGAAGGGGTCTCGGGGAGCCCCAGAGCTCCTAGGAGCACACTTTGAGAAACGCTGGTCTATACTATCCGACAGCCTTGCCCCAACCCTGCCTGAAATTGAACATGGGACCATCATGCAAAACAGTTTCTGCTCTGCTATGAAGGTTCAGAGTCACCCACTGTCCCTTCTTTCCTGCCACCCAGAACACCATGGGACCTTCATGCAAAGCAGTTTCTGCTCTACTATGACGGTTCAGAGTCACCCACTGTCCCTTCTTTCCTGCCACCCAGAACACCATGCTTACATGCAATAGGCACCATTATTTCTGTGCGTGCACATTAAAAGTGCATTAAAAGCACCCTTAACGTGTGAGAATGAATTTATTGGTGTTTCTTGCATCAGGTTGCTGCAGGAGGAGGTGTGGAAGTAGAAGGGAGCACCGAGCCTATCTTTGGGCTGTCACTACACTCCCAGCCACCCCATCCCCACTGTTCAGGCAGGCGGGTGGCAGTGGCAACATAGTATATGCGCAGCCAGCTTCCCACACTGTGCACTGACAGGGTGGGCAGGGTGACCTGAGGAACCGGTTCAGCCAGGACAATGGTCAACCTGGCTGTGCCTCAATAGTTCATATCACAAAGCTGTGATGAGAGTTGGGGGGGGTTTGCTCTTAACCCCCAATGTGGTTCCTATGCCAACTGTGACCCCCCCTCCCTCCCTATGCACACTATTTATAGTTTTTAAAAAACCTTCCATTGAAAACCAGAGGAAGCTTCTTAACAAACTGTAAATAGTGCGCAGGGAGTGCGCAATCAGCATAGGAGCCGTGATGGGCGTTCATGTGTTGAAACTCTCCTACACTGCGGACCGCAGCTTCACAGCCTCTTCACCCACTTGCTCCCTGTGTAAAGGAAAGTGTGGAAAAGAATCAATCATGACCAGCCTGGTGGGTGCTTCTTAATCTGTAGTTTGACCTTTAGTGCGACCTGACCACAGGCACGGCCCTTCTGTTTATCCAAAGTGCGCCGCAGCTGTCACAGCCATTTCCATCTCACCGTCCTTTTTCTCAGCGTTCTTGCCGGAGATGGAGGAGCGTAACGTTCTAACCCCTTTGAAGAGGCAAATAAAAGAATCAAGCAGGACGCATCCTAAAGCCAAGCCAAAATCGATTTATTTGAATAAATTCTGTTACAGCCTGTTCTCTTCAGGCTGATTACTTCTGCTCAATATGAACGTAGCCATTGAAAGGAGAAGAGAAGGAAGCGGTGACTATGAACAAGGCTTTCCTTTGCTGTGTGTGACCCCATCCAGCTCATGGCAGAACATTGACTCTCTTCTCCCACAAGCCTTTCCTGTACATTCTTGGAGCTGGCCCAACCATGAGACCAACTGAGGCCTCAGGCAGCAGAATTGGGCGTGATGCCCACCTCTGTCCATCCACTCACCTCCACTATTGCTCCTCCTCCCACTTCCTGAGCTGGAAAAAGAAGAGGAAATGTTGGCAACCTTTACGGTACAAGCCTACAGCACCCAGTATTCCCAGGCAGTCTCCCATCCAAGCACTAACCAGACCTGACCCTGCTTAGCTTCCGAGATCAGACAAGATCCAGCATGTGCAGGGTAACAGTTGTTGTTGAAGAGGAAAGAGTAGCAGGCTAAAGTATCCGTACTCTGTGACAGGCTCAAACTAAAAAGAATTGAAAAGAGACATTTTCAATGGCTTCTACTCCCCCCCCCTCCACCCAGTTTTGGAATGTCCTTCCTCCCTCTGCCCGTCCAAACCTGAGAACTTTTCAGAAGGGTTCCAATACTACAGTCTGATAACACCCTCATCAAGACCAACATCGACACAGAATCCAGTGCAGCAAGCCAGTGGCGTCACTAGGGCTTGCATCGCCTGGTGGGGGAGGCCAGTGCACCACCCCTATGATGAACCTCCTCCCATGCAGTGGGCGGGACAACACCCCAGTCAGTGGGCACGGTAATGTAATATTACCCTGACCCGACTGATTTTTTGGCTATAATGTTTGATAGAATAGAGATATTTCAACAGGGTTTGCTTCATTGCATTCTGCAGGAAATTACACATTGATCGATATATAACATGATGGTGTTATTCAAAAATACCAAGCTTTAAAAAATTTTGGCAAGCAGTGTCACCCCCCCATGCATGTCACCCGGTGCTGCCAGCACCTCCCTAGCAATGCCACTGCAGCAAGCTTTCATTTTCTGCAGAATGTTTCATCAGATTGTAGAACAAAGCAGCAAGGTGGGTTAGAAGCTGGACGTGACGTTACAGCCCTCAGAATAGGCAATTTATAGTTCACAAACAACATGATGTGCGGGAGGAGTTATACAGACTTACAGCCCAAACCGAACCGACTTTCCACTGATGCAACCACGCCAATGGGTCGTGTGCTGCGTTCTGCAGTGGTGGGGGCAGTCACAGAGGCCTCCTCCAGGTAAAGAAACCTTGAGGCTGCATTGCGGCTCCATCAGTGTTGGAAAGTTGGTTTGGATTAGGGTCTTAATCTGATGCATCCGGATTTCAGGATGCATCCTGGACTTCAGGAGCCTAAACACAACAATGGCTGTTTCCCCATTTTAACCCATTTTTGCCCAGCCCACAGGTGTACACATTTGGTCCCTGCTGCATATATACAACGTTGGGCAGAAATACGAAATCTAGCAGTTACTCAGTTCTGTTTTCAGCATGTAACGGAGCATATGAGCACCTTCTATGGTTGAGAGCAGAAGCAAAGAAAAACATAGCGGTTCTTATATTAGCAAAGCTGGAGAATGATTTTGGTGGTGCTCTGGACAGTGTTGCCTAGTGGACAGAAGGCATTTAACCCCCAAAAAGTAAAGACAGGTGGCAAAAGATTATTTTCCTCCAGTTTCCAGAGCCCTCTCCTGTATGGCTCCGTGTGATGTTCTCCAAAGTGCACAAATCAAATGGTCACTTATTTATTTACTTTCTTCAGAAGTATTTTCTCACCTGAGCATGCTTGCCTTTAGGACTTGGTGAAGTCAAGAGAGAGCAAGGACATAGAAATGAACTGGACAAGCTTGTATTCTGTTTGTGGGGGGAAGGTGTCCTTTTCTTTTGGTACCTGTACTGAGCCTTTAGGCTGGGCCAGTGATGTACCATGAGGGGGGGCATGGGACAGTTGCCCTGGGTGCAAAATTCTTAGGGGCACAAAATTTGAAAAGAAAAAAAAATACTTTTGATGGGTCCAGATAAGCTGGTGGCAGTCACCTTGGAAGATGGCAATTTCACTGGGCAGCACCATCTTGGAAGCTGGCAAAAGACCAGTTGTCATAGTACAGTAATATTAGAAGCTTCTTGAAAGCTTTGTTCCACCCAGGGTTGGGGGGGGGCAATACTTATTGGGTGCTGGCAACCCACACTACACCACTGGGCTGGGCTACAAACCTAAAAATATAAATGATTCCAACCTCTTAAGCTAAAGGAGGTGAGAAAAACTTAATAAAAATTGAGTCATTTAGCGGGCAGAGCCCCCTTGGTTATCATGGAGCACACTCAGACTCTAAAACCTGTTTTCTCTCTCAGTCATAGAACCATAAGAGTAGCTTTTGGATGGTCAGAAACAAGCATGCAGACACATTCACCCCAATGTAGCTGACACAGGTTGTTCTTTTGGTCCAGAGAAGCTTCTGCCAACACACAGCAATTGTGTCAGTCCTTAAGGTGCCACAAGACATGGTTGTTGTTTCTCTTTCTTTCTTGAAAGAGAACTAGCATTTTTGCCAGACCCCCCCAAAAATCTACTTACAGGTAGTTTAGGGGTGCAGTTTAATCATTTGTATAGCGTCATCAATGTACATGGCATTGTACAGAAAGTGAAAAGAGGGTTCTCTGCCCTGGGAGGTTTACATTCTAGATATTGACACAAGGGAGGGAGGGAAAGGATAGAGGCAGGACAAATGGGGGAAAGCAGATGCCATTGTTTTTGCCTCATGTGCTAAATGTAGTTACAGAAGGTATTGATTTGTACAAGAACACAACTGAGTCTTGCTTGTTTCCTTTCCATTTGGATATACCTGTAAAAACTTTCTGCCAAATGAGCTCAAGCAGACTTAGTATTTAAATTCTCTCTCTCTCTCTCTCTCTCACACACACACACACACACAGCCCCTGAGAAAGAAGTTAACCTAGACATTGCCATATTTTCCTGCTAGACCAGGGGTGGGCAAACTTTCAGCTTTAGGGCTCCTGGACCCTTAACAGTTCTATAGAAGAGGGAATTTCAGCAGGTGCAGCTTGTCATCTCACAGGTTAAAGGTCCAGGAGCCCTAAAGCTGAAAGTTTGCCCACTCCTGCCCTAGACAAATGTCTCAGTTTGCCTCCCAGTAAGCCCAATGCTTTTTGTCCAGTACGGTGCTTTAATCACCATGCTTCTGAAAAAGGTTTCAAAGGCAGGACCTGAGCACTCCTGCTGATGACATCACTGCTCCTGCAGTAGGAGAAGGCCTGGTGCACCATCCACATCCCCGCCCCCCACACTCTGAAGATTATACCTCTGGTCATGACAATCTATTACAAGCAATGAAGACTCCCCAAACCTGACGGAAGGAATATTGGGACATTCTTGCATCAGGTCCTTGGCAGCTGCTTATTCACAGAGCACTCCTATGCATATCTATTCAAAAGTAAATCCCATTTAATTCAATGGGATTTACTCCCAGGTAAGAGTGTATGAGATTACAGCCTTGGTCCAGCCTACTCAACCTTGCTAATTCTGACAAGAGTCCAGAGGTGCAGCCATGTGAGCCTGCTGCAGGAGAAAAAAAACACAGAAAAAAAAGTTTTGTGACATCTTAAAGGCTAACAGATTTATTGTGACTTGTGCCAGGAAGGCTTTTGTCACAATAAATCTGTTAGTCTTTGAAATGTCACACAAGACTCATTATCCTTCTATGGGCCAAAGCGGCTACCTCCCTCCCACTAATCACTTTCTTTTCTTCATGACACTACATCTTTGTGCTGGAGTGGGCCAAAAGACAGGTAAGATGCAGGTAAAACAGCTACACACCCGATGCAATTTTTTGCACAAAAGCAGAATGTCCCATTTGATTGCTAAAAACAAAAGGATGCTGGAGAGGAAATTGGTGGTGAGTTGCCCCCTCTGGTGGCACATCCGTGGCACTGCAGGAAGGAAATGCCACTTCATGTTGTCTTGCTGCTGCAAAAATAAAATGCAACCTGACAGAAACGTCAAAAAATGTAAATAACACAAGGTTTGCCTTTGAGGTGCAGATTCTCTCTGCAGTTAAAAGAAAGTTTAAGCTTGACTTTTGAAACTTAATTTAATTATGATCTAAAGACTGAGAAGGGGGCACATGACCACTGAATGCAAAAATGAATGCAAGTTCAAGCACTAAGCAGGATAAAGGCAGTTTCAAGTGTGGATCGTGGCTGTTGTTCTAGTTGATGCTTTACTATTGCCCCCCCCCTCGGATTGTTATATGCTCACATTTTACATAGCAATCAAACAACACATTCCAACTTTTACTTATTCACAGAGACTTGCTCTGTCCCTGAGAATGAGGAAATGAACCCTTCCCTGAAATTAGTGAAGTGTAGTTCAGGTTTTCTCAAGAGTATTTATTACATCAATATCTCATCTCCCATCCCAAGAGCTACAAAAAACATGGCTCACCAACTCACTTTATCCTCACAACAACCCTGTGAGGTAGGTTAGGCTCAGCAAGTAAGAGGGACACTAGGCCTGCGATTTTCAACCGGTATGCTGTGGCACACGAATGGTTCACAGGTGAGCCATCAGTTTGGAGCAGGGTCTTTTATTAGCAGGTCCATTGGGAGATGTGAGCCTGGTGTGCCTGGTGTGGCAGCATGGTGTGCCTTGTCAGTTGTCAAAATGATGGTGTGCCTTGACAATTTTAGCACCTTCTCACTGTGCCATGAGATGAAAAAGATTGAAAATTGCTGCAATGGGACAAAGTCACCCAGTGAGCTTTCTAGCTGAATGGGAATTTGAACCCAAGTTGTCCCCTTCATAATCTGACACTCTAACCACTGCACAACACTGCCTAGGGTTTAGTCTGTTATGTGAACACCTGGTTGGTATATAGGATGATGATGGCTAACATTACAGCTTGGAGGTGAAGCTTAACATGAACTCGATTTCTGATGCACGTAATAGGCAAGTGAAGGAAAATGATCAAGTACTCCCCACTCCTTCATAATGCAACCCACCAGTGCAGGCCCAGCTCTGTGCCTTACCTGGGTCACATCCCCCTATGGAACTTCTGACCAAGCTTGCTTCCCAGGCACTCCAGTGGATGCACAGCTGCTCCCAAGGTTCATTGGAAGACACAGTTTGCAGGCTTGTCTATATTCCCAACTTTGGAGTGGGGGGGGGGGGGGAGATTGCAAACTATTCTGCCCCTATCAGGTCAGCAGGACTGGCTTTAAGCCTATTGGACCAATTGCTCCCAATTGGGCACTATGTCTAAGAGGGCCTTGTGCTAGGATCATCTACTCTAGTCTTGTATTCAATATTATATGAAAATGTGCTTTGATCCATTTGGCCCATCCACTTGTTACCAAAAAGGCTGTTTTGTTTAGGGGAATTAGTATATTAGCCTTTTGGAAACTCTTAGGATCGCAGGCTGGCTAACAAGACAGCATAGAGCAAAGAAATTCCTTGTTTAGCTTAAAGAGGAGACTGGGAGAAAGGTAACTTTCAATCAAAGGATTATATTTTATTGCAAAAACACACAAAGGTAAACATAATACACATGGAGAATTGATAAGTATAGATTTCTAGTACTTGTGTCTAGTGTACCTAGCTTATGGTGGCTGCATGTGCTATGTATTTGGGTGCATCCAAAAAGGAATCAGAAATGGATAGGGTGTAGGGAAGTATTTTAGGGGTTCCTTAATCTGCTAAACCCAGTTTGCTAACTAAAGATGGGGAAGAAGGGAGGAATAGATAGGGAAGAAGGGAGGGAGTTTTAGACGCAAGATATATTTACCTGTCCTGGGAGCAGTTGGATGGGAAAAAGTCCTAGGAAGGACCACTCCCATGGGAGGGCAGCCAGAGAGAGAGCATGTGCTCTGAGCTTTCTCTTATAGTCTTGTGTCTGACCTAGAATGACCCGGATGTGTCCTACAGCTGTCCTAGATTCATATGCTCAGTATACACACAGGTACACATGTAGTATGTGATGAACCGGAAGGAAGTCAGCTTACCAGCCAGGCTGACCTTCTGGGGGAGGGAGGCAATTTGCATAAGGTGCTTAAGAGTGTTAAAGCTACAACAAAAGAACAATAGACTTCATCCTCTAGAGGTGCATGCTTGTTTTGCATAATCAGGAGACACAGTGATTAGGTTATACATTGACCTGCAAGGAAGTGGGGGTTGTGTAATTCATGTGCTTGTAGCTTGGCCATGGCCCTTAGAAACATGTGCTCGGGGAGGAGTGGCCTGCTTGCTTGGTCTGTATGATCCAAAATAACATAACCAGATATAAAAATCACAACTTGGAAGGGAAAAGGGGATTTTCACGTAACACACTCACCTGCATTTTTTAAGCGCACATTTTGCTTGCTTTCCATTCTACCATAGAGATACAAAGTCTATAATCAAGTGTATTTATATCTCTAACATTCTACAGGCATGAACCTAGGGCGCTGCAAAAACCGTTTCCAATTGCGCTCTGCAGCTCCGATTGGGTTTCACAGCTCCTAGACGGGCCCTGCAGGCCGCTGAGGTCTTTCCATCCACAGCTCATTTGCGTCACCAAGGTCTTGAGATACATCTCCAAAGCAACCCAATTTGAAATCAGTGATTAAAATCAGAGACCCAGATACCCTCTTGGGACTTGGAGAGGTCCCCTCTGCACTCTTTCCCTCTCAGTGATCAGCGGAGAGAACATAAGTGTCACTTCAACGGCCTACTTTCTCCAAAAGATTATTGGAAATGTGAGCTGAGGTGTGCACTGTTTCTATCACTGAACCTTTATGAAGGCCCAATTAACACATGCAGACAATTGGGGGAGGGGTGTACGTATGTGTGTACCTTCACACAGAGTCCACTACATCAGATAATCTAGTCCAGTGGTTCTCAAACTTTTCAGTCTCCAGAGCCCTAAACAGAGTCTCGGGGAGCCCCACCAGAGCATGTGTGGAGTCTTTGGGGAGTCCCAGAGTACCAGAGCATTTGTGGAGTGGTACAATACCACTGGAGTGGTACAGTGGCAGCCATTTATGGTGAGCTCAGGGGGCTCTTGAAGAGGTCTCAGGGAGCCCAGGGCTCCTAGGAATGCACTTTGAGAAACTGCTCAGGTCCATAAAAGCTTATACAGTGGAGCTTTGATTTAACTGACGAATGGGAGGGGAAGTCAAAAATCCATTAAATCTGAATGCATTGAAGTAAATGGAGATGCACATGTGCAAAAAGGCGTACTACTCATTTTTGACAGAGCAGAAAGCGTCCATTGTTTCCAAAGTCTATTAAATTGCTGTCCATTAAATGGGGGTCCGCTGTACTATGAGAAACCTGTTAGCCTTCCAAGTGTGACACGAAGGCTCTTTTTGATATTTGTTGCTCGAGACCTCTTGTCGCTCGAGACCTCTTGAGACAACGGTGCTCAAAATGCAAGAGGCCGCACAATTTGCATGCAGCAAATTGTCCCAACGACGTAGGTGGCCCTGCAACTCTGAACACACTGCAACAAAACTTCAAAAAAAAAAAAAACACAACTCCACGGGACAAGCTAGTTCACTTGAACAGCGTGTCACACTCAAGCACACGGAGTTAATTCTGACCTGGCTGCCAAGTGCACGCCATCCAGTAGGCTGACATGGCTGACCAAGGATTTCAACCCTGGTCTCCTTGGTGTAACACTCTAACCAATATCTCACACTAATTGGGATCAAAGTAGTCTAAGGGTCCAATCCAGAGCAGTGTGTGCCAGCTCACCGCTGGTGCACACTATTACAAATGTCCCTTCAGGTACGTTTGAAGGCATTAGCACCAGCCCAGGGCCAGAGCTGACCCAGCACAAGCTTGAGTTGGGACAGCATAGGTTGGAGGTGCGGCCTGGCATGCACTTAGAGTGCCAGGCAACAGAGAGGTAAGTTGGGATGGGGGGCAGGGAGGAAACTTCCGGGGTAGGGGCAGCAAGGGGAAGGCGTGGCGGGGGAGGGAGCAGGGTGGGAGGGGGTGGGACCGGCAGAGCTCAGCTCCACTGGATCTGAAGCCCAGTGTTGGGCCACGAGGCCTGACACAAGGTGCCCTTACTCTCAGCCGGCTAAATAGCCAAGGCACAGTCGAGTAGCCCCATTGCAGGGCTGCTTCCCTTACTCTGGGGAAGGGGACGAATGTCCTTTTCCCCTGAGGAGCCGCTGCTGGCTGCCCAGTACACTCAGGTTGCCACGGCAGCCATTTTGAAGCTGCAGCAACCCTGGTAGCTCAGGTCTGTCAAGCACCTCATTCAACCATGAAACTCGCTGGGTGATCTGGGCCAGTCCTACTCTCTCAGCCTACCTCAGAGGGTTGTTGTGAGGATCACTTGGGTGCAGAGATAACCAAGTGTGCTGCCCTGAGTCCCTTGACAGAACTATCAGCTAAAAAAAATGCAAACCAAATGCACATCTGCCCATCCATCAGTAGGTCTTCAAGAAAGAAGTCCGAGAGGAGAAATATAGTCAATCTCCCAATATTTATCTCCTGCATTGGGGTACAGTATTGACACAGCTGAGTAAAACACAAGTTACCAGCTTGCTGAGATGGGAAAAGAAAACAAGATTAAAATGAAAGAGGGGTGTTTAAAAAAAAATTAAAGAAACAATTACCAATAGAGGAGGGGCAGTGTTCTTTAATATCCTATAAGGAAGCTACCTTCTGCCTGGACCATTACATAGAAGAGACCACAAATCCACCATCTGTGAGCATTACAGAGACTTACAGTCCAATGCAAAGGTGCCCACTCTTGCTCCCATGGCACCTCTGCATGCTGCAATTTTCAGAGATGCACTCTTCAGTCCATCCAGCTTAGTCTGGAACGCGATGTTCCCGGCACCACTGTTCTTTATTCAGCTGCCCTGAAGGCAGGAGCTACCAAAGGTTAGAAACTTGGGTGGTCCACGTGATCCCATCCCTAAGAAGGTAGTGTTGATGCAAGGTCCACATCCATATCACATCACAACTTTTTTTAACGGGTCAGGCTGGAAGCAGAAGAAGAGGGAGGAACCATGTGGAAACACCCCTCACGCTGAAAAGTGTGGCCACTCAGAGGGAGACAAGGAAAACACCACTGAACGTATATAAGAAGAGCCCCACTGGATCAGGCCAAAGGCCCATCTAGTCCAGCTTCCTGCATCTCACAGTGGCCCAACCAATGCCTCAGGCAGCATACAAGACAAAAAGATACCTGCATCCTGTTGCCATTCCCTTGCATCTGGCATTATGAGGTAGCCTACTTCTAAAACCAGGAGGTTTCATGTACACATCATGGCTTGTAACCTGTGATGGACTTTTCCTCCAGAAGTCTGTCCAATCCCCTTTTAAGGGAATCTAGTACCTTCACCACATCCTGTAGCAAGGAGTTCCAGAGATTAATCACATGCTGGGTTAAGAAATGCTGGATCTTTGTTGCCTCCATGTTTCTGTGAGCTATGGGGCTTTCAAGGGCCACCTGCTCAACAGGCAGGGACCCAAGGTGAATTGGATGATTCTACAACATTGAACAGAGACAGGTAAGTGCAGCCGTATTCCCCCCAACACATTGCTGAAAAGTGTGGAAGAAGCTGAAGCTACTGCTATAGTCACATCCTTTCTCTAAGGCGACAAATGGGAGATGCTGGCTGAGAATCTATGGACCCACACATTTTTGGATAACTGTGAAAACAAGGAGGACTTGATAGAGTTCAGTACTGGACAAAAGCAGGATACCAGAAGACGGGGTTCTGTTACTTAACTGTCCTTCCCATTTCCATCTCATGCCTCATTTCTCCTGTGGGTCAAAGGGACCTTCTGGTTCATTCCAGTTCTTCTCCTGGTTCTTTTTCCTGTTCCTCTCTGCCATGACAATGGCAGCAATGACCGTAACCAAGACAGTCACCGTGATCACCAAGACAGTGGCCGTCTCTGCAACACACAACTGGTTGTCCACGGAGATGAGGGGGGAGCCTGCTAACTGCCAGGGGTTGGCGCAGGTGATGTTCTCATAGTCATCCACATGGAGGTGTCGGACACTCATGATCTTGCCAAAAACTCGCTGGAGATCACAGTCGCAGGTCCACAGGTTGCCTGAAAGCTGGATGTGGGTGCTGATGGTTTGGATGTTCAGGAAGGTCTTAAATTTGAGGTGGACAAGCTGGTTGCCAGTCAGTGCCAGAAGATTCATGTTGTGCAAGGAAGTGAAGGCTTCCACCTGAATGGAGCTGATGTTGTTGTTGTTGAGCAACAGGATCTCCAAGTTCTGCAACATGAAGAAGAAGCCATTGTGGACGACCACAAGCTTGTTCGATTGAAGGTAGAGGTGGCGGAGCCGGGACAGGCCCCGGAAAGTTCCTCTCTCGATAGATGTCACCCGGTTGTGACTCAGATCAAGCTTCTCCAGGTTCTCCAGATACTGCAAGCTTTCAAACCCCAATGCCACCAAATGGTTGTGGGCCAACTTGAGATCCTTCAGGGAAGTCAAGTCATCTGAGAAGTCCCGTGGCAGACGAACCAGAAGGTTGTGGCTGAGATCCATCTTCTCTAGGAATCCCAGGGACTTGAAAGCTTTGGGCCAGATCCTGGCAATAGAATTGTGGGCCAAGAGGAGAATCTTCAATGTCCATAAGGTATCCAAGCTGCCTCCCTCAAGCCCACTCAGGTTGTTGTCCCTCAAGTCCAGCATCCATGTGTTGTGGGGGACGCCCTGAGGGATATGGGCCAAGTGCCGACTCCGGCAGTCCACAAAGCTGGAGGATTCATAGCAGACGCACAGGTGGGGGCAAGCCTTGGATGCATGGATTTCAACAGCGGACAGAACAAGAAGAGCCACGAACAACAACGGCGGCATTGCAAGGAGGCCAAACCCAGAAGTGGTGTCCCTTTGCACTTGCAGAGCTCACAAATGGACGGGATGGGAATGGTGACCGCTGTCCTAGTAGCACTCCTCATTCAGATCGGCTGTCAGCTCCTGGGCATAAGAGAAGAGAGAGTCAGATTTCTTCAGAGGAATCCCTAACAAAGAGCTCTTTGTCGGGTTATTAGCTAAGAGCTTCCTTGGACTTCAGCCTTGGAGGAGGACAACAGGCAACTTGAGTGAGCAAGAGAGGAGGCAACGGAACAGCCAAGGCCTGTAACTGGAGCAGTGGCACTTTCTCCAAGGTGTATCAATCATGCCTTATCAAGGGGTCTCTTCTTTCAGCTGCAGTGGCTTGAATCCTCAGTAGCCAATAGGAGAGTGCCAGTCTTTTTTCAAAGGATCTCCTGGAGAGACGTGCTGAATGAACAAGAGGGGAAAGACAGCAATGAGCAAGGTATTTACAGTGGAAGAAACTGAGGTTTCAGCAGGCAACAGTGCTAGTCACAGAGATCTAAGGACTCCCAAAACACTCTCCCTACCGCGCTGCTCTCTCACACTCCCGTTTTCTCTTCTGGACCTCCCAGGCCTGCCGTGTCTTAAATCAGAACATTCCTTACACACCAAGCAGTCGTCTCAGTTACGAGTGTTTCTGGAAATGGCCAGGCAGTGTCCTCTCCTTACATTAAACTGTCACAACGCCCTGAATGAAGGCACAGAACCTGTGAGGCTCACGTATTAGTTCAATGTCCCTGACTTTGGGAGAAAGAGCCAACCATCCAATCTTCCACTAGCCCTGCCAGGAAGATCTCCAGAAAGAGGTCTGAGTACAGGGGATATAAAAGCTGGTTTAGTTTTGTTTTAAAGTTTTATTTAAAACTTTTATTTTATTTTTTTATTTTAAAACTTTATTTTAATTTTTTATTTTATTTAAAACTTTATTTATTGAAAAGTTCTATTTAAAAAGCAAAAAAAAAAAAAACACCTTTCCAAAGAAGACCACTTTTTTGTGCTGAAGATACACCTGCCGTGATGGGGCATGTGTACAGAGCATGGAGTGGCGTAAGGCAGTGGTGTAGCTGAGGGAGGGCAGGGGACACATTGCCCCAGGTACCATGCCTTGAGGGGTTGTCTTAGAAGGGATGGATTGTGAAAACAAGAGAGTGAGGAAGTGGTATGGATAACAGTAGTAAGAAAGTGACTCATTTAGCTTCTGCAGATCACTTTGGGGTTATTTATTCACATTTTTATACTGCCCTTTTTCTAAGGAGCTTGGGTTGGGTTGGTTCCTTCCCTCCTTTCGTCCTCACAACAATCCTGTGAGATAGTGACTGGGCGAAAGTCACACAGGAAGCTTCATGACTGAGCAGGGATGGAAACCTGGATCTTTGAGTGTCTAACACCAGAACCTCTACACCAGTGCTTCTTAAACTGTGAGTCAGGCCCCACCAGGTCGCAAGCCAATTTCAGGTGGGTCCCCATTCATTTCAATATTTTATTTTTAATATATTAGCCTTGATGCTACAATGGGATGTGACTGCATTTGGGGAAATGTTACAGACCTGTACATTTAACAAGTTGCTAAATATATTCTTTTAACAATGACAGTAAATGGGACTTACTCCTGGGTAAGTGTGAGTAGGATTGCAGCCTAGGATTGTAAAAAATGTTCCTGCTGGATGATGTCACTTTGGGTGGGTCCTGACAGATTCTCATTCTAAAAAGCAGGTCCTGGTGCTAAATGAGTGAGAACCACTGCTCTACACCATCCTGATTCCCCAGCCTTACAGCTTCCCTTCAGCCATATATTTAGCCATGCATTCTCTATCACCCAGCATTAGGCCCCAGACTTCCTGCAAGCAAGTCCATCGTAGATTTGCCTGCTGGAACCAGGACAAAAAGCAGCAGTATTTTCCAGCAGTACATTAAAAAAAATGTACTGTAATGTAAATAAAATGCAGCAGTACATTTAAAAAATGTATTTTTTTAATTAGTGTTGCTGTTTCCATTTCCATGTCACTTACATTCGCTCAAGCTTGTGTGAATATCCTTGTTCTCTGTGAGATCTCCTGAACCAGAGACAGGGAGAGGAGGAAATCCCACTGAAAGAGAAGAGGCTGCACATGCTGGATCTTGTCTGATCTCAGAAGCTAAGCAGGGTCAGGCCTGGTTAGTACTTGGATAGGAGACCGCCTGGGAATACCGGGTGCTGTAGGCTTATATAGGGAATACTGGGTGCTCAGACTGAAGGTTGCCAACCATTATGACCTTTCCATGCTGTTTTTTCCCTGCTACTCCAGAATCATCCCAGATGCTGGGATTAATGCTGGCAGAGGCAAAAGCCGATCAGCTGTTGACTCAACGCTTAGCTTGTTCTTGCTTCTGGGATGTTATTAATCTTGAAGAGGACAGCGGCTGTGCGGGGACCCGGGACAACCCAAGCAATGTGCTAGGTCTTTGATCGATGAGGCACTGATGAGGTCAGCCCTGTGCAACAACTGAGAAGTGTTGTTTTGTTTTTTTTTTAAAAAGCTGCCTATTAATGATGCAGTTCTCAGACTATGGGGTGGGCCCCTTTGGGAGGCATCGACAGTGGTGTCACTAGGGTTTCACCACCTGGTGAGAGAGGCAGAACATGACCCCTATTGTGGACCTCCTCCCATGCAGTGGTCAGGGCAGCGCCCCAGGCAGTGAGCATGGTGATGTACCATTGCCCCACCCCGCTGGTTTTTTGGCGATTACTTTTGATAGAATCGAAATGTTTCAACGTGGTTGTTTCATTGCATTCTGCATGAAATTACACAGTGATTGATATAGAACGTGATGGTATTATTGGAAAATACCAAGATTTAAAAAATTGGGGGGGTAGTGGTGTCACCCCCCCTCCCCGTGCGCGTCACCCGGTGTGGCACGCACCTCCTCCGCACCCTCCTAGTGACGCCACTGGGCACAGAACTCCTGGAAGGGGGGAATCTAGATAGTGAAAGGCTCTTGAAGTCATCCGCCCCACACCATTCAAGACATGAGTAGTCTTAAGGTGTGTGATGAGACCATAGCTCATAGAACAATTGTTTGGTAGGCAGTTGGTCCCAGGTCGAAATCAATCCCTACCTTCTCTAGGTAGTAGTAGAGAAAAAGCACTGCCCAAAAACCCTGGAGAGCCACTGCCAGCTCACAGAGGTGACGTGGACATGTGGCCTGATCCAGTTGAAGACAGCTTCATATGTTCTTTAGCAGAGGATCTTCACTGAGTAACGTACTAGGACCAAGGAAGCTCTAAAACCATCCTTTTCATTCCAACATGGAGGAAAATATACTTGCATAGTATCAAGGGTAGAATTATCCCCATCATATTTTGAATCCTGGTGCTGACATGAGGGCACAGGCAGTCATACTTTAACAGGAAAGTACAGGCTTAGTGCAAGATGTTTCAGTTTAATTAGTGAATATGTACAAATATAACACTTCCGTGTTTATGTTTTCTTTGTCCTTTTTGGTAGAATAATCACTTTTGGGGGGTAAGGTAAAGGGATGGGAACACTTAAGCTCGACACAGCTCAGAGCGCCAGCAGGGTTTAATCCAGCTATCCCAGCTGCTTGTGTTCCTTCTTTGTAGGTAACAAGTTGTCGCATTTGACCCACATCTGGAAGGATCATGACAATATGCAGCTTTGTGCTTCCTGGATGGTTGAGAAACTGCCCGTCCCACACAAAGGGGTTAGGATAGCAATTTTCAACATTTTTCTTCTCATGGCACACTGACCTCTATGGTCTTTGCCTCTTGTGATGTCACTTCCAGCTCCTGGGGGACTCTTCTGGGTTCAGAGGCTCTGTCTATAGGGCCACTGCCTGGAGTAGTGAATTGTTTGTCCCTGTCCAAACCAGACCACTGGTCTGCCCCTCTTCCTCCGCCAGCAGAGCCGGCGGAGAAAACAGGACAGACACTTCATCGCTACAGACAGTTGCCCTAAAAAGAGCCACAGAAGCCGGAAGAGATTTTCATCCATTTTCAACTGCTGTGTTCCAAACTCCCACAGCACAACAGCCGAAAATCGTGGGGATAGGGAAAGGAGGAAATGACAGCGGGACTGGGAGAATTGTACCTGTGTCACTGACACACACACACACAGCGCCTGGCAGCAGCCCCATTTTTTCAACGGCAGGCTTTTTAGGGGAGGTTACTCAACATGAGTCCTTTAGAATCATGAAGGGGCAACTTGAATATTCAGAAAGCGCCCCCATTATGACTCGTTTTCGAGTCAAGTCGTGGGGGGGCGGTAACTCTAGACTCAACTCGAGTCAAGTCACGCTGGACCTTCCCATCCCTGGCTTTAACTTCTCTGACCCCACCTCGGTCCTGATCTGGATCGAATGCACCCTACACACAACTGTTATTTATCCTGGGGAAAAATGTTTGCCTTGGGACCAGACATGGGTAAGGAATGTTCTGAAGAAAAACCACAATGGGGGCTGAGTGATGACACTCCCCTCGCCCATGCCCGGATGCTCCTGATCCACAGGGGCCCCAAATGGGCTCTAATTAGTTTTTGCTATTTTTTTTTTTTTTACCAAAGACTAATGTAAAAACTAATGGTATTTTTTATCATGTTAGAATTACGCATATGCGTAATGTAGCTTATGGTGTGGGCCCTCAGTATCTGTAAGGGGTCTGTTCCAGGACCCCCATGGATACTTAATGCCACAGATAATTTGGGGGAGTTGCAAGAGCAAACCAGAAGCACCTTTTAGAAGTGTTCGGGATGCCTTCTGAGTACGAGGAGGCCATGTGAGACCTCCCTCAGAAGGAGGTCCTCTGAGGCCCTCCAGCTGCAGGTTCAGCCTCCAAAGATAAGGAGGGCCCACTGTAGTTCAATGATTATAGTTACTCCTAATTTATTTATTTATTACATTTTTATACCGCCCTTCCTCCAAAGATCTCAGGGCGGTGTACACGGCTGCTCTCCTCCTTTTTCCCCCTCACAACAACCCTGTGAGGTAGGTAAGGCTGAGAGAAAGTGACTGGCCCAAGATCACCCAGGAAGCTGCATGGCTGAGGGGGGATTTGAACCTGGATCTTCCAGGTCTGAGTCCACCTCCCAAACCACTACACCACCCTGACTCTCAATTCAAAACAAACACTGGTCAGGTACATGACAGCAGCTGCAGTGCAGATCCAATAACAAACTAGAGCTCCTTCTTCCCTCCCCCACCCGCCACCAAAGATCTATTCTATTATCTATCTCAAGATTGAGAAAGTGATCTAAAAGGCTGCCCATCTCTCCCTTCATCTTTATAGCCAAGAGGCAGGACATCAGTTTGATTCATATTCAAAAAATGTGCTTTGACAGCTGGTCCTTCCGATTAATTTGAAGCAAACAAAAAAACCCCAAACAACCACAGAGGCAGCTAAAGCCACTTGTTTGTACATCTATATTTAGGATGTTTTTAACACTTTTAATTCTAAAAATGTCCAACTTTGTAGCAGGACACAAAAAATGCTTGGGGGTGGGGGGGAGAATTGAGCTATTTGGTAGAGCTCATAGCCCATCTTCTCTCACAGTCTATTCTCTTGCCCAGGGAGAAGTGACCACAAGTTATTAAAATAAGATACAAAGATGGGGTATGATGCAGTCAAAATGAAACTTCAGTTGGATTAAGCAAGGATTAAGCAAGGATGTAATCCTATAGTATAGGATTTGAGCGTTTCTCAAACTGTGGGTCAGGACTCACTAGGGGGTCGCGAGCCAATTTCGGGAGAGTTGCAGAGCACCTGACTTGGCTGCTTTGACTTCCAAGTTAGAATGTTAGAATTCCAAGCTATGCAACAGCACAAGCACACTGTGTGATGGGACCTTTGGCTGATCGTGGCTTAAGTTTGAAACCTAAATTGATGATGTCACTTCCAGCAAAGACATTACTTCCAGTGGAACCTGAAAGATCGTCATTCTACAAACTGGGTCCCGGTACCAAAAAGTTTGAGAACCACTGCTATATCCACTTTCCTGGGGGTAAGCCCCATTGAACACAATGGGACTTACTTCTGAGTAGACATGCCTAGAATTGCCCTGTAAGCTCCATTGGGCTGCGTCCTAAGGAAGTTACTGCACAGTCTTATGTATGACTGCTCAGAAGTAAATTGAATTAAAAGGGACTTACTCCCAGGAAAGTGTGCACAGGATTGCAGCCTGAGACAAGTAAGTTGTGACTAGCTTAAGACCTATACATTTCAATAGAATTTCTGACTATTGATTTCAATGGGAGAGACAACAGGGCAATCCTATGTGTGCCTACTCAGAAGTAAGCCCAACTGATTTCACTGGAACTTACAGCAATACCTTGCATTATGTCCCCACACCTCAGATCACCTAGACACAACCAGATGTGATGGGGGGGTTGTTAAATTAGATTTTGTTTTTTGGGGGGCGGTGTTAAAAATGTTTGTGCCCAGGTGTTATCTATGCCACTGCTTACATTCATCCCCCATTTCCAGCACACAGGTAGTGCAGGTTTTTGTGATATTGTTTTAAAAACTTACAGAACCTGTTTGACCAGAGGTGAAAGTTGGTCAGAGTAAATCTGTGTGATTGCACTGGGAAGTGAAACTTTTCTCAAACCAATTCCAACTTTCTTCAAATGAGAGGTGTTAACAAAGATGTGCGTGTTTAGCTTCATCAAAGAGGGGAAGGTGGATATGAACTAAAGGCCATCTCAGTTAAGTAATAGGATAAACAGAGGTGGAAGCAAGGGGTAAATATTATGGGAAATTGACCTTGATCCAAAGCATGGCTCAGCCTCCGAATGACCTCTCACTACCAATGCCCACCCTGAAGCACAGCAAGTGAAAAGGAATCTAGCGCGCTGTGTGGTGAAATGACAGTCGGCTCTGGCAATGTGGGTTCAGGGAGAAGGGCATTTGAATCATAACCTGAATTAAGCTTGTGCCCCAATACAAGAATCAGTGGGACCTAGCAATTAAAGTACAAATGAATTCCATTTGAATTGGGAAGACAAGGAAATGAGAGCAGGACCAAGGTAACTCTTAAGCAGAGCAAGTTATTAATTGTGCTTTTAATGCTCTTTATCATATGCGGACAGAGTATCGGATTTCTTCTTCTACAAACTTAGGGTAAAAGCACATATGATGTTAAACACATCAGTAACAGACAACCTTAAAACAGGAAGTGGACTGAAATTCATCTTTTATGTCCAAAAACAATTGGGGGGATGGCAATCCAGTTGGGACTGCAATGCATGGTTAGGGGGTTTCACACTTTCTCCAGCACCATTTTTGCACTGCCCCCTCATTCCTCAAAATAGCTCTTTGCTCCCCAAGTGGTGATTTGTGGGGAAAAACCTCATGGTTTTCAGTTCAGATCAGCAAGAGACCATGCCGTACTACCATGCAAATATACAGATTGGGCCTCTTTATTTGCAGATTCAGTATCTGCAGATTTGACTATCATGGGTTCCAGATCTGCAGCAATGGACCGATCTGTACCCTCTGGACCCAACTGGAGGTTTCCTCTGTTCATGCCCACAGGGTGCTCTAAGGCCCAGGGAGGCCACTCGCAACCTCCCTGCGCCTCAGAAAGCCTTCTAAGGCTTGTACACAAAAACAAGAAGCACAATATCCTTCATAAACCCATGACTTGTACATAAGAACAAGAAGCACAATATCCTTCATAAACCACTTCAGCTTTGCCGTGATCCAAGAAGGTTCTTCACCCACTATTGTTTCAAGAATTTTGGCCCCTTCACTTTGCTGACTGATCAAGTATCGATTATTTGATATTAACAAATGTCCTGTTGTAATTAACCTAACCCTCATGAACCCTGTTGCGATGAACCTCAATAACTGTTCCCCACAGCCATTCCACCCACCACAATAAGGTAAGACTCCAGCCTACCCCACCCCCCTGCACCTTCCAAACATACCTTACCCATTTGGAATGTGCCCCCTTGAGAAGGCACGGCCTCTTTCATCCATTCCCCTATGCTGCGCATTGCTTTCCCCCCACCATTCTGTGGCTGGCGATTTGTGCCAGCTGAGAAACAGAAAAGCAAACCGGAATGGATGGCTCTCTGGTGTTGAATACACACAGTTCTAATCTCAGTTTGGGATTACAGCCACTGGCTGGCCCAGTGCCATTCTCGCTAGCTGGCCGGAGAAAAGCAACTTCTTTCTCCCACAGGAGGAGAGAGAGAGCTCCCTGGGAAAGGGAGAGATCCAGATCAGTGGATACTAAGACTTGTATGCCTATAAAGGTCTTACCTATCTATCTACTAAAAGACCCCAGAAACAGATGGTGTGAGTAAAACGTATTACTTTTATTGGGCCACCTTGGTTTGGTGTTGAAATGTGCAGGCACCTGAATTTCACAGAGTCCTTCATTCGGCAAGAGCAAATTTCTAGAAATAAAATCCATCACAGGTTACAAATTGTGATGGGTATGTGCAACTCCTGGTTTTAGAAGCAGCTACCTCAGAATGCCAAATGCAAGGGTGGGCACCAGCAGGCATGTCTCTTATGTGGTGTGCTCCCTGAAGCATTTAGTGGCCACCGTGAGATACAAGAAGCTGTACTAGATGGGCCTTTGGCCTGATCCAGAGGGGCTCTTCTTATATTCTTAACCCCTTAAATATCCCAATAGATCACTTCTAACTTTTATCACTGGCACACCAGCCTTTTATTGGGTAATCAGAGGTTATTATCTAACAAGAGATGTGCTGGTGGGCTTATGTTCCCTGATCTGGAAGGCTTTCCTGTAAACCCTCCCCTATGTGTGGTTTAATCCGAGATTAAAAGCTTCACCCCCTAAGAGTCACTTTTAATGCATTTTTTTGGAGACAGAACTCTGGAAGCTGAGCAGCTCAGATCCATATGTACAGAGTGCATGTCCTTCACCTCTGAGTAACCTCATAGTATATAAATTAGAGAATGGGGCTTCCAGGAAGCAGAGCATCCTAGCATCTGATGGAGGGTGCCAAACCTCACTCACCTGCTTACCCAGCAGCACAACAGTCACTGACATTCTTTCTCCTCCTCCTAGGATTCAAAACAGAGACTCTTGAGCTTACCATTCTCCTCTCTGAAAATAGGGAATGGGAGAGGAGGTGGGGCAGGCAGGTGGAGGGTACCTCCACCAATCTGCTGCCTGAGGCAACTGTCTCAGCTTGCCTCATGGATGGGCCAGCCTTGCCACAAAGGCTTGAGTCCAAACTCTTGAGTCCAAACTTGTTTTTTTTTTAGAATTTAAGCCCATCTCTGATACGTAAGCTGTGGCACCCCAGACCACAGCCTTTCCCCATACAATTAGTAATGCAAGAAATAGCTCCACTGATTTCAAGGTTCTGCTCAGAAGAAAGTATCTGTAGAAAAGTAATGCAGCCATTAAACCAGCTCTGCTTCAGTTAGTGTTTCATGTAGTCATATAGATTTTTAGTTTTCCCAGTCCCACTGGCTCAGGTTAGATGACACAATAAAACATAGTGTAATCCTATGCGTGATTACTGAGATGTAAGTTCTACTGTGTTCAATGGGACTTTCTTCCAAGTAAATATTATAAGATTGCAGCCTTAACACATATGATAGAGCGAGAAAGATAAAGATCCAGACCAGACAGAGAGAAAGAAAACCTGACTGGCCTTCCACTCCTTTGGTGCCTCACTATCAACTCTTGCCTTGTCAAAAATAAAAAATAAAATCAGTTAACTAGCCCTGCTTTATAATTCATGGATCTCCAGTCCACCATTGGTGAGCATCCTGTTTCAGTCACTCAACACCCACAGCCTCAGGACAAGAAGGTAAAACCATCTCCTGTGGCATCTCATCAATTATTAACAGCCCCTTCCTGTGCCTGGCTAGTCAGAACTTTGTTCAATTAAGCAAGTACAAAAGCAGGTGTCCTTGAACTGACAGGTAACTGACATGCCAGACAAGAGTACTCTTCCACCTATGCTTAACTCCACACCTTTACGAAGAAGCTGAGAGCCCAAGCCTATGGACATATACTCAGAAGCAAGTCTCATTATTGTCAATGAGGCTTACTCTCAAGTAAGCAAGGATAGGATTACAGCCTGAAATACATAGGGACGCTGGGCTTCCTCAAAACATCCACATCAAACAAAATAGGATGATCAATTATTTTTAGCAGGATTTCAGTTCCAATCCTCACACTGAGTTTTTCACAATGAAAGGCTGGGAAGATCCAGGTGACATAGGGAGAGATTGCATGTTTGGCATTTATGCTGTTCAGAAACATGTTACAAGAGATGGGGAGACCATCCAGCAAGTTGTTAATGGTTATAGATTCCAGTTCACAGCCCCATTCATTCATCTCCTGTGTTTTGTGCAGCAAGCACTGTGGAATTGCAGGTGAAGCTGCACCTCCAGTTCCCCAGAAGGGGGCGCTCATGTGCAGTAGAAACAAAAAAAGCCACCCATGACAAAGACTATGGAAAAATGTTTAGTGCTGAAAGTGTAACCAGTAACACAATATGTTGGGCCATACATATATTCATATGGAAAGAAACCAGGTGGAGCACAAGTCCAGATCTTGGGTATCATGAGCCCTTTGGCAATAAGGGCAAGTCACATGGCATTCATTTCAAGGATCAAATCTGTTCCAGGCTAAGAAGTATTCTTTCAGAGCCTACCAATGGAAAAATGGAGAACTCTGATCCCAGAGAGGTGCTATCATTTCTATATCTTGGCATCCAGTTTTATGAGAAACATACTTGGGCAGGCCAGTGTAGATGCATTAGGTCATAAGCTGCCAAAACTACAAACTTGATTATGAATTTTGTAGGATCTAAGGAAGCAGCCTAGTTCCCACCCACCCCCACCCCCGACTTTTGAAGACAAAATACTGGCACAAACGATTACACAGCCAACACACCTTTTTCTGTCTTAAAAGTTAGACCTATTCCTGGGTACGTTTGGGGTGCTGATTCCAAAAATGGCATCCGTTTTGTCCTATCTTGTCTAGTTTTGGAAAAACGACATAACCTTGTTAGTGAATGGTTCAAGCACCTTCCTCGCAAGGAAGCCTACGTCATGGCTTCCTTGAAAAGAAACTTGAACCATTCACTAACAAGGCTGTGATGTATCGTCAAAACTAGACATGATAGGGGGAAAAACTAGCACCATTTTTGGAATCAGCACTCCAAATTCATTTAAAACCACCATACATTTTGAAAAAAGGTGACCAAAGAAAGCTGTCCTGGCAATTTTAATCTCAACAAAAATATCCAGAAAAACCTTCAGCCACCACTGGCTATCCATCACATAGTAGCTAAGAGGCAGAAATGAGACTCAAAACTTCCTCCGTTTTAGTCTTGCCTCTGCCACAAAGTCACTAGGTGGTCTTGGGCAAAACCTCAGCTGCAGTATGGGAAGAAATGTACTGTACTTTCAGGGTTGTTGTAAAGGCTATGCCAAGATGATATGGGCAAGGCGCTATAAAATGCTAATTATTGAAAGCAAGCAGTAGGTCCCACTTTTGGGCCCCATTTAAACTACTGTCTCTCTCATACAATCAGCCACACACTCATCTCTGGCACCTCCCCCTGTAGACACCCACAGCCATTATCAGAGAATAATCTTTCCCCAAACTCCAGATTCTAATGAGGTTTCACCTTAAGACAACAGCATAGTTTGGGACGAAGGCATCTTTCTCAGTGCTCAAACAAATGCACAGTAACTATACTCTAGCGGGATTGACTGACAGATAAACCTTAATTGGATGGCCAGAGGGTTTGTTCTTTTGAGGAAGAATATGCATCATGTCTCTATAATCAGACCCAAGAGATCTGTCTGACCCATTCCTGTGTCAACCTCAGTCACATTCCAACTGATTACTCAAACAAATCAAGGGAAATTAAGACAAACCTGCCCATTGAAATGGGAGTCAAACACAGAGTAAAAATGATTAATGTACACCCCACTTTTCTTCCAAGACAGAACTCAAGGTGAAGCGCATAGGGGGCTCAAGCCATCTTCCAGGAGGAGCCGGGCCAGTGTCTCTTCAGCAAGGTTGCTATATGATCATGCCCTGGATCCAGAACAGATCTAGGTGACATTTCTATCTGGGTTGGGGTTACACTTTAAAGGAAGCACACATGGTTTGCACAGCAGAGGCCCAGTTCTTGAGACCTTCAGATAACACTGTGAAAGATCTTTGCTTGAAAGCCACAAGTCAGATAAGATGATACTAAACTAGATGGCTCATAGCCTGAGTACTGTGTAAGGAAGCTTCATCTATGTCAAGGATGGCTTGCCCTGGAAAAAAACAAGCAATCAAGCATCTTTTAAGGTACCCTTGTTGAGTATTTGGAGGAGCTTGCTCTACAGCAGACTTGCAGACATTCCCCAGCAGTGATGCAGTGTTTATTTAAAAATTCAGAATACTTACTAGACCTAGTTATTTTAAATAGTGACATCTAAGGCATAAGATCCAGTAATCTATTTGTGGCAGTGAAATATGAACAGCAGCATAGTCTAAGGATAAATTCAGAGATGGACTTAGGAAGCTGCTCATGTTATTCTGTGTGTGCACATAGGGAACTGAGCCCGAACTCAACCCTGTGGTCTATAAAATGGGAATAAAGTTGAGCATGTTCTTCACTTTGAAGAGCTTCAGTCAGGAATCAAGCTATTCTGAACACTGTACAAGAGTGTTTTCCTGTTCCTCTTCGTTTAGAGAAATGGTGTAAGGACATCATGGGTGATAGATTAGCCAAAAGTGATGCGAATAGCATCTCAGACAACAGCAGCATTTTTAACATCACGGCTGTATGTATAGATTAGCAGTTCCCAACCCCTACACAAAGGTAAGGAAACCACTGAGTATTTTCAGGTCTACTGGGGTGACAGCAATGGCACTGCTAAGTTTTTAAAATGGGGCGTTTTTGGCATTACCCAGCTTTGGCAGCAGCAAAAACTTGGACTTTGCAGCATCTCCTGTTGCCACCACAGATGGTTAAATCTCAAACCCCCTTTTTATTTAGGTGGCGGTGACATGAATCCAGAAGTGCCAGTGCCATTGACAACACCAAGTTGCCTTTCCCCTCAAGCAGGAAAGTTTCCCACTGCTCTGGGGGGTCATGACCCCACAGGTTGGGAAACACTGGTATAGAAGGATACAGCCTTGTCATTTGCGTTTTATCATTGCAGGCTACCATTGCAAAATAGGGGTTCATGATATTTTGAAGTCTAACTTCTCAGCTAAAAAGGATTAAATACACCTTTTGGGGTTCTTCTTAAATGCACACCAAAATGCTTTGATAGCTGAATTCTCTCCTTCTGCAGAACACACAACTCTCGACTTACCTTTATGACCTCTCCAGGCATGATAGAAGATAACTCAAATATAGCACTTTAAGTGTCCAGTAAATAACACACCACTTTTAATACATGAGGTTTTCCATCATCCACTGCAGAAACCTGCAAATGTGTAGCTCTGATGTAGACGACATCTTTATCTCTTGATTCTCTGAAAATACCTCCTAGCCAAACTCTGGTTTGTGCCTTCTACAGGCCCCGTCATGAGTTTCTGAACATCTTTCTAAAACCACGACTAACAAATTTCCTATCCAAGTTCAACCAGCAGGTACATCTGTGCATTCAAAAACATGATATATTGAAAAGTCACTTATGTTTGCCTGACAAAAAAAAACACAAAAGCTTAGAGAAGTCTCCCAGTGAAATTGCTTGATCCCTGCTTCCCTCCTATTATGCTTTATTGCTCACCCACTGTGGCCTTCTTTAATCTCTCAAGAATTTCCCCAAAGTTTCTGCAAGAGATGGAATTCATCAGGATTTCATCAGAATTTTCATCATTTCATTTTCATGGAACTTCATCAGGATGCTAGTTTGTGTATATACTCTAGGAAGACAACTAGGTGCCCAAGGCTTTTCCTGTGACCAATCCAACACCAAGTTAAACCCACACTGTCCATGCATCCCTATCATCAATTTGGGGCTGTCCAACTTCCTGAGCAGCAAGTGTTAAGCAAATCCAGAGGTGTAGAGAGAACCCAATATTAGCCGTGACAGAGCAGAGTGGCATGTTTACCCAGTTGGGCACAACCAGAAGCTCCCACAGCAATTCCTTAATACAGTACAACATTGCCTGAAGCAGACCCTCAACATGGAGGTAACAGAGTGGGAATTGGGTTCTGTGGCTGATACACTTGAACCTGTTTGCACTCACCAGAAGGGGGCAGTGAAACAGAAGATGAGTAGCACTGGTACAAACCCTTTTCCTCTACTTCAGTTAACCTCCTAGTTCAGCCAGGGTCTCCACATGTAGCCAATGGCAAGGAGGCTTTGCTTCTCTTGCTTTTTGACCTGCTTTGCCCAAGGACAAATCAGCCTTCACCCAAGTGTTCACACAGAGGCCTCAACATACAGGGAAATTATTTACGTGATGGGAGAGGGCTCATGGTGCTCCTTCACCATAATATTGAGGTTCATGCTCTAGTTTGCTTTAAGATTCCTCTTCCATTCATTGCCCACATTTCAAAGGTGCATATTGTTTTGTCCTGTTTCCATTCTGGATGATGATATTAACCTCCTTACATGCTTTACAAAACGCCCAGAGTAATCCATTTCTGGAAACACATCTGACATACCCAATGTGTAAAAGCACATCAGGTAATACAGACATGCAACCACTGTGCAAGCAACACATGGATGCCAACACACCAGCCTTAACTAAAGCTTGCATAGGAAACTGGGTATACCTGGAGCCGTATCTATCATAGTGTCATGTTCTGCTCTTATGAACCTCGGGGCTGAACCCAAATCACTTTCCCTAAACACCCCCTACCCTTGAAGTCACAAACCCATCACCACAAATGCTTGTTTGATGGTTAAAAAAATCCTGGGTTTTTATTGATTTTGCTAGACAATACTAAAAAAAAAAGTTTCCCTCCATTCTGAAAGGCAGGGCTTGAATTATTTAAATTTTGATCCATTTGTTTTAAAAAAAAGGGGGGGAGGGAGAAAAGATCATGGCAAAAAAAAATTCTTCCATTGTCAGAATCAAAACCTACTTCATTTACCCCCCCTCCACAACACTGTTCTAAGGCAATGATGTTTACAGAGACAGCGAGAGCAGGCAGCCTTGGAGATGCTGACTGGACAAATACACGATTGAAGGCAAACCTGTGGCTGTGATCTTTGTGGTCAAGGTTGACCAGAAACTGTAGAATGTGTTGCGGCAATAAGGTTTGAAATGCGTACAACAGAATTTCACACAAGGGTAAGACTTCTTCGAAATTAAGTAGCATTCTGCAAGTCGTATTACAGCAGAGGAGAAAATTTTTCCAGAGAACAGTAATGCAGCAGCATTGCATCTGAAGATGCCAAGCAATGACTGCTGAGCCCGAACTCTGGTGTATTCAAAATGGAGCAACAGCAAGCTCTCATGTACTGTGGCACTTCAATTTCCTCAACCTAGTGAAGTACCACAGGAAGGAGCCAAACAGCACAGGTCGTGCCTGTCTGGATCACGTTTTATTTGTGTGTGAACGTGGAAATGGGCATTCCAGCCACCCTGCAGAAAAGAAGCAGTGTTACAGAGATCTCAGCGAGGTTCACCACGGACCAAATAGTAGATTCAAAGAGACGGGAGGGGGAGAGAAAAAGGCCAGTGCAGTAGAATGAGTTGAGCACAGCCATGGGTGCACCTAACCAACCCCCTCATGTCCCTCTCCAACTTCAGATTGGGTCACAAGGAGTAAAAAGCACACCGATGCATATGCTCTGTCCAAGTAACAGAGCACGCACATGAGCAAACTGCCCACAAAATAAGCAAGAAGCCATCAGATCCGTTTTCCAGTCCTTTAGGAAGAACAAAATGGCTCCAATAGTACCTTAGGTCACAAGCAGGCCACCAGAGTCCAGATTCATGGACACCTACTCACAAGCTCAACTTGTGAAAGGACGGGAAGAAGTCTGCCACTGAAGCATGTGTCATTCTTCACCCTCGCTTCTGGGTAGGCTCCACCACACGCTTTCAAGTGTGCACCTGACCTCCAGAATTATACATAAAAACCCCACTAACTGCAGAAGGTTTAATTATGACATGACTTTTTTTTTGCCATGATCCCAATTCAGAGTACTGCAAGAAGCAGAAAATATTTAAAGGACATTTTATATATATATATATATATTTATTATATATATATTTTGAGATAAGAAAAATAAGGCTAATTCAAGCCTTGCCCTGTGCAAACAAAAACCAAAACGAGAGCTCGCCAGTCACATCAAGGTCCCCAATTACATTACCACAGTCAGCTTGTTATTTTCTCTTTTTCGCTATTTTCTTTTTTTAATTAGATGCTGGGGAGCTGAATTCTCTTATGATACAGAAGGAAGGGGGGCTGTTGTGGAATCCATTTCAATAAAGCTAAAACAAATTAGAGAATTCTGGGAGGAAGAAAACTCAAAGACAACACAGCTGACTGTTCTAGGGGGAGAAACCTGGTGGGCAAAAAGTAAGAGTCTGTTAGTCAAGTAATGAATGAGTGTTTAAATTATTCTCTTGTTTTGAAGTCTAAAGTTCGGAAGCTGTGGGCCCCATCATTACAGGACCGCCACAAAATAGAAGTGGAACCCCCCTGCCCTCCCCCGACCTCTTTCTGAAGAAGTCTGTGTCATCTGCTGCTGCGTGTTCGAAGGGTTCCCCCCACCCCCACCCCCCGCAGGAGCAATCTGTTGCAACCAGGAAGGGCAGGCGGGACTCAGGACGAGAGGGTGCTTTCCTTCTGTGTTGGCTGGACTTGTGAACGCTGCATCACCTTTTGGCTTTCGACATCTCTAAAATGCTTCTCAACCTGGATGAAAAAGAGAGGGATGCAAAAATTAGTGCAGGTTTGACGCAGTAGGGCCATGCATGGGTGCAAGAAACTTAATGGTCAATAAGCACATCTGAATTATGTCGGCTGACCGGGAAGTGTATCGTTCATTATATCTGACAAATTACAGCTAGCAGAGTTAAGACCACATTAAAAGAGAGACAGATAATTCATGAACCATAGAGCATATCAGGCTCAATAAAGCTTTTAACCACACAGTTTGTTTGGCTTTTCCTATAATATGGGGATGGGTTGATGTGCAAGAATGCTAGCATAATGTTTTGTATTTTGAGGGAGAACTACCCCAAGAACGTTTCAGACGGGGTATACCAAAAGGTGTAGATTCTTTGCTTTGTAGAATTAGGAAGTGCCACAGACAGGACCATCACTTTACAACCACAGGTTTAAAATCATATCCTGTTTATCCAAAAACATACTACCTGCTTCAGCAAAGCAGGCCTTTAGCCAAACAAAATCTAGCAGCAAATGCTATAAGAGAAAGGAGAGAGAGATATATCTTGTTTAAGAGCCTAGCCAACTGCATGAGCAAAGGTTTGGTCACGCTTCTGTGGTTGCCTTTGGACCTACCCACCCCAACAATCCTGTAACTCTGATGTACTTACTATTTTTCGTACATGACTTAGGGCACTCCCCTCTTTGCCTTTACAGTTTTCCACTTGGTATGGAGGAGCAATGACAACATCTTCCATCACAACTATATTCTTCTCTTGCCATTTACAATCTTTAATGCTGAAAATAAAACACAAAGTTCAATAGGATTTTTTAAAAAAAGAAATCCTCAGCATCACTAAGAATGAATATGCAAACAAAGGACAAGATGGGTGAAAGTCAGCTCTTCCCCCAGCCACAACACCCCCCCCCCAAATGCTTTACTTTTCCATCTGATTCTGGTGCTATGCAGCACTAAGTAGTGGCAACTACCCAGAAGACATGGTCTATATAAAGGTGGAGAAAGCAGTGGGAGACCAAGACTTGTTAAACAAAAGAAATGGGGCCATCTGATCTAGATCAGTGGTCTCCAAACTTGGGATTGCTGCATAATTGAAAAGCCTGTCCCCATTGTGAATGGAGTTTACCATTCTGTGGGGCGGCGCGATATCGTCTTCCTCAATGTCCCCAGAACTTTGCGCTGGGCAGCCACTTCCGCTGCCCATCGCCACAGGAGGTTCTGTGCCTGGATTTCCAGGCAGATGTGGCTACCTAGCACAAAGATTCTTGGGAGATCAAGGAAGAAGACATCGGGATGCTCTATAGAAGGATAAGTTCCATTCATGACAGGGACAGGCTTTATGTTGTGCTGGATCGGGCCTGTAGGCTGTAGTTTGGCAAACGCTGATCTAGATCTAGGAAAATCTTTGCAATTTGCAGCCCCAACTAACCATTATTTCTTAAAACAAATATCCGACATGCTTAGACAGCAAAGAGGAATTTTCAGTGATGCACAGTGTCATGGAAATGCTTCCTCCTGATAATGCTGCAAGCCCTCATAACCCATTTCAGTTCCTCTTTAGCCATACAATTGCCTCTCTAGTGATGACTGGTCCACTGTCTTGTTCAGTGGTTGCCAACTCTCAATTTACTGAGTGTTGCTGCCAACACTTAACAGCTACTCATTGACTTGAAAGAAATTCACATCCAACAATATAAACTTGTTTCAAGAAAATGGTTAGCTTCTGATTGTGGGTAGAGAGAAACCAGTTATTAGAAATGTCATTTTATACTAAAGAGAAATCAAACATTAGTTACTGGACTTCCTCTTAGCTCTGTCATGCTGGTTCTAAATCATTCAGCATTTTTGAATGACACCTTAATTGGAAGTCATAGGTTATACCCAAAGTCTATTTTTTTCCTCCAGAAGGGAGCCCAAGGGAACCTACAGATGCAACCTATAGATGTGTGGTGGAGATAGTTCATGGGACCATACTGAAAAGAAGCAGTATTAATTTCTAATTGAAATCAAATGCAGTCCAGACTAGTCTGACTAGTCTGTCCACAGTCAGGAGCTAGCCATTTTCTTGAAACAAGTCAACTTGAACAGAAGATAGAACAAAGCTTTAAGATGAGGTTCTCAAACTGAAGTGTCGCAATGCCCCAGCCAGGGAACCTCTGTTGCTGCCTGCTCCCAGGATCGCAGCATCACCAGGGAAAGGGGACGATTTTTGAACTTACCAGGGGCAGTGCTGGCCCTCTGGACAGTATGGGGAGACTGTGGCCCCCTCTGAGGGGCACCCAATGCCTCAGAAATGCTCAAAACAGCTATCACAACCCACTTCCGTTTTTGCAATGCTTGAAGTGAGTTGCCACCATTTAACACAAATGTATAGTTAAACAATATTCCAAACAAATACGCATGTTTACTCCTCTGCAGAAAACCCTCCTCTAATAAACCTCTTCATGTTTACTCAGAAGTCCCACTGTGTTCAATAAGATTTACTCCCAGGTAAGTCTGCACAGGATTACAGCAATGCAACATGACAGACACATACTGTCTCAAGCAGTGTTTCAGAAGATGACAGTCTAACTGTAACATATACCCCTAGACAAACTTCCCAGTTTGATGCTTCTCTTCCCCTCACAAATTACAGTCCATTGAAGGAAGTTTCAATGGAAACACCAAAGCTCCCATGCAGGTGACATCACTGTTCTCTTGCAGAAGTAGTACTAGAATTCTGCTTCCACCTCTCTACACTCTCCACACAGTCTTATAGAAAATTGTATGCACCTAGGCAAACCCTTTTTAAAAAATCAATTCAATATGACATCTGTGTAGTTACAGTAGTTCACTCAAAACATTTACAGAGCTACAAGGACTAGACCAGTGTTCTTTAACCTTGGGGTCGTGACCCCAACGGGGTCAAGAAACCTCAGTTGTGGGGTCATGGAAACAAAAAGGGTTGAAGACCACTGAACTAGAGCATCACCAGGTAAAGGGGGAGGCATCTAGTGTGCCCCTTCAGGTACCAGGAGATTGTGTCCCACTTCTGTTCAGGTTCTTAGCAATTGTGCTAAAATAGCTTTCACTAGTGCCAGGCTTCATGGTTACTTTTTCTATGCTCTAAAAAGAATATTTGGTTATAGTGAACAGTGCTGGAAGAGCATAACAGGGGTGGAGAGTGGGCACTGAAAGGGGCGGGACCAATGATGGGCCCTCAGTCTCTATTTTATTGATTTATTGGGTTTACGGCACAAAAAAGGCTGAAGACCAAGGACTAGACTGAAAGCTCAATCCTAAACAGTGCATGTGGGCTCACTGCTGTCACGCACTGTCAAAAACGTGCCATAAAGCACATTTGCAAGCCCTCAGTGCCAGCGGGTACTGGGCTAGTACCAGTGGAAAGCTAGCGCTCCACCGCTCAGCAGTCACCTGAACTGACAGGCAACGGAGAGGTAGGTGGGGGGGGCAGCATGCCAGGGGAGGGAGTGGGGCGGGACTGATGGAGTTCAGCTCCACTGGATTCTGAGCTCCATGTTGATCCCACAGTCCGACACAGAATCTCTTGATTATGGGCTTCCGCAGAATCAAGTAGCCCCACTGCAGGGCTACTTTCCTTATCTGGTGAAGGGGACAAACGTTCCCTTCTCCCAAGGAGTCGCTGGTGGCTGCCTAATATGCCATTTCTGGCACTGCGGCAGCCGCACGCACCAGGAAGCCTAGAATTGGGCAAAGGAGAAAGAACGCATCGGCTATCTTACCCAAATATTATTTAAACAAGCAGCAATACAAACGAATTTATATACAGTCATGTGCTACTTAATAACCATTCGCTTAACAATGGACCGTACCACTTTTGAAGGTGGTCAAAGCATAATGAAGATGCTCTTAATGAGGCAATCATGTCTCCCACAGCCTGCAGCAGAGTGTCTGTTTACACAACGAAGAGGCTCTTAATGCAATCTTTCTCTAGTAGCCTGTGCAGCCAACTATTGTCTGGCAAAAAATGGCTGTTGACACATAGGTAATAGATTGGACAGAATGTTAACTTAATGACCTAATCGTATAACAGGGAGAACATACCCCGGCCGTTAAGTGGTGCACACCAGCATATCCTTCATTACAAATGTGTTTTAACAATGCATTTTTGCTACCTGCTAGCCTTTGAATCTTTGGAATAACTGTCATGCTTAGGGATTGTATCCTATATGGAAATGAATGCTGTTTTTCAGTATAGGTCCATGAATGGTCTCTACCACACATTTATAGGTTGCATCCAAAAGTTTCTTTAGGCTCCCTTCTGAAGTAGAAAATCTTTAGGTATAACCTAGACTTGTGATAATCATGATTTGTGATTAAGGTCCCATTCAAGAATGGCTGAATGAGGACAAAGTGAAGAAGAAGTACAACATACACAAAATTTTTAGACTATAATAACCAAGTGCAACATTTGGGAATATCAATGGTGCTATTTATCAGATTACATGTGGTTTTCAGATGTACCTGTTATAGTTGGTCTACAGAAGTATGCTATGCCCAATGGAATGAAACTTTATTAATAGTTTCCACCATATCCAGTTTACTCCACCATACAGTATCATATACTATACAATTTAGAGTAAGAATATAGACATGTACTGTATATTTCTATGAACTATGGACAAAAGTTGTGCCTACATGCTCTCAATTTTACATGTGTAATAATTATTGCAACATGTGTAATTTACATGTGCAATGCAATGTTTCTCAAACTGTGGGTCGGGACCCACTAGGTGGGTCGTGAGCCAATTTCATGTGGGTCCCCATTCATTTCAATATTTTATTTTTAATGTATTAGACTTTATGCTCCCATCGTATGTGACCGCATTTGGGGCAATGTGACAACCTGTGCTTTTAACAAGCTACTATGCATATTCTTTTAACAATGATAGTCAATGGGACTTACTCCTGAATAAGTGTGGGTAGAATGGCAGCCTAGGATTGTTACAAATTTTCCTGCTTGTTGTTGTCACTTCTGGTCACATCACTTCCAGTGGGTCCTGACAGATTCTCATTCTTAAAAAGTGGGTTCTGATGCTAAATGTGTGAGAACCACTGGTGTAATGAATATATTGCTATGTTTGTCATTGTACAGCCAGCCATACACTGAATGCAATACAAAAAAGCTGTTTGTATTTTCTTGCTAATTGGGCACCACAGATTTGGGGGGGCTTCCTTAACAAAAGTCACATACTGACATTTCTGAGACAATATCACTAATTTATACTGGATGCAGAATAATAATAATAATAGAGGCATTTATATACCGCCTTTCTTGGTCGTCAGATTTCTCCTCAGACTTTAATTCAAGGCGGTTTACATGGGCAGGTTGTTCTAAATCCCCGTAGGGATTTTTACAATTGAAGAAAGGTTCTATCTTTCAAGAACCACAACATTTCAGATGCATCTTTTATGGTCTGTTATCACTTTCTGGCCTCCAGATTCCTCCCACACAGGCTGACAAGCAACTCCTCCATCTCTCCAAGAGCAAGTGGAATAACTCGGCTGGGCTTGTCAGCTGCTTCAACGTCTTGCCATTCACGGTGCCGGTGGCCTCGAACTGGCGACTTTCGAATGTTATCTTCAGGCAAACAGAGGCTCAACCCTCTAGACCAGACCTCCTGCCATATCTAGAACTAGCGGCTTTGTACTGCACAATTCTAGCAAGGTAACTGTAACAGCCAACTACATTTTATTACCCTTCCTAGAATACTTTCCAGTGTTTCAGGTGTCCAAATTTGTCTTACACCCACACTTAAGGCAACTGCTCAGTCTGGACCATGTATGTTCAAACACTAAAAAGACACCAAATTCTTCATAAAGCAGCTCAATCTGTTTGTACTCTGAATAAAATATGCACTGATTTGCCACCTTATTCTGTTTTGACCAGCCATGGAGAAGGGGGAAAGAACTACATGCTCTCCAAGAACCAGATTCACACAGAATTACTAAAATCATGGAGTAAGAAAGGTGCTACATACACTCCAGATAAAAATTTCTGTGTGCAGCAATGGGGTACAGTTCTCTATGCTCCCCAAAATTACTTTCCAAACTGGAAACTGCTGTGTCCTGAAAAAGTCCTCCCCATCCGGAGCAGTGCTTATCATTCTGCATTTCTTTCAAGCTGATCTAGGCACAGGGATGCAAAACGGTAAACACTGCTCACCGGGGAGACCTTTTTCCAAACCCCAGATCTAGCCCACAGGCCTGGGTTTAGAGAGCCGTGTTCTAGCCCCATGTTTTTTGTTCTATCCCCACTACTTACGTCTTATGTATAGTCTGGAAGAGCTGCTGTCCTTCCAAAGAGACTCCAGCACTAATTGCATATGCCTGGCTCAGTTTTTCTTCCTTCTCCATTCGTGCTTTGTTCGCAAGCTGAAAAAGAAAGCATGAGACACGTAGATATCAATCTTGGACCAGAAACAGACTTCAAGCCTTAAATGGAGCACAGTTCGCAGAACAATTTCTAAATGATGGAGGATGTGACAACTTATATCTCAAACTGAAGCCCACCAGCTAGCAAAGGTAACCATAAATACAAGATATTTTAACATAATGCAAAACACAGGCAGGGGGAGGGGAGGAAGGCATTAATCACAGATACTCCCAGAAACACATCCTTGTGCAACTGTAGGGTGGGAATGTCCCAACTTTGGAGGGAGTCAGCTGCCATCACGAATTTACTAACACAGTTGGTGACATAGCAAAAGCAGTCTTCCATATCTTACCCCATTAGTTCTATGGTTTATTATTCTACAAGACCTAAATCATGCTTACAAAACTTCTACAAGTTAATGTATTCAGTTGTTCCAATAACTTAAGTAGTAATGGAGGCACTGTTGGACAAGGTATCCATCTATCCAGAGCAAGATTCTGGGCCAACAGAATGTCCAGTATTTCAGCAAGAGATGAACACTCATTTTGTTTGATTTTAAATAGTGCCTTTCCCTTTAAAACTGACCCTTTTAACAACCCCAAATGGTTTTGCTCTTAAGTGAATTTCTACCCTCAAGATGCTCATAGCCTTTCAAACTGTTGTGCGTAAGAAGAGAGGATGTGCTTCTCCTCCAGCCCTCTACACTCCATTCAATTCACATACATGGTGCGGAAAGACAAGAAGCAGAAAATCTCAGAGCTTTGTATGAAGTCTGGCTTTCTCCTTCTACACCTTATAAGTCCTTTTCAAGCAACTTTTCCTACTTCCATAGCGGGGAGGGGGGGTTCCAAAGAAAATGAAAGAGGTCCGACAATGAGTTACATGGAGGAAGAAGGATGACACTAGACATAGGAGCAGTCACAAGAATCTTCAGTGTGGGATTTAGAACCTCAAACCCTGTCCCGTCACAGCAATACCTCAACTTTCAACACTTCGCTTTTTCAATTATAACTACATTTCAAATTTCATCCACATGCTTTCCTCTTTCATCCAGTTTCATCTAACCTTCCAATATGTTCGTTTGTGGTTTTTTTCTTTTCTTTTTATTTATTTTGATTTCACGGACATTTGCATGTATTATATGGTTAGTTATTTACATTTTTGGCTGGCCAAAATAAATTTGCATGCTAAATAAGGATATGCTTTGACATTTGTCCATTTTTTACTTTCATCTATGTTCTGTTCCCTAACCAGATGAAAGCGCAAGGTACTGCCATATAACTAAAATATATGACAACTCCTCCTAACTGGAGTACATGCATTAAAGGATATAGGTCTTCACTGATCCAAACTGAAGAGCACCATTATGTCTAAAGTTCTTTATTTCAACTACCTTTCACCTTGGTCAATTACAACCAACTAGAACAGCGTTTCTCAACGTTTGTCCCCCTGCCCTACCACTCTGCACTGCCCACCTATTGGATGTACCACCAGAAGCAACTGGCGATTATGTCATGAGTTACTACTGGATTGGGAGGCCAGACATGATGCAATCAACATCAGTAAGAGGCTCAGGGCATATTGGATGACTTTTTCAAGCCCTTGAGAAGCACATGCTGGAGCTCTGCCTACTGAGCTGAGCCTCCTACTGCTGCTTGTCACATTGCATTGCTGGTCTTGCTGCCAGGAGGTGAGGTCTGAAGGGGTTCCTCGAGTACCACCAGACACCACCTCAAGTACTACTGGTGGTAAGAGTGGTGATTGAGAAACACTGACCTAGAACATTTTGAAAGAAAATAACCAGCTTTCCTCACCCACAGTTATAGTGTTTGATTGGCGGTGGAGAGAATATACACCTGAAAATTTCATCTTGCTTACCTGAGGTAAACTAGAGCGCACAATCAGCAACTTGTGGATTGTTCACCAATAGGTATAAACCTACAGCTCTACAATACAACTGTCAGCACCAGGTTTAAATTCACTAAGGCCCAAATCCTAACCAACTTTCCAGCACTGGCACAGCTGTGCCAATGGGACATGTGCTGCATCCTGCAGTTGGGTTACCTCCTCAAAGCAAGGGAATGTTTGTTCCCATACCTCAAAGCCGCAATGCCCTTCTGTCAGTGCTGGAAAGTGGGTTAGAACTGTGCCCTAAGTTGCCACTTTGGTTAACCAAACAAAACTTGAAAGCAAGTGATCATGTTAGTAATGATATGCAGCTGTAGCTCCAGTAGCCTCACATGATAGGAAAAACAGGCAAAAGAGTCTTACCTTGCCAACATTGAGTGAAGCTAAAGGTGGGGGAGTTTCTGTGCGGTCATTAATTATTTCCACTTCTGAAACATACTGTAAGTTTATAAGCAAGATATCTGCATGGTTAGGTTTACCACTTGAAGAAGGGCATTCTGGAGGAAGATATCATTAAGGAAACAAATCCCAAAAAGTGTCATTCCACATGTCAAAGAGAACATATGAGAAAGTACCACTGCAAGGAATAGTTTATTTGCATGCAATGTTCAATTTTACAGATTACTGCTCAAAAAAATCTGCACCTCCAACACCAAGTTTGTGGATTCTATCTGTGGTTAGGTTACCCTACAGGAGGAGTTGACTATGATTGTAAGTATTCCACTGCCATACAGGAAAACATTGACTTTAGTACTGCATTCAAACTATGCTAGAGAGTTGGACAATGTGTTTCTATAACCTGATATGTAACTTGGGAACAAAATCAGAATGAAGAGGCAGTTCCCTCCAAATGTCCAATCAGGCAACTCTTCAAGAATTTCAACACAAGGACAAAACAGCCTTGGAACAGGCGGAAAACACTGCAGACACTTGCCCTTAAGTTGACCCACAGATAAGTCAAGGGCAGGTTTAGAGTTAAAAAATCATGGAATTTTCTGTGACCCTCTGATAAGTTGGGGATTAAACTTAGGGGGGTGTCTGACTATAGTCTGATTTTACCCAAGACCAGATCCTAAAAAGTAACCTACCACTAATTGTTATCTAAGAACTATAGACTCTAATTTATTAAAAACATAGTAAAAGATCATAAGATACATTTTTATTCTTTTTAAATTCTAGTCCTCACCACCTTTTGTAAACACTATCAGAGTAAGTGCACTGTAAACAACACACCAGTAAAACAGTGTTCCCCAACCTGGTATTCATGTACTCCCAGCGACACTCAACAGGACCTTTAGGGGGTACTTGAAAAAGAATGGCATAATGGCAGAAGAAGGCAGGTTGTGCTCCAGAATGCTTTGCAGGGCCAGCAGGGCAGGAAGGAAGGTAGTTAGTTGGCTGTGAAAGCCCCACCAATAGCTACTTTTTGGTCATCAATTCATGTATGAACCAGTGATTGAAAACCAGCACAGTAAAAAAGCTGAAACATAATATGGAAAGTGATCAATCGCCTAGAATTTCTCAGGACACTTCTGGTGCAAAACAGTGAAAAGGCAGAGTCTTCTGTTCTTCAAACAGATAAAAAGAGAAAGTATGTGATGAATACATGAAGTCTGGATTTTCATAGAGAGGAGATGAGGGCTTGTATTATTACAAACATTTGCTAATATGAAGGGTAAAATTTATGGAAATGGGCTACCAAGGGATATGCAAGTGAAAAAGGTTGCGAACCACTGCAGGAGAACCATGAATCAAATCCACCTTTATGGTGTCTGGTGTGTTAAACCAGAAGCTCTACAGACAACAAACAGCCCATAACACATAACTGGGAGTGTGCAATTCAATTCACAGCAGAGAGATGCAGCTGCACATATTTGCAACCCTTTTTACTCAGAAACAGACCCGCTGCTTTTCACGGGTATTATTCTTAAGTAACGGTGCTCTGAATTGTAGCCTGGGACTCTGCTTCAAATGGGAAGGAGGATCCCATCTGGGTGTTTCAAAAAACAGACCTGCTTTGCAAGCATTTGCAAAGCAGAAACAGGCTGCTGCTGCATTTACAAAAGGGAAAGAAGGGAGAATAAAAGGTTAACTTTGGCTGTAATTTCCCAGTGAAGTTGCTGTAGAAACAAACTGCATCTAATGAGCATGCCTGCCTGCTGCTTAAGAAAGAAAGGAAACTTTTCAGAGTTGAAAGGCTCTGCCCTCTGATTGACCTCTGATATTGAGACCACTGATTGAGACAAGGTGAAGTGATAATTGGAGCTTGATTACTTGGCAAAAATTTTATCATACTATAGGCTATTATCTACTAAGTATTTTAAGGTAATGAGAGCACTTTTGGGTAGCCAAGACCTCTGTGGCTTTACAGTCTCATCAGTCAGGCTGCCCTGCCAACATACAGGTACACAAGTAGGGCCAAATATTGTTGGTTTCATCTATAGATACTCGAAAATAACTAAGAATATGAGTTTCAAGAAGCAGAACTCTCTCCCACTTCAAAGTGCAAACATCTACCTGGGCTCTCAAAACACATAGCACTGCCCTGGCTCTTCAAGTCCATAGTCTGATAGCTACAGCAGCAGCTTGCAAAACAATAGGTTCCAGTAATTGAGACCCATAGAAAACAAGGAACCTTGCCATCACAAGCCCAACATGGTTTTGCTTCCTAATCCAAGGAGCTACTTCAACAGAACATGGCATCACCACAGTATAAAGGGAGTCACTGCACACAACCCTTTCCAAATTCTCCTGGTGGGGAATTCCCCAACTATCTTAGCTTCATCCAAGCTGTGAGATAAGTGTAACATATGTGCAGAAACAACTAACTGCGGCTAATGTGGATTTTGCACTTGGGAGGGGAGTGAGAAGCTTGCAATAGCCCTCTTCAAGTCTGTGGAGACTCACTATGGAGGTACCCAATGGTCTTCTAGGATACAAGGCATCCTCTCTGCTGCCAGGATACAAAAAATAAGCCACGTAGAATATCATTGCGTAGGCATGATAACCCAAACTCTGCCTCTTACCTTAAAAATTATACCTTCATTATACATACAGAGACATCCTTCAGCATCAGATGAAACATTTCCTACCTGCCACTCCACCCTTAAAAAAATCTACTCCCCACATCCTTTTCTCAGTTTCAATACACGTCTTGGCTGCGAATCAGTCTAGTCCTACTTTCTACAGGTTCATGCCTGCCTGGCAATATTCAGTGCAGAGTGTCTAGGAGTTGTGGGAGAGAAACCAACACTCTGAACCCTAACAATCCTACCTCCACCACCCCAAACCCTAGACATCTTACTTCCATTAATACACATTACTAGTTTTATCCTTCTTGGAAAATAGTCATCACCTACTGACAACATTGAACATGTGAGTTGATCAACACAGATCAAGCACCACAGTGAAAACATTTGTATTATATTAAGCACAATGCTTTTCAGCAGGGCCAGTTTGCACATTCAGCTTGCCAGACACCAAGAACTGAGAAACCAAATGATGCACATGCCTGTGTGAACCAGCCACTGAGTCATGTTCAGATGCTTTCCCCATCCCCACACTGGAAAGTTCTTTCAACATCAGACAGGTTAACCCTCAAGATCTTAGTTTTCATTTGAACTCTCTCCTGTTCTCCCCTCCCCCAAATAGTTTTCTAACCCATCCTCCCAAAGTCCCACCTGCATCAAATTTTCCCTCCCTTTCAGGGACTCGCCTCCCTTTCCCCCACATCTCCAAAACTACTAAAACATTCCAAAAATACCCTCCAAGTTTGAAATGGTGACCTCCCCCCCAAACGGCTTCCCCTTCACCAGAAAACCATGGCACCCCTGGGGTATCCTTTACACCCCCATTAAGATCCTGTATCCCTCCTCCTTTTAGAAGAACATAAGAACAACCCTGCTGGATCAGGCCACAGGCCCATCAAGTCCACCTTCCTGTATGTCACAGCAGCCCACCAGAGAGAGCAAACAAGACAGCAAGATACTCACAGCCTAGTGCCCTCACTTGCACCTGGCCTTCTGAGGTAGTCTACTTTTAAAATCAGGAAGTTGCACATACACATCATGGCCTGTAACCCCTGAGGGATTTTTCCTCCAGAAATTTTTCCAATCCCCTTTTAAAGTTATTCAAGCCAGATGTCATCACTACATCCTGAGGCAATGAGTTCCACAGAATAATTACATGCTGGGTAAAGAAATATTTCCTTTTTGTCTGTTCTAACTCTCCCTACATTCCATTTCAGTGGCTGTCCACTGGTTCTGGTGTTGTGTGGGAAGGAAAAGAACATCCCTCTACTCATCCCCTGCATAATGTCTTCCCTGATACTATGTGTCAAGGAGTTCCATCAATTAACATCTCCTTTTAATTCCAGGATGAGGTCTCTTGTTATCTGGTGTGCTCCCTGGGGCATTTGGTGGGCAGCTGTGAGATACAGGAAGCTGGACTAGATGGGCCTATGGCCTGATCCAGTGGGGCTGTTCTTGTGTTCTTATCTATCCCAATTCTCCCAACACTCCATTTCAGTGGCTATCCCCTGGTCCTGGCATTGTGTGAGAGATCATCCCTCTACACACCCCCTGCACAAGGTCTGCCCCCATTCCATGCGGCAAGGGGTTCCCCTGATTACTGTTTCATTTTCCTTGTCCTAACTCTCTAGGCACTCCAGTTCAGTGACTATCCCCTGGTCCTGGTGTCGTGTGAGAGAAAGAACACCTCTCTATCCATCCTCTGCATGATGTCTTCCCCCATAACATGTGGCAACGGTTAACACTTCCTTTTACCTGCCCTAACTCTCCTGGCACTCCAGGGCAGTGGCTGCCCCCTGGTCCTGGTGAGGTGTGACAAAGAAAAGAACATCCTTCTATCCATCTTCTGCATAATGGCCTCCCCATATCATGTGGTCAGCTGTTTCACCAGTTACCTATCCTTTTGCTTATCCTAACTCTTCAGTGGCTGTTCCCTGGTTCTGGTGTTGTGTGAGAGGGAAAAGAACATCCTCTACCCACCCCCTGCACAAGCTCTTCCCCCATACCATGTGGCAAGGAGTTCCACCGGTGAACATCCCCTCTGGCCTGCCCTAACCCTCCAGGGCAGTGGCTGCCCCTGGGCCTGGGGCTGTGTGGGAGGGAGAAGAGCTTCCCCAGCCGCCCCCAAGCCCCGCAGCCACAGACAGGCTCCCGCGCCCCTCGCCCTGCAGCCAAAGGATACTGAGCGCCAGCATCTTACTGGGGTAGTCGAAGGCCACCACCTCGCCCTGCAGCCGCTGCTCCTGGCAGGTCCGGCACGCCACCTGGCTACCCACACTGAAGCACTCGCCCGGGGCCGCCATCTTGTTTCAGGCCCAGGCGGCAGCGGCGGCTCCCCTCGCGCCTCCGCTGCACTGCAGCGGCCTCCGCCGAGGGAGGGCCGGGGGAAGGCGCAGGGGCCGGGGAGGGGGCGCCGAGTCTTACCCCACCGCGCCAAGCCCGGCCCAACCCGGCCCGCCTCGCAAGCTCCTTCCCTCTGCGCCGCCTGGCTGGCTCAGCCTAGGCGGAAAAAAAAAAAAGAGGGGCGAGGAGTGGCCAAGGCGACGGCGCCCCGCCCCTCCCGCACCCACGCACGCACGTGACGTCACCCCGCACGGCGAGCGCCGGTTGGCTGGCCGATGGAACGTTCAGAAAGGCGCAGGGAGGGGCGGAGGGAGGGCAGGGGAAGGTTGAGGAGGGGCGGAGCGGGGCTAAAGGAGGGGCGGGGCTACGGAGCAGATGGAGACCTAGGAGATCCTATCCGCACTTTCCTGGGAGGAAACCCCATTGACTTTAATGGGACTTACTTCTGAGTAGACAGGCATAGGCTGGGGCTCTAAGGCTGCAATCCTACCCACACTTTCCTGGGAGGATGCCCCATTGACTCTAATGGGACTTACTTCTGAGTAGACAGGCATAGGATGGGGCTGTGAGGCTGCAATCCTACCCACACTTTCCTGGGAGGATGCCCCATTGACTCTAGTGGGACTCACTGCTGAGTATACATGCATAGGATTGGGCTCTCTCCATCACCCGTTCCTGAGCAGTCCACAGAGCATTCCAAGCTGGTCAGCATGGAACCTGGAGAGAAAAACCGATTTCCCAGCAACAATGAGAGCACTAGGAAAATGTGATTGCTCCACCACAAACATGCTAACAGTGGAAGACTGATGGCATCACCACAACCACAGAATATCAACTATGAATGTATTGTGTGGTTAAGCAATTACCTGGAAAGGCCTTAAGGCAGCCCGAGGGTGAGCCTGTTGAATCCTTTCCCAGTTCAATGTTCCGTGGACTGCTGTGAGTACAAGTCTAAAACTTGCCAGAAAGAAGAGCAAAATATTCTCTGCAAATGTAAGGAGTTTAATTAAATTTCTCGATTGTCCCATAAATCATGCAGCTAAACTAGGATTCATGCAACAGTAGCTATAAATAATACAGAATTAACAACATGTGGTAATTCAATAATCCATTATTCCTATATCTGGTATATTTATATACGGCTTTTCAACTTGAAATGTTTCCAAAGCAGTTTTACAACACAAATTAAAAGTAATATCAATAATTAAGATATGCTAAAGAGAAATGGAATCTGACAGCCAAAGCTTAGAAAGCTGTTTTGACTTCTACTGAGTCTGATCATTGATCTTTGAAGCTCAATACAGCTTGAGTATCCTTCTTCGGACTGCTCGGGACAGGAAGGTGTCTCGATTTTGGATTTGTCTGGATTTTGGAATAAATGCATTAATATGGGAAATGCTTCCTCTTTTTCCGTTACCCATATGAGTGTCTGCTAGCCTCTGACATTTTTCAACAATGTCTCTACACAACACCACAGAGCAGAGAGTAGAACTTACAGTGTGTAGTTGAACTGTATGTGGGAATGAGCACAAGAACTTCTACAGAAAACAAGTCTTGGACAAAAATACCTGGATTTCGGAATAGTCTGGATTTTGGATATCCAGATAAGGGGTAATCTACCTGTATTATCTCTATGGTATTTGACAGCAGCTGCGCAGGGACTCTTCCATCCTACCTGGAGATACCAGGGATTGAAAGGACACTCTGCATGCCAAGCTGGTGATCTTTACCATTGAGCTGGGCCACTGTGACATTTGGTGGGCCACTGTGAGATACAGGAAGCTGGACTAGATGGGCCTATGGCCTGATCTATTGGGGCTGTTCTTATGAGCTTCAACCCTTTCCTACCAATGCATCTTGACTCAGAATAAGTCCCATTAAGTTTAATGGGAGTTACTCTCAGGTAAGTATGTGTATAACTGCAGCCTAAATGGTGTTCTTAAACCACATAGAACATGTTGTTTTTGTAACATGTCTTGCTTTATTGCAGTGGTTCCCAAACTGTGGATTGGGACCCACCAACTGTGCATTGGATCGTGACCTGATTTTTGGTGGGTTGTGAAACTGACAAGGAAAATTCATTGAGCCCTATGGAAAGTGAAACTGAGTCACAGGTTTATTTTTATTTGCACATAGGCAACCGTGACTTGTCTCTTATGGAAGGCCAGCTGAAGGGAAATGAAAGGCCACCAGAATAGTCCCAATATGATGAATGTGGAGTTCAACAAATGCTCCAGAAGGCAGTCCCCCCCCTCCCCCTCCACCATAAGGATAAGAACAGAGACTTGAATGGCTGGGAAAGTGAAGCTTTTCTTTAGTCCTGTACAACTAGGTGGGTTCCAATAGAGTGTCATTTTCAAAAGTGGCCCCGGTACTAAAAGGTTTGGGAACCACAGCTTTATTGTATTGTAACTTGGGGGGGGGGGTAGTCTCTCTCTCTCTCTCTCTCTCTCTCTCTCTCTCTCTCTCTCTCTCTCTCTCTCTCTCACTTTTGCTTTCATAGCAGCATCCCTGGCATGTCATAAGAACATAAGAAGAGCCCCGCTGGATCAGGCCAAAAGTCCACCTAGTCCAGCTTCCTGTATCTCACAGTGGCCCACCAGAAACCTCAGGGAGCACACAAGACCACAAAAGACCTGCACCCTGGTGCCCTCCCTTGCACCTGGCATTCTGAGGCATGGCTTGTAACCTTTGATGGACTTGTCCTCCATATCTCCATCCAGTCCCCTTTTAATGGCATCCAGGCCGCATGCCATCATCACATCCTGTGGCAAGGAGTTCCACAGACTAATTACATGCTGGGTGAAGAAATATTTTCTTTTGTCTGTCTTTCTAGTAGAAAGAGATTTTGCAGTTTTAAAATAAATACATTTTGCTGCATAGGTGGTAAATGTTGTCATTATACATGCAGTAGTGTAATGTATAATAATAATAATAATAATAATAATAATAATAATGGCCTTGAACAATTGCAGAAAACCATGATTTACTAGGGGAGAGGATAATGAGATTTCATGGGAAATGTCCCTTAACTCACCCTGTACTGGCTGTTCTCCGTGCCTATAAGCCTTCTGGGAAATGTAGTTATTCGTTCAACGTGGTGTGCTGGCCAGTTCCGGGCATTCAAGGTAACGGACATGCAAAGGACAGTATTGATTGCTGTCAATAGGGGAGGGGGAGGAAGGGAGGAGAAAGGTGCAAGCTCAGATCTCTTGCTTTAGTTTTGAAATGTGCTGAAAACAGTTTTTAAAGCTGCAATTCAAATGCTTGCTTAGCTCGAAGTAAGTGCCATCGAATTCATTGGGGCTTACTTCTGAGTAGACATGCATAGGTTTCCAGCGCTAGCCTAAATGGCTCAGCGCCCATGGACCTCATGGGGGTTCACATATTCAATCAGAGCAATGCTCCCTAATAGCAGTCTCTTGGGGACCACATTCTAGGAAAGGTAGCCTAGAAGAAGGTAGCCTGTAGCAGAAGGGGCACCTTAATGAGGATTTTGGTCCTGGATCCCCCTCTCTCCTGCAAGAATCTTGGGATCTGTAGTTCGAGGGGTGGGCTCTGGACTCACAAATGCAACATGATTATTGCTAGAGACCCTGGTGTGAAGTCTCAGTGGCTGATGCAAGATAGACACTGTCTACAAATCGGTTTAGAAGCTACTGGTTCCTGGTTAGAATGTTATCTGCCATGAACTTGCTTCATGGCCTTAGGCCAGTGTTTCTCAAACTGTGGGTCGCGAGCCCATTTCAGGTGTGTCCCCAGTCATTTAAATATTTTATTTTTACTGTATTTTTACTGCACCATGTATTGATACTACCATGGTGTGTAACTGCATTTGGGGAAATGTGACAAATCTGTACTTTTAACAGACTACTCTGTATATACTTTAGCAATGATAGTTATTGGGACTTTCTCTTGGGTAAGTGTGGGTAGGATTGCAGCTTAGGATTGTTAAAACTCTTCCTGCTTGAAGATGTCACTTCTGGTCATGACATCACTTCTGGTGGGTCCTGACAGATTCTCATATTAAAGTGACTACCAGTGCTAAAAGTTTGAGAACCACTGACTGGCAGCGCAATCCTATGCATGTCTACTCGGAAGTAAGTCTCATTCAAGTCAATGAGGCTTACTCCCAGGAAAGTGTGGATAGGATTGGGCTATGAGGCTGCAATCCTATCCACACTTACCTGGGAGTAAGCCCCATTGACTACAGTGGGACTTACTTCTGAGGAAACAAGCATAGGATTAGGCTGTTAGCCCAGTGATTTTCAACCACTGTGCTGTGGTACATTGGTGTGCTAAGAATGGCCTGCAAGTGTGCCATGGGAGTTTGGGGGAGGGTCATATATTAGTAGGGCAATTGGGGGATGTGAGTCTCCAGCCAGCAGTTCAAGACTGAGGTTTACCTTGTCAATTGTAAAAAAAAAACTGATGGTGTACCTTGACAATTTTAACAAATTCTCACTATGATGTGAGATGGAAAAGGTTGAGTTGACAATCACTGCCTTAAGGCAATGCCTGATGCACTCTTCTGCTTTGTAGGGTTGCCAATGGTAATATTGACCTGCCCCACAGGATTGTTGACAGGATTCCAGCAAGATATGTATATGAAGTGGTTTGAATGTTCAGAAATGCTGTTTGAATACTAAGTGTGGTTATTAATTGCTGAAGCTAAGCAGGTATGAATCTAATCCGCTCTCCCCCACCATGGGAGGCCATCTGGAGCCCCATATAGGAGCAGCATATGTGAGATTTAAGGTGCCTGAGTGAGTGGTGGCTTCCCAACTTCATATGTTCTTCATACAGTCAATCCTGGCCCAGGTAACCCTGAATCATTTTCAGGCTGGACTCTGTCCCCAGTTCAGTACATCCTTGGTGGATGACCAGTTCTGAGAAAAGGACAGGGAGTGCCATCCTACAAATTTACCTGGGCGTCTCAGCTGCTTTTGATACCATCAACCACAAAATCCTTCTGAACTATCTCACCGGGTGACATGAATATGTACAGTTTAGGCCTAGTAGCATTGCAAGACCTGAACCAAGCTAAAACAGTAACACAGAAGTGGCTTGCATTTCCTAGCTGCTAGGAATTTACAACTCAATGGAAGGTGATTATGTAGCACCTAGGCAGCCAGAAAGATGCCCATCAAGGATGGAATGCAGCTGTAGATATCCAGGGGGGAGGGAAGAGCTGAGAGGGCAAAACTTCCAGCCCTACTTCCAGAGGACAGGGTCTTTGTTCCTTGTCTCTTGGTGAGAGAGGTGGTGGGTGTACATCCTGCCCCGCCAGGACCATGTGGCCGTAGGTAACTGGCCTGAGGATCTACAAAAGAAGCTGACCCAGGTGAGGGTTAGAGAATAATAGAGTTAGCCAGTTAGCTTTGTTGTTTTATGCTGATATGTTTCCTAGAAGTTTTTATGCCTCTAGCATTTGCTGCCTTTTGTAACTTTTTGTAACCTTATGTATTTAATAAAGTAAAAATCTTTTTACGATGTTGGTTCATTGTCTGTTGGGGACAAAGGTTCAGAATCCTGCCTAGCCATTCAGCAAGCTACCAAAAATCCTCATTGTGGACTAGAAGCTTGAGGACTGAGACTTTAAGTAAAGTGCTCAGTGCCTCCAAGGGATATAGTTAAGCCTAGAGGGTCTCAGTTTCCCTGGACTGAGACACTGGCTCTTACAGGGTGGTGGCAGTACTACCGAACAGGGATCTTTGAGGGCTCTAGGGTTCAGAACCAACAACTCTGAGCACCCCAAACCCTGGGAGTGAGACCAAGTGTACGAAACCGGGGTGGGAATTTGTGGCTCTCCAATGTTGTGTCGTGTCAGATTGGTTCAATGAACGAGCTCAGTTTTGGGGTTCCATCCCCTGCTATTTGGTGGGTCATTGTGGAGGCTGAGAATTTTCACACTTGCTATGTTTGTAGCTGTTTTAATTAATTTGAAACTGGATGTTTAAAATTTGCAATCCCTGTGTCTTACCGCAAGCTTTTGGGATGGGGCAAGCTACATATTCCCCATATTCCAGTGAATAAATAGGTTTTGGAGAGGTGAAGGGTGGGCAACAATACCATACCTGCCACAGGAGGTTTAGGAGTTTTCTACTTTGTGAACTGACTGCTTCGTGAACCTCAGACTGCTGTTGTCAAGTGTAGTTTGTTTAAAATATCCCTGTTTTGCTTTTCCTTCCGTAACCACGCTGTTCAAGGCAGCTCACAGTAATTACTGAAAGCATCAGATACAGATTACAACACCATAAAAACAACAATTAATGGTAAAATGTGAACTCAGGATTGCTTTAATAATTTGTGTTCACTGCTTCCAAGTGCTGGTAGCTGCATTATTCTGTAGCAGCTAAAGCATTAAAAAAAAAAAAAGCCTTGTGCCACTTTAAAGGCTCACACATTTCTGGTAGCAAAAGCTTTCTTGGCTGCACTGTCAGAGGCATGATAAATTTCTGTTCAGTGAATCTGAGTCTGTGCTCTTGCTGCTTAAGGTGCCTTCCTGGATCTGATCAAGGTCTCCCTCATCCAGCATTCTGTGCCAGAATCCCAGTGGGTAGTACATGGTCCACTGGAAATTGGAAAATAGAACACAATCTACCTTTGCCTGCCCCTTGGCTTCAGCTGCTTAGTATCAGCAATGTCTCTTCCGACCATAATTTTGTATTGGCATAAGACCTCCCCCCCCCCTTACTAAACCACAGAGCCAAGGGGCCTTGGGAAAAGGGAGGACCACTTAAAGTGGTTTAAAACCACCTGAACAGTGCAGCCTAAATGTGTCAGCTCACCAAGATTCTGTAGTAAGTGTTGAGTGAAAAACACCTTAACCCCAAAGAATACAATATCCTATAATAGAACTTAGAAAGTAAGACTATAATGCAGTGGTTTTCAAACTCTCCAGGAGAGTTTGAGCCACTGTAAGTTCTTGCGGGGGTGGGTGGAAGGCAGCGGCACGATCCCCAGGATCGTGCCGTTCAGGGGGCTGCAGGGGCTTGGGAGCACTTACCCAAGCCTCCTGCAGCCTCCCCAGGGTGCAGGGAGCCCAGTGCGAACCTTTGTTAGAGCTCCCTGCAGCAGTGAATATAAAAGCCGAATGATCGCACCCCGCCTCCGCTAAAGCAGAAGATCCTGGGGATCCTGCCGCTGCCTCCTCCCTGTCTCCAGGCTGCCCCTGCCCCTTAAGGGGGCAGAGGCCAGGGCCCACAGGCTGGGGCGTCGCGACACCCCAGTTTGAAAAACCCTGCTATAATAGAATAAAGTATCCTATATCCTAACATGGGGAGGACCAAGATCCAAATCCCCACTCAATTGTCACTCTCACTGACCTTGGGCCATTCATTATTCTCAGCTTCACCTACAACACAGGGTTGTTGTGGGGATAAAATGGGAAGGATATTTTTGTCTGCCCCCCTCAGTTTCTTGGAAGAAGGATGAGATAGAAATGTAATACCTAATATTGTTATCACTATTAACAGTTCTGCCCTCTCTTCTTTTTAGCTCCATCATCATGGATGTTTTCTATGCTAGTGGTGTCTGGTTTGCGGAGATGCTTCAGGTTAATCTGGCTTGCCTGGAGAACTTCTGGCTTTGGGCCAGCTTCTTGGGGGATCCCAAACGCATCTTCATCATTTACTTCCCTTTCACTTACTTCCTCTTGGACCAGAAGGTTGGGGTAAAAGTACTTTGGCTGGGCTTAATCTCTGAGTGGCTCAACGTAGTCTGTAAATGGTAAGGAGAAAGGAAATGTCATAAAAGCAATATTCCAGGAATTGGCTGGGCATTAGGACTGCCTGTTTGTGGACACTGAAACTCAACCATCCCACATTGTGTCAGAACCTTCCCCCCTCTCCTGAAACTAGAAGATGATAGATTGGAAATCTGAATCCTGAATAGTTGAGGCAGGGCACCACACAGTGGTCTCATGTCAAGATCAATTTGTTGTCTAGACCAGGCTGGTGTACTGACCTGGGGCATGATGGAATGTTCAGCCCTTGTGGTATGGAAAGCGGCCAAGATGCAGGGGTGAAGACACAGCTGCAATGCAGTTTTGCACCACGGAACCCTGCTATACTGTAATTTGAATTGGTATAGAAATCAAAAATTTGTTTGCTGTTACTGCCTTGAACGATTATTCTGTACCAGTTGATTGCAGGCGGGTGTTGCTCAGCAGTTTAAAGAAATACCTCCATCAGTTGCTCCTCTTCTCCAAAATGGAGTTTGGGGTTTCAGAGTGGAATATCTGTGGTATGCGCCAAACAGCCTAGTCAGCCACAGACTAACAGGTCTCACATGCAGGCCAACAGAGGAGTAACAAGTGGCCTGTGTTTGCTCTGTTTCCAGTTACAGAGGTTGAAATGGCAAGGCAGAATCCTCACTCCAGACTATGCAGCAGGGTTTCTTTCACGCAGGGGAGGAGAAGGGTAACTAACAATGCAATCCTAAGTAGGACTTAGGCTGGCACAAGTCCCTTGCACCAGCCTAGGAGGGTTGCAAACATGCCGTAAAGCACGTCAAAAAGCAGCTCTTTGGAGGTTGCCTATCTCCTTGTGGGTTTTCTGTTGCTATCACTTTTTTTTTCCCCTTTCCCAAGGTTCTTATTTGGTGAACGGCCCTTCTGGTGGGTGTTTGAATCTGGATTTTCCAGGAAGGAGGAAGTCCTACTTCGCCAATTCCCTGCAACTTGTGAAACAGGGCCAGGTTGGTAACTTGAGATAGGGTCTGAAACCTCCATTGATTTGGGATTTGCAGTTTAAGGATGGGTGGGATGGCTCCAGTATCTTCAGTTTTTTAGCTGTTAGGATGCATTTCTGGAGACACAACCAGACAATCAATTAACACAGCCTGTGATTCCGAGACAACAACTCCAATACACATGTGGATGTGTTAATATGTTCATGGGATGAATTAAAGGTGAAGTGAGTTGAGACAGAATAATCATCCTGCATATTTGCCAATGTTTGAATTATGAAAGCTAAAGGTACCCTTAATGAATTACATCCCCTCCCCAGTTTAGCCAGATAATGTGCTTTATAAAAACAGTTGCTAAGGGTGTCATCACCAAAGGTATGGGGGGCTAGCACTCTGCTTGTTTTCACCAGTAACCAGTTTTCACCAGTAACCACTAAGTGTCCAGAACTTCTCTGAAGTTCAGAACTTCCAGAACTTCTCTGGAAGTTCACACATAAGGCAAAGTGGTGATGGCTACCCCATGTTATTGGTCTCCGCTTTCTGGTAGTCAGTGACAGGGCCACTGCAACCTGGACAACTATGTGTCAGCCTAATGTGTCCCAGTCATTGTAGTTCCTGGACATTTGTGCCTGTCATTTTGTGTCCCGTATATTTGTGTCCCAATATACATATACAGGTTGTGCCTCATTATCCACGGGGGTTCAATTCTGGAACACCCAGTGAATAAAAAAAATCAGTGGATACCAAATCAGTGGAAAAATAGCTTTAAAAACCCACTTCCAAGTTTCTTGCTAGGCACTGTATTACATTCAGCCACTAGATGGGGTGAATAATGGAATCTAATGGAATGAAATTATAATTACCGTATTTATCGGCGTATAACATGCACAGGCGTATAACACGCATCTTCATTTTAAGAGGGAAATTTCAGGAAAAAAATAAGGGTAGCTCAGAACTTTTTTTTATTAATATTATTACCACATATAAGGTAAATAATGTAAAAGGACAGTAAAAGCAACTGTTTTAACAAAAGAAACTTGGATATTTTGTTTTTACAAAAGTTTACTCAGAAATCACTATCTGGGAAACCAAGAAACTCTTCATCTTCACTGCTATCTTCAAAATCGCAATGAACACTGCTGCTTTCACTGCTACTATCTTCATAAATCAGCTCATCTTCTTCACCATCCAAAGCATTACTTATGCCACCTCACCTCAATCCCTCCCCCTCCCCTCCCCAAAGAAAGGGTCTCCACTTACCATATTCATCAGCTGCCAGCGGCTGTGATAATATGCGGCGGGCGCAGCGCTGACATCACGTCACGACGCTGTGCCGCCGCTAGGCACTATTGGGAACGGGATCCCTTAAAGAGACATCGCCGTATAACACGCATACATCATTTGCCCCCTATTTTCAGGGGGAAAAAGTGCGTGTTATACGCCGATAAATACGGTATTTAACAGCGCCAAGGTAGGAAATTGGATTTTGGTGCTTTTTTCCCTGATACAAGGCATTTAAAGGTGGACCTCAGTATCAGTGGTGAGTCAAATCCGTAGATACCGAATCAGTGGATACTGAGGTCCCACCTGTATTTATAAATGTACTTTTTTATTTTTTTAATGCAAAGGTAGGGTTAGGGTTGGAATAAGAGGCTTAGAATATATAACATGGGGTTTGTTGCTCAATTATAGTTTGTTGCCCAGTTATAGTGAGACACAGATAACCAGTACACAAAAAATCTGGTATGAATGTCCAGGGATGCCAATGACCAGGACATATTTGACCAGGACACAGTCATCTAGGATGCAAATACCCAAGTAAACAAATGTATGTTACCTTTGCACATGGAAGGTCTGTTTCTAGCTTTTTATGACTTAATTGGCCGCCACTAAAAACTGGAAGACTCATATCAGTTATGCTAGTGCCAAAGGATTTTCCTAAGTGTATTCTGTGAGAACATCAGCTCCTCCAACCTTTCACTAATGAAAATAGGGAGATGCTTGTATAACACCCTTGTTTTCATAACAAGGTTCAGTACCTGAGCTCTGTTCTATTAATACACACCCCTGAATAATCTGCTGTACCTGCTGTATTCATTGGCTCTGCACAAGCCTGATTTAAAAACCTGAACAGTGATTGTTCCTTGGGTTACAGAGGCACTGAAAAGGCAATGACATCTTCAACAGTCCATGACATGGCAGGTCCACAGCTCTGCACGGGGCCTTAGCATTCATGCACGTGCCCAGTTCTGGTGTACATGTGCACTAAACGCATCCTCCGCCCAACAGAGATTTCACTTCTAGAATCCCTGTGGTGGGGATTGAATCCCGAAGAATAACATGTCTAGGAAATCGTACTCAGTTTAACGAGGCATCTGCAGAAAGCCAAAAATAGGGACAGCGGTTTTCCAGGGACCGGTACCAAAAACAGGGTGTGTGATTGGTAAATGGAAGCAGACGAAGCAGATGGCACATGTGGCTGCAACGTAATACTCCCAGCATAAGAAGTACTATGTTCTGCTGATGTGCTGGTGCAGCTCTGTGTGGCTCCAAAGTTTGGAATTTGGACCTTCAAAGCAGGTTGAGACTGCCTGCCATTCCCTTCTTCGGGGGTTGTTATTGTCTGCTGGCCTCGCACATGAGAATAGAGGCAGCTTTTATTTCTTTCCCAAGCCTGTCTTCCGGCTCGGAACCATTGACTGTGTATGAAATCACTCAAAGCTTCTCAAACTCTTTTCACTGGGGCAGTCCCAATGAAGCTCCATAGGCCTAGCTGGCTGGGAAACACGAGTGAAATGTTCCATCGATGTGGCTTCTTCAAGCTTTTGGGAGACCGTTCTTTTTGGACACAGGCAATTCTGGGTGTTCCTTGTTTTATAGTTCATGATCAGTTTTCTGCAGTTGATATCCCTTGTTTTGTAGGCAGCCCTTCCGGGCACTGTATGATCAACGGCGCAGCCCTATGGCCGGTCGTAACCACTCTCACTACATGGCTGTCTCAGCACTCCAAGAGGTACTTCTTCATCCCCCTTCAGTTCATATTCCCAATTGTGTTTCCATTCATTTGACAGGGGTGGCATTTTAACATAAAGGATGCTTTAACCCATTTTTGCCCAGCCCACAGGTTTACACATTTGGTCCCTGTTGCGTATATGCGACGTTGGACAGAAATGACTTTTTAAAAAAACACGGTATTTTCCATGTATTGGGGATGGAGTCATAACTCAGTGGTACAGCCCCTGGGAGAGTCTGAAACCCAGCAGAGCCATTGTCAGTCTGTGTAGACATTACAGAGCTAAATGGACCATCTGCTATGCAGGAAAATGGAATTGTGTTTCCCATCTTTCAAGTCACGGTTTGGGTCAGAGGCTGATGTTTCCCTGCCAGATTGCAGGAGAATGAAGAGTGAGCCCAGTCTAGGTTCTCCTCCTTTCTCTTCAGCAATTGAGGGATTGTTTACTCAGAATAAGTTTTGCTATGTTTTATTTTGATTCTCCTGCTTGCGCATCCCACCTGTCTGAACGCTCTAGCTGAAAGAGAGAGGAACAGCAAGTCTCATTTGGGTAGGCAGATGGCTACTCACCCTCTACTTTGTAGCCAGGCTGGGGCTCCCCAGGAAACCACTCCCTCCCTCATAACCTGCCTGACCTGGGGAAGCACAAGCAGCCCAACAGGTGAAGCTTCTTCCCCATCACCTGATCTCTAGGCTGGTAGAGTGTCATCTGTTGAATCTCAGCCTGCTGTGCAGCTATTAAAGGTTCAAAGAAAAGAGAGGGCTTCCTGCACATTGGTCATCACAAGCTCTGAAAAGCATGTGACAACATCATCCTTATGCACTTTCTTAAAAGTATACTTTTCAGCACTGCAACCCACCTTGGCGGCAGCAGATCACAACATAATGCTCTGTCTTGTGCCACAAGACCCTCTTGGGAAAAACTGGAGGCCTTTTCTGGGTCATGCTAGTCTGGCAGCTCACTCTGTTGGCCTCCATGGACCTCAAATGGCCCACGGAAGTGACCGGAAGCAACTTCGGGTCAAACCGAAAGTTGTGGCCACAAACTGGACAGGGATTCCAGACAGGCTTTTCCAGCCTTACCTGAGATGCCAGGATGTGAAAGCTGTGCACAAAACAGATGTGCTACCAATGAAATATGACCATGTTCCTTCTGCTGCAAGATTGCTGAACTTGTCTTGAAACCGGCAATGTGAATAATTTTACATCCCTCGCCACCATAGTTCCTGCTTTGGGTGGATTTAGCAGGCACTGGAAGTGATCTCGCTTGGCTGCTGTGCACAAAACAACTCCATCAGACGGCCGCAACCTCTCTGACCACACTGCCTTTGCATCAGGCCACAGCTGCTCTGAGCATGTGCTAGACTGGGTCTGGAACATTCATTGCAAGGCAAGGGGCAGCCTGGGCTCAGGTTTGTACATAGTCACTGCCTCCCTTCCAGTTCCTTGCACATAGCACCACACTTCCAAGCGTTGTTAGGGTAAGAGTACATGCACACTTCATGGGAAAGTGAGGCCTGTCTCAAAATGCCTGCAGCACTCTTAAAAGCAGTTGTCTAGCTTCCACTTTATGCACTCATCCATTACACTTGGGCCTGCCTGGATTGCGCCCAGGAACAGTTGCTTAGGAACAATAAGGATTTTGTGGGTTTTCCCCCCTCATTTCCATAGTGCTGCGTTCTTGGAAATGGTTACATATTTGGTGCATTGAGCAATCGCGTCAGGCCCATCTGGAGACTTAATTTGAGCCAGGGCTCAGTCTTTCAACATGTGCTTTTTTTGCTCAGTGATGAGGCGGAACCACAGCCAGCACTTCTTGGGATTAGGCTACGGATGCCTCCAGGAAATTCACGTGCAGCAGAGTGAAGGCAACAGCCCTCCCTTGACATTGCTCCCCAGCAACTCACGTTTTATGTCTTGGAGCTGCTGAAGGTGGAGGTTCCATATACAGTCCACCCTTTTTATCCATGGGGGATCCGTTCCAGAACCTCCCGAAGATACCCAAATCCGTGGCTACTTCCAGTTTGATGAGCAAATCGGCTTTCTGAGGCTTCCAGGGGGCCTTCTGAGGTCTGCAGAAGCTTTCATGGGCCTCTGCAGGCCTCAGACAAACAAATGAGAATGAGCAGGCCTTGACAAGCAAACCAGAAGTGGCTTTCCCTCAGTATCCATGGCATCCGGGGTGAGTCAAATTTGGGGATGCTGGATCTGTGGATATCAGGGTTACACTGTAGTCATCATGATTAATAACCTTTGATCAGCTTGCTCTCCTTGAGTTTTTCCTATTCTTTACCAAAGCCAGCGGCTGTCACCACACCTTGTGGTAGTGGGTGCCACAAACTCATTATGTGTTGTGTTAAAAAAAGGGGGGATTTGTTTTGAATCAACTGTCAAACCATTCTGTCAGATGGCCCCTACTTCCAATATCTGAACCAGCTTTAAGCCAATTAGACCAATTGCTCCCAGTTTGGCCTCATGCCTAAGGGCCCCCCCCCAATGCTAGGGTAATCTACTCTAGCCTTGCAATTTTATATGAAAATGTACTCTGATCCATTTGGTCCATTCACTCACCTGCACTTCTTAAGCACACATTATGATTGCTTTCCATTGCACCACAGAGATATCTATAATTTACATATGTCTCTAAGATTCTGTAGACATCGGCTTTTCACAAGGTACTCCAGCTACTCCCAACCAGGATCCTTTGAAGATACTAAGAATCTGAAGAGAGAGAGAGAAAGAGTTTTTGGTGCTAGTGCTTTTTGTAAGCTGCCCTGAAAATACACATCTTTAAAAGCAGGGTATAATATTTAACATGTGTAATACAGAGTGAAATAAGCTCAAAGACACTCTGCTAATAAATTATGACTTTTTGCATTCTAGGGATGCACTGAAAACAGGTTCCAGGTCTAAGTAGGCTCCTGGATCTGGCCGACAAGCTCTTGCCTTGTGGCAGAGAGGGCTCTTTCCCCCAGCATCATCCCTGCAATTTGCATCTGCTTTCTAACCTGCTTTCTTCCTTCCCCTTTTGACCTCCCCTTCAGCTGGATGGTGAAGGCAGCGCCCTTTACAGTGTATCTCCTCCTTGAACTGGCTGTTGGAATTTCACGTGTTTTCATACTGGCTCATTTCCCTCACCAAGTAATTGGTGGCATCTTGGTAGGTAAGTAGGTCATTAGAGTGGCATCTTACCATTAGGTGGCATCTTGGTAGGTAAGTAGGTCATTAGAGCCTGTGGCTGTCTGGCCAATGTAGGGGTGTTGAGAAAGGCATCATGAGAGAGACCAAGAGAAGGAGATTGGGTGCTTAATGGGAGAGGAGGGGCTTGTAACCTTGATCGTCCTGGGATCAGTCAGAGCTGAGGAAAGACAAGCTGTCCTCCTGCCCCACTTGCCCCAGAATTGCACCCAGGCAGCATTATCCACATCCTGGTTACTGGATGTATTTGCTCCTGATGTGTTGTGACTTGGACTTCCACCCCTTTTATTATTAAAGATACAATCTGGTTTTTTTCTGACAATTGCCAGCAGAGAGTGGCTTTGCTATTCCTGTCTTCAGAATCCTACTGTTCCTTTTCTCCTTTTTGCTTCTTGCTGTTTCATAGCTACTATTTTCCCAGAGGTGGTCCAAATTGATTTATTTTACGGTGTAAACCAGGGGTGGGCAGAGTTTCAACTTTTGGGCTCCTGGACCTTTAACAATTGTGTAGGAGAGAGAATTTCAGCAGGTGCAGCTTGTCATCTGCACCTGCTGAAATTCCCTCTTCTATACAATTGTTAAAGGTCCAGGATCCCTAAAAGGTGAAAGTTTGCCCATCCCTGATGTAAACCACTCTGTGAACTGTTCTTGTTGAAAAGTGGTATGCTGCATATACATTCTTGATGATGATGATGATATCAATTTAACGTGTATATCAGTGTCCTGCATGAAGCTTGGTGGGGGGAGATCCTCTAGAGCTTCTCAAACTGTGGGTCAGGACCCACTAGGTGGGTTGTGAGCCAATTTCAGGTGGGTCTCCATTCATTTCAATAATATATATCTAATATATATTAGAAAATATATTAGACTTGATGCTACCATGGGATGTGACTGCATTTGGGGAAATGTTAGACCTGTACTTTTAACAAGCTATGATGTATATTCTTTTAACAATGATAGTCAATGGGACTTACTCCTGAGCAAGTGTGGGTAGGACTGCAGCCTAGGATTGTTAAAAACTTTCCTGCTTGCTGATGTCACTTCTGGTCATGACATCACTTCCAGGGGTCCTGACAGATTTGCATTCCAAAAAGTGAGTCCCAGTACTAAATGTGTGAGAACCACTTCTCTAGAGAGCAGTCTCCAAACTGTGGGACCACTGTGTCTAGGAAATGCTGCACGGCACTTAACATTCCATGCCACTCTCTTGTCTTTCCACCTGATCACTCCAGAAACCCATGCCGGGCAACATAGCCAAGAGGCTATGTGCCTGGATTTCGAGATGGAAGTGGCTTCCTGGTGCAAGTTTCTGGGGTGATTGGCTGGAAAGATAAGCGACTGTGGCACAGAATGATGTGTTGCATAGAAAAGGCATTTTTCGGGCACGGATCTGCCGTGGTTTGGTGCCCTATGCTCTAGAGAACCATTATGGACTGCAGAGGTAGTTGATGATGTCATATGTCTCCTTGCTCAGTTCTCTCCTCTTTGCCACTTCTCACTATCCACTAGGAATTGCTCTTGGCTGGCTGCTGGAACCCTGGGTCCCACTGGAGAGGAAGCTCAGCTTTTACCTGTGGGCAGCACTGTCCCTTTGCCTGAGTGCCATGATAACCTATTGGGCATTGTTAGCTCTTGGTGTAGATCTCAACTGGTGAGTTCCTCTAAAGGGGATAGCAGTTAGGATGTGGGTCATACACGGGCTGTTTGGCAGGGATCTCATGTTTTTCTGGAAAACAGCACTGTGTGAAACAGAGCTAGAGGAGGAAATTATAACACTGTCCTAGTGTAGAGCCGCCCACCATAGTATGCTGACCAGTGCATTGGGTCAGTGCTTGGTATGTAATTGACGATCACTCCTCATACATGGCAGCTTTGGAAATTGATGGGAGGAGCTACTCCAGGAGGATGAGCCAAATTGTGACCCATCCTTGGGGACTACAGGCTTCTTGCTGAAGAAGGCATCTTCTTCAGGCATCTTCTTCAGCAAGCAAACAGAAGATTGCTGTTTCTTCTCCCAAAGCATTTTCTATTCGCAAGCAAATGGGTCCATGCTAGCCTGAATACGCTGCTCTTATAGGCAGAGCACCAGCCAGATTACATCTTGGCTGAAAGCAAAGCCATTTTTATGTTATTTTCTGTACTGAAACTTGGAACTGTTTAATGGTTTTTAACCTTTTTCTTTTTTATATACTGTAAAAATTACACTGGGGACAATGAAAGCTATAAAGAAACTGTGTTATAAGAAGCAGCGTTAGAAGATACCACATCTTCTCTCAGTGATTGGTCCAGGTTCCTGACTGACCTGTATCTGAGCAACCTTGTCCTCCAGGATCCTGACCTTGGTCCAGGGGTAGGCAACCTGTGGCCCACGGATTGGATCCAGCCTGCCACTCAAAATTATCCAACCCTTAGTCCCAAAAAGATATACCCATCTGGCCTGTGGTGGTCCTAAAAAAAAGAAGTCAAGTTTGCAATTCGATCTCTGTAAGGCTTACAGTGTAAGCAGACCAAAAACAGACGCTTCCTTCCAGCATCCTTCTCCGTCTGAGCATGCATCTCTCCACACCACATCCAGCTCTTTTCTCTTAGCTCTGTGGCCTAATCTGGAGGTCTGCACATGTGTATGGAACACACATGTGTTCTTAGTGTTGATGGACCCAATGTCTGGCCCCTGTGTGGAAGAAGGTTGCTGCCCCTGTCTTAGACTATATGCCTGTCTGTCTTGGGCCCTCTTCTCTTGCGTCAGACTTATTCTCCTACCCACTCACAGGTGCTCTTTGCCAAGACTCAACACTGCTATAGTTACCATCTCTCTCTCTCTCTCTCTCTCTCACACACACACACACACACACACACACACACACAGAGCTCTGCTTAACTTACTTGAGCCTCTCTCTGTTGCTTTCTCCAGGTCGATCACCCTTGCCACCAAGTGGTGCTCCAATCCTGAGTGGATCCGCATGGAGACACGACCCTTTTCATCCTTGTGCCGGGATGTGGCCACTGTCCTGGGGCTTGGGCTGGCCCTCCACTCCTCCTCCTACACCCAGCTCAAAGGCAAGAGGCCCAGCTGGCCTCAGAGGGTGTGGTGTGCCGGCTTGGCTCTCGTCCTGCTGCAACTCCTCAGTGAGATGGCACAACCACAGGATGTGACTCTCTGGTATGGGCTGTCCTTTGTGAAGTATGCTACCTTCCCATGGGTGGTGGTGGCACTGCTGCCCAAGGCTGTTTATGCAGTGACCTCTGATGCCACCCAACCCCACAATGACTAGCTAATAGAGGGGCAACATGCTCTTTGAAGAGCAGAACTAGGGAGCCTTGTAGAAATCAGTAGATTTCACCTTGGAGCCGTTCCTCTTTTACTGTGCAGTTGATTTTTCCACTGCAGGAAGTTCTAGTGGTGAGAAACACCTGCCTCCAAAAAGCTCAGCTGATGCCATGCTCTCAGGACAACACAGTTTCTCTTCTTGTCTAAACAGCTTTACCAAATATCCATCAATTTTGCTAGCGTTTATCCCTCTCCCCTCCATCAGTTGGATTCTCTCTTCTCTCCACCTCAGCAAAACTGTAGCTGCACCACACTTCTCATGGACACTGGGTATGTGTCGTAGGAAGGGCTACTACCTGTATTCCAGCTGTCACTAAAAAGAGCTTGGAAAAATAATATTCCAACATGGAGGGGAGTGGCAATGGAATTGATTGTTCGCTGAAGGCAGCGAAATTGCCCATCACCAGATGTTGTTAAGAACAGGTTGGACAAAGCGTGGGCTGGATTAGTTCACATGGATTTGATCTATGAAACGGGAGCAGTAGATAGACCAGTGGTTCCCAAACTTTTTGGCACCAGGACCCATTTTTTAAATGACCCACCTAGGTTTACCAGACTTTTAAAAAAGGAGAGGTAGAAAAAATATATATTTATTTGCTTATAAGTGATAATAACCAGAATAAAGACCCTCAGACACTTATCTCCCTAAATTTACACCTGTCTGCAAATTGCAGGTGCTGAGCTCTTTGCGGAGTAATTGGCAGCTACAGTATCTGATTTTTTTTTAATAGCCTCAGAGCTTGAGGCAGTTATCTGATCTCTCCGTCAACCTTTGGAGACCCATCAAAAATCAGGTCATAATGCACCAGTGGGTCCCAACCCACAGTTTGGGAACCACTGAGCTATACCATTCCTCCCTCCTCCCACTCCAAAGCAGACCACAAATATGGTGCCTCCTACTGCTTGAGCTTTGGTTCAAATGGTTCATGTTGGTGTATGGCACCAGTGCCATCCCCACATCCCACACAAGATCAGCCTTCCTCTGGACACTCCATTTCACCTGCCCCATTAACTCCCAAGAAGCATGCACTCTCACCTGTACCAGCTCCCAGCTCTTCCAAAGATTTGCTCACCAACGTCATCAACTACGGACATGTTGGCTCCGTGGACTCTTATTCTCCTCTTGCCAAAGTATTCTACTGGCTCTTTGAACTAGCTTTGATTCAAGCTTCCTATCTTCATGTGGATGGTCCTGAGATAGCTGCTGCATGGTAGCAGGCTCTAGCTATCTGACGGTAGTGAAAGAATTACTCATGAATAGACTCATCAGCCTAAGATGTGTATCCATGAGCAGGTTCACACAATTTCTGGCATTAGAAATGGAGGATTGGAGGCATTCCCGGCCGACTGCCCTGTTGAAGGGCTGCTGCTAATAAGGGCTCCAGCTTGCTGTTTCAGTTGGCAGGCTGGGGCCTTTAATGTGCGTGGATCTGCATGTGGGCAAGCACCCCAGCATGGGTAAGCACCCAGTGGTGTAGCTAGAGAGGGTGCAGGGGTAGCAATTACACTGGGCTACAGGCTGTGTGGAGCCAACAGTCTGGCTGCCTGCCTGTGCAATTGCACCCCCCCCCCCAGAAGTGTCTCTTGCAAAAAGTCCTGGAAAAAAATGGCAGTTTTCAAAAGGGGCAGTGGGGATCACAGTCTCTGGCCGCTTGCTTCCCTGAGGGCTTGAGGGTGACTGGGGCTGAGGGGGCAAGCAGGAGGGGGTGGCGGATTTTTTAAATTTTCCAGTTTAAAAAAAAAAAAAAACTCAGGTGTGGTGTCACACCTGCAAGTGACTCTACTTCTGGGTGTGACATGGGGGGCATCATTTTAAATTTTGCCCCAGGCTCCAGGGTGGCCAACTATGCCATTGATTACACCCAGCAGTAGGAATGCTCCAAGCTACTGCTTGAAATGGACGCTCCTCCTGCTGGCCAGACAAAAGCTCCGAGCTGAGTAGCCATCAACGGATCTGCTCATGAATGAACATCCTGGGTGGGTGGGCAGGTGTAGATCTGTTGGTAGGGAGCCCTGCCTAGCCAAAGCATCTTACATCTCATGATGGGTGTTCGACATCTTGTAGGACGTCCCACGGAATCAACTCCCCCCTTTAATGAGGAACTCACTTTCTTGCATTCAAAACTGGAATTGGGGCACAACCCCCTTGAAATCGCCAAGCACTGGGTGGGACTGTGCCAGCCTTTTCTGGCACGTACTCAGGGAAACATAGCTGGTGTGAACACACCAAAATGCTGCAAGCAAACCTATGTAGCAGTAAATTGCACTCTGATCATTGGAACTTCCCCCCAAAATAGTCAGGATTAAGGGACCAAACTCCCTGGTTTTCCTGAGCAATGACAACATTGCATTGTTCATCATAAGTCATTTGAAGTTATTTATTTTCATCCCACATCTTCCTCCTTCTCCAGTCTCGCGTTTCATAGCAGGGATAAAGTGGAGGCCAGGAGTTACCCTGGTGTATGTTGCTCCCTTAGAAGTGTGTTTGCACAAGTGATGATAACCTGCTGTTCTTTCAAACTCACACTCATTTCTTGGGTGCACCGTTGTGCTGGGAGTGTGCTTGGCACCTCACGCAGCCAGTGGTGTACCTAGAAGGTTTCCACAGGGTCAAGTGAGCCAGGAAGCACGTCTGGGAGGACAACACTGCCCCAGCCATGCCAGCTCCTTTCACTGGTCGCGCCTGCTGCTTCCTGTTGGAGGTCTTCAGAGGACCAGAGAGGCTGCGCACAGCCTCCCTGGCTCTTAGAAGGCCTTCTGAAAGTCAGGGAGGCCATGTGTGGAATCTCCAGCTCTCCGAAGGCTTCCAGATAGGAAGTAGCAAGCCTGACCAGTTAAGGGGGGGGGAGGAAGATGGCAATTTGAGGTCATGGCCCCCGGTGGCACAGGGACCAGGATCACCACTACAAGCAGCTGTCCCTGTATGATGACCTCTCAGTTTTCTGAAACCTCTGAAGAGAAACAGACCCAACTGTTAACAGGGCACATGAATGGTGGCAGTGGGTGGGACCTGAAGGAGTGATCAAGTCTAAATGACACCACCTCTTCCCAGAGTTTTCCTCATCCTCGTTTCTCAGTGACTTGTATATCTACTCAGACTGGCCAGCCAAGCCTCCATGCCCTCTCACCCCAGCCGTAGTCACCAAGCATGCACCATGCTTAATGTTGGTGTGTCTATGTGCACATGCCCACAAAATGTTTAAAAAAATCACAGCTGGTTGTAAACAAATACGGGAACACCCTGTTTTGTTTGTGAGCAGTGGCTATATCCATGCCCACTGTAGCATCAAGAACCATTCCAGAATGGAATAGAGTGGATTGCATTGAAAACAGTGATCCTTCAGGCTGGCTGGATGGAAGGGCAAACCAGTGCCCCAAGCCAAGCAAACTGAGTTATGCTATCCCAGCTCTCCTGTTGCTCTTTCCAGTTCTTTGTTTTTGTTTCAATTAAAACTCAAATATTGCTATGACAATAAATTATGAAGTCAAGTTTGTGTTTGCAATCATTTCACATCTCAGACAAATCCATTACGATTGCACCTTTTGAGAAGGAAAAGGGGATGGGATAAAGCAGTGCTCTTCAACCTGCGGGTTATGACCCCAATGGGCTTGTGAAGCCTCATTTGAGGGGTCCCATCAACGTACAGGAACAAAAATGGCCAGCTTCCATGGCTTCACCAGGATGACAACGGTTGTGGAGGAGAGGACCTTTGCCCCGCCTCTCCATCCCACACGAATTTGCACACAAGCTCGCTGGTGGACATGCGTGGTGGAGGAGGGACCTGGTCGTACAAAGGTGGCCCACCCTTGCACAGCAGACATTGTGCGCATGATTTTGGATCAAGAGAGCATCTGCAGGACCTTTCTTCAGATGGTGGAGAGGGGGTGGGAGTGGGCGGCAGTGGGGGTGGGGGTGGGCAGATTGGGTCCCAGGAGGGGGAACAGGCTCGGCGGTGGGTCCCCAGTCTCATACTTTATTTACAGGCTGTGGCTTGGCATTGGCACGGGTTTCGTTCTTGGAAACCCCATGGATGCAGCAAACCCCGGATTAAAAAATCCGCAGCCAGACCCAAATAGGACTTCTTGGGCACGAATGGAGGTTTTGAGTGGGAGGTCTTCTGTGTCACAGGGAGGGGAGCGTGTGGCCTCTCTGTGACTCAGAATGCCCGCCTGAGCCTTTTTACAGAGAATTTTGTTTTTCACGAAAACTGGAAGTCCCTGTTAAAAGGCTCCAATGGGCATTCTGAGTCACGGAGGTACCAAGCGCTCCCTCCCTGCCACTCAGAAGACCTCGCTGACGTGACCTCTGGTTGTGGCCTCTGGGATGGCCTCTGTGAGTCCTCCTGCTGCAGGTGCAGAACCCCCAGTGGGTTAAATCCACAGATATCGAATCCATGGATAACAAGGCCCCCTCTGTATTTATTTATTTGGGGTTGTGGCACGAAAAAGGTTGATGGCCACTGGGATAAAGGATCCATAGGAACTCTTGAGACAAAAATGCTTGCATGTTGTGCACCAAACCAAGTGGTCTTTTGTCGCAAAACAAACTTCTCTTGCACAGAAAAAAAAAAAGTCCCACCATTCCCGTATTTTTACATTTAATTTTTAATTTAGCTCCAGCATTTGGCAGTGAGCCCTGTCAAAAGCATATTCTGTGATAGTTAAGATGATGATTACCTAGGAAACCAGTGATTATCCCCACCACGACCACACTTTTGTGAACTAAATGTTTAAAAGAATAAAAAAGATTGTTAGAAAAATTTAGCACTGGTTTGCCCCATCTGCTCACCGAGCTATGACCTGCGACTTGCATTTTTTTTTAAAGGTAGTTTTCATCCAGCAAGAGTATCTGCTATGCATTTTATAGGGAAGGGATACGGCATACTTTCCAACTGCCCTTATCTGATCCTTAGCTCTAGTAAATCACACTCCTATTTTGTCCCAAACTTTTCCTTTTGTTGGGGGGGGGGGGTGCCCTACTGAAATTTTGCCAATTCCTTTCATGTGTGGGGTGGTTGCATCTCATCTCCAGGACATCTGCAAAGAAATGAACACTAACGTGCATGGCCTGCCATTTCATATAAACCACAGCAGCCCAACTGTATTGTGATCTATAGAACAACTGTGTGTTCCTTGCCTTTTTCACGAACGGGCAAACACCCTCAATTTGTGTCAGGAGGCACCAGGGCTAGATTCAGGAGCCCTTAACTCCGTATGAAGTTGCCTCACGGTGAGCCACCAGACCTGCTGGTTGGAACAACTTCTAGATAGCAAAAGTATTTTGGGGCTCCAAATTGCCCACACCCTAGACAGAAAGAGCTATAAAAAAAAAAGTGAAAAGTTTGCACTGAGACTTTGCCTTGGTTTCATCTCGCTTGCCATCAGCACAGCAGTAGCAATTTGTGATCAGTGAAGGACAGGCTGATGTAGAATGAATGAACACAGCAGAGGAAGAAAAGCTTTCAACAGTGTGTAATAGTAAGGAGGACTTCAAGCAGTATGAGAGCTACACGTGTATCCCATTTGTTAGAGCTAGTGCAAGCCAAAGTCCTCCTGTATGAGACACACACAATCCACATTTTTTCCCGTTTGGGCTCCACTGAGTTTGGCAAGTGGGGGACAAGACTCACAAAGAAAAGCCAATGGGCACCACACATTGATTCTGCCACAAAATATTGCCAGAAAGTTTTATTTACACAAGGACAAACATTGGAACAGATTACAAAATACTCAAACTGAAAATTGTATTCAGAGCAAGATAGAGAGAGTGAGAGACAAGTAAGCAGGAGGAAAAGCCAGAAAAAAAAAAATTACAGATATTCCCATTTGTGGAGGGCAATGTCATGGCAAAGGGGTTGGTTAGAAGAAAAGGGGAGGGGAACAGAAAACACCGTTCCTTTCCTGAAGTACAGCACCCTTGACAATTTTAATACTGGTGTGGAATCCTATACAAAGGATAACCACTGAATGTGAGCTGTAACACAAGACAATTGTTCCATGCTGTTGTCCTAAGGACTAATGGCTTTTCAAAAGGGCTTGCAATGTATGGCCAGCCTCTGACTTCTCCCACCTGCCGCACACAAAAAAAAAATCCCCAAATGAGAAACAATACGGAAACAATGGCTGATGAAAAAATGTATACATTCTTCCCCCCCCCCCAAAAAAACCAAGAAGTGGAAAAAAGAGACAGAGAGATGTGTGACAAACCCTCTGACGGGACCCTCCCTTCCTAATTCTAACCTTTGTGTAAAAACACTGCTTGTTCTCTAATCTAGATGGAGTCACCTTTGCTGTGTGCAAAAGGTGTATAATCTCAACAGAGATACGATTCCATTTTAAAACTGGATTATAAGTCTCTTTATAAGTGGAAGGATGTGGGCAGGGTGAAGGGGAAGAAACAGGACCATTCTCCTTCCCTTTGACACTTATTGATTCCTGAACATTTGGTTGTCTAAACAATGGAAGCCTGTGTGCGCTCACCCCTGACTAGCCCAGGGAGAGAAGTCAGCATGTCCTCTTTTTCGGGGCTCTAGGTCTGCATGGAAATATCCTGCAAACCACACATGGACAGTAGCATCTGTGAAAAGGATTGGTGAGAGGAATGGCAATGCCTCCTGCGTGCAAATGTGAGTCATAACGGAAATGCCCACTTCACCTGGCTAGTTGGATAGACAATGGGTTGCTTCCAAAGTGAGTCAGCCGTGACTAAGTCCCATTGAAATGAATGCAACGTAACATTAGTCACAACTCGCGTATCTCATAGAACTCAATTATGCTGAGTCACAACTAGCTTTCTTTGGATACAGCCCAGCTAATATGAGTGCTCCTAAAGTCCTCTTCTTTCCATCATCTGCTGCAGTCGTGACCACATAAAACTGCTAAAAATATCATGCTCCCCACCTTTGTTTGTCTACCACTCTGCAAGCAGCGGAATTCTCAGTATATTTTCTCAGTTCTAAGAAAGGATTTGCTGGGTTATAGACCAAATGGGCTGCCTTGCTGGTTCTTAAAATACAAACATTGTGAGCATTTCTGAATTCATAATTTCAGCCTTCCATGGAGCTACCACAGGGGCAATTTTCTTATTTTTGCTCCACTGGAGGGGGGATGACACAGGAAAGTGCATGGGATGCTTTAAGGTTCTCAACATATACAAGAGTTAGGAATTTTGATTGACCTGATCTGCCACTGTTCAAGATACTTCATGGAAAAACCTAATATTCCTATGAAACTGGCATGGATTTGAGTGTGCGCGTAACCCAATCAACCTAATGGGTTAATGCACAATTGGGGAGAGGAGTAATGAGGAGCTAGACCTGCTCTAGCAGTCCTCCTGGGTTCAAAGGAAGTTCCACCTCACCCTCTTTTGAGAACCTTGGCTCTCAACGTGAATCACCGCTGCATCCATAACTGCAATTCAAACCTTCAACAGCAGATACTGGATAGAGGAGCAGTGAGATGATGTGTGCTTGTTTGGGTTTAAAAAAAAGAAAAGTCAAAGTTTTCTCTATTTTTTGGACTAATTCTGCTCATCAGGAAGCTTGTGTATAGTTAAGGAAGTAGGTCCCGGGTATCTTCTGCTAGCCCTGAAATCTTAGCCCGAAAGGTGAATTCCTCATTTATTTCTGGGGATATGTTCACATGGCAAAAACTGGTCAGGGCTCACCCTTGCATATACACTAGATTGAAAGCAGCCATAGACAATCATTCCAAGTTGGGGGGGGGGAGGGAAGAATTGGAAGCTCCCATCTAGCACTTAGCCATTTAAATGCATCTTGCTGGGAGGTTGTGAAGATGCACAATTGAGGATGCATCTGAGCAATGATTGGGGGCAGAGGCTGCATCAAATCCCCAGCCTTGCAAAATACACATGAAAAACCCACATAGCATAAAAAGAGACTGACACAAATCATACTCTGTACATGCCAAGAAACCAGGGGAAGATGTAAGACCAGATACCATTCTGCTTCCCTTTGACATTTACTGATTCCTGGTTGTGTAAACAAAGTGTGTGTACAGACATATGTTGTATTCAGATGTACAATTCCAGTCCAGGACCAAGCTTAGGAAAACCAGCTCTGACAGTCTGCTGCAGAAGCTTGCTATGAACAGCACTGATTGGTTAGTGCTCGCATGTCACCAACACCTCTCCACGCCATTCCCTAGAGCAGTTTTATGACTATTTTAAAACTGATTTTTTTTTTGAAGGCAGAGAATAGATATTTAAATGAATGTTTAAATTTAATGTTTTAAAAAAAAAATCATGTAGTTCATATAATGATGGGGGGAATAGTAGATTGCCAAGATCAATGTTTGAATTGCTGATTAGTACATTTGTCAAGTGCATAGTGAAAATCCAGCTGAGCTCTTTCAGTGGGACAAGAGGCCATAGTGATTGGTCCTGTTTAAGTGTACATCTGTGCATTTCCTAAGGCCCTGGATGGGATCATGGGAAGCTCTCAAATGACCAACTCTCAGGAATCAGTTCTAAAATTGTGACAGAGCACTCAAGGGCTGCCACTATGAAAAGAGGTTGAAAAGGCAAAGCTTGATTGTGGGTATAGAAGTGCACAAGTTAGCGTTTTTAAAGGGGTGGCATTTTTTTAAGGCGCAGGCATTCAAGATCCACAGCAGCCTATCTCCTGAATGTGATTGGGGACTTGGCAGGAGTGATGTTCTCAGTCTGCAACAAGGGAGGCTATGGAGTGCTGCTGCCAAATTACACAGAGATGATAAACCTAGGCTGGTTGTGGTACTTTGGATGTAGGTAGGAAGTTGCTACTCTGACATCGCCGATTACTCTGGAGTTAAGGTTAAGGGTGGTACCTTAACTCATGTACCTGCAATCCAAAATTAACCCTTCCTGACAAGAATACATTTCACCACCCTTCCCCTCTCTCTTCCCCATATGGCTTATTTTTCCTCACCATGAATGCAAAATTGACTCATGTATATGAATTATAAAAGACGAAAACAAAACAAATATGCGATGCACATATGAGCGATCAGAGGTTACTGGAAACACCACTATTTCCCTTAACTGCCAAGTCACCTTGATTCATATTTAGATACTCCTCTGTATCTAAGATATCACATGGTGCCCCTTTATTGACCTGCAGCATCCTTCTGTGACATCTTTCCATTTTGAAGAGCACTCTGCAAAGCCAACAAATGACAACCAGGCGGTCTTGAGAAACTAATGCAAAAGGTGCATCTGGATGGCTCTGATCTGGGGAGGGACGCCAGAAGTTTCAGATATTCAGGGGGCTTCACCCCACACTGGTATCCACAGCTAAAAAGGGCTTGTTCCTGGCCGGATTGTTTTTCTTAGGACATCTCCCTCGCTCTTGTGTCTAGCAAGCCAATTTATATTGTGGAAGCAAGTGGGTAAATGTTTGCTGTGTGGAGACAACAGCATCCAGCCATTTATTACATAAAATCTCTACCCTGTTTTCACCTTGCCTTCCCAACTTCAAACCAGGAGGCCCAAAGCAGCTGAAAACCCTCCCAGGTACAGGTGTGCTTCCTTAATGATGGGTAATACATTCTCCGTTCCCCATTGTTATTCGATTAGGTTGTTAAGTGAACATTCAGCCCAATCTACTGCCTTTGTTGTGTAAACAGACACTCACTGGCTGCAAAGGCTACTGGAGACTGATTACCTCTTCTTTGCATTAAAAGCCTCTTTGTTGTGTAAACAGATACTCTGCTGTAGGCTATGGGAGACCACCTGACTGCTTCATTAAGAGCCTCTTTGTTGTACTTCGACCAAATCATATATGCGACCCGTTGTTAAGCGGCCAGTCGTTAAGCAACACACACCTGTGCTACGACACACAGAAGCAGCCACTTGATAAAGCATGTATAACCTCATGCCCTGCCTGCTCTGGTGCTGATGTATTGCTAGATGCGGCTCATCTACTCTCAACCCAATTCATTAAAAAGCCTGAGAAAGCAGAAAGCTAAGCACACACTGCTGAAACTGTGGATAAATACTGCCTAGTAGTCAGAGCTGGCCTTAGGAGCTGTGGGGCCCAATGCAAAACATTTTTGCAGGGTCTCCCATCCCATGGGCCCCCCCCCTCCACCCACTAGGATGAGTGGGTAGCTGTGAGGCTGCCAGCAGCAGTGTTGCCACCAACTGCTTCCAGGGAGGAGGCAATTTCAAGCCAATCAGACCCAGGGACAGGTAGGAGGGAGGGCCGTCGAGTGGCAATGATCCGCTCACTTCGCTCTCGGTATGGAAGATTCCATGCGAGATTGTCAGCTACACAGTGAGGTGCCAGCTCTGGCTGCAGGCTCTTCGCCCCAGTGTGGAGCCTCTCCAGGCACGTGGCCCAATTTGGTCAAACTGCCCTAAAGCCAGCCCTGCTAGCAGTGGCAAGGCTATGACACGGGGATCCAGATAGGTGAGCATGACCACTTTGTTGGATGAGGTCTCCATCTCCCACTTGCCTGTTCCGTTCTCCCACCAGCAGGCTGCTATGAACTAGTACAGCAGGCGCAAGGAACCCATTTTCAGACATGCTTATTGTCTGATGCAACGGCCTTTGTTGATGCTCTCCCCCCCATTCTTTGGATTGGGCTACTGCCACAGTGCCAACTCAGCAGGGAGGGAGGGAAGGAAGGAAAGCCTTGCCTGGATATTCCATTCCATTCATCACATACTTAAGTACAATTATTTCCTAAGTAACCTTGGGAAGGAATACCCCAACCCCCAACTGCCACCTCCACATGGAACTTTTGGGAGGATTAATCTCTAATCAAACGCAGAGATCCCTAAAACAGTTTCCCTGGCAAGATTCGCAACCATGAGTGCAGCGAAAAACACATCACAATCTTACATTCAATACAACTCCCCCCTCCCCAGTGCCCTATCATCACGCATACACACACGCACACAGCTTAGAAATCCCACAGCCCTGAATTAATGAAAACAATACCCAAGCCCCTTCACTTCCCTTGTTGCATTATCCCTGCTAGCAACTTTCCAAAGGAAAGGAGAGTTTTGTGGTACAAGTTAAAAAAATACTATTAAATAATACATCTGTAATAAAATTATATACCTTTTTTTTCTTTATATCCATTTCTTTTAAAAGTTAAAATTGCTCTACATTTTCTTTTCTTTTAGTTGTTTTTGTTTTTGGCTGGTGAAGTAGTAACAGCAAAGAATTCTCTCCTTTTTCTTTTTTCTTTATGAATGGACAAAAGTTTCATTGAAACAAAGTTTGTGCACGTGATACAAGAAATCAAATTATTTACAATAAGTGATGAGGAGTCTTTCAAACAAGGACAACAACGAGGAAGAAAGAAAAAAAAGAGAGAGGAAAAGAGAAAACTTCCAGAAAGCATTGGTCATGAAACAGTCAACATAAGCACACTCTTAATTACAAAAGGAATTTAATGACATAAACCCTGATCCAGCTAAGGAGATTTGTGCTCATAAACAGGCTTGCGTGCACAAATCTTTGCTTGCCAGATTGGGACTTGAGGATCAGGCGTGTATCCCAGCAAGGATGCTGTCTGTCTGCACTGTGTTGATTTGAACGGGATGTATATTCCAATGTGCATTCAAATGTACATCCCCATCCACGTTCTCCCACAGCTAGTCACATGCTATTCGTTTGTTTACCCAAGACTAGCACTGGATCGGGGATCCGTGCGCACGGGAGTCAGGGATTACCCAAGATTTCTTTCCAATATTTATAAAGGGTCATCACCCTTAGAGATGGTTAGCAGAAGTTGGGAGGGGGGGTTGGAGGAGAATTGAACTCACAGGGTAATTAAGGCATTAACAAAAATGACTTAAAGGCACACATTTTTTTCCTTTCTCCTCACCTTGGGGGCTTCTCTTAGAGATCAATTCAGAACTATACACATTGAGGAACACTTTACAACTGGATGGATCAGGAGAAAGAAGGTTTTAGGCAACAAAGGTAGGATTAAATCCAAACAGTTTGGCTCTAAATGGGACGGGGGGGGCGGATAGCAGGTGAGACAGGAAGTAGAAATTGGAGGGGGGGGGAAGTATTTGAAAACACATCTGGGAGTTTATCTTCAATCCCATCAAAATGTGCAAATAATCTAGAGGGGAGAAATGAGATTCCAGGAAGAGATTTTGGAAGAAGGGGCAGGCAGGCCCAACCCAATAGGTAACATAGGTGGCTGCCTTGGACAACAGAATTCCAGGGGCTCCAGGCTAATAGAGACATCTTGTAGGGGAACGCCCTCCTGCTCCTGCCCTTCTGGACAATAAGGTTTGAAATTCAAAGACAACTGGATCTCACCCCTTCCCCGCTCGTTTCTTCCAATGGCATCATTTCTCCTGACTCCACATCAATGAATGGAGCAAAAGCCTCCTGGTACTGAGCAGTGAAAAGAAGTTGCAAAAAGTCTGATGGAGAGGAAGTACCGTACACTTCCCTGCCTCCTCGGCCTACAAGAAGATGTTCTGTGTGTAAATTTCACCAAGGGCAGCAAAATAGCTTGCACTGGCCCTGAGAGACGGATGAGTTTAGCAGCTGGGGGCGAGGGAGAGGGGAACGAAACTTAAGAAAAGAATAGCAGGAGGAGATGTCCATTTGAAAGCCCCCCCCCATTCCCCTCACAAATCCCAAAAGAGTTAGGACAAAATGGTGATGCTGGTGAGAATGAATGCTAGGAGACTGACGCGATCACGCACACAGAAACGGGAGCATTTTGTCCAGTGCAACTCTTTTTTTTTTTTCTTTTTTCTTTTAATAGATAAAAAAATTAATTTGTTTTGTTGTTGGTTGGTTGGTTGTTTGTTTTAAACGAAATCACAAATGACCAATTAAACCCACAGAGTGACAGCTACACAAATCGAAGTCTTGGCACTTCACAACACAGGTTCGGCCTCCATTGGCTCCTCTGCTTGTCTGTGGGGAGGGAAGAAGGCAAAGAACAGCGCATTAATGGCCCTCCCTTGGTAAAGAGGTAGGATTCACAGCTGTCGGCTGCAATGTCAAATACTGTGCTGTGAACACTTTGCCAAGAAGGGAGGATTAATTGCTACAACACTGAAAGTCAGGGGAGCTTTTAGGTAAGTGGGAGATCTGTTGAGGATGGAAGAAAAGCCTTAGACAGCAAAACAAACAGTTCTGTGGCTGCTGTTTTGAGGACAGGGAGCAGAGCCAGGGGTGTTAGGCAGGACAAAGGTTTAGGGCAGTGGTTCTCAAACTCTCTGAGGAGTGCACCACTGCCTCCTCCCTGCCTCCAGGCTGCCCCCACCCCTTAAGGGGGCAGGGGCCAGGGCCCACAGGCTGGGGTGTCGCGACACCCCAGTTTGAAAAGCCCTGGTTTAGGGGCTCAAAAACTGTGGAAAGAGAGCACAAAAGCTTAGAGATGCCCAGGAAGACAGAGCTGCAAGCCCAGAAGATAAGGTGGGTGAAAGGACAATAAAGCAAGCATCAGCGAGAGCTTCCCTCCAGGGGATAACAGCAAGTACAGGGTGGAGAGAAGACCATTTGGTTCAGAACAGAGACAGGACAAAGCTTAAAGCCCATCCTCCAATATTGTAGGGGGGAAAACGTCAGCTGAGACCAGTTTTGACCTAAGAAAAAGTCACTAGTTTGTGGTTTCAGCTCAGAGAGAACCACCTTTGTGGCTGCTAAGTGGAAGCTAACATTTTCTTTCTTTCTAACACAGAGAGACACAATACAACCCCGGTTGGCTCCCCGGTAGGAACATGGAGCTTGAAGCAAGACCCTCAGACATTGCCATCCCTGATTCAAGTGAGTGAGCATACCGAACACTGCCATCTGCTTTCCCCTGCTCTGTGTCCACTGACAAGGATGCCATGGCACTGACCGTCTCTGCCTCCTCTGCCTCGCCCTTCTGCGCCTCCAGCAAGGAGCAGCCGACAACTGCTGCAGAGTGTTTCACTGAGCTCCAGTGCTTGCCTACGGTATAAGGGGCAAAGTGTTATGCAGGAGTTGCCACAGTCACTTGTGAACTTTCCCACTTAAGGGACAATGACAACTTACATTTTTTTGGGGGGGAGGCTATTTTCGAGATGGACGTGAACCCTCTGAATAAACAGTGGAATGGTGGGAGAAGGCTGGGAGCCTGTTTTCTGAAATACCTGGGGTGGTGCATCTTGCAGAAGAAGTCCCCCCCTCTCTGCCCCACCCATCACATGGCACTAACTGAACTTGGGCTAAAGAGGGTCTCAAGCAGGAAGAGGCAGGAGTGTGTTTCATGATTCTGCTTTAGAAGCTGGGATGCAACAAGAAGCACATCACAGGATGCTAGAAACCAATTTGGATCTTGGAGCCAAGGAGGCCCCAGGATGACTGGGCTAGAAACAGGCCCTCTGCCAAACATGGAACCTCTAGTATAAGCCAGTGTTTCTCAACCAGTGGTAAGGGTACCACCAGAGGTACTTAAGGTGGTGACTGGTGGTACTTACAGTAAGACTTGGCAGGAATAAGACACAACAAACAGCAGTAGGAGGCTCAGCTCAGAGGCAGAGCTCCAAAGCATGCTTTTCCACACTCAGAAAAGCTTTCTGTCTGCCCTGAGCCTCTTACCCGTGTTCTGCCACACTGCCTCCCAACCCAGAAGTGGACTGGTAGTGATGGCATCGCCAGTAAATTCTGGTGGTACTTCAAACAGGTGGACTGTGTGAAGTAGTACCATAGAGGATAAACTGGTATAAGCTTCCTGCTTTCCAAACACTCACCAGCACACACTGGTCACGTTCATTTTCACGGGTACCCCAAAAGATCTTGTGGGTACCATCCTTAAATACAACACCAGAAACAGTTCTTGTCCATCGCAAAGAGCCCAGCACCCACAACTTACTCTGGATTTCAATGACTTTCTCCAGCGTGGCCACAGCATTTGCATTGGGCTTTTGTTGCAACAGAGCTTGATCCGGCTGCTCCAACTATATCAGAGAAAGACAAAGTGTTTCGTTTTTACAGTAAAAGATGCCAGCACTCAAAGCCATCCAAAAATCATGAGATGGACCAAAAAATAAATAAAGGCAAGAAAGAGAAGCACAAAGGAAAGCTGAGAGAGCAGGCAAGGCAAGACAGACCTGCCTATTCTGCAAAGGCTGGCCCCTTTTTCCTGTAACTAAGTGCATGTACAGTGAGCCCTCGGTACCCACGGGCTCTGCATCCATGGATTCCACCATCTGCAGATGCCTCCCTGCACCTCTGAAGGCCTCCAGGATGTAGCCGGAAACCACTTCTGGTTGCATCTAGGAGGCAAGGTGGAGTGGGCCATGGGCCCAGCATGACCTCCAGAGAGCCCGGCATGTCCCCCAGGAAAGTCATTGCAGCATCAGGTACTAGACTTCAGCATCAGCCAAATTTGTTATGGGGGGAGTTTCCAGAAAGAACCCCCCACCCCCACCCATGGGTAATGAGGACCCACTTGTACATGAAATAAAGGCATGTTCTTTCCCTCTTTACCCCATCTCTATTTCCCTTCCCTGCCTCTGTTCTTTCCTTTTTGGCAATTATCTACAATGGAAGCTCCTCAGGGCAGGGACCTGTCCGTTTGACTTTTGCAAAGCACCATGCTTGTTGATAGCGCTATATGAAGTATATTTTTCTTTGCACAGATCTGATGGTGCCCTAAAGCGTAGCAGGGAAATGTAGCTTCATTTCGATCATGAAAACTGGACAGCTATACTGATTTCCAGCTGTGCCTTGTGCTGACACCAGTGTTGAAAGACTAATATTTAAACAGAAATGGACACACACAGGCATGCTAGGACAAGTGTGCCTTTATTCCTCTTTCCCACCCTCCAGCACCACTCCCATCACTGCCAGACCACTTCTCGTAAGTATGGCAGAATCACAGCCAACAGCTGCCCAAAACCTTTGGACCTCATCCTGAGCCACTGGGTGAGCCCTCACACCCAGAGGGAGAGAGAGAGAAGCAGTCCTGCCAGCCAGACCTACCTCAAGGCCAAGCAGGGCAGAGACACAGGCTTCAGAGGCATCACAGATGGCTGTCAGATCATGACCTCCCTCCAACGCTAGGACAACCCGCCCACCTGCCAGTGTCATCAGCTGCTTGGTCAGATGTCCAAAACCTATGTGGACCAGGAAGAGAACATCAAGAATCATTTATTTATTCATTCATTCATTCATTCTTCACAGTTTTATACCGCAGTTCCTCCAAGGAGCTCAGGATAGTGTACATAGTTCCTCCTTTTGTCCTCACAGCAACGCTGTGAGGTAGGTGAGGCTGAAGAGATGGTGACTAGCCCAAGGTCAGCCAGGAACCTTCATGGCTGAGTGCAGATTTGAACCTGGATCTTCCAGGTCATAAACCAAATCCTGAACCACTACACCATCCTGGCTCTGCAAGAGCTATCGTCTGCAAAAGATACAAGTGCCCCTGCTCCTCAGTGGAAGCCCAGTGGAAGCCACGCATGCATGCCTCCATCTTTGCCCCACCCCAGCTCAAATCTCTGACATGTCCAGGTAAAAACTGTCAGGTAGTAGTGCTGAAAAGGGAGCTTCCCCTGAAACTGGAGAACTGTTGCCAGTCAGAGTGGACATTGTTTGACTAGAGCAAGGGTGCCCAAACCCCGGCCCGGGGGCCACTTGCGGCCCTCAAGGCCTCTCAATGCGGCCCTCAGAGAGCCCCCAGTCTCCAATGAGCCTCTGGCCCTCCGGAGATTTGTTGAAGCCCACACTGGCCCAACACAACTTCTCTCAGTGTGAGGGCGACTGTTTGACCTCTTGTGTGAGCTGTGGGATGAGAGCTCCCTCCACTGCTTGCTATTTCACATCTGTGATGCAGCAGCGGCAGCTAAGGAAAGGTCAGCCTTGCTTTTTGCAAGGCCTCTTATAGGCATTGAGCTATTGCAAGACCTTGATTCATTTATATAAGTTCATCTTCAATATATTCATTTATGTAAACTTATGTAAATTTATTCAAATTTTAAATGTAGATTAATTATTTATTTCCCCAGCCCCCGACACAGTGTCAGAGAGATGATGTGGCCCTCCTGCCAAAAACTTTGGACACCCCTGGACTAGAGGGACCAGAGGACTGGTGCAGCAGAGGGCAGCTTCCTATGTTTGTGTGGATGGAACTTCTGCACCAACTGTGCAGAGAATTAGCTAATGTAGCCCTACCCATTTTCATCAACAAACGCATCCTGTAACGCAACAATAACACGTGCATGCAGGCACAGCTGGACAACTACACCTATTCCCAATGAGACACCTTGTGGTAGGAAGACATGGTCTGAAGGCACAGGATAAACTTTGCTGAACCTAAGCAGGTCTAAGTCAGGTCAGCAACTGGTTGGGAGACCACCTGGTACCCCCAGATATGCTACCTTGAGTCCCACAACGGACAGATAAACTTAATAAATCAACGTTAAAAAAGCACAAGGAGGGCAGATATGGGAATGGGCTTACAGGGGAGGTACCACTAGTGGTGTGAGTGGCTTACAAAAGTGAGGAAGGGGCTTCCCTCCCACATGCTCCACACTCACATTTGGCTGTGACGGAATATCCACCCAATGGGGACTGGTGTCCTTCAACAGCATCAAAGCCAGCAGAAACTAGGACCACATCTGGAGAGAATTCATTGGCTATTGGCATCACCACAGTCCTGGAGAAGACACAAAGAAGCCCTCAGACTTCACGTAGGGGGAGACCCACCAACATCAAAATCACGCCACCACATGCAGAGGGGAAATTCTACCCAAATAGTTTTCTCCATGCATCATTTTGCAGTTCCCCAATACAGTGATAATATTAGATTTGATTAGATCTGTCCCTGTTCTCTGTAGGCAATGCAAGTCGGAGAGGAGATACCATCAAGAGATACCAGGGGGAATGCCCTCTTTCTCTTCCCAATAGCACTTGTCTCTGGAATGTTTCTCCACAAAGATCCCTGCCAGGAAGGTTCTGCTGATCAGGGTGAGAGTTCCATTACCCCGGGCACTTTTCTCCACTCCCAGGTCACTTTCCAACCAGACAGTGACAAAAGCGGCTTGAGAACTTTGGAGACATGTGAAGCAAGAGGGAGGAACATTCAGTATCCTCTCCTTCTGCATGCCTTCTGCTGTTTCAGCAAGTCCTGGTCAACAATTAATTCCATTTACAGGGCAGGCATGTGAATAATGGCCCTATCACAGTGATTTTCAACCTTTTTCATCTCATGGCACACTGACAAGGTACTAAAATTGTCAAAGCACACCATCAGTATTTTGACAATTGACAAGGCACACCATGCTGTTGGTGGGAAGCTATGCCCCCCAATGGCCCTACTAATCAATGACCCTCCTCCAAACTCCCACGGCACACTTGCAGACCATTCCCGGCACACCAGTGTGCCACGGCACAGTGGTTGAAAATGGCTGCCCTAGCATATCTGGTTTGGCTTGAAATCTCTGACCAACCTGTAAGTGGTATCCAGTCACGTCCATTTGGCTCCAATTTGGAACCAGATGGAGGTAAGGGTGAGTAGGTGGTCCCAACTTGCGACCCACCTGGCCTTGGGCAGCGAACCACAGTTTGAAAAGTGCTGCCCTACTTCACAAGCATGTCAATTCACATCCATGAACACTAAAGCACCGTGTCATTGCTAGCTTTCCCTATATGCATGAAGGGCCAAATCCTATCCAACTTTCCAGCACTGGTGCAGCCATGCCAATGAGGCAAGTGCTGCATCCTGTGGGTGAGGGGCAGCCACAGAGGCCTCCTCCAGGTAAGGGAATGTTTGTTCCCTTTCCTCAGGACTGCATTGTGTTTGCACCGGCACTGGAAAGTTGGATAGGACTGGGCCTGAAGTTGGCTATGGACATTGTCCTGTGCAATGTTGGCCAATGAACATTGTCCTGTGCAATGTTATGTTATCAGACTTAACACTTCAGTGTTAAGTCTGATAACATAACATTGCACAGGACAATTGTGTTCTTGATAAACCCTGTTGAACTAAGAGAATAAATTCTTTAACAGCTAAGTTGATTCTTTTTTAGTTGACTAATCACAAAATACCAGTGCACTGCTTCCTGCCCACCCCAGTTGCAGGGTCTATCCAGACAATAAATGTTGCAGAATGTACTTATTAACTCTACTCGCTTCAGAAGGTAGTGCAGGTCGGGCTACTGCAGACCAAATGAGCACTATGTACAGGAGGGCAGAGGCAGCCTTCAAGCAGCATATAACAGTGAGCAGAACTGGATCCTTGGTGCAAAAATAAGGGCCTTACAAGCACACAGAAGTGGTCCTGTTTTCAGTGGTGAAATATTCGAGGATGTTTTCTGTTAATGTGTTCCTTGGTCAACAGGCTAGCTAGCAAGCCACAGAGATGGGGTCCCAGAAGGGAAGGAGCAAGAAGTTAGCAAGCCACTATGTACACATCCATGTTTCAAGAGTGGTTCTGGCAGTGGCAGCAAAGGACTAGGCCTTCTCTAACCTACAGGCTGCGAGGAGATTTGTGACCCTCCCACCAGAGACTATAACCATCACAAAGACACATACCCCCACCCCTGTTTTCTGGTTGTTCCTTTGTATGCCACCACTGGGAGAATTTACTAGCACAAGAGGCAAGCCTTCACTCACACAGGCACCTCTGCCAGAGTAGGCCCCACTCAAGCCTTGCTATAGATAGTGACTGCTGGCAACCCTACCGGAAGGCGGTCAGGTACTCCACGTCACCAATGGGAGGTTCGACTCCACCAGTCCAGGCAATGTTTACGTTATAACCTACACCCATTCCACTGCCAACCTGAAACAGAGAAACCTCACAGGTAACAAAAACTGGCTTTCAGTGACCATTCGCAGAGCTGCCGGGGGGGGGGGAGGGGTACTGGCCTACATCCATTTTGTACCACAAGGTGGGCCTGTGTGCAAATGAATTCCAGTGGAAGTGCTGAGCCAAGGAACAGAGACCAGAGGAGGAGGAATCTGGGCAGCAGTGAGCAGGATGCACACTGAAAAAAAGGCTCATCAGTCTCAAAATATGGGTGACTGATACAGGAGGGGAAACGGTTGCATAACTGAATTTGCTTTGGAGGCTACAAATTCTCTCAGCACTCTTGGCACCACTCAGAGGAAATGCTCCACCCTCCTTGCCAAGCTGTCTTCTCAGTAGGAAAGCCTCTCCCCACACAAAACGGCTGTCCCAATGCAGAGGGCAAAAAACTAACTTATGAGACTTCGCTCTCAGTTTGCATTCAGCTGCTCTACTGGATACCTATCCTCTGCCTCGCTCCACATCTTCCTTCTCTGGTACAGTCACATTGGGTGCATATAGACATACCCTCCTTACAAGATTCAGTACTGATTTTTCCACTGTAGGGAGAGCTCTGCTTCCCCACCCTGCTTTTGCTCTATTGACACATGTACTTGACTCTGAGTCCAGTGAAGATTTTCACTCCTCTCCACCCATACTTTGAATAGGCTCTCCCCCACCCATACAGTTATAAAATACAATTGGCCCTCAATTCCCAGACCACCCATGGATACTGTATCCTGCAGATAAGCAAATCCACTGGTCCGGTCCACAGGACCGCTGGACCATCAGAGATGTTCTCTGGTCACCATCCGGAGGTGTTCTGAGGCCCACAGAGGCCTCTGTGGGCCTCAGAAAGGCCTTCAGAGGTGCCTGAAAGGCACTTCTGGTTTTTGTCAAAAGTGGAATTGCCTTTCTGGCTCCTCTGGGGGCCTTTCTGAGGCCCACAGAGGCCATGTCTTTCTGAGGCTCACAGAGACCATCCTCTAAGGAAACTACAGAGAGATTCGAGGCTGATTTCAGCCCCAGCTTCTTCTATATTTCAAAGCCAAGTGCTAGAGTAAAGGTGAGTACTCACCTCCTCAGGGGCTCCACTGCCTGGGAAGAAGTTGCCATTGTCATAGCGATGGAGGGAGATATAGAGCACATTAGGATCACCGTAGAATGCCTGCTGGGTGCCATTGCCATGGTGAATATCCTGAAGGAAGAAAAGAGAAGACTGTGACTAGGAAACTCAGATAATGGGATTACTGAGGCCAAGTGCCCTTCTGCTACTGGTGGCATGGCAACAACAAACATACACTCTAGCAACGAACTAGAGAATAAAAATTCTATATACAGGAATGAAGGACCTATACCCAAGTGCTAGATGAATAACAGGCCAAGCAGAGGAGAAGGCAGCACTTAAGAGAGATTTAATCCTATGCATGCACACTCAGAAGTAAGCCACCACTGAACACAGTGGGACTTACATACAAGTAAACATACAAAGGACTGAGATGTCAGGAATCATAGTGGACCACAAATCGCCATCGTTTTACAAGCAGTCCAAGAATCCAGAGTCACTCAAAACTGTTTCAACAGAAGCCTCGTTTCCAAGACTCAGGAATTCAAAGTGGCACTCAGCTCTGTACTTTCAAGAGGCCTGAGGAATGTCACGATCATTTTTGGGCACCTCAGGTCAAGCAGAATACTGGAAGTGAGTCAGAGGATGCATAAGGGGGCCTGAAGAGTAATCCTCGGAAGACAAGCTGAAGGAACTGGGCATACCTAGCTTAATAAACAAGGAAAAGATACAATCTCGTAATTGGCACAAGAGGCCACTCAAGCAGACAAGATCACACCTAAGCTTCTTGTGCCAGAGAAAGCAAACCCAAAAGCTGTGCTGAGCCAGCAGGCAGAGTTGCATTGGTACATCAATCTCAATCAAACAATCAATCATTCAATCAATCAGTCCCAAGGGCATGGTCTGAAGGAACACGATACAGAAACTTGGCAACAGCAGCTAATTATGGATCTGGTCAGTGCCTAGTTGGGAGACCACCAAGGCGGTCTTGAGTTCTACGTAGAAGAAAGTGGGAGATAAATGTAATAAATAAATCTATGTAATTGCACTGCCATAGCATGAACATGCAAATGTCTGTAGTGGACAAAAAGTGAGTGTGGAAGGGAAGGGAAACTGAAAAGGGTGGCATAGTTGGGCAGTATCCTAGGTCTTTCAGAGTCCCCAGCCCTTTATGCAACTTGGGTAATGCTGCCTGAGGAATACCCTGACAGCAAAGCTGCTGTTCCCACAATTCTCAGGGCCTGATACGTCCTTTCCTTTTTTGTAATTGGATATGCATACAGGCCCCAAGGATGTGCACATGAAGAATTACAGTAGGTGTCTTTTGGTAATTAGATTTTTTTTAAAAAATTGTATGCTGTTGTTGTTTCCCCCCCCCCCTCCAAAAAAATACTGCACCCAAAGTAGTTCACAATACACAGCATCACCACATATTAAAAGATGGTGTCACCCAATGGGTGAGGAGCACTCAGTGGGGAATGCATGCCACAACCTGAAGTGGTGCCAATTAGGGCCACAGTAATGCCTGACTTCTTGTAAGCTGCTGACTGCTCCCAGACAAGCCAGAGCATCAATGCTCAGCAGAAAGCAGGGTGGAGAGAGGGTGAGCCTGCACGCTTTTCCCCCTCTGCCTTTAAAGAGTGGCCATTTCAGTGGAGACCAATGAACCCTTACCCAATCCACAATGAGGATTTTGCTGATGGCAAGTTTTTGCTGGAGAAGTTTGGCGGCAATGGCAACAGAGTTGAAGAAGCAGAAGCCCCTGTGAAATGAAAAAGGAGAATGGCACAGTCAGAACAGCGCAAAGGGAAGGCAAAGGACACAAGGACTGCAGTGTTAGGTCTGATCAAGGTCCACCCAGCCCAGCACTCTCTCTCCAGCAGTGGCGAGCCAGAGGCCTCTGCAAAGTTGCCTCTGAAGATCAAAGGACTGTCCTTAGTTATTGTCCATCAATACTTTCATTTCTTTAAACCACAGGTCCTGATAAAATTGTTGTTTACAAGTGTTGAATTTAAAGACATATAAATAAGGGAATATATAAAATAACCTTTACCGGGAAAATGATAAAACCATCTTTCATGAAGTCATCAGATCCCCTTTAAAAAAGGACATTGTAGCATCCTCTGGCAACGAATCCCACAAGTTAATTACATGTAGCATAAATAATTACAATGGGCCCTCCTTACCTGTGCACTCAGCATCTGCAGATCTGAACCACCACAGACATCTCCCCATGCCTCACAACACCTCCAGGAAGTGACTGGAAGCTACTTCTGGTAGCACCTGAGAGGTGTTCTGAGGCATGGGGAGGCCCGTGGCCCACTCCACTGGCCAACCTGTGACTCAGAATGCCCAAGAAAGCAAACAGGAAGTCATGGACATGAACAGAAGTAGCTTCCTGGAGGCATTCTGAGGTGCTGGGAGGCCAATGCAGAGGACCACATGCCTGGCGCAACTTACAGAGGGCTCGCGCTTCTTCAAAGTAAGGTATTGTGGTGCTGTGACCCTGCCTCCACTTTTATCTGGGACTCCAGCATCCACGGATTTTGGTATCCGTGGGGGATCCTGGAACCAATCCCCCCTAGATACGGGGGGCACACTGTACTTCCTTTTGAACCTGCTATCAAATTATTTCACTGGATGACGTTGACGCCTAATTTACAGCCCAATCCTACCTAACATTTACAAAAACAGAACAGAGGTTCTGCAGCCGTAAATGGCCAAGTGGAGACACTGATGACTGGTTAAATTAATGTCCCCTTTTAGCTCTTAGTTGATTATAAAGAGAGGGCAGGATTTTTAAAAGTTCCTCATATTACTCAGCAGGGAAAAAGACACAGAAAGTAGAATTTATATAGATAAAACCTTCACTCCCGCATCCCCACTTTTGCACATTCCAAAATAAAACTGGGAATTGTTCCTTTATATCGAAGCATACACATCTTTTTTTCTCCTTTACGCTACATACTCACATAGCTGTGGACTCCTCTGCATGATGACCTGGTGGCCGAATGACAGCAAATCCGTTCTGTAGGGAGAAAAGGGTACAGACATAAGGGCCATCAAGTCTAGTTTCCAAGGTTGGATTCAAGCCTGCACTCACAAACCAAGATCACAGAGTGCCACAAGCAGGGAATAGGAACTCGATACCGAGGTGTACACAGAACAAACAAGCTTCAGGGAGTACTTTGCATATGCTCGGCTATTCTGATCTCATTTAAAAGCTACTTCTTGTCAGAAGTGTATGGCACTCTGCAAATATTTAGAAAACACTCTGCTTGAATTTCTGAAGACAGAAACAGGCAACTCTAGCAGTAGTTCAGGAATGCTTTGCTAGCCCCCTGGCTGTAAACCAATTTACCCCTGCTAATTGGGTGAGAGGCACTTTTTCAAGTGGGTGCTCCTTTTTTTAGCAGGGGGAGAGTAACTGGCCCACCTCACCCAGCACTGTCTCTTCTAGTGGCTGTCTGCTGGTATTCATTTGCATCTTTTAGATTGTGAGCCCTTTGGGGACAGGGAGCCATTTAGTTATTTTATTTTTCTCTGTAAACCGCTTTGTGAACTTTTAGTTGAAAAGCGGTATATAATAATAATAATAATAATAATAATAATAATAATAATAATAATAATAATAATAATAATAAACAAGAGCCACAATTAAGTAAGTCTAACCTGTTGCATAATCTGTGTATAGTCAGCAGTACTCTTTTACAGAGTAGAGTTTAGAGAGGGGGAGCTGAAACATGGAGAAGCTGCACACTGGGGAGAACTCACCTTAAGCTCCCCAGACGCCACTTTGAAGGCTAGCTCTACCAAGCATCCAACGGCCATGCGGACTGCACTGGATGAGTGCATCTCGTTCCACACTGTGTCACTGTCAACCTACCATGGAAGAAACAGAGAAGAGCAACTGCAGGAGCTAATAAGGTTTTCCAGTTTCCAAGAACAAGAATATCTGAGATTATGCCTAGTTCAACCTGAGTCTTTGCCGAGTTCTTTTCTGGCTGCAATCCTATACACACTTTCCTGAGAGCAGGTGCCACTAAATTCAGTGAGACGATCTTAAAATTACGAACAAGATTTGCACATTTTCTCTTCTATCGTTTGCAGTTAATTAATTTCTGTGCGAGAACCAGGAGCTTATTTCTGGCCATCATCTGCTTAATGATGTCACTTTCTGCTTAATTATGACACTTCTGGCCCTCAGCAGGCACCATGAATGTCATTCAGCCCACTATATGAAAGGAGTTGGTGTAGATGGTCCAAATGGTCTGACCTGGCATAAAGCAGCTTCATGGGAATTTGAAACAACCAGCAATGAAACTGTAAGAGAAACAGAGGGGGGCAGGACTGATATGCTGGGATGCTGGCGGAAAATGAAGACGCAAGGAGAGAACCTGTGTGTGTATGCTTAATTTTCAAAGAAGAAAGGTGTCATGATTCAAGCATCTCTCAAAAAGGGAAATTTTCTCTGTTCATAAAGAGATGTGATGGTTGCATACCATTTCTTTAAAATAAATTCTAGTCTGTCACAATCACATACAAATTAAGGGTCGGGGGAGATACAGCCTGTTTTGAAGAGCAGTGAGTGAGAGCTATAGCGCTATAGGGTGAAGTGAGAGCCAAGGGGAAAGAGTTCACCCCATAGCTCTATAGCTCTCCACTTACAAATACTCCCCATTTTGCTCTTCAAAACAGGTTGCATTTCCCCCTAACCCTTGTTCTGTGTGTGACTGGGACAGAATGGGACTTTGTGGGCTTAGGGACGCTCATTCCATGGAGTCTGAATTTTCTGAAATACATTTTTCAAAATACAATAAACTCCAGAAAAGAGAGAAAAGTAAGAGGTGCCTGAACTCACATCAATTTGGCAAAGTGCCTGGAAAATCCAGAAATCAGAGCTGCTGTAAGAGTTACATGTAAAAAGGTGGAAGTGGTTCTAAACAGAAACATGAGAGAGAAGCTCCCCAAGCACCAAGTCTTAAAAAGGATGACCACTTGGAAAGTCATGCACTCACCCCAATACCTCCACATGGGAGAACTGCATACATCTTCTGAGTAAGAGGACCTGCAAAGAGACACAGTCAGAGAAGAAGTCAGAACCCAATTACAGGGGATAGGGAACATGTTGGACATGTACACACGAACACATGCCCTCTCCACTTTGGAGAAGCCAACGAGTTGAGAACCAGAACCTGACAGGAAGATGGAGAACACATTTGTACCCTGACCAGATCCTATGTCAGAAAGGAAGACTTCTGCACAACAAACCATGAAAAATAAATTGCACCTAGCACACGTACTCAGGAACACCTATTTACTCCCATTATCACAGTACAATATCTATCCGGGCCATGAAACTCATAGGCATTCAAATACCATTAAAAAAGCAAGTTTCTAATCCTCATTTGGTAAAGAAATTAGGCATAAAAGGGAAGATACATCTGGAATTGCTAAAAACTCAGAAGCAGGCTAGGCAGACCTTTCTTTCTCTTTCCCCATATTTAAGCCCACATTTCCTGCCCCTTCCTACTATCCAGAACAATCCAGCAAACAAACCATTTTCACGGCTCTAAAGATTCTACTTTTTTTTTGGTTTGTTTAAAGTGAAAGCAGGCGTTTTCAGGATACTGAATTGTGCATCAATACTAAATTAATTGATTGTGCAGTTGTATCCAATATTGCATTAATTCCTTCCTTCCCCTCTATGACAACACCATTGTTTCCTCCAGTCCTATAAATTCATCACTGAACTTCTTTCCTCCTGCCCGCCCATCTCCATGCCTTCTGCAATTTTTTTCTGCCTGAAACAGCCACCCCTTTCTATTTATCTATAAGTTCTTCTTTCATGTGCTCACAAGCAGACCCTTCTTCAGTAAAACCCTTCCTGAATCATCTTGATGTTACACTAGCTGTAGCCCACTACCTCTTGGGTCTTCCCTAGTTCAATGGTTCTCAAACTTTTTAAGCACTGGGGCCCATTTTTTTGAATGACAATTTGTCAGGACCCACTGGAAGTGATGTCATTAACCTGGAAGTGATGTAATGGCCAGAAGTGACATCATCAATTTAGGCTTCAAACCTAAGCCAAACCTAAAGGGCCCATTACACAGCATACGCATGCTGTTATTTTGCTTAGCTCAGAATTCAAACATTCCAGCTCATAATTCAAAGCAGCACAGACATGGATTCTTCTTCAACTACACAGTTCTCCAAACACTCTTCCCTTCCAGCGTCCCATTTTCCCCAACTATTCTGGGCCTCTCTCCCACTGGGAGCCTGTCCTGCCCAGCAACTCTGTCCCCTATATTTTCAGCTCTGTATTTTTAATGGCAGCTGAGCTAGGTGCTACATGACCCACCTGAAATTGGTTCGTGACCCACCTAGTGGGTCCCAACCCATAGTCTGAGAAATGATGCCCTAGTTTATTTCAATACTCATCCAAAAATCCCTTCTCCTTTGTATCTAATGTAGATTCCAAGCACTCCAGCATTCTGATCCTGCTACTATTGTCCTGTACAACCCCAGCACACTGTAGGTGTGCAATCTTAAAATGACAGCACACTCTGGACTCATTACCTAGCAATTTCTTGCTGTCAAGTTTTTGCCGGTTCAGGGGGCTGGTTCCATACAATAACGTGTGATGCTCTGAATGGATCGTTTGGATTTCATCCAGTGTTGCTTTCCGGCCTCGAATCCTCTAGTAGGAAAAAAAGAGATTGGAGCATAAGGTTAGAGAAAGAATCTTGAAGTTACCTCTATGGTAACTGTCCATCAGGTATCATTTCCAATCACTTCCATTAAGATGTTGTGTCTAACAGAGTGGTCAATCAGCATCAAATGTCAACAACAATTTACCAATTTCTATACCATTTTTAAATACCAATTTCAATCCAGATCAATGCATCTCTGGCTAGGGCAGCAGTCTCCAAACTGGAGACCTCTGTGTTCCGAAAAAGCCCTCCCTGTCCTGAGCGGTGCTTACCATTCCACCATGTTGCAGCTTTTCTTTCAAGTTGATCTGTACACAGGGATGCTCTGGACGGTTGCATCTATTGCCCAGTGTCCCAGCAGGTTGTGCAGCAGGATGTCTGGGCAGACACGACTGCCCAGAGTGTCCCTATGCACAGATCAGCTTGAAAGAAAAGCGACAACGCAGAGGATTGGTAAGCACTGCTCATGGGGGAGGCTTTTCCCAAATTCCAGGGTTTGGAGAACCAGGGGGTCAGCAACAGTCAGCTCAGGAGCCAACACCACAAGCATCTAGCTCCATGTAAAGAAACATTGACAAAGTAATCCCTGCTTTAAAAAACAAACAAACAAAACCATGCTGCAAAATAACTGGAACTTTCTCCACTAGGTGATTCAGCATTCCAGTGAGTGATATGGAATTACCACATAGTAAAAGGCCAGACATTGAGGAAAGAAGGCAACTCAATGAACAGCCTCTTTACAAATATTAATATCTATATCAGTGCCATGTTTTAATTGATCATAAAATAAAACTGCCGCATTTATTTGTATCATTGATGTATTTTTGCAAGATCCAATATCTGGCTGGGGGTAATCAAGCTGTCAAAGACTGAACCAGCTCATATCCTTAAGGGTCTACAGAGTGGGCATTTCCGGATGCAGAAGAGGCCCTGTTCCCTGGCAGAAACTCTGTTGTTGCTATGGTGGAAAAGTGGCAATTGGCAAACAATAATACACATCTTTAAGACCATGTTGGCTTGCACATGGCAACAGGACGGACAAGACCATTGGAAATAAAAGCAGCCATGTTTCCAGGGACTGTCATTTGAATGTTTTTTAAAAAAAATAACTTTTACTGTTTTAAGTGCTACATTAACCACACTTGCAATTTCTGTAAAAATACACACAGACACACATATTTTTAGCTTCACTTGTGATAGCACCTTTGCATCAGTTTCAATGAGATTTAATTGTTGGAAGCAGCCCTAAGTTTAATTGATTTCAATTATATGAATCTGCATGATTTTTCTCCCCTATTCTCACTGTTTACAAGAGGTAGGAGATCAAGTCCTACTGCTTTATCCCATTCATTCTGAATCCTACCAAAAGAAATCATATGAAATGCTGGAAAATGTACACTGTGTCTTGGAATGGCTAAACAAGAATTTATCAGTAAGTTTGATTCTATTTGTATACGACTCACAGCCCAATCCTGAGCTGCCCGGGGTGCCCAGGCTCGGCGGCACAGAGAACAGCTGCCACCGGACCCTGCGCGCCCCGGGCTACCGCGGGAGGCACCTTGGGAGAAGGGGACTTTTGTCCCCTTCCCCCAGGTAAGGTAAGCAGCCCCACAATGGGGCTACTCACTTTACATAAGGTAAAGGCGCTCGTGTAGGGCGCCAAGCCCTGCATGAGCGCCTTGGATCCTGCGGAGAGGAGCTCCACGGACCTGCTTCGCTCCCTCCCCTGGCACACTTCCAGCCCGCCCCCCCTCCACGCATCACGCCTCCCCCCGCCCTCTCTCCGCCCCCGCCAGCCTCCCCCCTCCCAGGAATGCCTCCTCCCCACCCCCGTCCCCACCCCTGCTTACCATGCCATGGCTTGGCAGTCTGGGAGACTGCCGAGCCGCATAAGCTGGGCAACCACCCCGTGCTAGCCCAGCACCAGCCGACACTGGGCTAGCATGGGCGGGAGCCCGGCGGAGAGGCTCGCAAACATGCCCTGCGGCACGTTTGCAACAGTGCTTGGTGGCATGAAGCCGTGCTGCCGATCACAGGATTAGATTCAGTCAGTGGATTTAGCCCATTTTCACAATTTCTCTTGGGAACTCAAGGACATTATTATACAAAAAGACACAAGGCTTACCCATTTGGTTTGTAATAGCGTTAAGGAAGTAAAGGAGTAAAAGACTCACCCTCATAACTAAATGTGAAGATGTGGCAGACATCAAGGGACTGTACAGATGTTTTCCCCAGGAAGGTTCAGTGCATAATTGATGTTCAGCCCAGGGGGAAGTCAACACTCTTATAAAGTCAATACACGTTCCTGCATGAAAAATGTAACAAAGTAACCTGCTTGAAAATTACTAGAATAGCAATGGGGAGAGAACATCTATGTTTTTCATGCAGGAACGTGGGCTTTCATACTGGGGTGGGCTGCTGCAGAACTGGGTATTATAGGTCTGTTCTTAACTATAAATATCTACAGGATTGCAGACACTGCTTGTGTTCTTTTAACAAGAGCGCTGACTTATCAGTTTTGCTCTAAGGTGTTAGCTGTATTTTTGTCAACAATTTTTCTTCCATTTGTATGTGAATGGTTATACTTCATCTAGTATCATTCCCGTAATTTTAATGAGTTGTTTTAAAGCGTGTTGACTTCTCCTGATGCACACTACATCTTCCTGGGGAAAAAACTGGGTTCTAACCAAAGAAAGTGAATCCTGATTAAGCACTAATGAAATGAATGGAGCCTGAGTCAACCATGACTAGCATCTCCATTGATTTCAGTGGTGCGTGGTCAGAATTCACTTTCTTTGGATACAACTCACTGAATCTATATATCACAAAGTTAGATCCTATGCCTGGTTACAGCGCTTTTTATGTTTAAACTCCCTGGATGGTTTTTATATCTGATACAAATTATATCTGTAATTTAAGGTAGCTATAATAATTTTAATTTTGGGGTGCTTCTTCTTTTTGTCCCCTTATATTGGATCAGATATTCTAGACTGAGGGTTCATGCCGCTGTAAAATAATTCTTCAAAATGTGTTCCTACTTTAAACCCAGCCCTTGTTGCTGCCTTACCATCTGCTGGCAGAAAATTCCACTTTCAAGATCCTTACCTCACACTTGCTCAGCAACCCCGTCTCTTGTAATCTGGACCAAATACTCTGGATTCTCCCAGCATGTTCTGGGTGAACATTAGTGTTTCCACATGTACATTGGTGCTTCAGCATGAATGTGTCATAAACTAAGCCTGTGAGAAGGTGGGAAATGGAAGCATCGGAGGAAGAGAAAAGAGAGATCAGAAGGGAAAATTGGAGAGATCACAGCAATACCTCACAGGTGCCAGAGCTCAAACATGCTTGGAAGACCCACCTGCTACACAGGGACTCCTGGTTACTTGGTGTGAAAGAAAATACACTCTGCCCATGCTCAAAAGATAATCTCAACTATTTCATGGTGATCATGTCTGAACACCAAATACAACGAAATTCAGATTCAGAGAATGGTTCAAATTAAGTGCTGCCTCCCAGACTGAGAAATGGTATGTGTGCACTCCCAAACTAGGGAGTGACACCCTCATATTGGGCATTGGAATAAGGCTGCAATCCTATATAGATTTACCTGGAGGTAAGCTCCATCAAACTCAGTGGGGCTTACTTCTGAATAGACCTGCCTAGGATTGCACAGCGTTGCAGAAAGACAGATGTCCCTCATGTCATTTCCCTGAACAGTCACACTTGAGAGTTTATAGGCTTTGTGCAGGTTCACAATGATGGGATTACGTTCCTGGAGGGTTACAGGTTACATTCTGCACTTGGAGGAGGATGTCCCTTAGGATATTTATGTTTGAGAGTATGAATGAGATGATGGTTTTTGTTTGTCTTGTTTGTTGCTGTTGAACAATTTTTGGCAGGGAATTCCCTGGGTGGGAGAAGTGGAAGGAGTCCCAGAGAACCTGAGGCAGCCTTGTTATTACAAACCCTGAGCTCAGGGTTTAATTTGAGATAGTTATTGGGTCCAGAGCCTATTTTCAGTGGCAGTGCTCCTTGGAACATGGAGAATAAAGAATTTTCCAAAGCATACTTAGCATTGTCTTTCCTCACACATCTGGAAGAACTTTCATGGCAAGGCTCATGGCTTCCAAGGTGGTATACTGTTGCGTCCCAGTATCTAGGGGGGTTCCATTCCACCACCACCACCCCCCAGTGGATAAGGAAACTCCAGATATGGAGAAGACTGTCCTGCTTCCTGTTAGTTGCCCTCTACCATGCAGGTTAGTTGCCTGCATGTCACTTTGCTTTATTTATGTAAGTTTAAAGCAAGAATCACCCATGCTTCTAGCATGACTGCACAAAAAATAAGGAAAATAATGGGTGCAAAGGGGGGAGGTTGTGCCCCCTGGATCTGCCGATAACTGAATCTGCAGGTGCTGGATCCGCGGATTTAGGAGCCTGCCTGTATATCCCCAATGGAGATACAGGTATAACCTAATTATCCACGAATTTTTTACCTGAGGTTTATCTCAACGCCATGAGAAGGGCCCTTTAAATTAAAGAAAAAAAGTCGTTTAACAATAGCCTCATTAATGCAAGAGAGGGCAGCTGGCAATCCATCAATCATTCTCTCTCTAAGCATTTAGAACAGCTTCACTCCAAGGCAAGCAACCCCTCTCTTCCCCCAGCACATGAAAGAAAAATAATCAGTTTGCATTCCTTCCCAGCACTGCGCTCTGGATGAAGGAAGGGGTCACTGGCTCTGAGTGAAGCCTTTCTAAGCACCTAGAGAGAGATTGATTAATGGATTGTCTGCCTAATGACTCTGCCTTACATCACAAAGGTCAGCAATGCTTTTTTAAAATCACCTAGCAAACAGGCATTGTATTTTAAATGGATTTGCTTTAATGCAATTTTCGCCATCCACTGAGTTTTGGGAATGGAACCCTTGCGAATAACAAGACTCAACCTGTACTAGTCATGTATCACTCTTGAGACACAGTCCCTAAGAGAGGATTCTTCACTGCTTCCTACCTGTAGTGAAAAGGTGCTTGACCAAAGGTTCAGATGTACTGCTCTTCAGGCTGGTGCTGGCAGGTGAGGACTGGGTGCGGCTGAGGGCTTGATGGGGCAGAATGTTGATGCTCAGGGGCGTCTGGTAGAGCTGGACAGGTCGCAGCTGATGTGCGTCTGCAAACACCTATCAAAATTGCGCAGGGGACACCAGACAGAAACCGGGGAGAGAAAGGGAAGACAAACAGAAAGAACATTCAAAGGGTCTCACTACTTTTAACACCTGGGCAGTTTAAAACTGTGGCCATATTTAGCTTAAATGAGGCACCCAGTGCCCTAATGGTTCACGGATACATAATTTCTTCCTAGCACGTACAGAACTGGGTATTCTTTTGAACTTAAAGGCTGCAATCCTACACACCAGTGGTTCTCAAACTGGGGCATCACAATGCCCTAGCCAGAGAGTCCTGGTCTCTGCCCCATTAAGGGGCAGGCAGGGGGGAAGGCAGCGATGTGATCCGCTGGATCGCACCACTTTGGAGGGGCACTGGGACTTGCTGTCACTTACCAGAGCCTGAGCAGCCTCCTGGGGGTGCAGGGAACCCCTGTGCCAGCCTCCACAGGGCTCCCCAAGATGCAGAGTCAATAAAAAACATGATTGGGACCACTTCCAGTTTCACAAACACAAAACCAGAAGTGGTCACGATAGCAATTTTGATGGCCTCTGCAGCATGAGGAGCCCTGCAGAGGCTGGTGGGGGGGCTCCTTGTACCCCCGGAGGCTGCTGCAGGCTCTGGTAAGTGGCAGCAAGCCCCTGCCCCCCCCAAAGAGGTGCAATCCAGCAGATCGCATCGCTGCCTTCCCCCTGTCCCTGCACACACTTGCTGTGGCTCAAATGCACCCTGAGAGTTTGAGAACTGCTGCTATACACAATCAAATTAAGAGCTTTTCTAGATTGTCCACATCCACCACAGCCATGGCCCAAGTCCCACATTCATGCTATCTTTCTGCTTGTTCCTTTGGAATCTATTCTCCACCCCCACTCACTACCTTCTGATTTCTTAATGAAGTGCCCTTTCTTCTGGAAAAGGAAATTTTTTAATCTATGTGCCAAATGTACATCTTCAGTATGAAGCTGATGAAATATTTAAGGTGCACAAAAGACATTAAAAAAATGAAAGATGGATGAATCATACTGGGGAGTGATGCAGAGAAGTGGAAGAAAGGCACTTTTGCAAGGGCAGGGGAGGACAACAAGGAGGAGGCCTGTAGGGTGGAAGATGAATCATTCTCCTGTTTGGAGATTCCACCACTGTTATCTCAAATGAATGGACTGAGAAATGGGGAAAGCAAAGTGCTGCCTCCTTCTCCAGACTCACAACCTCTGCAGTGCCTTCACTGATGCCCTGAAACATCATCTTGCCTGCTCCCACAAGGCCACATGGCTCTCTTCTACCCAAATCCCCACCTCTTACTTCTGCCTCCTTGTACAAAATCAGAAGGATTTAAAAGATGTTGCCCAGACCCTACTGAGAAAGCAAGGCTGACTATCCACAAATTGCTCTGCCACCACCACCAATCCAACTGTGCAATCTAGAACCCTAAATTCCACATGCAGAGAGAAAGTGGCTGCACAGCATGTAAGTTTGTATGGGTTCTGTGACAGAGACTGTGTGCTCCTCTATGCTTTGCACAGTGCCTAGCACACTACTGATATATCACAGATACTAAGTAGCAGTAGCGGCGTTAAGTCAAAAATTGATGCCTGCCAGCTGGAACTAGAGGAGCACCAAAGAAACACAGAACACTTGTCTTCCTGTTCATTCACACACACACACACACACACACACACACACACACACACACACACACAATTTTTGCTTGAGACTTGCTGGCCACGCGAGGAACATCTGCCGTACTTGCCAAGTTAGCACTGCACTGAGCAAACCCTTAAATTCTTACATATAAAAATGTATTATTCTTATACAAAAGAACGCACTAAATCTCATCAGTTGCTTCTTAATACTCAATGTATATAAAAATTCTTGCGCATCAAATGAGGTCCCATGAGAGGCGGGTAAAGGGGGTAATTTGTATCCAAGCCAAGGGTCAAAAAGGGGGCCCAGGAGCCAAAGGAGGGGCCCCAAAATGTCCTGGGATCCTAAATTTTCTGATCTCACCCAAATTCGCTGACTGCATGGGATACTGGGTACACAGAGGCAGCTGCTGCCGCAAGCCATATCTGCTGGGCCGAGGAATGAACACAGGGCACTCCTTAACGCAATGTCAAATCTGGGGAAAAAACTGGCCTGCTACAGTAGCTCTTTGGCTTGTGGATCTGTGAACCATGAAGTACAGAAACTCAGAGACACCACTGCGGGACCACAGCTGCTGCAGAAGTATGTTTTGGTACTGGACACTTTCTATTCTAGTGTGGGCCAAAAATACTATGATGCTAACTTTCTACAATGATTTTCTAAATTTAAAGATTTTAGAGACTTAAGAGCGTGTTCGGTTTTCTGTATTATTGTGTTTAAGCTGCCAAAGCTGTGCAGGTGGGTAGACCTGGGCTCCTCACTGGGAAGCCCAGTAGACCTGGATTCCAAAGACTTTTCTGGCTGTCGTCACCCTCCCTCTGCCCTGTTCAGCTCCCTCCCCACCCCTGTTCTGCCCACCCTTGTCACTACCCTCCCCTGCTGTGTTTCATCCCCCCCCCCACTCCTTTGGGAAGGAGCCCAAAAGAAACTTTGTACCCCCTTCCTCTTGGAGGCCCTGCGTCAGGCAGCACTGCTTCACTGTGCGACTTTACAGCAGTATAAAGAATGACTGCCCCGTACAAGGAGGAACTTGCATTGGAGTACGGGGTTTAAAGGTCTCTTTCTCATAAAAGAAAGGAGATCTCCACATAGATTTAAAGGATAATGGACTTTAAAGCAGGCCTCACCTGCCTGTAAGTCACCCCCAGCTCCTCCACCTCCTGTTCTTCTTCTAGCCCGCTCTCCCCAGCCTCATCTTTCATTCGGAGACAGCCCTGCTGTTCCACCACTTCCTCTGCGTCGCCTTCTTCTTCTTCTTCCTCCTCCTCTTTTTCCTCCTCCTCCTCATCCAGGTCATGCGGAGTTCCCTCACTCTCTGTCAAGTCATCCACCACAAAAGAACGCAAACCCTGGCCCAGGGGCTCCTGTTGTTCTGTCAGCTCCTCCTCTGTCTCTTCAGGGTGAGTCGTGGGCGGCTGCGGCAATTCACCAGTCTTGGTGATGATCTAACAAAAGGAGTAAGTGGGAAAGAGAATGTGACCTGGTTAGCTAGTAATACCTACGGCAGCAGTGGGCAGCCAGCAGCTCATGGAGCAAACTGGAACAAGGAAAATACTTGCTTCTGTCTTTTTTTGTGATGAAAAGGAGTCTGAAACCTAGACTCACTCCACTTACCTGGTGGTAGGACAGAGATAAACCCACTGTTCTACTCCCCTCTCCTAAAACATGTAGATATTAGTCAGGGGATTCTATTCCTATATTCCTAGCCAGCTTGGAACATGCTGATGGTGACGAAAAGAAGGGACATATCCCCTCATCCCTACACACTGTCCTAAGCTGCTGCCTTTTGCTGCTCACCTTTTTTCTTTGGAAACACCACCTATTTTTTCATTCATCTTTGACTGAGAATTCAGAATATATCATTGTAACCTGTTTAATTCCAGTGCTACGTTGCCTGCCTTTCTTCAGATCTGATTATGAGGTAGGTAGGGCTCTCTCTCTCTCTCTCTCTCTCTCTCTCTCTCTCTCTCACTGGCAGTAAAATGCCAGCCTGTGCAGCATGGACAGGCAACACAGAGCTTTTAAGGGCTAGTGTGTCTTTAATATTGCTTCCTGTTCAGTGTGCGACTGGGGGATTAGCGATGAATTGTTCCTAAACAGTCAGCTTCCATTCTATGCAAGGGGGTGTGGGTTTTTAATTACTGATTCCTTTCCATTTTTTTTTTAATGTAACAGCAACATAGTTGTAATAGAAGGAATCAATTAAATTAAAGCATCCCCCATGGGAGACTGAAATTATTATTTATTGATAGTATTTTTATCCCACCTTTCTCCCACACCAAAGGGGACTCAAAGCTGTGAACAATATCAAACACAAAATCAATATAATGTATATTAAAAATAATTAAAACACTAAAACACCCAGAACCACCTCAATTATAAGTTAAAAAAGTGGCAGCCTCCTGCATCAGTTAAAAACCTTCATGAATAAGAAGGTCTTGAAGGCCCGTCAAAAGGTTTCCAGAGAGAGAGAGAGAGAGAGAGAGAGAGAGAGAGAGAGAGAGAGAGAGCTGTTCTTAATTCCAGGGGAAGGGAAAAGTTGCCTAATTATTAAAGGGCAATTCATCACAAATACTTCAGCCATACTGAACAAGAAACAATAAAAGGGCAGAGGCTGCAAGGAGTAAGATGTTAACTAATGTTGCCTCTCAGCTGCTGAGAGGTGAAGTGATGCTTCAGCAGAAGCAGCACAGCTGAAAGGGCAACCCACATGATAACTGGGCTCTCCCATATCTTGAAAATATGATCAAGATTTACATATTTCTCTTCAGTCGTTTGAACCTAATGAGTTTCTATTTGAGAACAAAGTGTTATTTCTGGCCATCATCTGCCTGATGACATCACTTCCTGCTTAATGATGTCACTTCTGGCCCTCAGCAGGTATCATGAATGCTATTTGGCATGCTGTATGAAACAAGTTTGACACCCATTTTAAAAGGATCTTGGTCACAGGTCACAGGCAACTTAACACTACAATACGTTGCATACAGAATCATGGTTTTAATTCCACTTCCAGCTGATTAAACACAACAATGGCTTCCCCCTTCCCCCCTGATAGCAGCTCTGAAGAGCCCTAGTATGAAACCAACCCTAGAGTAGTCTACCATCCAGTGTAGCCATGAAATACAGGCTCAGGTGTAGTGCGCAAGCTCTTTTCTGACCCTCGCTAAAAAAGCAATCACCTTCTATACCTACCTTTCCCAGTTGGATCTGCTGCTGCTTCTGTTTCTCTAAGAAGTGCTGGTGCTGTTGCTGCACAACCAAATGCTGCAGTGCTTGAGGACTCTGGGGCAGCGGTGACGACTGGGTGCGGCTCAGCGGGCGGTGCCGGGGTAGCTTGCTTACAGTCCGCAGGTTGCTGGGGATGCGCTCCCCTGTCACCAGAGGGGATTGTCCATGCAGAGGGACTGTGGTGACGGGACCAGAGGTCATAATTAAGGCATTGTTTCTGGGCTCTGTCATCCTGACCATCCCACATTTCATGTAAAAATGAAAAATTATAACCAAGTTGCCAGTCCTCAAGACTGTTATTTATTTAATGAGTTTATACCCCGCTTTTCCTGTTAAAAACTGCGCAAAGCACCTTGCAATAAAATCAAATATATCATTTAAAATATTTACACACATAATCAACAGGCAATAAACTAGCTGCAATAAAACAGGCAATAAAATAACAGTTATAAGTAGATAAAACACTCCTCCCTAAATACCGGGGAGTGGGGTAGTGGCAAGGGAACAGTTCAATAATTATAAGACAGCGGTGAGGAAGCCCCCTTCCCCCTAAAAAAAATTAGTTAGTAGAAACTGAAATGTTTTATGCCTTGTTGGAACTGGTCTCCAGAGAGGGCTGATTCAAGATCCTCCAGAAGCATGTTCCAGAGGTGCAGTGCCACAATAGAGAAGGCCTTCTGCCATCCCTCAGTGGAACTCTTAGCAGGGCTCTGCCAGATGATCTAAGGGGATAAGCCAGACTGTAAAGGAGTACGTGGTCCTGAAGATACCCTGGTCCTAGGCCATATTCTACAATGTATTCCACAATGTTTTGAGTGCACAAATTAAGCACAAACCTGGAAGGCTGTTAACTACTATTACTCATTTTATAAACAAGTGGTACTAAAACAACGATTAGTGAAGTTTCTCTGCAAGAGCTCCTTGCAGAGGAGCTATTGTTTACCTAGGGGTCACCTGCACGGGAGACAGAATATATTACTCAGCTGCCACCACAATGAGACAAATAGAGTTCCCATGTCCTCATTGCCAGGAATACAACCAGAGTCATACCCAGAATATAACCTCATACACCAAGTCCCCACTTCCAGGAATGGCTAAAAAGCACAAAGTGGTTGGGGCAGAACTGTGTGCCTGATGAATGGCCAGCAATGCTAAGTATGGGCACAGACAAATGATGTCACCGGCATACACAGGGCACTGCTGGCCTTCAATCAACCCCTGCACTCCTGTATAATGCAGTGTCAGCCACCTCTCCATCCACTGCCTCACAGTAACACCCACTCGCATGTGCTCACCACTCAGTGACTGTGGCAGAATACTACATTCCAACTCTAGGCTGCACAGGCTGCCACTGGACTGACCCATACTTCGTTCACACCACTTCCCCCCACTCACCAGCAATTAGTGTGTTCTGCTGTCGCGCCTGTTCCAACAGCAGAACGTGCTGCAGCAAGGAAGCGTGCCCGTGGTTGTTGGTCTCACCCTCAAGGGCCACCCCCAGAAGGCAACTGGGGATGGACGACATGCTCAGAAATTTGCTCGTCAAGGCGCCCCCCTGACGCAACGACTGGATGGCCTGACGTTCTGCTTCCTGTTGCGTGGAAAGGTTCGGAGAGGCCTAAACAATAGAAGAGAGAGACAGAAGTGTTCACAGTCATCATAGAAATAGAGTGAAACAGTGAAACATAGAAACAGGCTGTTAATGGCCAAGCTACTACTCCTATTCCATTCCCCCATCAGTTTAAGGCACTGTTCTGGGGAACTGAGCCTGAGACTGAATGGCTCCTGTAAACTCTGTCCACATTCTGCCTCTCTTGGGAGGGAGGGAACGCTTGCTTTGGGAAACCTCTAGACCCGGGCAGTCCAACATTTACTACTAAGGGGGCCACAATACCCTGGAGCCATCCCCCAAGAATGCAAATGCAGAAACTGATGTGATGAGGTCACCGCCAGTTACTTCCGGGTTCTGAGCCGCTGAAGGGGGAGGTGGCAGGAGAAGCCGGCAGAGGAGGAAGCAGCGGTGGGTGTGGCCACACTTTTCAATCTTCCTGCTGTGCCATTCTGGCTTCTTCTTCTACAAAAGAGAACCAGAACAGTGCAGCAGGGAGACCAAAAAGCTGCTGAAGAAGGAGGGGGCAGTGAGTGTGACAGGGCAATTCGGGCGCCGCCAAAAGAGACCTTACGAGCTGCGTGTTGGACCAACCTGCTCTAGACCAATCTAGCCGTCACCAATCTAGAATGACATCTACTTTAAAACTGGAATGACTTAAGGTGTCCACTGAATGTCCTCCACACTAATCCAGTTCAAACATTCTGAATCAGATGGGAGCTGGGGTGAGGTCCAATCCATCATCACTTTGCACAGTATTCATAAAATTGAACCCAAAGGAATTAAGGCAAACACATTTAATGATTTGTTCAAAAAGAAGCAAAGTTCAAGACCGGAGGCTGCTGATCACTGGAACCCACTGACCCAGCACAGGCGAACAGCCAGTCGTATATCTGGATTCAAGTTCAGGGCTAGACCTATTAAAAGAAGTCAGGAACGCTAGCTGATTTCAGCGAGGTCTGTGTATCCAGGGCCCACATGTCTAACCGTAAGCATGTTGCTGCTCTCAGCTGAGGAAAACAAATCATTGCAGAGACCAGCAGAACGCGACGTCTGGCACTCAGTTATTTCCAACCTGCGGTGCTGAAAATAGCCAAGTTGTAGACTGGGCACAAGTACTGCATGCCCGACTGAAGCCAATTTTGGTGCTGTCACCAGAGGGAGGCAACAAAGAGGTCGCAGCTGGGTGCCAGTTGGAAGGGGGGCGGCAGTGAAGAAGGAACCAAAAGACTCTTCAAAAATGATATCGCAAAGCAGAGTTTAAAAAAAAACAAAAACCAAGATTTCAAATCTCCTGGGATGGAACACTTCCCAAATGATGAGATCTCTATAATGTAGGAGGGGAAAAAAATGTGTGGGCGCAAGAGCCTCATAGAATGGAAGACTATTTCACCAGTTTTAGGAGATACACACTGGCTACCAATTTGTTTCCATCACACTTCGAAGTGCTGGTTTTAACCTTTGAAGCTGTGAATATAGGTTTGGAACCCAGGAACATCTGCTCCCATGGCAAACCCACCAAATCTTTATTTAACACTTGCAACAGTGAGTCCTTCTCTAGGCAGCCCTGCCTTCAGAGGCATGAGGGAAAGCTGCAGGGAAGAGGACCTCCTCATTGGTGAAGCCCTGCTTACAGAATGCCTGCCTCAGGCAAGCGGGAGAAGTGCCAACCTCATTTATTTACTTATTTACATTTTTATGCTGCCCTTCCTCCAAGGATCTTGGAGTGGCGTACATGATTCCTCCCTTATTTTTGTCCTCACAACAACCACCCTGTGGGGTAGGTGAGGCTGAGAGACAGTGGCTGACCCAAGGTTACCCAGGAAGCTTCATGGCTAAGCAGGGATTTGAAACTGGATCTTCCAGGTCTAAGTCCAACTCTTGAACTGCTACACCATCCTGAGTCTCATCATTCAGGTGCCTGCTTAAAAACCACCTTTTTCACAATTATCTGCAACACTGACGCTGGTTGCCTTTTACTGTTTTTTTTTTTGTTTCACCAGCTGCCATTGTTTTGTGGTTTTTATGACTGTAGCGTTAGTTTTTATTGTTATTTGATTTACTATGGCTAAGAATGCTATAGTTTTGCTTGTTATACACTTAGTTGTGAACTGTGAAGGAGAAAAAAAAAATCACTGGCACAGGGGTGACAGCAGAGTGTGACCAAGTCAAGAACCAAGTGAAGGGCCCACATGCATCATACAGTTCCGCCTGAGCCAACGCTTGAATCCTCAGTGCCCATGTCAGTGATACCATGCAATATACCATCAGGGGGCATAAACTGGGACAGGGGCTAATGCAGGGCTTTGCCCCAGGGACTCCAAATCTGCTACTTCTGCAATCCATGCTGCTGCTGGCACCAAGCAGTATATATGCTTTTAACTGGGCCCATCTAGCCCAGTGTTCTGCCTCTCACAGAGATCCACCAGCTGCCTCTGGGAAGCCCACAAGCAGGAGAGGAAGGCAGTGCTCCCCTACAGCCGACGTCCAGAGGCATACATGCTGCTGAAGCTGGAGGTAGTTCAAAGCATGCCAAATTGAACTGGAAAATGTAAGTGTCAGTATTTTAATTTCCAGATCTGCTATCCTATATTCCTTCTCCTGGTAATCCACACTGCTACTTATAGAAACTAACTAGGTAGTGTGACATGCATTATTTAGGACAGAGATTTTCAACCAGTGTGTGCTGTGGCACGTTGGTGTGCTACGAACGATCCGTAGTTTGGGGGAGGGAACCACTGGGGAATATGAGCTCCCCCCACCTGAGGGGCAGTGTGCCTTGTCAATTGCTCAAAACACTGACGGTGTGCCTTGACAATTTTAGCGCCTTCTCAGCCTGCAATGAGATGGAAAAAAGGTTGAAAATCGATGGGAGCAAGGACGGCTGACTGGCAGCTTGTAGAGCAGAGTGTCAGTAGTGGATACAATATGACCTTGGGACAACAGGGACCTGGGTTCAAATCCTGTCCCAGCCACAAAGTTCACCAGATAACTCTGAATCAATCAGTTTCTCTGAGGCTTAGGGGCTACAGGTTCCAGCAGCAGGTTTTAATACAGCCAGTTCAACATTTATACCCTTCTCCCTAACAGACTCTGAGAACTAAGAACAGTGAATAGCTATCATTATCATACCAAAGCTAGTTAACTTTCCTGCGGCACTGACTAGGATCAATACAGGTACAAGGAAGAATCCTGAGCTAGATGGGCTCTGTGTGGGGATTTGGCAGAACTGGAGATCAAGGCCAGTGCACCCATTCTTGGGCTTTTGTAGGAAGCATGTACTCACGTTGAGGTGCGAATTTGTCACTGTGACTGTAGCCTGTAGTCCTAAGGAGATATTGGGCAAAGACGGGGAAGTATATAAGCTGAGCTGGTTAGCTGACCCATCCATTGCGACAGCTCGATGTTGGGGCAGCATCTGCTACATAAAAGAGAAGAAGAATTGAAGATAGGGATGGGGAGACAGGAACATGTAGGATAAAGCTTTTGTTTTTGGGCAGAGACCAAGCAGACGCAGATGCTTCCTCAAGAATACACAGTCTAGCACAAGTTGAAGACAGTAGGAAGAGCCAAGCAGTTGCGCAGCTAATGATAATTTAGCCTGGTGCCCCGGAAGTGATGTCACAACTGAAAGTGACACCATGTCCAGGCTTTTAAAAAAGGGAAAATGGGGGGAAAACCCACCTTCTCCCCCTAGCAGCTTGCCACCCACTTGCTCTGCCACCTCCCCTAGCCAATGGCATAGCTAAGGCATCTATATGCTACCTGGGATCAAAGAAGATTTTGTAGCCCCCCCTCCCAAAAATCAAATTTAATTAAGGGTCCAATCCTATCCAACTTTCCAATACTGGTGCAGCTATGACAATGGAGAATGCACTGCATCCTGCACTCAAGGGGCAAGCATGGAGGCCTCCTCAAGGTAAGGGAACATTTGTTTCCTTACCTCGTGGCTGCATTATGGCTGCATTGACACTGGAAAGTTGGATATGTTTAGGCCCTAAGTAAATAAATAAAAAGAGTGCCCCTTATTGGTTAAAGACACTGTGCTGGGGTTAAGAGGGACCATTACTCTCCCACTGCTAAAGAGGAGCACCACTTGAAAAAGGGTAACACTTAGCAGGGGTAACAGTATTATGATACATGGAAATGAGAGCTGACTCATGCTAACACCTTATTGGTTTCATGCTGCATCATAATAACATCTCATTGGCTCTCAGAACAATCAATCTCATACGTAAATTCTGAGTTAAGGAAATCCACTTCTTGTTCCATAAGGCAATGTGTTTTCATTTTCTGGCTAATTGACCATAACTTTTGAATACAGATATTCCAATGTGGTTTGTTTCATTGCATTCTGCATTAAATTACCCTTCCAATGATATATAACATGATGATATAATTCGTACATACCCCAAGGTTTTCACAATTTTGGCCACTAGTGTCAAGCTCAGCTTGTTGCTCCCCTAAAGTTTGATGCCTGGTGAAATTGCTACCCCCTGCACCCCCTTTAGAGCCAAGGTACTTTCTAAAGCTCAATATAATTCTAATCAGTGGAACACCTGGAGCTGGCAAAGCAACTGAACAAGCTCAAAGCAACTGAATAAATATAAAACTGAAAACTTATGATGGACATCTTGAAGCTTGTGCTCCAACAGAATTGCCATGTGCTGACTTGCAACCCTTGTACCTGATTCCTGAAATACCAAAAGCATCTCAATGGCAGGAAAATGCCAATCCACTGCAGTGAGACTCGTCTAGCCCTGCCCCACCCTGCCTCCTTTGACTCGATTCATGCATGGGTCTTAAAGGGCAGCCTTCGGAACTTGGCCAGAGCTTTTTTGGGGCTTGAATCAAGTCAGAGTCCTTTCAATAAATGAGCAGGTGTGGCTCCGCAGGAAAAAATGGAGCTGCTGGCAGTATACGTGTGTCAGAGTTCTCATTTAAAACTCCCCTGATGTCCCCATCCCATCTGTAAGAAAAGCTCTGAGTGCAGCATTGCAGAATGCGCCAATTGGGTTCTTACAAACCCCAGTGAGAAACCCACCCACCCCCTTTCACTTGTCCCTACTAGTTCCTGAGAAAAACTCCTGAGTCACTTCTGGTTTCAAAATATGTGTCTCTTGAGTCTGCACAATTCAGGGAAACGTGTGTTTGGTGACTCAAGACCGAGTCTTACGAGTCAAGTGTCCCACCCCTGCTCAGCGGTAACTAATTTTTTAAGAAAATATATTCAAGCCTACCCAACAAAATACCATTGCTGTACTGTTGTGGGCAAACCTCATTAGTCAATAAGATCATTGTGAAAATCTGTTAGGGTATGACATACATTGAAAGTACTTCATGTATAAAATAAATAAAAGTACATGGGTTTCCCCCGTATAAAGTGAGTTATCTGAAAGTTAATGCTTAGTTTAAATTAGTGATTCTCAAACTTTTAGCACTGGGACCCACTTTTTAGGATGAGAATCTGGCAGGATCTACCAGAAGTGATGTCACTGAGCGGGAAAATTTTTAACAATCCTAGGCTGCAATCCTATTCACACTTATCCAGGAGTAAGTTCCAGTTGCTATCTTTGTTAGAAGCATATACATAGTCGCCTAAAAAGTACCGCTCTGTAACATTTCCCCAAATGCAATCACATACCATGGGAGGATCAAGTCTAATGTATTAAAAATAAAATATTGAAATGAATGGGGACCCATCTGAAATTGGCTTGCGACCCACCCACTGGGTCCCGACCCACAGTTTGAGAAACACTGGCTTAAATTAATTACTGAATTGAATAATATCACTTTGGTTGAATCATGAGTTTTATTTACACTATCAGGCTAACAGGAGCCTTGTTTGAAGACTTCATTGCATTCTCCTGGATCTGTCAGTCTGCAATCTTGGGAGTTAGTCCCATTGAATGTCATGGGTCTTACATCTGAGTACAAGTGCATAGGATTGCATTGTTAGCAACCCAGAAGTACATAAGTATGCAGCTACACAAGGCATGATACCACTGCAAAGTCCTTATGTTGTTTATATTCAGTAGGCAACTTTTACTATCAACTGATTTATGATTTGGAACCAACCCAAGGAGACAGCATGCAGCGACACACCAAGACCAAGACCGAGGTTATGTTATGTTGCCTGTCTGCCAAAGCACTCAAGGTGGTTTAGATGTTATAATAATTGCTTACCATGACGCAAAAGGAACAAAGAGGGGGAAAAAACAGGCAAACTCAGGTGCCAGCTCATTCACACTGTTACATAAGGGAGTTACATAATGCTGGAATGGTCACCGCAGGAGACAGGTCTGGGAAAGGAGGAGCCAAATGGCATTTGGCCCCAACCAAGCAAAGGAAAAGGGCCTCACTGTTTCCCCTGTCACTCAGATGCAGCCAGGTGGAAGGACTGCAGATGGAAGCAGTTATGCTGCTTAAGATCTCACTGCTGAGGAGGAAAAAGCACCAAGCAGCTTACATGAAAATGCATTGCTAAACTAGTCATATCCATGATAAAAATAAGACATTGGGGTCTACCGCTTCTAAGAGGAATTTTATCAGGGGGACATAGTTTCTTTGGGGTCCCTTCCCAAAGGGGGAAGGGGCAAAACAGGGTGGCAACAGGGGTGGGCAGAATGAGGGCAGGTGGCAGCAGCCAGAAAAGTCTCCAGAGTCCAGGTCTACCAGTCTTCCTGATGCAGAGCCCAGGTATACCTGGTTTCCCAGTTGGTCTGGCCATTTTTCAATCTCCAGAAGGCCTGCTGAGATCCCAGGAAATTTCCAGCTCCCCTCCTTTGGCTCCTAGGCCCCTTTTTGATCCTGGGCCAGGTATGGTGTACCTTCTGCACTCCCTCTCAGAGGACCTGGTGCCAGTTCTCTTCAGACTTAGGTTACACACTATGGATTAAGTTTGGGAGTAATTCCCCACATAACTGGAAAAGGCACTTCCAAGGATGGTCTCTTTCTGCTAGGATATGTCCTTATGGTGGCCGGGAAGTCTATAAATTTTTGCTATGGCTTAGGGGAGATCAAGGGAAAAGGGGAAGGCACGGAACACTACTGCTTCCCCCCTCCTGCCCCTGATCACTGCAGGTGTCTAGAAAATGAATCTCTTGAAAGGACTGATTCAGACTTCAGGATAAGGTTAGGAATGGAAACACTGAATTACTGGTGAGCTTTCTCAAAATGTAGTCTTCCGGTGGGCCCCAATGGTGGCGATGTCATCACAGTATTCCAGGCAAAAAAAAGAAGTTTTGGGATAGGAACTTCCCAAAGCATATTTAACAGGGATGGGCTAAGACGCCACTGGCCAGCAGATGGCACTTTCTCTTCTAACAATGGGAAACAGCCCTAAGAAGTCTACTAAAACTATGTGATGGGAGGGAGGAGGGATTGACCTGCCATATGGGAGGTAATTACATACCCTTCTGGTTTTCAGCTCAGCCATGCAGATGTCAAGATGGGAAGGATTAGGCTGTGCGCAAGAGAGTGAAATGCCCACATGCTTTTTTTTTCTCCCCGCAAGGAGGGGTCATGCTCAGTGAGGGCATCTGAGTGTTCCCCTCAGCTGTGCTCATTACTTTCTACATGGTTGTCTGAAACAACTTGGTAAGGTTTGTCACAACACTGTTCCCATGCACAAACAGTTCAAGAGTAGAAGCACATCCTCCTCTTGAAAAAGAAAGAATCAATATCCCAGATCTCCTCACTTTAATTCCTTCCAGTGTTAGGATTTGCCAAACAGGAGTAGGCTTCTGAACAAACATTGCCCATGAGTGTATTAACTCATGAGGTCTAGATCTGACTTTGGGGTCATGATCCTAATGGGGTCGCGCAGTCTCAGTTATAGGGTCACGGTAACTTACAGGAATGAAAAAGACTAGAGCACAACCAGGTAAAGGGGTAGGCATCTGGTGCACCCCTTCAGGTACCAGGAGATTGTGTCCCAGTCCTGCACAGGTTCTTAGCAATGGTGCTAAAATAGCTTTCACTAGTAGTGTCAGGCTTCATGGTAAACTTCATGCTTTCCCTAATAAGATTATGATGTTCCTAAATATTATGGGTTTTAATGCATGATTTGTGTTTTTGAGTTTATACTCTTGTATTTTTACATTGTTTTTTTTTGTAAGCTGCCTTGGGTTCCTTCAGGAAGAAAGGTGGGGTAAAAACACTGTACAGACAGACAGACAGACAGACAGACAGACAGACAGACAGACAGACAGACAGACAGACAGACAGAAAGTGAACACTGCTGGGAGCGTGTTACGGGTCAGGGAGTAAGGTCCTGGGAGGGGGGTGGGATCAACGATGGGTCCCCAATCTCATACTTTATTTAGTTAGTTATGGAGTTCATGGCATGAAAAAGTTTGAAAACCACTGATCGAGATCAAAATTTTAACAATCCAGCTCTGTAAAGGCCAGTAGATACATGAGATTGCTAAGGTGTTCACAATCTTCTGAAATGCTAAAGGCTCAAGGCAGGCAGCATATCCAATCATGTTCAAAAAAGCTTAAACTGTAATTTAGTGAGATGCCTGTATTGACAAACCAGGGTTTGCGAATAGATGACAACCAGGAATAAATCACCATGGTTTGTAGTGTTGCAAAACTATAATATGTGCTCATTATGGTTGGCTAGATGTCTGACTTGATCAACCAGTTACAGCCATCAGTCTGCTGCACCACGAAGACAAGAAAGCACTTATGAAGTGGAGAGGATAGAAGCATCTCTAAATCATAGTTTTCCTATTGTATGCTTGAAAGCACAATCCATAGTTCATGGTCAAAACTATAGTTCCCACCAGTGGTTGGTCGGCATGTCATTGTTCAGTGTGATATCTGAATTGAGTCTTTGTCACAGACCAGTGAATGGGTGGGTCATTTTGTGGCTCTTTTCTTTTAAAAGATCTGGTGGTTTGTTTCTTAAATGGCATCATTTTAACTTGAGAGAGAACAAAAAAACTGCATTTTCAGAAATGCAGCTAAAAATAAGCTAAAACATTCACAGCTCACCAAAGGACCCCTCCCCTTCTTGCTTGAAAGATGAGTCATCTTTCAAGCAAGCAGCAAAAGTGAGTCCAAGCAATTTCTGTTTGTTCTCAATGCTCTTCTGCTTCCATCTATTTGGAAACCAAGATGACATACTCAATACACATAGCCATCCAATGCTCGACACAAACATGTGCACCTCCTACAGGCATTCACGTGTCCAGAAATACACACTCTGGTTGCAATCACAGCAAGTACAATCACACTCGCGCTTTCAAACGCAAATGCTTTAGCTTCAGTGGTGCACTATTTTAGCAATCGCATGGCCATTTCTGTTATGATTTAAACTTTTGCTATTACCTATATTTACAAGAAAAATTCCATTATGTTTTGCATTACATCAAGCAGGATGGAGGGTGCCTTTGAAAAGGATGCTGGTCATTTATTTATTCTGCCTAGAGGGACTGAAGCAGTTACCCTTGCTTCTTTCAATCAAGAGATTGTGGTGCGCTAGTTACACATCACCTACATGATCATTTTGCATATCTCTTTTTAGTTCTGTGGTGACCATCTGCTGTTAACACTGGATTGGAAGCCCTCATCTAACTATATATTTTTTCTTTCATATCCTCAATGACTAAAGGCTATAATTAGACCAAAGAGCACACACACACAAAAATTCACAGAATGTGGTAATGGGCCAGTACTTAACTTCTTGAGATTTCCAGGTCTTTTTAAAAAACTCACACCGGCACATGTCTAGCTTTCATACACTACTACAGGTAAATTACCACTTATCTGGATATCCTAAATCCAGCCTATTCTGAAATCCAGACACTTTTGTCCAAGACTTTTTTTTAAACTTTCTGTAGTGTGAACACTAGAATGTCTTGTGCTTATTCCCATGTACAGTGCAAGTACACACTGTAAGTTCTGTTCTCTGTTCTGCGATGTGTAAAGGTACAGACATTGTTGAAAAATGTCAAAGCAGCCAGCAGACACTTATATGGATAACCATGAAAAGAGCAAGAGGAAGCATTTCTCATTATGTGATTATTCTGAAATCTAGACACTTTCCTGCCCCAGGCAGTCCAGATAAGGCATACTCCACCTGTACCACCACTCCAAATCTCTAAGCCTCACAGGGCATATGCACAGCTGCCATCTCCTCTCTCTGCAATGCTGGAAGGGAGGTCGGTAGGAAGTTAAGACTGCAGCTGACAAGGCATGCAGGGAGGTAGTTGAGATGAGAAGGTTCAATTACAAAAAATTGCGAAATGAACTGAACAGCCACATAAATCATTAGCCCTTTCATTTGTCTGTCATGGCTGTAACTCTAAAGTTCCAGAGTAGCAGATTTTGTCCAATGGTCTCCTAGTGAAATCCTAAAAGCATTCGTGAGGGATGTAGACCGGTTCAAGTCATGTGATCTAAACACTATTCATTATACTCCTATCTTTATACATAGAGGCCTCTATACATCCTAGTGCAAGAAAATCAGGATGGACTTATTTTATTTTTTGTTCATAACAATCCTGAGAGGTAGATGAAGCTGACCAAAGGAACAACCAGTGACCTTCATGCCTGGGCAGAGATCTGAACCCAGGTCTCCTTGGTCCAAATCTAGCATTCTGTGGTTCAGAGGAACAAAGACAGAGCTGGAGACATAATTGCCAGAGGAATTACAAATGCACAGCTAAGAAGAAGCACCATTCTTATTGGTTTTGTAGACAGGATACCAAATTGGTTCAATACGCTGGGGTACACAGAGCAGCCTATCCTTGAAGCTAGGTGATGTAGTTTACATCAGTAGCAGTTTATGGGTGGGCGAGGGGGCGGCAGATTTAGGGTGTCCTTCACCCTGAGTCTGCTGCCATGTCCCTCACTCCCCCTGCAGATGAGGTGTGCATTGATCTGCTTCTTGTTTGCAAAAAGCAAGCAGAAAGTGGATTATCTGCTTTCTTATATTGCTCCAGGTGTGGTTTCTTCAAACACGGAGTCCTACACTTACCCAATTCTGTGAAACTGTGACAGGAGCAAGGTAAGGTGCATTTTTTCCTCTCTTTTTTTTTCAAAGCAGAGAAGGCAAGCACTGATTCAAGGTAGCATCAGGCAGAGTTCCAGGTCATGCTACTCTGGGGGCCAGGGGATAGGGGAGAGAAACAGTAGCATGGCATCATTCCTTCCACGATCCTTACCTCTGTATGGATATTGGGCACGGAGCCTGTAAGTCCATTTTCTGTGATAGCGCTGTTGGAGCTGTTTGGGGAGCTAGGGCCCGATCCAGGGGCACTGTTGCACATTGAAGACACTGCAAAGAGAAGATTACCCCCACATCAGAGCTTGTACTCAAACGCATGCACTACACAGCACTGAACCAAGATGCCAACTTGTAGGCGTTTCAACTTGCATACCAACTTGTAGGCATTTCAGAATTTCAGCTTCCACTTCTAAGCAGAATCAAATTTCAGATTCTTTCAGCAGATGTAGGTTATCTGCCAGGGCAACCAAAACAGCTCCCAAACCAGGCCATAAACCAGGTTGAAAAGGCCCGGACAATCTGTTTCCATCAATGAATCCGTGGAGCTGAGTTGCTGCTCTGTGCTTGAGCAAACAGCAAATTGCGGGTAATTCTCCAGCATTGAGCTCTTATCCTTGTATTTTTGCTGCTGCTAAGTTTTCGTATCTTAGTTTTGTTACTGTTTTAATTTTCTTCCCCCTTGATTGTGGTTTTAACTTGCAAGCTGCACTGAACTGAAGGGCAAGATAATTTTATTAAAAATATATATAACATAACATTTAGACTTCCTCATCTTAGAATGTGAAGAAGAGGGTTGTACTATGTATGTAAGTATGTCACGTAAGACACAGCTTTCTTCAAGCAAAAAGCTGGCAAAAAATTCTAAAAAATATGTAAAGAAATTTCTTTGGAAAGACCCATTTTGAGAGGTAAGGAAATTCAGAAATGTTATTTTCTGCCCTTGTGTTGACAATTTTCAAATTTGTATTTCGATATGGGATGTAAATAAAAAGCTAATAAATAAATACATAAAATGAATTGTGATCCTGGCCCTTGCGCGCCTCAGGGCCAGGACCACAAAACGCCACCCCCAGGCCTAAAAACATCACTTCTGGAGAAAATCAGGCCTTCTGGGGGCTGGAAAGGTTGCACACGGCCTTCCCTAGACCCCCCAGTAGGCCTTCTGAGGTTTCCAGAAGGCCTAAAAAGATCACTTCCAGTTTTTGGCGAAAACTGGAAGTGATGCTTTTAGACCTTCCGGAGGCCGCAGAAGGTCTTCTAAGACCCTGTAAGGGGGAAAAGAAACAAAAAAAGAAACAGGTGGGGGGGTTGTGGCAGCTCTGTGGAGCATCTGGCCTCCTGACTCCCTCCCCCACCCTCCAGTATGCCAGTGTACAAAACTCTTTGTTTCCAACAAGGAACTTCAGCCCATGAGCTTATGTAACAGTGGGTTTGTCAGTCTGCTGCTGTCCCCTTTGCCAGCTAAAATAAAAAATTCCTTCAGAAAAGGCAGCAGATGTTTCTGGATTATACACCCTCCACCCCCACTGCCCTGCCACCACAAACAAAATGGCTACCATACAGATCATGACCCTCTGGATTAATATCTTAAATTTATCACAAGCACATCTGACTGCTTGTCTACAGTCTTTATTTAGATGTCCCTTCACTTTTCTAACTTGCTCCTTTCTCTCACTGTAGCATAAATTTTAAGAATTTCTTAAATGGAGGTTGTATATTTTGATAGTGATAGCTAAACTAGAGGTTAACAACCCAAGATCTGATGATTCTTGTGAATCAATATATAACGTTCAACCTTCTTTTCTGGCCTCTGCCTTCCTTCACAGCAATACTGCATGGCCCTACCCTTTCCTAGGCATTGTTTCTGATGTTTCCCTGTCTTCAACCCTTTTTGCTCAACGTCAGTCCCATATCTTGTCGGCCTCCAGACACCACCAAGCACATACCTGTGTTAGGTTTTTACCCCATCTCTCTCACTTCCCTTCTTGACCTTATGTCGAAAGTTCAGAAAGCATAATGAGTTAAATGCTCTCTTAAAGCCAGGAATGTGCTGCTGTAACTTTCACGCCAGAGAACACTGCCCTTTAAACGTCAACAAGAGGAGAGGAAAGTGCACTGAAGTTGCACATGTCCAGAAGTTTCCGACTTGTGAGGAAACACTGAGGGAGCTTTCTGAGAGCCAAACGAGACACACTTTCCTGGCATATATGCAATCCCAATTCTGCATTTTCTAAGATGATGAGAAAGCAGAGGGGAAACTTGAAGGGAAAAGGGTAGAGGGCAGTATGCTTGAACACTCACGCATCCAGCTATTTTCACCTGCAAATGCTCCCTCCCCCTCCCCCCCCGCCAAGATATTTTACCCCAGGTCAGGCTCAGTTTCTCTCACCTGTGATTTCAATTGCTCGCTTTTTGAAGGTGCTGATGACGGTCCCATCTTTCCTTCGCAGCAGAGGGCTGCTCCGCCTCTCTGCAACTTTCTGTTTTAACCGCGAGCGCACTTTTAAGTTGGGTTCTGAGGCTGGAATGAGAGGGGGGACATGAAGTAATGTGAATAGGTAAGCTGGAGAAATTGTCGTGTTGCTGGATGCAAGCAATGTGCTTCGGAGGACAACCATACAACCCAGTGGCTGCCTTGCCTGCAGTGGCTATGGGTGCATATGCAAGATCACAAGCGTCCACAAAAACCAAAGTCTTGCTTAACTGAAGACTGAACGATGGGACATGCAACAACCAGCCAGCATGCTAGAGGTAGACTAACTGAATGTTAACAGGAAGCTGGAACTGTCCTGCCTCCTGTTAACATTCTGTTAGACTCCTCTCGGTAGCATACAGGTTGATTGCTTGCACGCCCCATTCTTCAGTTAAGCAAGAATGTTCCTTGTTAAACAAGAAACACTCATGCCTCCATCGATTGATTGATTGGTTGGCAACCTTCAGTCTCGAAAGACTATGGTATAAGCCTACAGCACCTGGTATTCCCAGGCGGTTTCCCATCCAAGTACTAACCAGGCCTGACCCTGCTTAGCTTCCAAGATCAGACAAGATAGCTAATAAAAACAATGGTAATGGATGCAAAGGAGGAGTCCCCCCATATCCGTGTTTTCCGTATCTGCAGGGGCCCTGGAACAGAGTCCCTGTGGATACAGGGAGGCAGCTGTGTACCTGGGCTAGTGATATAACTATCACCATCTAGTTGGACCCTCAGTTGCATAAAACAGATTAATGAGCACTGTCCTATTTGTAGCTCTTTAGATGAAACAAGCCCCCCCCCCCAAAGCCTTTAAAGTGCCCGCCCATCAGGGATCTGAATTTTGCTGCCGCCACTCCACCAACTCAGCACGATCTTGCTTATTGAGCCACCAGGGATGTTCACTGACCAGTTTTCCGAAGAGGAAAGTCGTCTCTACTGTCATAAGTGCCAAGTAAAGGTAGTTTGCAAGAGGGTGGTGTTCCCGGGCTTCCTGTCTGGGGAGGGGAACTCTGGTCCAATGAGGTATGGTGAGCCCCCCTGAGAAAACAGGAAAGGAAAGAGACCAGATTACCAGGACATAGATCAACATCACCATATAGGTAGCATATTCATCAGGCTTCCTCCAGTATCACACTGCTCCCTGTTCTAACCTTGGACTGAAGCTGTAACTTACGATTTCCACAACTTGTGATTTCCAAAGTTAATAAATGAAGAAGGACACAGAGCAGAGGTTTCAGTGCAGTCACACAAGAGGTGGAGATGGTTAAGTCCTTGAAACTGTCTGCACAGTCACAGATTTCAAAACATCCAGGTATTTATACCTTAACTACACATTTGCACTATCAACAAAACAAATTTTGCTGTCATTTGTAATCCAGTTTGCTTTCTCTTTCTCTGCAATTCTAATATTTTTGCATTCTGCCTGACGACATATTGCAAGGTGATGGGAAGTGCACATAGACTTACAACTGAAATATTTGGGGTTGTTTGTTTTTGCTTTGAATCTTCTATAACTTTGGAACTCTTGGCTGCTCCAGACTCTCAAGAGCATAAAACCCAAATACAAACCCAAGCATTTTGCAAGTATGTTTGTTTGGGATGGCTTTTAATAAAGGGGCTACGTAGATCCAGTATCATTTTTAATTTGCTATACAGTATAAAATACTCCTATGCCTTAATTACAGTCTATTTTATCTGGTTGCTTTTCATAGGGCAGAGCACTCTGATCACTTGGAAGGAAAGCAAGATACAAATCACTTAAATAAAATATTATTAACCAAATTAGCAAGGTTAGCCAGAAGTGTGGATGACGGCAGAATCCCATTGCCTTTCAGGCTCCCATAAAGTTGAATGACAACTCAGGGATACTATTTTTGAATGTGGGTTAAAGGGATTGGGGGACGTGACCCAGAAGGTGACAACTGCTAGACAAGAATATCTAGTGCGAACGATAGGGAAGAAGGAAGGAGGGGGCAGGGATCGTTGTCCATCTGGGAGCTTTTCTAAGCTGGCTAAATGGATTACCACTCTAAGAACCCAAGGCCAGGAAACAAGACTGACTATCAAGATGCTGCAGGTGGAAGAGGTCAGAGGCCAAACTGAGCCTATAAGAACATGCAAGGAGGAGTTGCTGCTTTCAGGTAGTAAGTGGGGGTGGGGAGTGGCACTGAAGACAATTAGCGCCCCCCCCCCATCACAAGCCATTATAAATCTTAGTCTGGTGAGTAACATGAAGGAAATGGGGGAACTTAAATGAAAGTATGGGACAGACTAGCAGAAACATTCTTTTCTCTTCACAGCAACATGTCCCTTCACACCAACAACCCCACAAATCCTTAGGCCTTTAGGTGTTTTCCTCCATCTTACCCCACCTCTTTGGCTTCCAACTTCCTTTGTTAATGATCCTTTCAATAAAATAGATACCCAAGACAGAAGCACCCATGAACACGTATTTTAGGGAGCGGGAGGAAAGCCTAGATGTAAGTAAAGGCATAACTGGAGTGGCTGGGGAAGAATTAAGTCATCCGTTCTCTTTGCGTCAAAGTTGCTAGTTCTCTTCAAAAACTGCCTTAGCTGTTACACAATTTATGACAAGGATGTTCTGGCGCCTTCCAGTGTGATGATGTTGTGGACAGAAAAGGAAGTACATAAGCCTCGTACTTCCTGTTCCTCCGCATCTCTGTATTGTCCAAAAATTGAATGTTTGCTTTTGCACACACACAAGGAAATGCACAAACAACTCTTGGCTTGGGGGGAGGAGTTGGGGGGGAAAAGAACATGAAAAGTACTATTTGGGGAAATACAGAGATGCAGGGGAACAGCCTATATTCAACAGCACTATCACATCTGAACTAACTCTCAGAGTGACAGCAAATGATTCACTCTGAATTGATGTCATGTGCCCATGTAAATTATGCTATTTCATCTTAATCTACCCTTAAATTTTTATTCAGCCTTTTGACAACCAGCCCACAGAATCAGTGTATAGTAGTGGCTAGAGTGTTGAACCAGGAAGACCTGGGTTCAAATTCAATCACAATGCTTACTGGGTGACCTTGGGCCAGTGACACTCTATGTCTCTCTCTCTGTCTCTCTCTCTCAGTCAAACCTGAGTTGTTGTTGCAAGGATAAAAGGATGGAGAAGAAGCCACATACGCTGCCTTGGGTAAAATATAAGATGTGAAAAATTAATAAATATTGTCCGCAAAGATTTGGAATTGAGACCTTATTTCACTAAAGCCTAAACAGAGACAAAAGTAAGGCCTACCAGCATTTGGGGTGCTGAGGGAGGGAATGGTTCAGGCCGCCTGCTGCAGCCGGCTCTTTTGACTTGCTGAGGAGGAATTCCTGAAGTTTCAGCTTCACTTCAGTACTGGCAATGGCACCTGTGGAAGAGTCAGGAAAACACTGGTGGTAAACATGCAGGTTGAACCAGTGGCTTCAAGGAGGACGCTAAGGCAGCTTAAAACATTTGAAAAGTACAATACAACAGTAAAAAAGTTACTATTTACAATAGTAAACAGCAGTTCTCTCAGGCCAGTGCTGGTGTCTGTAGGAGATAAAGTTATAAGCGCCCTTTGGCCAGGACACCTTTTCTTCTTGATATGTGAAAATGCAGGGACTACATCCCAAAAAATTAATCAGAATTTCAGATTCATTTATGTTAAATTAAGAGACTTTTTGCACATTCCGGGTAGCACCCAGAGATCAGCTTCTATGAACGAAAGCTCTCTCCAAGAATCCATTACTCTGTGTTTTTATATTTCAATGTAAGTTGCTTTAGGTTTGATGTAAAACACACACACACACACCCACTCACCCACAAAGTTGATTTTTACTTTTGGAATGGAAAGTATAGCTCTAGCTCCCTCCTGTTTCAAATTCCCTAGAATATGGACAGTATATCAATCAAAATTAGGGGTTCCCAACCCATGGTCCATGGGTGCAACAGACATGGACCACAAGCTGATTGGGCCTGGCAGCTGGCAGGCGAGCAAAGCACCATGTGCCTATTGCTTTTTCAGTAATTGTGTGGGCTGGTCCTTCCATTCTCCCTTGGTCCAGACTGGTCCCAAATCAGGGCAACCTGGCAGCCACTGGTGCTATGATGCAATTACACCATTATCACATCCTCCCGCGGCTGCACACTTGGTGATCCGCAACAAACCTGAATGCAGTAGCCTGCGCTCACCAGCAGGAAGGAGAACTGCTGATCCTAACAAATGTAACCTAACAAACACATAGGTGTATATTACTCTCTTTGCTTTTCTCCTTGTTGCGCAAGATAAGTAGCTGTTGCTCCAGACGCTGCTTCTCCAGCTCTTCCTGCCGCTGCTGTTCTCGTTTACGTTGCTGCTCCAGTTCCTGCTGACGCTTTGCTGCTAGCATCTCCTGCTGTTGCTGCAGAGGGGAGATGGGGAAAGAGTTAATGTCACTTTGGGAAACTAGGGTTCGGGGTGGGGGGGGAGAATATGGAAGAAGTTTCCATTAGTGAAATCTTGACATATTTAGTCAATTCAGCGTGTGCCAATTTCTGGGCGCCGACTTCCAATTTTGAAATTGGACAGAGTACCGCCCCACAGCTCCCTGAGAGTGCAGAAGAGAGAGCCCTTATGCCACTAGCAGTTGCATGGCATTACATAAGGGGCTTCTTTCTACAGATATTGTGTTATGGAATTTAGAAGTCCGACAGGACCTCTGGAAATTACATCCTAAAAATCCTGTCCACTGATACACACTTAACTATTTGATCAGGTCATCATCCGAGGTATCCGTTCCCACTATCTGAATTTCCAATAGGCAATGCTGAAGGACAGGGCCTTCTTGGCAATGGGCCCTGGAATCCAAAAACATCTTCAGAAGTTGTTTGGATTTCATGGTGACTGAGTTTGCTCTTCATCTTGTTGGCTCTTGGTGTTTATTTTTCTCATTAGCTGTTTTCTGGATTGATAGTTGTAGTAGCTTTTTAAGCGCTCTCTCTAGTGAGAGAGGGAGGGAGGGAGGGAGGGAGGGAGCGCGCACACAGACACGCACAACCAATAATATGATTGTTTTCATTTATACTATTCTTTAAGCCACCTTATTTATGGACAGAAAGGCAGAATACAAATATTTTAAACAAAATAAAACTACCCCCTCTTGGGATATTCCTCAGAAGGCAGCTGCTATTTTCCCTTGTGCTAAGCCCCTAAACCTGTCTGAGATGCTGTCCACAACTGAAAACACTTTCGTGGCTATGTTATTAACATGTTCTGTCTTATTGTCCTCATGCAGCAAATGCTTCAATAGCTTTGACTCTTGTATTCTTTTCTACAAGGGGCACAGCAGAGGAACCTGACTCTGAATGAGTCAGACCTCTAGCCCATCTAGAACAGCATGGTCAACACTGACCAGCAGAGGTTCTCTAAGATTTCAGACAGGAATTTTTATCTCTGCCCTACCTAGAGATTGAACCTGGGACCACCTGCACACCAAGCAGGTAGTTTTCCAGTGGGCTATAGCCCCTTTCTATGAACTTCATCCTCCCATGATCAGTGTTGCTCTTTCTATTCTATTCTCTTTCTATTCTGGGTGATATCTCAGAAGCTGTTTCGTTTAGTCACATCAGATAGACACACAATGACACGAACAATGCAATTTTACATATGTTTACTTGGAAGACAGTCCTACTGCGCTGAATGGGGCTTACTCCCTAATAAGTGTTTTTTGACTGGCAGCCTATCAGTGCAATCCTAATGAAGTGCTTTCACTCAAATAGTTGCTACAGTCAATGGAACATGCTCCTATTCAAGTGTGCATGGGATGACTGCCTGAATCTTGCTTTTACACATGTTGAGAATGTAAAGATGTCTTTGTAGGAAAAACAGGTGGGTGGGTGTCAAACTAGAAGAAAACGAAGTCAAAAGCAGAAAAGAGGTCACCATTGATGACGACTGCTGAATAAATGGATAAGTGGATAAGCACACATCAGATCTAACATTTTAAAGAGAAAAAAATCAAAACACAGAAAACCAGATAAGGAAGAAAGCTAGGCTCAAAGCAGTTGCAAAACACTTATCCAGACACACCAACAGCTGGACTGCACAGACATCACAACACTAGTGACACCTATGCAATATGTTCAGGTTTAAAAAGAAAATAATATAGGATACAGTATTTGGTGGGGGATTTCACCAAAGCCCCAGCTTCCCTGGTTTGATGCCCAGAAGCTGTTGGTTCACTCACGGAGTGCAGGATACTTCTAAGTATCGAATGGCAGAAATTTCAGTATACGATCCACACACATTACAAAAAGTAGTCTCTGCTATTACAGCATCATTCCAGTTGTGCCTGAAGCTTTGGAGGCTGGAAGCTCACCCAGAAACATCAGAAACATATAGGCAGTCTGGGCAGATGAGCCAGAATTAGCACCTCACACCCTTCCAGTGACAAAACTCTGAAATGTATCTGTTTCCACACCATTTTCAAATGAATCTGTGTGCAGAGAACACTGCAGTAGTCTAAATAGGTTACCAAAGCATGGATGGGTGACTGCTGCTAGGTCTAAGTCAGAGAGTAAGGACTGCCCATTGAAAGCACTTATATGCTAGCTCTGGTTCAGGCCATATACTCTGACTATCATTTGCTGGGGAGCAATAGCTGGGAAAGTGTATCTCTTCATCTCCTGCTTGTGGGCTCCCCAGAGGCAGATGATTGGCCACTGAGGAAAACAGGATGCTGGGGTAGATAAGCTTTGATGTTCACTCCCAGCCACAGTTTCCATCAGGGTCTCAAGTAGCAAGGAGGAGAAGGGCTGAGGAGAACTCATAGACCGTGCGCCTGTTCTTGCAGGGGAAATGTAACCCCCTTTAAATACAGGCAGGCCTTTCATCCCCTCATCTCTAGGCCTAAAGACTTCTTTCTTGTCTGGGTTAAGCTTTGGTTTATTAAACCTTATTCTGCCCATAATGGTCCCAAGTCATTTGCTCTAAGGAACTCACTGCTGCACCTGGATGTGGGGGGAAAAGAAAAACAGATCTGGATGTCATCAGCAGAACGAATAGCAGATCAGTGACAAAATGCATGCTTTGCTGGTATTCTGTCCCAGGTTCCATGCATCTCCAATAAAAAAAGACCTCAGCAGGGCTGGAGAGCAATTGCCAGTCAAAATAGATAATACTGGGATAGGCAGACCAAAGGTGGAACACCGTACAAGGCACCTTCCCCATTCACCTCCAAATTACCTTGAGGTGCTTCTGCAGCTGGACTTCGTGCTGCCGTGTGAGATGCTCATGCTGCTTCTGAAACTCGGCAAAGAGCAGCTGTTTCTGCAAATGCTGCTGCTGTTTCAGGGCCAGTAATTCTTGCTGCAGCTGCTGTTCCCGGACGGCTGGATCCACAGTGGGCACACTGGGCCGGGCATCCATTCGCAAGTCCACCGGGCTGCTGCTGCTGCTGTTGCAAGAGCTCTGCACCACCACAGGAAGTACCGGCTTCAAGTCCACAGCTGGGGATAAGAGAGAAGGACAACAGTTGCAAAGATACCATCGCTATAACAGCAAATGCTGCAATTATGTGCATTTGTTTTTAAGAGAAGAGTTATGCACCAAATAGAAATTTTCGTGCTTGCATGGCGCAATCCTCACAGGCCTATCGCTGTCTTATGTATGCTAACTTTTCAGCTGTGAACCCTCCTTAGCTATTGGCTGGATTGCTGGGATTTCATGGAGAGTTCACACACTCTCCAGAGGGAAACTGTCATCATGAGAAGCATTATTATTCTCATAATACAAAATCCTTCAAATACAAAAAGTCACTGAATTATTAAGCTAGGCACCACCAATATACTCCTTAGTTCTGAAAGATTCACCTGCCAGTTTTTCCATGAGCTCATTGCAGGGTTGCCCCAACGCACCTTTTTATCCAGCTGAGTTTTAAGATTCCCAGGGAGGCAGGTTCAGGAAATCTCACTTAACCTTCACTACCCTTTCAGAGACCGTCACTGTCGTTATTTTCCCATCCAGACATTAAGGTGGGATTCAAGAAACTGCCTGAAGGTGGAAGGAAATATGATTTGCAAATGGACATGTGTCTTAACTCCTTTCCTGATGTTCAGCCAGCCAGCTTCTGGAAGTGTGCCAAGTGAATGTCTGGAGAGCTGAGCAGATATACAAGCCAGCCTCTTTGCAAAGATCTTTGGGCCTTAAGTTACAGGTTGGGAAAAATAACAATCAGAGTGCTTTTCACAGGCATATGCCTATGTGAGTGGCATTCAAACATGGCATTCCTCATCTAATGTTGTACAACAGTTGTTGGCAACCTTCAGTCTCGAAAGACTATGGTATCGCGCTCTGAATGGTGGTTCTGGAACAGCGTCTAGTGTGGCTGAAAAGGCCGATTCGGGAGTGACAATCCCTTCCACACCGGGAGCAAGTGCAGTCTGTCCCTGGTCTGTCTCCCTGGCTATGGGCCTTCCTTCTTTGCCTCTTTGCCAAACTGTTGGTCAAGTGTCTCTTCAAACTGGGAAAGGCCATGCTGCACAGCCTGCCTCCGAGCGGGCCGCTCAGAGGCCAGGGTTTCCCACTTGTTGAGGTCCACTTCTAAGGCCTTCAGATCCCTCTTGCAGATGTACATGTACAACAGGGGTGTTAAAATAAGGCCCGGGGGCCGGATGCGGCCCATGAAAACTTTTTATTTGGCCCTCAGGCTCTTGGCTGCTGAGTAGTGGTGAGGTGTTACTGCTGAAAGGGAAGCCCATGTGAAAATTGGGCTCTCCCATATCTTGAAATATGATCAAGATTTACATATTTTCTCTTCTGTCATTTGCAGTTTCTGTCATTTGCAGCACACCGAGTTCCTAAGTGTGAAAAAGTGCTAATTTTTATGACCTGTTTAACGACATCACTTCCTGCCTTATGACATCACTTCTGTCCCTCAGCAGGCATCATGAATGCTATTTGGCCCTCTGGATGAAACAAGTTTGACATCCCTGTTGTACAACCTACACTTCTACTTCTGGATTCTACCACCTCGTTGTGTTGCACATGTAGTCCATGATGGACAACTGCGGTCAAAATATCCTGAAAGGGGTTACTGAAAGGGTCATTTATCCTCGGATCAGATCTGCGAGGCTCCCCTCACGGCCCCCCCCCCAGATGGCAACAGGATGCAGGTATCTTGTTCTCTTGTGTACTCCCTGAGGCATCTGGTGGGCCACTGGACTTGATGGGCCTTTAGCCTGATCCAGCAGGAGTCTCCTTATGTTCTTATGTTTTTCCATCACAGCCAACTAGAATAAAGAGGGAGGGTTTTCCAAACAGAATTCAGCTTCTGGGTCTCAGCATCTCTAGCTTAAGAGCAGGGGTGTCCAAACATTTTGGCAGGAGGGCCACATCATCTCTCTGACACTGTGTCAGGGGCCAGGAAAGAAATAATTAATTTACAATTTAAAATTTGAATAAATTTACATGAATGAATATATTAGAGATGGAACTTATATGAATGAATGAAGGTCTTGGAATAGCTCAAGGCCTATAAAAGGCCGTGCACAAAGCAAGGCCAGCCTTTCCTTCACTACCACTGCTACATCACAGACATGAAACAGTGTGTAGTGGAGGGCGCCCTCATCCTACAGCTCAGATGAGAGGTCGAACAGTTGTCATCATGCTGAGAGCAGTTGCATTGGGCCAGCACGGGCTCCAGCAAGTCTCCAGAGGGCCAGAGGCTCATTGGAGACTGGGGGCTCCCCAAGGGCCTGATTGGGAGCCTCTGAGGGCCGCAAGTGGCCCCCGGGCCAGGGTTTGGGCACCCCTGCTTTAGAGGGAAGCAAAATCACAGGCTTTAGTGACTGTGGGCAGAACCCAGAACCAGGGGGTTTTCAAATCCACCCTGCCCTGCAATGCATATAGACCCTTTTGCCTCTCTAACTTCACCACCACTACCATTGCCGTTCCTCTGTTCCAGGCACCAGATCTGAGTCACTCTCCGCCGCTTTGGCACACTGTGAATGAACGAGGCCCTGCGGTGACTCATCAGATGCGTACCCTCCGCCTTTCACTCACAGGCTGTTGTAAAAAAGCATGTGCTGTTTTTATTAAAGTCACACGTGTACGCTTTCAAATGTGTGCATGCATGCATGTATCCACCCACTGACCCACTGAGCATGGGCACCCACCTACGCCCCAACCATTCCGCTCGAATACAGAAGACGGGGCTTCAAATGGCACTGTAACAATGACAGTGGCACAGCACAAGCAGCTGATCTAACCGTCCCACTAAGTAAATTTCCTCCCCCTTCCCCCCTTTTTCTCTAATTATGAGCAAGGGGAGGGAAGGGAGGAAAAAAGCCACTCAGACAAAGAACCCAGGAGCTAAATATAGAGGGAGCCAAACAACAGCTGTTCACAGAAAAGAGGGGGAGGGAAAAAAGAAGCAGTCGACCGAGAGGTGAGAAAGGCAGAATGGAGAAAGCAGAATAGAAAGAGGAAACCCAAGGCTTACCACAGGCTGGTTCTCACATCTTAACACTGATTTGAATTACTAGCCTACCCTGCATAGGCTAGTGATTCCAATAGCTACAGGAGGCAATAACTAGAGGAGGCAACACCAGAAAGGCAGAGGGGGGGGGGGGACGGAAGCTGCAAACTTCTAGGAAATGAAAAGGATCCTTCCTTATTATCAGCAACATGTCTGGATTAGCATCTTCCTTAAGAGCCACCACAAAATATCAACGTGTGTATGAATGAACACCGAAACCAATGCTAACCCCATTTGAAAGAGTAGCTCGTCTCAAAGAAATGACTGTACGTACATCACAAAAATGCTATATTCGTAGCTTGTAATTATATCCCTCATGTACCTCGAAACATCCAATGCTAGCTCAAATCTCCATGGTTATTACCAACTAGCTGCCTGTACCGGGAAAAGAAAGGAAGCACTGCGTTACACAAAACGGACGGTGTGTAGACAAGTCATGACAGTCAACTAAGAACATCGTGTGATCTAGGAAGAGGACTGGGGTCCAAGCCATCTCAGCCCTGGAAGCCATTCTTTAAAGGTAGATAATAATAATAATAATAATAATAATAATAATAATAATAATAATAATAATAATAATAATAATAATAATAATAATAATAATAATAATAATAACTTTATTTCTACCCCGCCTTTCTCCCCGAAGGGACTCAAGGCGGCTTACAACATATTAAAAACAATTTAAAAAACAAATAAAAACATATTAACACATACTAAAAACAGCAGTCAGAGTAAAAAAAAATAGGTAAAAAGAGCATAGAGCAGCAGCAAGTCATAAAAGAATCAGGCCTGTAAAAAAATATTAAAAGATGTTAAAAAGATGTTAAAAGGCCAAGAACTCAGAAGGCCTGTTTAAACAGAAGGGTCTTCAGGCCTTGCCGAAAGGTCTCAAGAGAGGGAGCCATTCTTAAGTCAAGGGGAAGGGAGTTCCATAGCGTTGGTGCCACTACTGAGAAGGCCCTATTTCTTGCAGCCGCCCCACGTACCTCCCTAGGCGGCGGCACTTGTAAAAAGGCCTTCTCTGATGACCTGAGAGGGCGAGCCGGATTGTACGGGAGCAGGCGATCTCTAAGATACCCTGGTCCAGAGCAGTATAGGGCTTTAAAGGTCAATACCAGCACCTTGAATTGGGCCCGGAAACGAATGGGCAGCCAGTGCAGCCGCTGGAGAAGCGGACTGACAGGGTCGAACCGCCTACCTCCAGTAACCACACGGGCCGCCGCATTCTGCACTAGTTGCAGTTTCCGAACCGTCTTCAAGGGCAGCCCCACATAGAGTGCGTTACAGTCTTAAACATTATTTTTCCGCAGATTTCTGCCCCTTCCCCCCAGGAGGAAAAGTGCAGAAAGCGGTTATGTGTTTTTATTCCAAGGACACATTTTTATAAATTCTAATCTCTTTAAAAGCATGTTTGGTAGGTGATATAGATGGCATAGTGTCAGCAGATACAGCCACAGTCATTACCCATGCACCCCCCTCCCCAGCCCAGCCCAACCAGCCAACAGTGACCAATGTGTAGAGGTGTTAGAAAACGGTGAGACAGCTGCTTGTTGGCAGGGAAAAGGCATTATGAATGAGCGCTAGGCCAAAATGGGAAAGTGAGATGCACTTTGCAAACATTTTTGCCCCTGAAGAGTGCACATATCTCCTTTGGGATAATTTTTCCCACACTTTGCAAAAGGTTAAGAGGCTATTTGCAAAATGATGGATGCTGGGAAAAAGAGAAAACATGTCCCTGCTGTGGAGGCAGCCGGTTTGCACCCTCTCTTCCATACTGAAGACAACGGAAGCTTTATTTGGACACAGTGACATCATTGTGTAACCAAATCTCAGTGCCATGACAATAACACTCAATGATATTGGGTAGAAGCTTTTTCCAAGTTGAAAGAAAAAGATGGCAGCAAAAGAGCAGCAAATCAGGGCTGGACTTGTACAGGGGCAGGAAAATGTGTGAAAGAGGAAAGCTTGGGATTTTTTCCGGGTTGCTGAAACAGCAACTTATGCACTGAAAACTGAACAAACTAAAATTTGGTACAGCGACATACATTTCTTTTGCTCAGTTATTAAAAGCATCTGTTGGGGCCTTCTTCTCTAATTGGTCTTTTCTTCCCAAAGGTACTCCGTCTTGCTTACATCATGCAATCACCTCACTGCAATGAACTGGCCACACTTCTACTAAAGGCACAAGGTGTTCTGAACTCTGTGGCCTGATCTAGGATAGCAGGGGAAGCTGCAGGTGCCTGAATGGGCCCCCTCTTACTCTGGCGGGCTGTGAGTGCCACCCAAAGATTACAGAATAGTGGCAGAACAACAAGAGCAAGAGGACTTAAAGGAGAGACAGCAGGTAGCAAACATTCTCATGCATTATAGTGCATGCAATATTTTGTAATGCACAAATTTGGAGTGCATGCATTATTTTCATTGGCCCAATGTGCAACTTCAATGCATCATAACTCCAGAGCAATATGCCAAGACCGGGCAAGTTAAAATGGCACACCTGCCTCACAGCCCAATCCTATGCCTGTCTACTCAGAAGTAAGTCCCATTAGAATCAATCGGGCTTACTCCCAGGAAAGTGTGGTTAAAATTGGTCAGTCTCTTGGCACAAAGAATTTAAACAAGGGAAAGGAAAGAGAGGTCCAGGCATCAGTGGTGGACCTTCCAGGGCAGTGGACCTCTGACATTTGCCCACAAACGCCATGTGTTGATGTGGGCGTGTGTGGCACAAAAAGGGCTGGCCTTGACAGTCTTTTTGTGTTTGTGATTAAGTGGAATTCAGCCCTGCTGGGGATGGGAGAAAGGGAAGGGGGCAGCAAAATCCCAGATCAGTACTTGCCTGGAACCAGAAAGCAACATGGTTAAGATTTCATGTGGCAAAGTAAGAAAACAGGGAATGGTCAAATGGGAAAATCCTAAAGTTAGGATTTATCTCCCTGATGTACCAGAGGAAGAGAAGAAAAAAGATTGGGAAACCTCTGTCCTTTATGTTCGGGAACTTTCAAAAAACATACTGACAAGGCCTCTATCAGCTTGCCCTAGTAACTGTGTTTACACTGTGACATCCAAAACGAGCCCCGTGCGTAATACACTCAGATGACCTAGTTTGGTTAAGGTAATTGGACACAAAAATCAATGCTCTTTATCCTCTCATCCTGACTTTGTTGTGATGATGGCAGATCCTGGCTTGCAATGTGTTTGATTGAATGGTCATTCAGATGACCTTCCCAGCTCTGTACGTCAAAAGGCAAGCCAAATGTTTGGAAGCCAAGTCTGGGAGGAAGGGCTCACTTGATGGATGTAAGCTGAAGTGTCTCAGTTTGAGCCCTTCTTTTTAAAGTTCAAAAATGTAAGCTCTGTGGCTTGTATTTGGAAAGGGTTAAATCAAGACTTTACATGGAAATCTTAAAAACAACACTGAATGCATGAAGCATGAACAAACAACGATGCCTCTGAGCATATATAAAGTGACTTTCTTTCAATGGGTGGCTAACCACAGCCTGAAGTCTGCCAAGAAGTTAAGCCCTTCAATTTGAGTGGGGAAAATTCTCTACCCCAGAGGAGACGATATAGGAGAGGCCTGGAGCTGATTTACTGCATTTGGCACACACTCAGAAACACTCTTCATGATTACTTAAAGCGTTTCAAAGCTGAAATTCAAGTCTGCTTCTGATTCTCAAGTGAACTCTGGCTCAGATAAGGCAACGGATCCGTAGGTCAGTGGTTAGAGTACATACAATGGCTCTCGATAACCGTGGACATCCCGCAGACACCCATTTCCAAGGATAATCAAACCCACGGAGAGGTTCAGCCCAAAAAACCAGAAGCGACTTTCAGAAGGCTCTGGCAGGCTTTCTGATGCACAGGGAAGTCAAATTTGTGGGTGCTGAACCCACAGATAAGGAGGGCCCACTGTACTTTGCAAGCAGAAGGACCCAATTTCAATCCCCACTATCTCCAGGTAGGCCTGGAAAAGATTCCTGTCTGAAACTCCAGAAGGCACGGCCGGTCAGTGCAGATAATGCTGAGCTACATGGAATAGGGGCCTGACTCTGGCAACTTCAGAAGAAATTCTGTGCTTTGCTCTGCCTTTCCAAAGTTGCTCTGGACTTGCAACCCCTGCTGTCCTCCCCAAACGTTCTCCCATGCTTATAGTATCTGTTGCGGTTGTGCTTTGTGAGCTCCCTTGGATTCCTAGCAGGATCAATCTCACCATGGAATGATGAAGATCTAACCTTGAAAGAACGACCCGGAGGCTCTTTCTGAAATGGTACAGACCGGGTGGGTGGGTGGGTGGGGGCAAGGAAGAGAGAAAGAAAAAAGAAGGTGGCGTAGGAGGGAATACATCAAAATTGCTTCCCACTTTTCTCTCCCCCTCCACCACTGATCCTGCCTGTACCAGCACTGCAGCAGGTGTCTTTGCTGAATGAACCCTCTGCAGTTGTGAGTAACCGCTTCATAGACGCAGTGTCATTTGTATGCGAGCGAGGCCCCCCCCTCCCCGCACAGTTGAATGAACAACCTGTTCTTAATCCAAACAGGAAGTTGGGGGTGGTGTGGGACGGGGGGAAGGATGATTCAGGGGCTGGAAAGGAGAGAAGGATGCCCAGAATACTAATGCAGCCTTCCTCCCCTTGCCGCTGCCGTAGTGTGTGCTAGCGTGATGCAGACATGCAGGCAGCAAGGCAAGGCAGACGCCTGCAGTCTTTGACTGAATCAGAACGTGCCGTTGACCACTGGAATGGCTGTGGAGGCCAATGAAGTTTCTTTGTGACGTTTGCATCTTGCTCCTTTGCCCAGGGAGCTCTGAGTGACGACAGTGGGGTCCCAGGACAGTCCCCCCCCCCCCGCATATTGACCAGGACCAGCCTTTGAAGGTTAGCTTCAAAGGTAAAAACCCTCATCGGTTCTTTCAGACCATTCCCTGGGTCTATTTTAGCTTACATGTCCCTTCCATAGACCATGAGCAAAGGGCAAAAGCAGATAAATTTGCTATACACTAAATACTGCAACACAAACGAGCCCAGCCACTTGCAGCAAGGAAAGAAAAGACCATCAGCCACCACGACTCTGCCCTGAAGTCCATTTTCAAGGAGAAAGCTTGGTATGACAGCAAGCAAGTGAAGTAAAAGCAAAGAAGAATGCCTTTCTGTTCCTACTGAATATCAAAAAACCAAGGCCCAATGTGTTTGCAATTAAGGATGAAGACTTCAGAGGAAGAGGATGGGACTTTCTTCTCAATATGCATAAGCCCTGGCCAACAAGCACTGAGACAGCACTTAATCATGAGAAAGATTGTAGTTGAGGGAGAAGCTGGAGAGAGGCAACTTTCCTCTTGTCTACATGGGAATGTAAACAACTTAGTTCTCCACTTCAACACATACAGGAACTTCCTCAAGGCGGGTGACAGTGACCATTCAACTCCCTGGGTTTAAAAAATAAAAGGGCAGAACAGAAAACATCTATTAGTTTCAAAAACCAAATAAGCCAAAGTAGTAGTAAATTAACCCTCAAGTGCTTCAGAAATCTTCAGCAAGCTGCTAAGCAGAATAAAGTGGAAGGGTAGGGGAGAGAAAATAGGCCATGATGGAAAAGGCCAAAAGTCTACCAGTTGTAGCAGTCTGAAGATGGGGTGCAGAGGGTTTTGTGCAAACTTCAACTCTGAGAATAATCTGAAAGTGGGTCATTTCTAAGTCTTTCCTGCAGAAGTCATGAGGTGTACCTCAAAATGGTTACAGCATTCTTACATCAGCCAGATGGGCTGAAACCCCACAACAGTTCATCATGCAATTGAGTAAACCAAGGTATTTTCACATTAGCCAGATCGCTGAAACCTCAGAACGAATGACTTCATAGTCAAGACTCAAATCTGGCATAGAGTAAGCTGAGGAAGCAGGGAGATGCAGCCAGAAATGTACATCATTACCTGCAAAATGCAAGTTGAACATGGTAGTTATATTTTTAAAGTCCACCCTCACTAATTCATTCATGCAGCTATAAAATTGTTATGGTACTTCCACGTGACCTAGAGACCTGAAATTAAGTACTGTACTGTATGCACATAGCCCAAGACACCCAAACTATTAGAAACATCTGGGGGGAAAATGGGATTCCTGCCCTTATCCTCCTCTGAACCACTTTTGGAGAGGTACAATCAGAAAGTCTAAGGAAGGGAAAATAATATGTGGTTGTGGAACCTGCAAGAAAGTCAACCACCCCCAAAACCACATCTAAAAATAATAAGAAAGAGACTTTCTCAACGCAAATAATGGGCTGCTCTAATATCAGCCACCAGTAAACCAATTCTCTTTCTTATTTCAGAGATTTCCAAACTGACCAGGGCTGCGACACCCTCAGAACCCGGAAGAGAGTGGTGGTGATATGAAATACATTATGTGATGACATCACCGGCCACTCACTTCTGGGTTAGGAGATCATTACAAGCCTACAAACAGTGGTAGGAGGGTCAGGGCGAGTGGACTTTTTGCAGTATGCAGTTTTTGCATGCTGCAGCTCTCTCTCTCTCTCTCGTCTTCCCCCTGAAATGCAACTTTAAAAACAAAATAGAAATACTGAGATGGGGACAGCAGCAACTGTTACATTTCTGCCAAATCATGCAATGTTCAAATGCACTGGAGACTTGCCCCACAAAGCAGTGACAACCCTAGAGGAAGCAGCTGCCAAGGGAAAAAAAGGCAGCTCCAACCCAGCTAAGGACAGGAAAAGGAAGATGAGTCTAGCAGTTAAGCAACAGTCCAGCCTATAGCCCAGTGTTTCTCAAACTGTGGGTTGGGTCCCACTAGATGGGCCGCAAATCAATTTCAGGTGGGTCCCCATTCATTTCAGTATTTTATTTTTAATATATTAGACTTTATGCTACCATGGTAGGTGACCGCATTAGGGGAAAGGTTACAGATCTGTACTTTTAACAGGCTATAAGAACAGCCCCGCTGGATCAGGCCATAGGCCCATCTAGTCCAGCTTCCTGTATCTCACAGCGGCCCACCAAATGCCCCAGGCAGCACACCAGATAACAAGAGACCTGCATCCTGGTGTCCTCCCTTGCATCTGACATAGCCCATTTCTAAAATCAGGAGGTTGCACATACACATCATGGCTTGTAACCCGTAATGGATTTTTCCTCCAGAAACTTGTCCAATCCCCTTTTAAAGGCCTCCAGGCCAGATGCCATCACCACATCCTGTGGCAAGGAGTTCTACAGACCTGTACTACGTACAGGCTTTTAAAATGATAGTCAATGGGGCTTATTCCTGGGTACACGTGGGTAGGATTTCAGCCTAGGATTGCTAAGAATGGTCCTGCTTGATGATGTTATTTCCAGTGGGCACTGGTAGTTTCTCATTCTAAAAAGTGGATCCTGGAGCTAAAAGTTTGAGAACCATTGCTATATACATCTGATCTGTTTGCAGTACAAGACCTTTTGGGGGGAGGAAAGATGGCCTTATGCACATCCAACGCCTTTGCAAAGGGGTTTTCCAATCAATGTTTATGCAGAGGCATTGCAAAGCAAGCACATTTTGCCCACTTCTCTTCTGATCTTTCTTCCACTTTTGGGGAAGAGCTGGAAGACTAAATCAAGAGGCACAGAAAGATACAGCAAGGTTGGAAACATGCACATATATGTGAGCATATGCAAGCTGCCCCTTTCAGATCGTTCCAGAGGAACAAGAATCAAAATGTACCAGAAAGTTTTGGCAGGCTAATTTTTTCCCCTCCCGAATCCACCTAAATGAAGTCTATGTCCATTACTTCTTGTCTAATCATTTTTTGCTTAGAACGAATACAGGGCAGCACTCAGTATCTGTGGGGGATTCATTCCCAGAACCCAGAGTGGGACCATTTTTCTCAAGGCTCGTATTGGAAGGATGTCACCAATTTTTCCCCATTTCAAAAAACTTGCCTCATTACTGATGTAGTTTTTGATGAAACTGCTCCACAGTTTAACAGTTGCATAGCTAGGGTATCTGGGACTCATAAATTTTTAACACCTTGAATACCCCCCTCCTCAGAAGGCCTCCTAGAGGCCTTAGAAAAGTACTCCCAGTTTTCACCAAAAACTGGAAGTGCCTTTCTAAGGCCTCTGAAGGCCTTCAAAAGTCACTTCCAGTTTACAGCAAAAACCTCCGAAAGGTCCCCCCTTGACTCCCCCTCAAGGCATGGTGCCCGGGGCAATTTATCTCCCACCACGGATGGGAACTTGAGTTAAGTGACTCGAGTCAGAGTTACGAAAACATGTATTTTTTGTTGACTCGTGCAGACTCAAGTCACATGTGTCAAAGACTTGGGCAAACACTCAAGCACTCAAGTTTGGGTTTAAGGGGGTATCAGGTTGCAGAAGTAACGAGTGGGTGTTTCACATGTCCAGAACACGGGGGAGGGAGGTGTTCTTGTCTTCCAGACTATCCATTGGACAGAGGATGAGTCCTGATTATGTGACGTGGGGTGATCAGGGGAGTGTTTAAAGAGAACCCCCCCCCACACACACACACACAGGCAACAGCTCCGTTTTTCCCTGTGGAGCCGCAGCTGACATTTTTTATGGAAAAGATTTTGAACTCGAGTCTTTTACAGTCTTCAAAACGCTCTGGGCAACTTGGAAAGTCCACCCATTAGGACTAGTTTTCAAGTCAAGTTAAAGGGGTGGAGACTTGTGACTCGACTCAAGTCAAGTGGTGCTGGAATTGCCCATCTCTGCCCCCCAACCCTTAGCTACGCCACTGCAGCCCAATACTATCCCCCACCACTGTACGTAATACAACTGTGCTGATGGAGCATGTGCTGCATCCAATGGTTGGGGGTGGCCACAAGGCTAGCCAGAGGTAAATAAAAAGTTTTTTACTTATCTCTGGGTCGGCCTTCTAGCAGCCTGTGGATCAGATATGTAGCAGACTACATATGCAGTAGACATACAAGGAAAGAAAGGGAGAGGGGTGGGTTGGAAAATGGAAGACAGGTATAACATAGGCTTTTGCTGCTAAGATGCACCCTTTGCAGCCCTCTTCTTGCCCCCTACCCTGAATCACCCCTCCCACCCATGAACCGCCCCCTCTGCCAATTTACCTGGGTCAGCAGGGGCAAGTTCCACAGTGGTAGGCTGCTGATCAGTTCCATCCACAGTTCCAAATTGCCCAGCAGTGGCACGCCATTTGTGGCAGCACTGTTGCATTTACGGCAGAGGAGGGCAACTTCCACTGTTGTATAACCCACCCATAGGATTGGGCCTAATTACATAAGTGTCATGAAAGCCACAGACTCTGAGAAATAGAGCCACAGACTTTGAGATATAGCTCAGTGACATCAGCTCAGCGACACATAGCTATGACCAGCCACAGAAGCTGCCACTGCAGACCTCCCACTCTCACCTCCCCCACAAACATGCCTCGAAATGCCACAAACCAAACAGACCAACTAAATCCAACTTCCACTCTTTGCCCCACCTCCTGATGAATCCTCAGCCCTACTGCCTCTTTCCTCAAATGCACAGCCCACTGCTCCTTTTTCCAGGAGCAAACCTTTCCAAGAAGCATTAAAAAGATAACATTTCAGATGCGTAGTCATGTTTGTCTGTTGCAGCACAGAAAATCCAGTGGCATCAGCACTGCAAAACTGAATAAATGTGGTGTGCATGAATCCTAACTAATCACCACTGAAATCAATGAAGGCAAGATGTGTCTGACTTAAGTCCCAAGAATCTCAATGGGTTCACAACAGCCTGTGTTCACTTTCTTTGGATGTAACCCTAAGTCAGCAATTTTCAACCTTCTCCACCTCATGGCATACTGACATTAAATTGTCAAATACCATCCTTTTTTTTTTTTGCACACTGCATTGCCAGTGGGGGGGGGGGGGCTCACATTCCCCAATAGCCTTACCAATAAATGACCCTCCCAAAAACTCCTGCAGCATGCCTATGGACCATTCATGACATTCCAGCATGCCATGGGACACTGGTTGAAAATTGCTGCCCTTGTGTTTGTAGGCCAGAGGCTACCTGATACGATAAAGTGTGCTTTGGCTTAGGAATGCTCGAGCCACAATAAGTTGGATCGCCTTTAAGGGGCTACCACTACCAGATTCTTCCTCATTAAAAGAAATTATCTAATAGAAATAGAATACATTGCACCATTTTAAGATAATGAAGCATAACTGCATCTTCATTCTGGGGCACAATACTTTGGGTACAATCACTTCCTGCCCCTCACCAGGGATCTGGGCACTTTTTCTCCCTTGAGACTCTAATTTCTTTGGCTTTCCATCTCTTTAACCCTGCCACCACCCATCTCTGCCCCCACATAAAGACAATATGCAACACTGCAACGTTTTTGTAAGTTGTCTTGAGTCCTCATTCTAAGGTTTGCATCCTTCCCTCGCATCCCTCAACAGCAAAGGGCAAAAAGATCCCATAGATTCTCGCCAGTCCAGATTGCGTGGAAGGGCTCCATCTTGCTCAGAATCTATTTTTGGGAGCTTTATAAGCCACCTCGAAATTCCTCAGCAGGCAGCCTTTGCCAAATTCTGGTTTAGCTGCTGAGGTTTATGGTTGTCGTCACCACAAACACTCGATGTATTTATAGCTCTACGGGCTTCACTCCAAACTTGCCTCAGCAGGTCCTCCCAATCAGAGCTCCAGTCCAAAATGTTTTTCTGCATTTGTTCACACTGAGGCAAAGAGGAAGATGCACATACAGACATATACACCCCCACAACATACCATGCTAGTCTGCTAACTGGGCAAAGAGGCACCTTTTAAAGTGATGGTTCTTATATCACGTTAATACGATAGAGGACAGGGAGAGCAAATGCCCCTATTTTAACCCAGTATAGCACTTTTCCCAGTGGTTCTTGCTGGTGTCTTATCAGGTCTTCTGCTATAAACCCCTTTGAAAGCTTGTTCGTTAAAGAAAAAAATTAGTAGACAACTATTCTAAACAACAACAACAACACCACCACTATCTCAGGATTTACTTTTTCTTTTGGAAACTCTGGGTGAAACAGCATGTTTTTGCTGCCATTATGCACCCTCAAAGCCCATCTGCTGATTTGCCTTTACAAAATATGACTGGGAGGGCATGATTGCAAATAGAGAAGTGAGTGGAGCCATTTAATACTTCCTGCACCCAACATTTTCCCCTCCAGCTTTCCCCCACACCAATTGCTTCCCCCCCCCTCGCTCTAATTCCAGACCTGTTTTTCTAATGGAAATATGGGCCTGGAACCTCTGCTGCCATGCTCAAATTATGGGGGATTTAGAGAGCCCTTAATAAAATCCACAAGTTCTGTTTCCCTACTTTCCCACATTTTGCAAAAATACCCTTCTTGTAGTCTTGTAGAACAGTCAAAGGCTGTTTTAGCCTCCCCCACCCCCATTTAATTCAAGCAATGCCCTGCGGACAGCAGGGCTGGAGGAAAAAAGCAGCAGGCCCAGGAAGTGTTAAGCCCCCTCATTTTTCCTCATTTTCCCATCAAATTTCTGCTTGAGATGCTGCTTTGCAACAGAGAAACAGGAGCCAAACTCTGAAGACACATGGTGGTGGAAGAATGTGTGGTCCCCATCCTGTGTTTAGAGCCTTCATGATTCTGAGGAAAGCCTGGCAGTTTGAACACTTCCTGCCTGGAGAGGCACATTGTCCCAGCCGCACATCGACACAACCTGGCCTCCTTCTGATATCTGAATGCAACTCCAAGAATGCCATGTTCAGAAAACATTATGGGAGGCACCTCATTTGCGTAATACTTCCTCAGACCATTATATGGTACTTTTAATTTGCATAATACTTCCAGGTACATAAGGAGAGACCTGTTCAATCAGGCCATTTCCTGCTTGTGGGCTTTGCAGAGGTTGACCACAGTGGAGAAACAGGAAGCTGGACTACATGGGCCTTTGGCCTGATTGAACAGGTCCCTCCTTATGTACCAGAAAGGCTCTACCTCTGAACCTGGAAGTAGCATACAGGCATCCAGAGGAGTAGCCATTCATGGATTTTTTCTCCATGAATTTGTCTATTCCCCTTTAAAGCCATCCAGGCATTAGGTCCTTTTGGGTCAAGTGCATATGGCTATTGCAGAGATGAAAGGGATAATGCCATCACCCCAATGGGTCAGGAAGGAGAATGGGAGAAAAGGTCAAACTATGCATCATGCTACACAGCTGAGTACAAGAAAGCTCCAAGGGCCTTTTCTCTTTAGCAAAGCACCCTCAGGAGGGGGGTGAATTTGCATCAGAAAATGAATGGCAGGGAGTACTTAATCCTTCCCCTGCAAGTTACTGTCCCCTAAAACTTCCTCTCCTTATGCTATGCCCACAGAGTTCCACATCTGCATTTACAATAAAAATGGAAGCCCAATCCAGCATTTCTCAAACTGTAGGTTGGGACCCACTAGGTGGGTCGTGAGCCAATTACAGATGGGTTGCGGAGCGCCTAGCTCATACACCACTGCAAATTCAGCACTGAAAATACAGGGTATAGAGCTGCTGGGCAACGCGGGCTCCCAGTGGGTGAGAGACATGGTGCTTTGCCCTGAATAGGTGGGAAGATGAGACACTGGCAAGGGGGAGGGCTGTGTGGTTGGAGAAAGAACCAAGTGTGCATTCTCCTTTGACTTCTGAGCCAGAATGTTTGAATTCCAAGCTATGCAAAATAATAGCAAAAGGTTGCTGTGTAATGGAAACTTTGGCTGACCACAGCTTGGGTTTGAAGCCTAAATTGATGCCACTTCTGGCCATCACTTCCAGGTTAATGACATCATAAGAACATAACATAAGAACAGCCCCACTGGATCAGGCCATAGGCCCATCTAGTCCAGCTTCCTGTATCTCACAGCGGCCCACCAAATGCCCCAGGGAGCACACCTGATAACAAGAGACCTCATCCTGCTGCCCTCCCCTACATTCTGACTTAAACCATTCCTAAAATCAGGAGGTTGCGCATACACATCATGGCTTGTACCCCATAATGGATTTTTCCTCCAGAAACGCGTCCAATCCCCTTTTAAAGGCGTCTAGGCTAGACGCCGTCACCACATCCTGTGGCAAGGAGTTCCACAGACCGACCACGCGCTGAGTAAAGAAATATTTTCTTTTGTCTGTTCTAACCCGCCCAACACTCAATTTTAGTGGATGTCCCCTGGTTCTGGTATTATGTGAGAGTGTAAAGAGCATCTCCCTATCCACTCTGTCCATCCCCTGCATAATTTTGTATGTCTCAATCATGTCCCCCCTCAAGCGTCTCTTTTCTAGGCTGAAGAGGCCCAAACGCCGTAGCCTTTCCTCATAAGGAAGGTGCCCCAGCCCCGTAATCATCTTAGTCGCTCTCTTTTGCACCTTTTCCATTTCCACTACGTCTTTTTTGAGATGCGGCGACCAGAACTGGACACAATACTCCAGGTGTGGCCTTACCATAGCTTTGTACAACGGCATTATAATACTAGCCATTTTGTTCTCAATACCCTTCCTAATGATCCCAAGCATAGAATTGGCCTTCTTCACTGCCGCCGCACATTGGGTCGACACTTTCATCGACCTGTCCACCACCACCCCAAGATCTCTCTCCTGATCTGTCACAGACAGCTCAGAACCCATCAGCCTATATCTAAAGTTTTGATTTTTTGCCCCAATGTGCATGACTTTACACTTACCGACATTGAAGCGCATCTGCCATTTTGCTGCCCATTCTGCCAGTCTGGAGAGATCCTTCTGGAGCTCCTCACAATCACTTCTGGTCTTTACCACTCGGAAAAGTTTGGTGTCGTCTGCAAACTTAGCCACTTCACTGCTCAACCCTGTCTCCAGGTCATTTATGAAGAGGTTGAAAAGCACCGGTCCCAGGACAGATCCTTGGGGCCAGTGGGTCCCAGCCGACTGGTTGGCAACCTTCAGTCTCGAAAGACTATGGTATAAGCCTACAGCACCCGGTATTCCCAAGCGGTCTCCCATCCAAGTACTAACCAGACCTGACCCTGCTTAGCTTCCGAGATCAGATGAGATCAGGCATGTGTTCTAAAAAGTGGGTCCTGGTGCTAAAAAATTTGAGAACTACTGGTCTAGAGCAGGGGTGTCCAAAGTTTTTGGCAGGAGGGCCACATCAGCTCTCTGACACTGTGTCGGGGGCCGGGGAAAAAAAGAATTAATTTACATTTAAAATTTGAATAGATTTACATAAGTTTACATAAATGAATATATTAAAGATGAACTTCTATGAATGAATGAAGGTCTTGCAATAGCTCAAGGCCTATCAAAGGTCTTGCACAAAGCAAGGCTGGCCTTTCCTTTGCTGCTGCTACTGCATCACAGACGTGAAACAACAAGCAGTGGAGGAAACCCTCATCCCACAGCTCACGCAAGAGGTCAAGCTGTTTCCCTCAAGCTGAGAGCAGTTGTGTCGGGCCAGTGTGGGCTCCAACAAATTTCTGGAGGGCCAGAGGCTCATTGGAGACTGGAGACTCCCTGAGGGCCGCATTGAGAGGCCTCGAGGGCCGCAAGTGGCCCCAGGGCTGGGGTTTGGGCACCTCTGGTCTAGAGCATTGTTTCTCAAACTGAGCCAATTTCAGGTGGGTCCCCATCCATTTCCATATATTATTTTTAATATATTAGACTTGATGCTACCATAGTATGTGACTGCATTTGGGGAAATGTTACAGACCTGTACTTTTTACAAGCCACTATGCATATTCTTCTAACAATGATAGTAAATGGGACTTACTCTTAGGGAAGTATGGGTAGGATTGCAGTTTAGGGTTGTGAAAAATGTTCCTGCTTGATGATGTCACAGTTCTGGTCATGACATCACTTCTGGTGGGTCCTGACAGATTCTCATTCTAAAAAGTGGGTCTTGGTGCTAAATGTGTGAGAACCACTGGTCTAGAGCAGGGGTTTCCAAACCCAGGCCTGGGTGCCAAACGTGACCCACAGAGAGCCTCTATCCAGCCCGCGGCCAGCCTCTGATTCCCTGAGAGCCTTTGGCCCAGTCGACCAAACACAACTGGAGTTGTGCTTAAGGGGTGGGGGAATGCGGGTTCATTTAAGTGTGTGCTTTATTTCTGGGGCTGTGTTGGTGCTTGGAGAAATCCTGGACATTTGAGCCCATTCATTCATGAATCATTCATTCATTCATTCATCTAAGTTCCATCTCTAATGTATTTATTTAAATTTTATATTTAAATTTTTTCCCCACCCTCAACACTGTGCCAGATATTTGATGTGGCCCTTTGGTTGAAAAGTTTAGAGACCCTGGTCCAGAGCATTGGTAAGGGAGAGATTAAGGAAAACAAGCTGGCATGGGAAGGGTTAAGCACCCCTTCATTCCCACCCCATCACAGATGAAGCTCTTCCCTTTCTGAGGGGCACCTTGCAAGGGAGAAGGTACTATAGTACTGTACACACCTTGGCGGCATAAGATGCGGCTGGCCCTAGAGAATGCACTGGTGGAGACACAGAGATGTCCTCTCTTTCAAGCTTGCCCTCAGAGAGAAAATCAGCAGTGTTTGCAAACGACAGACAGGCTTATTGGTCTCTTTGGAGAGACATTTGCGTAGGTAGGAAGCCCCCACAAGCAGGCTCCTGCTGTTTTAATTGATATCGAGGGGAAAAGCCAGGCTCACTTTGTGAGCAATTAATTTGCAGGAGCAGAGGGAGTGAGGTTTCTTCCATCCACTCCCCACCCTTTGCTTATCGTAATGAGTGGTTGCAATACCTCAAGAAAGAGATCTTGAGAGCAGAACAGCTCACTTCTGCAAATGTGTGTTTCTAAATCCATGTTTGCCAAGGTGGTGTAAAGGTAAGGTAAGGGAGAATGGCGGAAGGGAGGTGATTAACCTTTCCCGTGCCTGTTGATTCTTCTCTGTGCATGCCAGGTATTTTCATCCCCCCCAAGCTGGACTTATTTATGGTTCCTGACAGGGGAGGGGCTACAAATGGCAGGGAGATGGGTTAAGCACATGGGATGGGTTAAGCACTCCCCCTCCTGACTCTCCTTTGTAAATGTGCCCCCCCCCCCACATGCGGCTGGTTGGCAACCTTCAGTCTCGAAAGACTATGGTGTAAGCCTACAGCACCTGGTATTCCCAGGCGGTCTCCCATCCAAGTACTAACCAGGCCTGACCCTGCTTAGCTTCTAAGTTGCATCCAGCCCTAGCATTGGTCTAAGTCCAGCACCCAGTCCAGTCCAGCACCCCCGCATCCAGTCTTAGCATTATAAAGCAAACATAGGGCCAGGGACCCAATATTTGTCTCGCAACACATGTCCCATAATTATCTTGAACTGGTTGCAAATGCAAATGAGTAGACCACAATTCTGTAGGTGCAGCACACAACAGGGCACTGGATGGAGAATTCAGCTTTCCTGAAGCTCTCGCTCTTTACATGGTTATGCTTTTGAAAGCAAGCTGATTGGTAAAGATAAATATTTGCAATTGCCTGAGAGGTGAGGGCTGAGCGGCCCACTGGGCCCCTTCCTGCCCCTCCCAAACATATAGCAGAAGGTGATTATATCATGCAAAATATGGAACATCGCAGAACTACGAGAATTAAGATAAACTGTGCAGGGTGCAGCTTTTTTCATGCCTTAGGAGGAGAGTGGAAAGTGTCAAGACTAGCAGCAGGGAGAGCTGTGTTCAAATTTCCACTCAGCACAACACTCACTAGGTGACTTTGGGCTTTCATTCAGTCTAACCCACCTCAGAAGGTTGTTGTATCAGTGAGAGGTGGAAAGAACAACCATGTCTGCTGCCCTGAGTCCTTTAGAGAAGTGTTTCTCAACCAGTGGCACTAGTACATAAGAACATAAGAACAGCCCCACTGGATCAGGCCATAGGCCCATCTAGTCTAGCTTCCTGTATCTCACAGTGGCCCACCAAATGCCCCAGGGAGCACACCTGATAACAAGAGACCTCATCCTGGTGCCCTCCCTTGCAGCTGGCATTCTGACATAACCCATTTCTAAAATCAGGAGGTTGCGCATACACATCATGGCTTGTAACCCGTAATGGATTTTTCCTCCAGAAACTTGTCCAATCCCCTTTTAAAGGCATCCAGACCAGATGCCGTCACCACATCCTGTGGCAAGGAGTTCCACAGACCGACCACACGCTGAGTAAAGAAATATTTTCTTTTGTCTGTCCTAACCCGCCCAACATTCAATTTTAGTGGATGTCCCCTGGTTCTGGTATTATGTGAGAGTGTAAAGAGCATCTCTCTATCCACTCTGTCCATCCCCTGCATAATTTTGTATGTCTCAATCATGTCCCCCCTCAGGCATCTCTTTTCTAGGCTAAAGAGGCTCAAACGCCGTAGCCTTTCCTCATAAGGAAGGTGCCCCAGCCCCGTAATCATCTTAGTCGCTCTCTTTTGCACCTTTTCCATTTCCACTATGTCTTTTTTGAGATGCGGCGACCAGAACTGGACACAATACTCCAGGTGTGGCCTTACCATAGATTTGTACAACGGCATTATAATATTAGCCGTTTTGTTCTCAATACCCTCCCTAATGATCCCAAGCATAGAATTGGTCTTCTTCACTGCCGACGCACATTGGGTCGACACTTTCATCGACCTGTCCACCACCACCCCAAGATCTCTCTCCTGATCTGCCACAGACAGCTCAGAACCCATCAGCCTATATCAAAAGTTTTGATTTTTTGCCCCAATGTGCATGACTTTACACTTACTGACATTGAAGTGCACCTGCCATTTTGCTGCCCATTCTGCCAATCTGGAGAGATCTTTCTGGAGCTCCTCACAATCACTTCTGGTCTTCACCACTCGGAAAAGTTTGGTGTCGTCTGCAAACTTAGCCACCTCACTGCTCAACCCTGTCTCCAGGTTATTTATGAAGAGGTTGAAAAGCACGGGTCCCAGGACAGATCCTTGGGGCACACCGCTTTTCACCTCTCTCCATTGTGAAAATTGCCCATTGACACCCACTCTCTGCTTCCTGGCCTCCAACCAGTTCTCAATCCATGAGAGGACCTGTCCTCTAATTCCCTGACTGTGGAGTTTTTTCAGTAGCCTTTGGTGAGGGACCGTGTCAAACGCCTTCTGAAAGTCCAGATATATAACGTCCACGGGTTCTCCCACATCCACATGCCTGTTGACCTTCTCAAAGAATTCTATAAGGTTCATGAGGCAAGACTTACCCTTACAGAAGCCATGCTGATTCTCCCTCAGCAAGGCCTGTTCATCTATGTGTTTTGAGATCCTATCTTTGATGAGGCATTCCACCATCTTACCCGGTATGGATGTTAGGCTGACCGGCCTATAGTTTCCCGGGTCCCCCCTCTTTCCCTTTTTAAAGATAGGCGTGACATTTGCTATCCTCCAATCTTCTGGCACCATGGCCGTTTTGAGGGACAAGTTGCATACCTTAGTCAAGAGATCTGCAACTTCATTCTTCAATTCCTTAATAACTCTTGGGTGGATGCCATCAGGGCCTGGTGACTTACTGATCTTCAATTAATCAATGAGGTCTGAAACATCTTCTCTTCTAACCTCTATCTGACTTAACTCCTCGGTCAGGAGGGGCCATTCAGGCAGCGGTATCTGCCCGAGGTCTTCTGCCGTGAAGACAGATGCAAAGAACTCATTTAATTTCTCTGCCATCTCTAAGTTCCTTTTATCTCCCCTTTCCCTCCCTCACCATCCAGAGGGCCAACCGCTTCTCTGTCGGGTTTCCTGCTTCAAACATATTTGAAGTACCAGTGGTACTTGCGGAGGTGTCCAGTGGTATTCACATGACCCACAGGACCCAACAGGACCCATCAGGACCCACAGGACCCAACCACCTGAGACCAGCAACGCAATGTGATGAGCAGCAGTAGGAGACTCGGCTCAGCACATAGAGCTCCAGTGTGCACTTTTCTTGTGCTTGAAAAAGCTGTCCCGTCTCTCTCTACTAAGCCCCTTACTGGTAGTTGCCTTACTGCATTTGGCCTGCCAATTCAGAAGTAACTGGTGATGACACCATCACCAGTTACTTCCAGTGGTACTTCCAATAGATGGACCATCAAAGTGGTACAGTGGGGGGCTGAGAAATGCTGTTTTAGAGGAAGGGTGAGATATAAATGTATATCTATTTACATAATTATGTAAATTATGTATATAATTTATGTGTATATTTATGTGTATATTTATGTATATATACATAAGTGTGTATGTATATGTGTATATTTATGTATATGTATATGTGTATATTTATGTACAAAGTGTGTGTGTGTGTGTGTGTGTGTGTGTGTATTACACTATGGGTTGTAGTATCCTAAGACTAAGCTCCATTGAAATCAATTAGTGGTGTTAAGTCACATCCACTGCGGTAGGACTTGAGAACTCTAACTTTCTAAGGGTACAACCTCAAAGTGCATAAATGCTAAGGTATAACTTTATAGGTAGGCCTGTTTAGTGTTCTGCACTTAAAAACAAACAAATCAACAAATTGCAGCAGAGGAATCCAGATCCTCAGGGAGCGCAGTGGTAGCGCAGTGGTAGACCACATGCTTTGCATACAGGAAGTTCTGAGTTGGATCCCTGGTGCTTCTGACTGAAAGAACCTTGAGTAGCAAAACTGGGAAAGAGATCTTGACAAACCTCTGTCAATCAGAAGACAATTCTGTGCTAGTTGGACCAGTGCCCTGGCTTAGTGTGTATGTGTGTGTGTGTGTATGTATATATGTATAAGTGTGTGTGTGTATATATATATACACACACACACACACATACATATATATGTCAATCAGAAGACAATTCTGTGCTAGTTGGACCAGTGCCCTGGCTTAGTGTGTATGTGTATGTGTGTGTGTGTATGTATATATGTATATGTGTATGTGTGTGCATATATACATATACATACACACACACACATACACACTAAGCCAGGGCACTGGTCCAACTAGCACAGAATTGTCTTCTGATTGACAGAGGTTTGTCAAGATCTCTTTCCCAGTTTTGCTACTCAAGGTTCTTTCAGTCAGAAGCACCAGGGATCCAACTCAGAACTTCCTGTATGCAAAGCATGTGGTCTACCACTGCGCTACCACTGCGCTCCCTGAGGATCTGGATTCCTCTGCTGCAATTTGTTGATTTGTTTGTTTTTAAGTGCAGAACACTAAACAGGCCTACCTATAAAGTTATACCTTAGCATTTATGCACTTTGAGGTTGTACCCTTAGAAAGTTAGAGTTCTCAAGTCCTACCGCAGTGGATGTGACTTAACACCACTAATTGATTTCAATGGAGCTTAGTCTTAGGATACTACAACCCATAGTGTTTAAGTTCAAGTGCATATTTATCCTCACAAACTTATAGCAGGAACTCTACAGGAGGGCAGGGCCAACTTGGGCATGACAGTGACAGAAAGCAGACTGGCAAGGGATGACAACCCATAGGCCTCTGGCATTCCTTCTCCCACTGCCTTTATTCAAAAAGGAATTTCCATATTATTCCCTTCTGCAAATCTGAGGAGCAGCAGCACATTGTCGGGAAAAGAGGGGCAGTGGGAAGTCTTGGTTGGCCCAGGGTGAGGGAGAGTGTCTGGAGAGGAATTGCACTCAAAAAGGACAGCGGGTGAAGGGCTAAACACCCCTTCCTGCTTCTCCACTCCAACCCTCCTCCCTCTGCCCAGCAGTGGTAGCCACTGGGGTTTTGTAATCTCCTTCCATGTAATGCCATAGTCTCACCCTAAGCAGCCATCTGTTTATTTGGTAGTGCAGACAGCCACAGAAGCTTTGCTGCTGCCGTCACTGCTAGTAGTCCCACTCTTCCCAAACCCAGTTTCTGATATTTCAGTAAGCACAGCCCACATGTTTTCAATCTTATCTTCACTGGCAAAAGAAAAAGGAACCCGCTGTTTGTTTCGAACAGGATTCTTGGAATACATTGGCAAATGCAGAATTTCACACAACCACGGTTTCTAAACTGAAATGATTCCCCCCCCCTTTTCTCCAAAATTTAGCCAGTGGTTAAAATTTGTGGTTGCAAGACTTGATTCTCTCTCAGCCTTGCTCAGACCCTGCTTCTCAACAAGGGCTAGAGAGAGAGAGAGAGAGAGAGAGAGAGAGAGAGAAAGTTACATCCATCGGGCAGAAAAACCACGGCAGCACTGGCAAGAGTTAAAACTTGGTTGGCAGCAATAAGCAGCTTAGACCTTTGCTCTAAAAATACCCACCCTGATATTCTTAGATACCAGCATGCGCTTTCACACAGCTTCTCTTCAAACCCCCCCCCCCCACCTCAATCATAAAGTATTCACATTTGTTCAGAGTGCCAGTGGAGGACAACAATGGTCAGAAGGAACTAGAATGGGTATGCCAAGAAGATGGGAGGAAAGAAAAAAGGGTGGCAAGGAAGAGTGACAGCAGTTCTTATTAAGGCATTTCACCAGCACATCAGGAATACACTAGCTCCCTATGTTTTCAGCAATAAGCCACAGCAAGACAAAAATGGTGTTAAAACAACCCAGGTGGTTTTTCCATCAGCAAGAAATGACGGCTAGACCAGCAATCCAAGTAATCAACCAGTGTAACAATTAATTTTATTTAGTCACTGGCAAGACTTCTTTGTTGTTTAGAATCATCACTCGGGACTGTGCATGCCCCATTGCCATGGCTGCATGGCCAACATATTCCAAGACAGCAGCCTTGGGCTCTAGCATCTAGCAATCATAAATAGACCTCCAAAGGATCTTGTGTTTGTTAGCTGGTCTTGAAAACAAGATTCTGTCCATCATGGTTAAAAAGAAGATGCACACAGAACCAAAGTCCAGTGAAACCAAGTGACATGGGAGTAGCGTGAAAATGCCAGTGCTTTGAGGGCTAGGTGTGTGCAAGAGCATCAGAACCTGGTCCAGCCCTTTCTCCTTTGCTATTACCCCCTAAATCAGTGGTTCCCAAACTTTTTTGACAAGCATAGATTATGTAGGCTCTTGACCTACTGGGCCATTGGCCATGGCTCCCCATTAAGGATCCCCATTGTATAGGGCAGCGGGTTTTACGCAAGGATTCCATGGCTCCCCTGGTTTCCACAGCTCCCTGAGGAGCCAGGGCTCACAGTTTGGGAACCACTGCCCTAAAAGCTTTTTCATTTCATCTAGTCTCAACTTTCAATACTTTCTTTCAATACTGGCTGGAAAATGACATATACATTGAAAGCAAGCCAAGCTCTTGGAAGGAGAATGCATTATGGAAAAGACTCAAACACAAAGTTATATAATTTGCCTAATTTACTCTGATCATAACTTTTTTTTTTCTTGTGTCAGAATCTGGATTTGGGGTATCAGTGGAGATCAGGGCATGTATGACCCTAATTCCAGTGCAATGACAGTCCAGACGTAAAACTGGAGACAAAGGTGACTCAAACTGCAATCCACAGCATACTTACTTGGGAGAAAGCCTCAATGAGCTCAGTGAGACTTATTTCCAAGTATAAATGCTTAGGAGTGCAATGTTAGAGTCTTAACCTTAGACAGATACAATGGGTCGGTGTATGCATCACAGCCAAACCATGGTGGGTTATCAGTTCTGGTTTGTAGGCAAGTCATAGTGTGCTGTTACCATAGTTTGGCTAATTCCCCTGGCTTCAGGTTCCCCTCAACCACAGAGCTCACCCTTGGGTCACTCATGTCATGACCTTCATTTCTGAGTTTTAAGGCTGGCCTTGGGGAGGTTGGATCAAAAGAACCAGCCTCAGCCTGAGTCTCAGAATTCAGCTTGAAGTCTGAATGTAAACTCACCAGCTAGGAGATCCCCAAACCAGTGACAATGGAGCCAAAGTTCCAAGAATTGGAAACAGCAGAGCCAGCATACCATGAATTGTAGCCAGAGCCCTCAAAGAACTAGATCCTCTGAGGCCCAAAACCTCATACTCCCCTGAGCCTGTACATTAGCACCAGAAGGAATGCAATGCAGCAAAGTTGAAGAGCAAAACTCTAAGCTAGAGGGCTGCCACTTTAAATCTACTCTCCAAACAGGGAGGTGGAGCCTTGAAGGGGTAGACTATGTCTGGAAGTATTTAAGACTTCAATCTATACCTGGCCCTCACTTGGAACTCAACAGGGTTCTGCAGCTCTGACCACTCGTGCCTTGCTGGCATTGAGAGGATGCTCCCTCTAACCTTTCTTGTGTGATTGTTGCAAGGATAACATGTATGGAGAAGAGCCACATATACTGCCCTGAGTTCCACAGAGAAGAGGCAGGATATGAATGTAGTAAAACAAACTACAGATACAGTAATAACATGGTGAGGGAAGAAATCAATGAAGGGAGGAGAAAGAAGATAGAGAGCATGGGAGCCTCAAGTCCATTGGACCATTCTCAATGGTCAAAACATGGTTTTGCTGAGATACCTGAATTGGGCCAGTAGATTTGGGTGCAGCCAGGGATTAACAAATATGATGAGGTGGATGGAGTTGTGAGAGACAGGTGGCAATGGAGGTGCAGATCATGTATGATTCAAGTGAGTCAGAAAAAAAATGCCACCTGCTGAAAGAAGGGAGTTTGAAGGAGGAGTGAGAGAAGGAGCAGAAAAATGGGATGTTTTCCCTTACATCCCCTGTTCTGGCCCCATCCCAAATCCAAAAGGAAGGAGGGGCGTGGCACAATCAGAAAAAGCTGAAAATTGGGCCCAGATGGTCTCCTCAGCTGAGGGTCGCTTCATATGTCACAATGCCTGATTGGTATTTTACATACTAAAAATGTAAAAAGTACTTAGAAACATGCCTTTTAAAGCACATGTTTGATATTACAGGAACATGCTGCAGCAAGATCTCAACCGGCCACAGTTCTGCAAGACACATTCACCTCTCAACTGACTCATGCTTTCAGCCTGCTTCAAGGGTCATGCTCACTGGTGTTTGCAGTGATGGGCATGGCTGGATCTTTTGAACACTGAGACAAGATTTCCTGTGCTGTTCATGAAGAGAACAAGAAGGAAGGCCAGAGAGGAAGACATTGCAGTAACAAGTCTTGTTAGAGAGCACCATACCAAGGCAAATTTCAGGCATAGGGTAAAACAGGAGGACCAAAAGGACTTGGAATAGATCAATCAGCAGCACTGGTCACAGTGAGTTCCACTGGTCACTCTACAGATTCTGTCACCATATTTTCATTTGCTTCTTTTACATCCTTTCAGAGTTCAGCTAACCAGGTGACCTCCACAGTTTGGCTATGATGGAAGAAGGACCAACAATTCCTCCTTTGCAGATTTTTTGCACATTTTTAATGTGCAACAGCTTGAAGAAGGATGTTGGTTTAGTGGTAAACCACCCACTTTGTGAGCAGCAAATGCTAGATTCAATTCCTGGAATCCCCAGGCAGGGCTGGAAAAGATGCCTCTCTGAGACCCTGCAGAGCAAATGCCCCTCAGCATTGGCAACACACAGCTAGAGGAAGATGGCAGGAGTTGATTCCAGGGACTTTGGTTTCCAAAGCATGCACTTTGCTGTTCAGTTATGGCCTCTTCTGAATGGGCTGCAGCTCTTCAGTCTGTTCCACAGGGCCTTATTAAGAGGAGAATGTTTGCTTTGTGGAAGGGCAATTTCCTCATAATCTTGCATAACCTGGAAAAAGCTCGGCTAGCTTCAAAGTGGTTGAAGGTTGAAGAAGGGAGGACACTGTTTACAGAAAAACACAGCCCTAGAAAAGGTGGAGCCTGAACTGCTACACTGGCCAATGTTCATGTTAACAGCGTGCTAGGCGCTGTACAGAATATACTGAGTAGTGAAGTCTCTGCTCCCAAGAGGGCTTGCGAAATATGTCCCATGTCTACATCATTGGTGGGGGGAGTAGCAACAGACAAAAAGGTAACAGGAGTGAGGTTTGCTTATCAAGGCCAGAATAGGACTACAACAATTAGGAGTCCCATCTTGTCCACTCAAGGTACTGGATTCAACAGCCCCTCCTGCCACGTTTTCCACTGTAACTCCCCCCCCCCCACATGTTTTTTCTCCCAAAACACATATAGGCATGTGTCTGGAACCCCCAAGGAGAAGAGGGAATGGAGGACAGAGAACAGCTCAGGTATCTCATCCTTTCCATTTATCCACTTCAGATCACCCTTCTCCTAAGCAGTTGCTTTTTCACAGAAAGTTACATCAGAGCTGTGTTACATGCAAACCAACTCTCTCCTCAGCAAGGCTGCAATTCTATACACACTTACATGGACGTAAGCCCCATCAGAACTCTACTTCCTATTAGACATGCATAGGATTATGCTGAAAGAGCTGTCCAAGATCCACTAGCAAGTGTCCATTCAGAAGGCTAGCCCTCTACCCCAATTCAAAGGATAATGTCTTGTTTCAAAGAGCTGTTCATTGGAACAAAAGATCTAGAACCTCCTAAGTGAATCACTGGTTTCAAACTCCTATGCCAGGACAAAATATACCGCACCGGAAGCATCCCCAGGCACTGTGTCCAGATTTCTTCTTGAAAATCTCCAAGGAAGGCATATCTACATCACAGCTTTTGTAGGTTGGTTCTTCCATAGCTGAGCTGTTGTTTGGGTACAACTGCCATACTTATGGCTTTAAGCAATCAATACATGAGTAAGAAAGAACAATGGAAAGCTACTGTTCCCCCACCCCCACCCCACTGCAGGCAGCTCAGCAACTCTTAGTTTCCACTTAGCAGAATTCATTCTGCTGCTGTCTGGGTAAGACCAGGCCTGAGATCTCCAAGGAAGGAGGTTATATAACTTTCTATGGCAATTTATTTCATTGCTGAGTTACTCAGCAAGCTGTGATGGCTGCAGGAAGCACCAATGCTGTGCCAGTTTTTTCCATAACAAATGCATGAAGTGTGGAAATGAAATATGCATGTGTCTTTAAATACTGGGATACACAAGTCTGGGAAACCAGATTGGCCCACCTGTTGTGTGAATGCAGAAAAGATGCAAACTGAATTTACCATTTACTTGCTGCAGGGAAACACGGGTGTCGTCCCCCCCCCCCCAAACGTAATGAGATCAATTGGGACTTTTACCTTCCTTCCCCTCTGGCTCTTCTTGGCTGGGCACAAGCACCCAGAAGAATGCAAAACATCCATGCACAGCCCTGGAAGGCTGATGGGCATCTTATGTGTTAACCCATTTTTGCCTGGCCCGCATTTGGTCCCTGTTGCATATATGCAGCGCTGGGCAGATTAATCCAACCACCTAGCTCTGGCTCCATGACCATGTACAAATTACTCATGTTTCCAGCCTGTACACGCATCCTTGGCAAAGACGATACCAACTGGATCTATATATGGGAGGGGCCCAGGGTAAGTAATGATTGGGTACATTCTTACAGTGCTCTCATGCCTGACCAAGGAGGCAGGCGGAATAGAGGAAAAGGACTGCAAGCTTACATGGGAAAATAGATTATACCCCACAGTTTCATCACATTGTTCTCATATTTTGACTTTTACTGGGTAATTAGCAGCCACAATAAGAACTGAGACGTGAGTACGAATGCCTTTTTACAACTCTGGGAAAATAGTTCAAATTCTTATGGAGTTGCTTCACCTTTTCAGCAGTTTGAGGATGCAATCCTAAACGCACGCTTACCTGGGAGTAAGTCACACTGAACTCAGCAGGACTAGCTTCCAAGCAGATATGCAAAGGATTGCTCTGAGAATGGCCTGGGTTTTGTTCTCCGAAACCATTGGATGCTGCCACCCATTTCATAACACTGCTCTCTATTTATGCCATTTCAGATACCATAGGATCATGCATGTCTATGTGGCACAAAGAACCTTTCTGCCCACAACAAGCTGCAACTGAAGCCCTGGATGAGATCTCTCTCTCTCTCTCTCTCTCTCTCTCTCTCTCTATTCTCTTCCTAATGAAAACATCACCAAGATTCTCCCAAGGGGCTTATCGCTTGGAGACCAGAATGGTGGCTACCCTGGAAAACACACTTTTCACAACATTTGCAGGCCAATGACAGAAAAGGGAAAGAGCAGTTCCTGGCATAAAATGGTTCTCAAATGTTGCCTGAATAAGACTGAGCTCTTTGGGAGATCCAGGGCTTAATTTCACATTCAACATAAGTCATAGAACATATGAAGTGGGATCAAGGTGGGATTAACCATGCTGCTAGGTATTCTTCAGAGCAGAGCCCAGCACCAAATGAAGCTCATAATTACCCCCAGATTTCCCACTGTGAAATCTGTTTCCATCTTTTCCTCAGAACTCTGTGTTCTTCAAATGCAATGTAGCTCAAAAATATAGCTCTTTCCTTAGAGGAAAAAGCCAGAGGGAAATTTAGAGTGAGAGACGAATCTGTCACCAATCCAGCCAACACAACCCATATGCAGAAACATGCATGTTGGCAAAACCACATTTGTATGATAAAACCAGTAGGTGAGAATATATGGCTTATGGGCAGAAGATCTGTGGAAATAGGATAAAGTACAATGCAGGTCCCCCCCCCCCAAGTCCTTTCAATCTTGCACTGGTAGCTCCTATTAAAGGACAACACTGAAACTCCTAGTCTGTTCCTTTTCCAGAATTTGCTAGCCCTATTTTAGGGGCATATGGCAGAAAGAATAGAGAACAGAATCTACTGAGTTTACACATTGATCCCAAGCAGGGGAACTTTACCATGCAATCTTCAGTTACACGGAGGAGGCCAAATCACTTTCATATGCAGCTGCAACCAACAGGAGAATCTATTCTGTCAACAATAGTTTGACAACCTCTGACTCCAAATTCTGTTAGGCTGTTTAGCATTCAGAGCAGGGCTCAAACATGTTCTGTATATTACAATCCTAAGGAAGAATATGTGCAACTAAAGAGGTACTCTGCACATGCACAGAGGCATGCTGAGCAACAACAGGGAAAACAAATTCTGGAGTGGAATCCTGGTGAGTTATAATTCTGGTTGTTCACTTCTTCAAAAAGAGGAGCTGAGCCACAAATTTGCTTGGACACTGTGTCCTAATTTTTCTATTGCAGGGGAAAGGCAGCCTGTGGTTGTTCATGTTCAGAGGCACTCCCCTTAGCATGCTGTATACAGAATATTGTGGTTTGAGACACAGTGTTTACAAAAACTTTGGGACTGAGGCTGAATGAACAAAATAGTGAAAATTTTTTCACTAGTGACTGTATTAAACATGCAAGATCAAACACTCACTAATTTCAAGCACCAATTCTGCATCAAGATTACATATTTCTAGGTGGAGCATTTCTTGGGTTTCAACAGCCCTGGATTTCAAGAGCCTCCCCCCACATCTGGGCCACATTCTACAGAGTACTGTGTCCCATTGCTAAGAGCTCAGGTGGCACTTTGCACCATTCCAGAACACTCTCCTATGTATCAGCCACTCTGTCCCAAGCTCCAGACCAAGCCTCAAACACACACAACAACTTTCAGAACATTGCTGCTCTTTAGGGCCACCTCACAGATCCACACAACACTCACCTGCCACAGGTATGGCATGGATCTGTGCCCGCGAGAGGAGTTCCAGCGATGGCTCCCGTCCAGAAACTCCATCTGAAGAGAAACACGATTCAGTTTCGTAAATCGTCTGCAACATCTCTGGCAGTCCCCACACCGAGGATACGAGAAGCATGCCAAGGAGCAATCCGTGCACTGCTGTTATCCACCCAGTTTTCTTTATGACAATCCGTTGTACAACCAGAGGCTTCGGAGGCTGGTTTGTGTTTATGCTACAATCGCCATCTCAAACAGTCCAACACCCCCCTCTTATACTAGCCATAAACACATGTGCATTCATCCTCCTACTAAATAAGTTCCCTTAGAAAAGTTCAGTCGTCTCACAAAAGGTGGGGGAACCCCGAGAACAAATCAACAGGAAAGGAAAATAATTATTCTTGCAGATGAGAAATCTCCTTGCAGGGACGGCGTGGAGGGGAGACAACTGTTTTCTCAACTCCAGCAGGAAAGGTTGGAAGAATGTTCCAAGATGCAAAAGGAAGCAGGGTTAAGAGAAGGGGGGAGGAAGGTTTACACCTAGGGTGCAGTTTGATTCACTCCAGGAGGGATGAATTTAGGAACACCTCCCTAGCCATGAGAGAGGGTCTGAATTAAAAACAAAACAAAACCCAGGATGGTGATTCTAGTCTCTAGAAGAGGAGATCTCCGGCAAAATGAAGCCTGAGGTTCCCTGTCATTCTTACAAAGACGACCCTTTAACCAAGCAGCAAGAGTCAGCTCCCTTCCTGCAATTGTTTCCCATCCCTGCCACCAAATGGCTTCTGCCGGGGGTGACCTGAAATAGAACATTGGGGAGGAGCCAGCTATAAATAAACCCAGCCAAGCTCTCTGGGAGCTGGGATGGTTCAGGCAAAAGGAGCCGTCTGCCTATCAGAAGCTGCATTTCAACCACAGGGGTCAGTGGAAAAGATTCCCTGGGGGGAAGGCTGTGCCGGCTGCCAAGCCAAGAGAAGGAAGGCAAGGCAAGAACAAAAGGGGGCGGAATGGCTGCCACTGTACTGTGGATACAGAGTCCACCTACCAATGCTGTGTCTGGCTGGTTTATTGAAGTCCCATGCTTTGTTGGTGCTTTTTTTTTTTTAAATAAAATAGGATTTTCCTTCTGGATACTATTTAACAAAAAACCAAAAGGTAACGATTCACAGTCCACAACTGCAGATATGAGAAACAAGACCAGACTGAGGCTGTGTATGGTTTGCCCTAAACATTTTAAAACAAAAACTGAATCCTGCACTAAGGTAATCCTGCAATAAGGTAAATTTGGTGTTCACAAAAGCAACATTTTTGCGTCTCAGATAAAGCATGTATACTGACCAAAGATAAACATGTGTTGGAACTGTAACCTCCTCTGACTGGTTCGAGTTCTGCTCTGTCCCACCCTCTACACCCTGGGTTCTGAGGTCTTACCCCTGATATCATCAGAATTATCTACGCACCAGGAGGTGGGCATGCCATTTAGACTGAGTCTTACACACAAACTCAGGGGAACTGTGGTTTGACAATTAACTATGGTTAAACAAAGCCAGGAACTGCATTGATATCTCATCCCCTTTCTTCCAAACTCTCTCTCAAGCCTCACGACTCCTCCAATATGCTGCCTTTCTGTTTACTAGCAATTTCCACCAACTTTGCTCAACCAGTTTCCCCTCTAACCCAGTGTTTCTCAACCAATGGTATGGGTACCAACCAGGAATACAACATAACAGACAGTGGTAGGAGGCTCCAAAGTATGCTTTTCCACGCTCAGAAAAGCTCTCCTGTCCACCCTGAGCATCTTACTGGTGTTTGTCACATTGCATCTGACCTACCAACCCAAAAATATCTAGTAATTATGTCAATTACGTTACGTTAGTTACCACCAGTTACGTCCTGTGGGACTTTGAAAAGATGGACCATGTGAAGTGGAACAGTGGAGGACAAACGTTCAGAAATGCTGCTCTAGCTCTATCACCAGGCATAAGACAACAATGGTTACATTCCTTTCATTTCACGGGTTGACAGCTTGGGGGAGATATGAGACATATTGACATAACTCCATAGAGATGGTGGGGGGATTCTGGTCCTCAAATATTCTTGGGGAGACTACAAGACTTGGGAGGTCTTAAAACAACAAAGAGTCTTGTGGCACATTAAGGACACAGGGCCAAATCCTATCCAACTTTCCAGTCCTGGTGTATCCATGCTAATGGGGTATGTGCTGCATCCTGTGGTGGGAGGGTAGTTACGGAGTCCATTACCTCCAGGCTGCACCGCAGCTGCACCAGCTCTGGAAAGTTGGATAGGATTGGGCCCTAACACGTTTACTGGAGGTGAAAGGTTTCATCATCCAGACAGCACTTGTCTGATACTCCAGAAACCCCACACAGCATCGTGTGCTTCAATTGGGAAAAATATGTCACTTGGAGAAGCTTGAAAGGCTGTTTACCTGCTCACATTGGTGAGAACTGAGGACACCTAACTTAAGAAAGAGCACAAACAGAGTGGAAAAGTTTCCTTGGCTCCCTTACATTTTTGTGCCAATTTGCTCTGGCCTATACTGCTCTGGGCCAGGGTATCTTAGAGATCGCCTACTCCCATACAATCCAGCTCGTCCTCTTAGGTCATCAGAGAAGGCCTTTTTACAAGTGCCACCGCCTAGGGAGGTACGTGGGGCGTCAGCAAGAAATAGGGCCTTCTCAGTAGTGGCACCAACACTATGGAACTCCCTTCCCCTTGACTTAAGAATAGCTCCCTCTCTTGAGACCTTTCGGTGAGGCCTGAAGACCTTTCTGTTTAAACAAGCCTTCTGAGTTCTCGGCCTTTTTAACATCTTTTAATATTTTTTACAGGCCTGATTCTTTTATGACTTGCTGCTGCTCTATGCTCTTTTTACCTAATTTTTATTCTGACTGCCATTTTTATGATATGTGTTAATATGTTTTTAATTGTTTAAATTATGTTTTTTAATCTGTTGTAAGCCGCCTTGAGTCCCTTCGGGAAGAAAGGCGGGGTAAAAATAAAGTTATTATTATTATTATTATTAGTTTCCAGAGAAAAAGTTCTAGAATGTTCTTATTTTAAGGCACACATTTTAGCTGGCTTAATATCCTATAGGGCAGGGAGAGTCACAGATCAGCCAGGATGGAAGGGGCCATATAGCCCCTCCCCCAGTAACCCCCTTTGCAATGGGCATCAGCATAGTGCTGCACTTAGTGGAGTGTGCTGCTCCAACTACTGCCGAGCACAATTGCTCAAGAGACAGAAGAAGGAAGGGGAGCACTGTGTCTCATGTGGGCTCTTCCTGCTTTGCCCATTCCCCTGGTCAATAAGGCTACTTCTCTCGAACACTCTGAATACAGTGTGGCATGATTGACCAGGGACAGGTAAGAACATAAGAACATAAGAACAGCCCCACTGGATCAGGCCGTAGGCCCATCTAGTCCAGCTTCCTGTATCTCACAGCGGCCCACCAAATGCCCCAGGGAGCACACCAGATAACAAGAGACCTCATCCTGGTGCTCTCCCCTACATCTGGCATTCTGACTTAACCCATTCCTAAAATCAGGAGGTTGCGCATACACATCATGGCTTGTACCCCATAATGGATTTTTCCTCCAGAAACTCGTCCAATCCCCTTTTAAAGGCGTCTAGGCTAGACGCCAGCACCACATCCTGTGGCAAGGAGTACCACAGACCGACCACGCGCTGAGTAAAGAAATATTTTCTTTTGTCTGTCCTAACCCGCCCAACAATCAATTTTAGTGGATGTCCCCTGGTTCTGGTATTATGTGAGAGTGTAAAGAGCATCTCCCTATCCACTCTGTCCATCCCCTGCATAATTTTGTATGTCTCAATCATGTCCCCCCTCAAGCGTCTCTTTTCTAGGCTGAAGAGGCCCAAACGCCGTAGCCTTTCCTCATAAGGAAGGTGCCCCAGCCCCGTAATCATCTTAGTCGCTCTCTTTTGCACCTTTTCCATTTCCACTATGTCTTTTTTGAGATGTGGTGACCAGAACTGGACACAATACTCCAGGTGTGGCCTTACCATAGATTTGTACAACGGCATTATAATACTAACCGTTTTGTTCTCAATACCCTTCCTAATGATCCCAAGCATAGAATTGGCCTTCTTCACTGCTGCCGCACATTGGGTCGACACTTTCATCGACCTGTCCACCACCACCCCAAGATCTCTCTCCTGATCTGTCACAGACAGCTCAGAACCCATCAGCCTATATCTAAAGTTTTGATTTTTTGCCCCAATGTGCATGACTTTACACTTACTGACATTGAAGCGCATCTGCCATTTTGCTGCCCATTCTGCCAGTCTGGAGAGATCCTTCTGGAGCTCCTCACAATCACTTCTGGTCTTTACCACTCGGAAAAGTTTGGTGTCATCTGCAAACTTAGCCACTTCACTGCTCAACCCTGTCTCCAGGTCATTTATGAAGAGGTTGAAAAGCACCGGTCCCAGGACAGATCCTTGGGGCACACCGCTTTTCACCTCTCTCCATTGTGAAAATTGCCCATTGACACCCACTCTCTGCCTCCTGGCCTCCAACCAGTTCTCAATCCAGGAGAGGACCTGTCCTCTAATTCCCTGACTGTGGAGTTTTTTTCAGTAGCCTTTGGTGAGGGACCGTGTCAAACGCCTTCTGAAAGTCCAGATATATAATGTCCACGGGTTCTCCCGCATCCACATGCCTGTTGACCTTTTCAAAGAATTCTATAAGGTTCGTGAGGCAAGACTTACCCTTACAGAAGCCATGCTGACTCTCCCTCAGCAAGGCCTGTTCGTCTATGTGTTTTGAGATCCTATCTTTGATGAGGCATTCCACCATCTTACCCGGTATAGGTGAAGGAAGTAGTACCAAAGTAGGTATAGGATCTTCTTTCTCTCCTTTCTCCCACCCACCTCGCCCCCCCCCCCCCCACGAATTAGATGGCTTCCAGGAACCCTCCAGATTCAGACTGCTAGAGGAAGTGACCAGACTTTCCAGCACACTTACCACACTAGCAATCTTTCCTGCAAGCTTGGTGCAAGAAAACATGGCCACCTCCATGATTCTGTATGGGGGGGGGGGGACGGGACACAATAGTGCCTTTCTAGCCACTGCATCTCTATGGTAAAGACCCCATATACTTTTGAATTGGACATCATTTTCTGTAATTTCTGTGTAGTTAGCAAGCTAGAGCAGTGGCTCCCAAACGTTTTGGCACTGGGACCCTCTTCTTTAAACGACACTCTTTTGGGACCTGGCTAGGTTTACCAGACTTTTTAAAAAGGAGATCAAGAAAGAAAATATATTTTATTCATTTATTTATAAGTAATAACCAGAAAAAACACCTTCAAACATTTATCTCCCTACATGTATACGTGCTTGCAAATTGCAGGAGCTATGCTCTTTGCAGAGTAATTAGCAGCTACAGTATCTCATTTTTGAACAGCCTAAGGTTGCAGTTTGCAAACTCTCAGGGAGTTTGAAGATCACAGTAAGTCCTTGTAGGGGAGGGAAGGGAGGCAGCAGGGGAAGGGGAAGGCAGGGGCGGGGGAATCCCCAGGATCGCGTCGCTAAGGGGGGCTGCAGGGACTAGGATGTACTCACCAGTCCCTGCAGCCCCCCTTAGCGACACAATCCTGGGGATTGCGTCACTGCCTTCCCCCTCCCCCCGCCCCTTAAGGGAGCAGAGGCCAGGACACTCAGGCCGAGGTGTCATGACGCCCCAGTTTGAATAGCTCTGGCCTAAGGGCTTAAGGCAATTAGTTATCTGCTCTTTCCATCAACCTCTGGTGACCCACCAGTGTGTCCCAACTCACAGTTTGGGAACAACTGTACTAGAGGCATGCTAGGAACGTCACTTCCGGTTATTTTCTAGCCAAAAAACAAACACTCCCTAGTATTGCAATCAAACAGCTAATGACCAGCCAAGGAGCCTGTGGAGTCCCTATCTGATCTTTATCAGATGCACTAACAACAGGGATAGAAGACAGGTCAGAGGGTAAAGGGCATTGGTCAGAAGAAGGTCAGAAGGACTCATCTCCTTTTCTAGGCACTGTGGAGGCTAAACTGCACATCACCTTGTCAGTTTTATTCAGAGGCGTAATTAAGACTTGGAACTTCTCTCCTTAAAGAAAAATACAGCTGGTGGGTGGGATCCAGATCATAACCATGGTGTGAGGTTTAGCCCTTTCCCAGTGCCTTTTTCCTACTGAAAATCACTCTCCCGCACTTGCTATTTGACCCCCAAGCTGCTATTTACTGCAAACAGCAGTTTGGGGAGCAAACAGTAGCTGGAGCAGAGGATGAATAGTGAGGGAAGAAACCACACATGGGAAAATAGTCTCAGCCTGAATTGGGTCCCCCTGCAGTTCAATAAATGAGTTACCAATCAAGCATACCTTCTAACATGTGGAAAAGCCCCACTGAATGACTGGCTGCAATGGGGCTACTTCTGAGTAGAGCTGTAAAGGACTGGGTCATCCTGGTAAGCTTCGCAGCTGCTGAACGTAACCCTCCTTCCTCTTGCCACTTCTGTCCCTACTCTCATGCAGTCCGTCCCACCCCTACTGCACTGTTTACAGATGGATGGGGACAGCAGGGGTGTGTTTAAAGAGAACTCTCTCTCTCTCCCCTTCTCTCTCACTCACTCAGAGAGAGAGAGAGAGAGAGAGAGAGAGAGAGAGAGCCCAGCAGCAGCTCAGTTGCTTTTTACCATGCCTGACACATGTATCAAAAAGATTCATGACTCGGGTCTTTTCAAGTCACAAAAAGGCGACTCAGCAAGTGCCCCTGTTATGACTCGTTTTCAAGTCGAGTCACGGGCGTAATTAAGTGGGCGGAGACTCGTGAATCAACTTAAGTCAAGCCATGCTGGATTTGTTCCATCCCTGGCTGGAATTTCCCTGATGCTTGTCCAATCTGAATGATGGCCCCACAACGTTTTTCATACCACAAACACAGTAAGCAAGCACACCCAGACACAGACAGACTCGAGTCTGCATGCATGGGAACGAGTGCCAAGTCAAGGGGCCCTTGACTCAAGTGTTTTGCAGTCTTCCACGTGTGTAATTCGAGTGCGCAAGAGCTGGTGAAAAATGCTGATTTTCGTGACTCGAACTCAAGTCACCTGACTCAAGTTCCCATCTCTGCCTACATTTAAGGCAAACTGTAGTTTGGCCCAAGAAGTAGGCCACAGAAATAGATAACCAGTCCCATCCCTAATTTCCAGGTGTGCAGGTGGGAACCAAATATGTGGTTCCCCCTTTCTGGCACACAATGCTTCTAAAGTTTTAGAAGGCTGAATGAAGTCTATGTTACTGCTTTATATTCAAAAACTGAGGGGCCAATCACTGAAACCGTTTATTAAAGAATATACACTTTTTTCAGTTGAAATCTTGCAAGGCAAGAAACAAACAATAGAGGCAATACAATTTTCTTTTTAAAACTGTATGATTTAAAACCTCAGCAGTAACAAAGCAACAGTATGAAATCCAATGGGCCCAATAAAACATATCAAATTAAAAACCAGCTAGGCAACATGTAGAAAAATCTGGGAAATTTTTTTCACAAGGTATATGCCCAGCACTCAGATTTTTAAAATTGCACTCTGCATTGCTGGTGGGAGGCTTACATTCCCCAATGGCCCTACTACTAAATGACCCTGCCCCAAACTCCTGCAGCACACTCATGGACCATTCATGACACACTGGCCGAAAATCACTGCTTTAACTTCTTGCTTTTTTCTCTCAAATGGATGGATAGCACAACTTGGTTGGCAACCTTCATTGAAAGACTATGGTATAAGCCAGGGGTGCTCACACTTTTTTGGCTCGAGAGCTACTTTGAAACCCAGCAAGGCCCGGAGATCTACCAGGGGGGAAGGAAGCGTCTGACAGACACCCCCTTTAATGTATGGAGCCCCTGGTGGAGTCTAGTCAGTTTCGTCAGTTTTGTTGCTGCATGCCTGAAGAGCAGCTAAAGTGTCAGTTTCAGTGTCAGTTTAGCTAAATATGTCAGTTTCGTCTAGTCACTAGACGAAACTGACATATTAGCAGTTTGGAGAGACAGGGCTCCGTGATCTACTCATTTTGCCTTGCGATCTACCGGTAGATCGCAATCCACCTATTGAGCACCCCTGGTATAAGCCTACAGCAGCCAGTATTCCCAGGCGGTCTCCCATCCAAGTACTAACCAGACCTGACCCTGCTTAGCTTCCAAGATCATCGGGCATCTGCAGGGGAACAGTTGCTGCAACCCTATAGCACAACTTAATCTCAGGTCATGTTTGAACTGCTGCTGGGTCCCCCCCCCCTACAGTTGGATTCCATCCTTGTACCTCATAGCTCTGCCCCAGAACCAAATTTTATTCCCTATTTTCCCACGGATATGCAGTCTGGTAACATCACCTGGTCCTAGCTAAAAAATGCTTCTGACCTGGCAATCATAATAAGGTGCCAAAACTGAAAAAAATACTCCCTGGTTGCTCATGGTGGACCCAACTTCACAAGGCAAACTTGGAGAATGACCACTGAAGATGAGCAGAGCGTTCAGGCACACTCATGCAAGGGAATGTGGTCGTGGTGAACTAACTACAGGGGGTCCCCCGTATCTGCAGTTTCAGTTAACCGCGGATCGGGTTCATGGGACACCCCATGTATGACCCATCCGGAGGCAGGGGAGCTCCTCCTCACCTCCGGAGGGTTTTCTGAGTCCAGCAGAGGCCATACATCTGCCCATGGCCTCGGCCAGGCTCAGAATGACCCTAAGGAGTTTTTTAAAAAGCAACTTCCGGTTTTTCATGAATGCCTTATAAGGCATTCACCTTGTTTTACTCCCTACAGTCATTCCGAGCCCAGCAGAGGCCATGGGTGGATGCATACTGCCTCTGCTGGGCTCAGAAAATCATCTGGAGACAAGGGGAGAGCTCCCCTCACCTCTGGAGGGTGGGGGGAGGCATCCCCCATATCCATGGATTCACGGCTCTGCAAAAGATTCACCAGGCTACTACTAGCTGCTAGGGGCCCTGTGGCAATGTTTGACACATTGGCCCTGCACCCACCCCAATAGTGTCTTGGGCGCTACTGGTGACACTGAGAAAGAGCATTCAGGAATCAGCCCAGCAGGGTGGGCCCTCTGACAGCCATGGGTCCACAGTCAGTACTCAGCCCAACACCCTCCCTGTCCAGGACAAATCCAGCCAGGTCCCAAGCCAAATGGCAAAAGCAGCTCAAGGAAGCCTCTCAACACACAAATAGATCTTTTAAAGTAATGTTTAACAAGGGCACCAGAAGCAGCATTTAGTGTTCTCCGTGCCAAAGAAAACCAACTCTTAGCTCCCCATCGTTTAAGAAAAGGGAAAGAAAGTAGTATATAACCACAAAATGAGGTGCTCACAGTTTGCAGAAAAAAATATCCAGAGTGGTGCCTGGCCATTCACTACAGAAATGTGTGTGTGTGGGGGGGGGGGGATTCCTTCCTATGACATTCAAATCCCATGGATGAGGAAAACCTAGTGGGGCGGGGGGGGAGGGAGAGAGATGTTCCTAAAGGAGTCCTCTTTCCCCTGATATTAATGAGCCCCAGCCACGCCATAATGTCATCTGAATTTCTTGGGGAAAGGAAACCTGGGAAAGGGAATTTCACTGCCTTCATCCACTCCCGTAACAGGAAGAGAGTGGATTTCCATGGCATAGATTTGAGACCTGGATAACACAATAAATTTAGCTGCAGATCTGTGAAAGTCTCATCTTCAAAACAGTGTTCATTCAGGTTTCACCTGGTTGTCAGACTAGATAGCCCTTTCTAAGAAGGCAAGGGACAGAAAGGAGCAGGGAGGGGGTTTGCCCCTACCTTAAGAGATGATGTGAATGGAGGCTAGACACAGGGCTTTTTTGTGGGAGTGTCCCTTCTATGGAATGACCTCCCCAGGAAGGCTTCACTGGCACTGTCTTTGTTATGTATCAGCTGCCAATCCAAAATGTTTTATTAGCCCAAGCCTTTTCACGATCAATAATCAAGATCCTGTTTTGTCTCATACTGAGTTGTATCCTTAAAAGTGCACATGGAACTAGGGCACCATATTGCACTCTTCCACATGGAGTTACACAAGTAAGATACTGAGCCATAAAGAATTTAGCATTTCAAGCACCAGTGACACGCTGTGCAAAATACTGTGGAACATAATGCACACACTCAAAGCTTGGTCAGATTCCACTCTCTCCCTTGCATGGAAGTTCCTTTATGCACTTTCCTGGGAGTAAGCCTCGCTGAATTCAACAGCACTTACTTCTGACTAGATATGTATAGGATTGTGCAGTTGGGACACAACTCACTGTTTTTGCTTGATTACTGCTATTTTGATATGTGTTTTTACCTTCAGAAGCATTTGTACTTAACAGTGGATTCTTATTTACTGTTTTAATGCTTTGTAAGCCACCTTTTCTCACACTGTCAGACAGAGTATAAATTAACTAAACTAACTAAACAAAGGCCCTCCAATTCATATGAATTTTACAACTGTGGCTTAAATTAAATAGCTTAAAGGGAGCATCAGGGATGATGGAAAATGTCTGTCTGCACTAGCATTACTAGGGTTTGCATCACCCAACGCAGGAGGCCAGTGCGTCACCCTTATGATGGACCTCCTCCTATGCAGTGGGCAGGGCAATGCCCTAGGGAGTGGGCATTGTGGGCATGGTGATGTACCATCATCCCAAAACCATCATCCTGCTGGTTTTTTGGCTATGACTTTTGATAGAATAGAGTTATTTCAATGTGGTTTGTTTCACTGCATTCTGCATGAAATTACACATTGATTGCTATATAACATGATGGTATTAACTACTGCCCATACACAAAATGTTTTGGATGTGAATACACACTGGTCTCTACATTCAGCTGCAGCCAGCCAGTTCTGGAGTTATTCACCATGGCTATCTGACCAGGCTTGCTATCACTTCCATGTCTACAACACCAGATACACGCAAAAATGCAGTCGCAAATACACTCTGCATAGAAATCCAGAGTCATGTCCACATGGGCGCCCTCAAAGATATTCCAGACCACCCCTGAGTGCTTAGCTTTCATTAAAAATAAATAAAAATTTACTCTCTAGCTCTTTTAAATGTGGAGATGTAAAGCAAAGCACATGGGTGATATTCTATTACTCATTAAAGAGTAATAGACAAATAATACTGTTAAAGACTACCCACTTCTGCCCAGCCCACAGGGGTCCATATTTGATCCCTGTTGCATGTACACAATACTGGGCAGAAACGGCTTAAAGAAAATATTTAAATACCTTTAATATGACGATACTTGTATTTTATCCTCTGGCTGTCCTGCAATGATTTCCCCTGACACCCCCATAAAATGTATGGTTATAGGCCTAGAGGAATCTTTTGCTGTTCATGCACAACACAACGTTTCATGAGCGCCTGTGGGCTGAAGTTAGAACAGTAGGACTGCTGGAGAATCTGCATTACTAGTGCAACATACCTACTGCATGCAGTGGTGAAACTACTAGATCAAGCGGGTTATCAGGTTTACGTGCAAGTGTATTGTCGGTAATTACCATTCCCGTTTTCCAAATCAGGAACTCAAAGGAGAAGGGCCCCACCAGTGGCATCGCTAGGGGTGTGCGGGCCGCACCGGGTGACACGCCCAAGGGGGGTAACATGCTAAAATCGCAGCTTTAGGAGCTACCCTGTCATACCATACACCGTTGGATGCGGAATGTCCAGCAGAATGCAGTGCAAACAACAGAATTGAAATAGCTCCTTTCCTTCAAAAGTTATGGCCAAAAGACCGGAAAGAAAAAATGAATGGATCCCTATGGAAAGTGAAAGTGAGCCGTATCGCGTGTTTACTCATGAGTAGGCATACTTGCCATTGTCCATCAGAAAGGGCAGGCTAAGAGGAATCCAACGACACCAAAATGGTCCTGATCCAATGAATACAAACCCCAAAAACACCTGAGAAGGAGGTCCCTCCCTCCCAGCTGCGAGTCTATTGAGCCCTACGGAAAGCGAAGCAGTCTCACGGTCGCGTTTACTTGTGAGTAGGCAGACGTGCCTTGGCTGGTGGTCAGGTCAGGCAAAGGGGAATGTGAGGACACCAGGATGGTCCCGATCCGATGGAACTGGAGCTCAACAAATGCTCCAGAAGGCAGCCTCTCCCCCCCCCCCCAAGGATAAAAAAAAGAGGCTTGAACTGGTCAGGGGAAAGTTTCTTTTTTGCACCTGTAAAGCCAGGTGGGACTTTGTATTGATATGCTTGAAATAGAAGAACTTTAAACTGGGCACTGAAAATCTCACTGATTCTTTTTGGGGGGTTGTTATTGCAGGCAGACTACAGAGTAAGCTCCATTGACCACTATGGGACTTACTTCAGAGTAGACATGCATAGGATTGGGCTCACAGGCTGCAATCCTACCCATACTTTCCTGAGAGTAAGCCCCATTGACCACAATAGGACATACTTCAGAGTAGATTCACTTGGTGGAAAAGGACTGGAATAATTATTTATTATTATTTAAAACTTTATTTAATTATTTCTTTTATTCTAATTTAATTTATAATTATTTATTTTAATTTGTTTGATGATGTCACTTCTGGCCATGACATCACTTCCAATGGGTCCTGGACAGATTGTCATTCTAAAAAGTGGGTCCTGGTGCTAAAAGTTTGAGAACTGCTGCAATGAGGTGTTAGTAAGTTGACATGGGTGTGTGTGACTCTACAAGTTTTCAAAATCACTAAAATCAGAGTTTGGAGGAATAATACCATTGTGTTATATATGAATCAATGCGTGATTTCATGCAGAATGCAATGAAACAAACCACATTGAAATATCTGTGTTCTAACAAAAGGTACAGCCAAAAAAACAGTGGGGGTGGGGCGATGGTACATCACCACGCCCACCACCTGGGGTGTTGCCCCGCCCACTGCATGGGGTGATGTGCAGACCTCCCGCACCAGGTGACGCAAATCTTAGTGACTTCACTGGGCCCCACAATTAATTAATGGTAATGGTAGGGTTCAAGTCTAATATTGCTTTAGCCCCCAAGTATTCCTCTCTGTGACGAATCAGGACTCAATAAGAAATCACATATGAAAATGTACCCAGGACTGGTTTTTAAGACACCATGCCCCGCATGCTATAGTGATAAGTCACTTGCTACAGCCATTTGGATATTTCTGGACAGGTCAAAAGCAAGCCCTGTATTTACCAGCATGTTAATTCAAAACCTAGACTTTTAAAATAGCCCAGGGTTATTTATAGGATTTCTGCCCACTCTAGCCCTCCTCATGTGCTTTTAGACTTGACGTCAGAGAAGTTATTTATGTAGACGTGAGTGAACGAGATAGACCATCAGAGCCTTTTCGTCCACCACACACCCATCTCTGCAGGGGTGGCCTTTGGAATCCCATCAGGAGAGAGGGTCACAGTACCAGGAGAGGAGGCAGAGCACATAGCAGTGCTTGCACCCCACCCTGAGGCCTTGGCTTTCATCTCAGCATGACAGTTACGCCAAGGTTTCCCTTTTTAAACCATACTAACCCAGCTGGAAAGCAGATGGAGCAAGTCACCGCTGAGTGTCTGTGTGTGTTTCAAAAAACAGTAACAGCATAATTATGCAAAGGAAGAAGATAAAAGGACAAAGAAAAAATAAGAACTGAACTGAAGACTACCGATTTTGCTTTGATATCTTTCCATGCTGCCTTCTCAAGTTCTTAAAACTTTGAAAGGGCCTTCCAAGAGGTTTCTTGCCCCCTAATGGGACAAATGCTCAGTTGTTACTTCTTGCAAGGAATTCCAGACTTCTTGAGAGGCAAGACTTCTGACATCATTCTATCTCAAGAAAGACATAGTGGAAATGGAAAAGGTGCAAAAGAGAGCGACTAAGATGATTACGGGGCTGGGGCACCTTCCTTATGAGGAAAGGCTACGGCGTTTGGGCCTCTTCAGCCTAGAAAAGAGACGCTTGAGGGGGGACATGATTGAGACATACAAAATTATGCAGGGGATGGACAGAGTGGATAGGGAGATGCTCTTTACACTCTCACATAATACCAGAACCAGGGGACATCCACTAAAATTGAGTGTTGGGCGGGTTAGGACAGACAAAAGAAAATATTTCTTTACTCAGCGCGTGGTCGGTCTGTGGAACTCCTTGCCACAGGATGTGGTGCTGGCGTCTAGCCTAGATGCCTTTAAAAGGGGATTGGACGAGTTTCTGGAGGAAAAATCCATTATGGGGTACAAGCCATGATGTGTATGCGCAACCTCCTGATTTTAGAAATGGGTTAAGTCAGAATGCCAGATGTAGGGGAGGGCACCAGGATGAGGTCTCTTGTTATCTGGTGTGCTCCCTGGGGCATTTGGTGGGCCGCTGTGAGATACAGGAAGCTGGACTAGATGGGCCTATGGCCTGATCCAGTGGGGCTGTTCTTATGTTCTTATGTTCTTATGCCCATGCTGAAACTTTGCATACAGAACAGTACCATTCTTTTGTCTGGTTTATGTAGCTGCTGAAGCCATGACCATTTCACAGTATGTGGTTGCACGAATGTCATGAAAATCTATTATACACTGTAACACAGCCATTTTCAACCACTGTGCCATGGCACGCTGGTGGGCCACGAGTAGGCTGCAGGTGTGCCACAGGGGTTTGGGGAGAGTCATTTATTAGTAGGGCCATTGGGGGATGTGAGCGCCCGACCAACAGCATGGTGTGCCTTGTCAATTGTAAAAAAAAACAAAACTGATGCTGTGCCTTGACAATTTAATACCTTGTCAGTGTGCTGAGAGATGAAAAAGGTTATAAATCACCACTGTAACATCTACAGCAAAGAGTAAAATGACACCTGGTTTATTCAATTGTATAAACCTAACAAAGATTTTATGCCTCTTGGATTTGGGAACAGGAATCTCTTCTCATTGTTTGTAAATCACCAAGCACACAATCCGAGGCGTCACTAGGGTTTGTGTCACCTGGTGCAAAAACTCACTCTCTCACCCCAATGATGGACCTCATCCCATACCAGACCATACAGAATTACAGTATCATAAGCACATCCTAAATGCAGTGGCATCACTAGGTTGGCGTAACCACTATTAACTTTATTTATTTGAATATATAACAGTACAGGTCACCCAACAAATCAATAACTAACAAAAAACCGGTGTCCAACTTTGATACACCACTGAATAAGAATTCTAGTATTAGCTTCGATACATGGAAATGAGAGCTGACCCCTACTAATACCTGACTGGTTTCCTATCATGTCATAAAAACACTTCATTGGCTCTCAGAACAGTCACATTGGTCGGTTTTGAGTTAAAGAAATTCACTTTTTGTTACATAAGGCAGCTGTGTTTTTTTTCTGATTTATTGGCCATAACATTTGATAGAATACAGATAATTCAACACAGTGTATTCATTACATTCTGCATGAAATTACCCCTCCAATGATATATAACATGATGGTATTATTCGTAAATACAAATTTTCCAAAAGGTTTCTAGCGGCTTTTTTTTGGTGTTCTTTCTGTGTCTTTTTAGACTGAAGTTTTTTGAGACAGAGCATCATTTATTTATCTAGTTACGTAAACTGCTTTGTCAACTGTATATAAATATTCTTGCTAAATACCATCACCACCAGCCGCAAGACAGGCAATGGAAACCTTTCTTAGCAAAGATGAGCATGAAGTGCCAGTCAACACCACCAAAGAACCACAGCAACATTACTTAACTCATTCTTTCCCCCAAAGACTGACTGAACACAGGATGGTCCTGCCTAGAAATGCCAGGGACTGAACCAGAGATCTTCCTTATGCAATGCGCTACAGTCCCTCTCCAATGATTCACTCCCATTCTATTGTCCCAGGAGAAAAGGGGCGATTTGTGTCCCTGCCCTTGTTCTGGGAATCCTTGGTGAAGAAGGAGAGAGAGCTGGGGTGTGGTCTCAGAGTCAGTTGCCTTTACCCTTCCCATACTTCTTTGTGCAAGCTTCTTTGTTACAACAGTGAAGCAGGAGTTCCTGGTGGCTCTTTGCATCCAGAGACAGGGAAGCCACAAGGACTCAAGCGTCATGTACTATGCAGTCACCCTTCTTTCTGTACTATGGGAGTCCATGGTCCCACGGTTGGCTGTTTTAGCACAGTGGTTCCTTTTGTGCAGTGCATCCCTTCACTTGCCCTTCATAATGGTTTTTCCATCTTTTAAGTTCACAGTCTTTGATCTCTCCTTCCTCAGACTTCTGCAACCTATATCTGGTCCAGGAGTGGTCTCCAAAATCCTGTCCTGGTGACTTGCTCATGGCATCCAAACTGGACCCCAGGTAACCAGGCTGGGGTCAAACCATAGTCTCAGATTCTGGTTCATTATGTACTATGTTAAAGTTTCAGATTTGGCCTTGTTATGGGATCTGGAAGAAGCCACCGCTTCTTGCATCTGGACACGCTGCAACACTGAGGGCCAGTTAAAACTGAAAGCACAAAGCTTTCCTTCTTTCATGTATGAGAGGAAGAGAGAGGAATACCCAAGACTTGGGTTTCTTTAGGCATGTTCTCTTAGCGGGAAACATCTGACTCAGGCCAATATGTATTTCCATATTCTCCCCAGGAGAATAAGTGTCAGCCACTAAAAAAGCATTGATAATTGGCTGTTCACAATTCATTACATCATCAATTCATTACATTTTTGTGCCACAACCCCAATAAAAAGTATGAGACTGGGGACCTAGTGCTGATCCCCACCCCAAGACCTGACCTGCCCAACCTTGTCCCATTTCCTCCTGCCTCCTACCCTGTGAGGTAGCAGCCTGAGCAGGCCTGGCCCAAGGAGCTGCAAGGAAAGACAGCGAGAAGTGGCAGTGCAGAATTGTATCAAAAACTATCAATGTTTCGTTAAAGCAGTAGCATTACTGGATTGGCTCCAAGCCTGGTCTTGCACAGGCTTTGAAAGGCTGTCACGACCTCCCAAATAAGTCTTCGCAACCCCAATGGGGTCGTGACCCACAGATTGAAGAACACTGCATTACACTCATATGACAGAACAGAACCCTCCTACTATACCCGACATGCTAAAAATGTGTGCCCTTTAAGAGCTACACAAGGGATGGCTAACCAACCCTAGGTAAGGCAACCTTTCCTTGAATTTCACCACCACCACCATTTAATGTCTACCACCAGTCAATGCTCAGGTATCTAAAGGTGATGAGGACACTCTCCATGGATAGGGAAGAGTCACATGGCAATCACCTTGGTAACCATTACAGCAGAGACCTAGGTAGAAAGAAACACAAGGAAAGAGCCGGAAAGTGGATAATGTATAGAGACTGATCCACAGTGGGAAACTAATACAATTGTGTCACAACAAAAAAAAAAAGGTACAATGAATTGACTTTAAGATGCCATCAGACCACAAACTCACTTTAGGCACTTCCCATCTGGGCCTAACTAACTTCATTCAGACCGAGCTGTGACGTGTACATTAAAGAAAGGGATATGCATAAAGCTTTGCAACACAGAAACAAATGCACCCTCTTTGCATAGTGGTTACTGTGCAGCATTTAATGAGGACGTCTGCACAGCTCATCCTTTAAGATCTGAAAGGATGGGTGGGAAAATGGAGCGCTTAACTCTTCAATTTTGCAACCCAGGAAGAGAAGAGAGAGAAAAGTTATTCTTTTATTTCTACAATGAGTCCTGGCAAGTTTCTGTATTGAGTAGAAGCTATGGCCCCAAGCAGCTCAGCACCAGAGACAGAGCACCCCTCCTTATCCGATGGTGCACTGCACCAAATGGTGTGCTACTGGGTAGTGGGGAGTCAGCAACAGGTGCAAAGAGCTGCTGTAGCTCCCATTCCTTCCCCTGCACTCACATGATTTGAAAAGGAGGAATTTAGCAGAAGAGCAAGAGTGGCAGAGAGGAGAATGATGGGCCAGAGAGTCTCCCAGGAGATACTCTAGCCCACTGCTCTCCTCTGCTTCCCATTTCCTCTTCCTTTTCAAATTCAGAGGGCATGGGAGGTTATGGTGGATGATGATGGCACTGATAGGATGATGGTCCTATCCCAACTAACCTGCTGCCTAAGACAACTGCATCAATCTGCCTCATGGACCAGCCAGCCCACTCTACGGTCTTTGCTGTAGAGGACTGTACTGGCCCTAATCCCAGACCTGTGAGAGGAATGCCCTTTGTACATAGAGTCACTCTTTATTATCACTTATATGTTCTATGGGTAGACCTAGACCTAAAAGCAACTTCCCAGATTCAGTTTTGCATCAAATTACAATCTATAAATATGCAAAATTTGGTGCATTCTGGACCACACTCTACTTCTGAAAAAGGGAAGAGTCAAGGCCATACAGCATACTTGGAGGACACATTCTCTAACCTGGAAGTTGCGTCTCTTAGCCCTAAATGTGTAAGAGACACCATGATGTTGCTAGTGAAGCACTCTGTCCATATTCAGCGAGACACTATTTATTTCATTCTCGCTCAAATTATTCAGTGATAAGCCCTAGGATTGAAAATAGGTTCCAGGGAATAGTCCTGGCTTAAAGACAGCCCTGCATCTGGATCACAGAAGTAGATGGTGCCTGAAACACATCACAGAAACCTAGAAAATAGCTTCTCTTGACAATTATCTCCAGCACCTGACAAAAGTCAAGTTACTTAACTTGCACATTAAAGAAAACTGAAACTGGACCACCTGTTACCCTTGAAGGTGTTTCCCATGCTCTCAGTGTGTTGCTTGATATAATTTCCCATACCAAATTGTTCCTTTTCCTACGTGACCTCTATCAGGATAGTTAAGTCCAGGGCCCCTTCTACAGGACACAGACGTAGCGCAGACCGGTGAAGGCTTTTTCCAGGTTGGCCGCAGGCACCATATGGCTTGCACCCTAAATGGTATTTACTTTCTAGAAAAACAAATCCCAGAGAAGTAGCTCTGTTGCAGTTAAAACAACAAAGAGCCGTATGGCACCTTATGGACTGACAGATTTATTGTGGCTTAATAAGCTTATGCCACAATAAATCTATTAGTCCTTAAGGTGTCACAAGACTCTTTGTTGTTATTTCTATAAATAACATAGTCTTGGTCTTAAACCTGCCTTCAATTCTCTGTAGTGGAAGACCTGCCCCAAATCCTATATGGGGGGGGGGGGAGACAGTGCAGTAGACCATGTTACAATATACAGACTGTGGATTATTGACGTGGCCTTACATTTAATTTCTGGAAGATGGAAAGAACAGCAACCAACCTCATTTATTATTTTAAAAGAAACCACAATAAAATTGTGAAATAATTTGTATATTAAAAATGCTCCATAAAAGATCAGCCATTTTTATTACTCCATGGCTTAAAAGGTCACTCAGCACATGCCCAGAGGTATTAAGATATTATTTCCCCCTTTACGTGCCTGCGCCCCAACACTGAAACCAGATTCTAGAGCCAAGGATTAATTTCAGAATTAAAAAACATCCCAAATTCTACCAAATATGGCTTGCATTTTGGCATCACAAATATGTGCTTTTTAATATTGCTGTTGCAAAACCCCTCATCCTCCCCCAGCACTCACGTTACAACATGGAATGCATAGTAGTAACAATGAGAAATTATTTTTTACAAGAAAAAAAACACAATGTAAGTATCACAGGCAGGAAAACTCCAGTATGTAATGGTTAGTATCTGAAAGGGAAAAGCAATGAAACTCAAGCCCCTCTCTGAGTGCACACCTTCTGAATTGGAAGGCCGGTCTACTAATCTTAGATGCACAACACCAGCAAGCTGTGGCTACTCAGTGGCAAGAAAAAGGACATGCTCTGAGTCACTTCATTAGGGAGCTGGTGTACAACAGCATCCAAGAGCATAAACTAGGAGTTGCTGCAAGTCCCCAACAAAAACCTCAGCTCAGTTATGGACTTCCTGTTAAGACTTCCAGAGACACCCATCCCATCCACAAGGTAGAGATAATACCAAACCATACAGGATTGCTGAAAGGAGCAAAAGTTAATGAAGTTGTTTTGACAGGAAGAGCACTGAAACGGCAAGCTCTACCATACTGTTTCAGGATTTCTACCACTTTGTTCTGCTGCATGCCTGGACCAGGCAACTATTTCACGTGTTCAAGCCCGGTGAGCCTCTCTTATACTGGTGTTGATTATACTGGTGTTGATTAAGCCACGCTGTCATGTGCAGATCTAGACTGCACCAACAGCCTGTTATATACAGGAGAAAACACGTCCCGTAACTGTTAAATAGGTCCAGCGGGAGGATATGCAATTTGGGGCTGTTAATAGCAAGCGGCACTTTTCAACAGTGAGGAAAAAAAGCAAGCATCATAATATTATTAACAGCACTAGAGGAAGTGCTGACGCTGCCCCCCCCATTTGTTACATAACAAAGTGGGGAGGTCTGAAGAAAGAGTAAAGGAAGGGAGCAGAACCCCCACTTCACCTTAAGAAGTATCTAAACATTCCATTTAAAGCCCACAGGGTGCATCTGCGGCAGCCCGGCTGCAGCCTTCACAAAGCCGAAAAGGGGCCTGATCTCAGTTGGGGCTGAAGTAGCCAGAAATGTGGCGTTGCTATGGAGACTGTTAAACTGCCATCTTGCACTTCGGCATTTGTTGATAGCTTTTAAATACGGGTATTAAAGTGATTCAAATGGAAACCCAGCACGCAGAGGGGAAACAAGGCCAAGGTCCAATGCTTTGAACTGAGCAGAGGCTCAGCCCTGGAACATGCGCAGGAGTAAAAGAGATTTCCTCCACACATGTGCAAAGTGCCAGGATGATGTGGCTACCAGGCAGAGTTTGAGCTGCAGGCCTCCTCAAGAAAATCATGCTCTACATAGGCCCTCACATCGATCTGTTGAATGGAATATTCTTAACATGAAAGTGTGAATGGATTCTTCAAGAAACAGTTATTTCATAATCCATCAACTGTGTTAACTACGTCCAACTTCTGAAAGCCCAAATACATTATTCAAAATTTTTTACACGTACACTTCTGCATAATGTAGATAACACACATTGTATTGTCTTGTGCCATTAATGTGGGAATCAAAAAGCAGGATAAGCTTTTTAATATGTAAATCTGAGCTGAAAGCAGTCTTGACTCATTGGCAGAATATCTGTGACTGAGGCTGAAATGACCCAGAAAGCATTATATAATGTTCCCAAACAATCAGGCCAAAGCAGGAAGGCTCCTCCATACTGGATATTTTCTCAGTTGGTTAGCTGGATGGATGAGGCCTTTAGAACCTGGTTGCTAGTCTCATGAGACTGAGGTAAACATAGGATTACCATACATCCCAGTTTGACTGGAATTGTCCTGATATAGCAACACAGTTCCTGTGTCCTACCCGGTTTGAAATTCTGTCCTGGTTTGCCTTGGGCACTGTTAAAAGCAACCTTTTTCAGCCTTTTTCAGCCCACGGCACACTGACAAGGCACTAAAATTGTCAAGGCGCACTACAGTTTTTTACTTACATTAAATTACTACATTACAATTAACCATAAATTAATAAAGTTAATACAATTAAATCATTACATAACAAAAAAAAATTCACAAGAAGCTTGGAGAGGGAAGTATATGTGGTTTCTGAAAAGGAGGAAAAATGTTTTGAAGTCATTGAAAACATTGAAAAATGTTAAGAGGAGAGAGAAGTGCCAATTGCCTGCTTGTGTATTTGAGAAACAAGAGTGCAACCAGAAGCCCAATCCTATGCATGCCTACTCAGAAGTAAGCCCCATTATAGCCAATGGGGCTTACTCCCAGGAAAGTGTGGATGGGATAGCAGCCCCAGAGCCCAATCCTATGCATGCCTGCTCAGTAGTAAGCCCTGTTAGAGTCAATAGGCTTATTCCCAGGTAAGTGTGGATAGGATTGAGGCCCAGTGTCCTTCCTCTAAAAGCCCCAAAGTGCAGGGAGGGTCGCTTTGGGGAGTTGCAAGCAAACTGGCAAGGAAAAGGGACTTTCAGGGACCCTTTTCAGCCAGCCAGTGCTTAGGTTGGGGGCCTCAGCAGACTTGCCTACTATGTACCACATAGCCCGCTTCTGTGTCCCTCTTCTCACTCACTTCGCAGCTCCCACCTCCTGGCTCCTCCAGTCTTCTCTGGTTGCCCAATCAGCATGCAGGCTGGCAACAACCGCCTTCGTGCCCAACCCTATGCATGTCTACTCAGAAGTAGGTCCCATAATAGCCAATGGTGCTTACTCCCAGGAAAGTGAGGGTAAGATTGCAGCCTGAGTTGTGCGCAGTCGCAGGAAAAAGCTCCAAGTGGACTCCTCAGCTGCTGTGTGGGATGCAAAGCAGCCCCAACCAGCCCCTTCACAGGCTGCTCCCTTCCTTGTGCTGCCTGCCAGGTGAGGCTCAAAGCAGCCGCTTCTCCCGCAGGCGGGCGCGCTGCTGCCGCCTGCCTCCTCTGATCCCGCGGCACACCTGAGGCAGCCTCGTGGCACACCACTGTGCCGCGGGACAGCAGTTGAAAAACACTGGTTTAAAGAGAGGTGCCAAACAGAGAGGCACCAAAACGGCAATAGAGAGAACAGGCACATTGTTAGATGAGCATGAGCATCAGAGAGATGACGAAGGAGACGAGGAAGAAGCTGCAGGGGAGGATTGGGGCCCAGGTGCATTCAAAGGTACACATGCATTTGTGTTTCACGTGGCGCACCAGGGGGGCCAAGGCACTGCAGCCTCCCAGTGCAATGCTACTTGCTCTTACCCATTCATCCCCATCAGGAGCCCTCCCAGATAAGTGTGCACAGGACTGGCACCTGCCACCTTATAAAGAAGATAGTTTCCCCCCCCCCCCACCGAAGCCACTCCATGTTTCTCCATCTTGTGTCTCCCTTCAGAGTCGCCAGTCTGCTTGAGTCCTTCTTTGACTCTCCCCCCTGCCCAGCAGTTCTGAGGGAGATGTGGGAAGGGGGCAGGAGAAGTGCCACAGCTTGGAGCTTGGCATTGCCCAAGACAGGTCAGCGCTCATTTGGCACAGAAACCAAATGCCTCCCTCCCAAGTGACAAGAGGTAAGGTGGGTGCCATACCCCAGTGATGGGGGCACCTCTGGCCATTTCCATCCCTGGAACACAGTTGCCTTCTGCTCTTACCTTGCTTGCTGCCTGCTGACACTCCAGGACCAGTACCCTCTTTCCAGCTTGACAACAAGCGGGGGAGGGGCGGAGGGATAGCTGTGAGCAACTTCTAGCAGACCCCGATAGAAATGCACCCGCAGCCCTAAGAGCAGACAGTACCCTTCCCTTCCTAAATGTGCCGGCCCCCCAACCCCCTCTTACTCACTTGGTAGAACAGTGTTGCCTCCCCCATCTCACCCTCTCTGCAGTCTGCTTTCTAAATGAATTCATTCACAGCTCAATCCTATGAATGTCTTCTCAGAAGTAAGTCTCATTATAGTCAATGGGGCTTACTCCTATGGAAGTGCGAACAGGATTGCAGCCTTGGTGGAACATCTCCCCTTTTCTTCCAGTTTGAACTCTAAAAATTATGGTAAATCTAGGCAAACATTTCACAAGCTTTCAAGGCAAGGAACACAGAGATCCCAGGGGAATAGTGCTAACTTAAAACTAGACCCCTTTCCCTTCACTAATTAACCCTAAGGAGACCCCTTTGGGTTCTGAACCCTAAGTAGTAATTGAACAAACCATTCTCAAAAATTTCCTCCATGAGGACTAGAAACTTGCTTTAAAATGTTTTTATTTTTACACACACCAAGAGATATACAGAGAGAGACAGTGTGTGCATGTGTGTCAAGATGATTAGGGCGTCGAATTTTTCTTTTTGCCCGATTCCTTCCTCTATGTTTGAATGATGCATGTGAAGAGTTGATGGAATCCTGTGCCAGACAGTTAAATCAATGAGCACAAAAAGGAAATAGCTACAAAAGAGCTTAATGACTGCAACCAATTAAGTTTTACAGCAATACTTTCCAACCGTGGATTGTAATAAAGAACATTAGATTATGCAACAGACAGAATGTATTGCATGCATTGTACTCCATTTGTGTACTCCAGGATTTGTGTACTCCAGGCTCTCTCAGAGCCAAGCTGCAGAAACTCCTCAACAGTCACACTGTGTGGGTTTATGAATGCCAAAAGAAACCCAAGTACTGTATCCTTTCCCCTTCCCCATTTTGACACAACTAGCTCCCTTGGCAGCATCAGTACAGTATACTAGTGGGAACTTCTTGCTGCTTGGTCAACTCTCCTGACCTTGGTTCAGTATATCTATGTGCAGCGCTATCAGAAATCTGCTTGCACCATCTTTCTGGCAATTCAAGTTTCTTCACCTCACTTCTGTTTATCAGCTATTGGGCTGCAGTGTGTTTTTATCCCCCCTCCCCCAATACCACAGCTGCTGTTCCTCAGTCCTCAAATTCCTCAAACTGTAGCCTTGTTCAGACATTACCTTCACAAGGATAATGGAACCATGTGGTTAGTGAAGGGGCAATGAAAACCCTGCACTGACATGCTCTCAAAACCCCTCTCCAGTCCTTCATCTCATGGGGAGGGTAGGTCAAAGATCCCTCCACTGTAACATTTAACAAAAATGTAGTTCACACTGGGGTGGGGCTTTGAGATCACACCCTTGCCATCTCCCCCACACACATGTTCATCACCCAATTTCACTTTCACACACCCATCATAGACAAGGTTGTCTAACTGGAGACCAAGAGGGTGGGGTCTGGACAAATGCATATCAGATGGAGCTGGTCTCCAGGACCCTGCATTCCCCAAGCCTAAACAAAAGCCCACTCCAAGGCACAGCTGCCTGCAACTCACCCTGAGGAGGAGAATTTGCCCCTTCACAGACCTCAAGGCTGAGGACTTGGACTCTTCAGGGAGAAACCTGCCACTTCAACATCTGCTCTGAGGATGCTCATTCTCCTATCTTGGGCTCATTGTCCCAGCTAACACAATGGAGAAGCTACATAGAAGGCAACATCAACACAGTGCACATCCAAGGCTTTTGTCGGCAGGGATATGATTTAGACCCTCAGCAGGTCTGCATCACTATTTAGAAACTCCATTGGGATCTGGCTACTCTCAAAGCAATGTCTCTCTTAACTGGAAGTTCACCTAGGTCCTGCAGAACTTGGCGTTGCTCCAATTCCTGAAACCAATTCCTAGGGCATTAAAACCAGCATTTCTCAACATTTCTCCAACACCATACCATTTTGCATGGTCCACCCATTGGAAGTATCACCAAAGTAACTGGCGATGATTGGATTGGCTATAATGCCTGTTACTTCTAGACTGGGAGGCCAGACCTGATGCAAAAACACAGGTTAAGAGGTTGAATATGGATGAGAGGGCTTTTTCAAGCATATGAAGAATGCTGGAGTTCTGCCTGCTGAGCCTCCCACCACTGTTTGTCACACTGCATTGCTGGTCTTGCTGCCAAGTGATGGGGCTCCCACAGGCACCACTGCGCACCAGCCCAAGTACCACCGGTGGCACAAATATCAGTTGTTGAAAAACCCTGTTCCAGACCAAAGCTCTAGACTCTCTTCCAGTGTTTCTCAACCTTTGCCCTCAGCTGTACCACTTCACATGGTCCATCTATTTGAAGTACCACTGGAAGTAACTGATGATGACATCATCACCAGTTACTTTTGAGCTGAGAAGCCAGATGCAACACAATAAGCATCAATAAAAGGCTCAGGGTGGACAGGAGGGTTTTTTTGAGCGAGGAAAAGCATGCTTTGGAGCTCTATCTGCCAAGCCTCTATCTGGTCTTGCTGCCAGGCAGCAGGTCTCCAGGGGTCCCTCAAGTATCATCAGACATCACTTCAAGTATCACTGGTGGTACCAATACTAGTGGTTGAGAAACACTGCTCTATTCCTCTGCCTAAGTATTGGATGTTTTTTACTTGCTGAAGTCACACTATACTTTTTTTTTTAAGCTTCAGTCAGTGGGGACAACTTCACAATTAGGATATGTTTTGCATCTTGTTGTCAGCTGCCTTGTGCATCCTATGAGTAAAAGCAGGGTATAAGTACTTTTAGTAAGTAGTATGAATGATATGGGGCTGTCCAAGCAGAATTCTAAACAGGCAGAATCTTCTGGAAGTTGCTCCTAGGGTCAATTTACTTTTGGAAAGGCACGCATCAGTCTTAAGCCATTCCTGCCCAACGCTGCATATACGCAACAGGGATCAAATGTGTACATCTGTGGGTTGGGCAAAAATGGATTAAGAAGGGCTACTCTGGACTCACCAAGGTACGCCTTTCTGTCTTGGGTTTATCACTCTCCTGCCCAAAAAACCTATATGCTTCATCCTAACCAACAGTAAAATAGAGGAAATCACGGATCTACCAGTAAGTGTTCCATATAATTAACTGTGCAGTTGTCAGCTGTTAATGCAGCAAAGAACCCCCCATATTGGAAACTAAAGTTCCCATGCCTTTATCAGTCACTCTTTCAAGCGTACATCCAAGGGACATTTTACAAAGCAACAACATTCTGCAGATTCATTCCATACACATCTCCAGACCACTGTGGCAAAAGACCAAGCAAAACAGGCAGCACAGTTGCCACCATCATTGCCACAGCCACCCCACCTCTCCCTCCCAATAACAAATTCTCTTGTCTCACCTACCTGACTCATTCTTGGAGTTCATGTTGTCCTTGTTGGCAGGTGGTTGCTTGCCAAAGGATCAAAAAGGAGAAGGCAGCTGTCTTTACTGAGCTAGGCCAATGGTGGTGTTTACATAGGGGGTGGGGCTGACGGCGAAGATGGTCAGATGCCGTTCTGCCAACGCTGCTGGGACATCCCTTGCGGCAAACGAGGAAATCCTTCTAGAGAACCCTGTGGCACAAGAATACAACAGGTCAGCGAGAGGTCAAGTTTCCTTGCAAGAAGAACTGGCTATCCATGACTGAGCAGTTTCTCTCCTGATCAGCATCAAGCCTCTAAGGAAGAAAGCAGGGATGCCCCATTCCCAAAACTTAATGGCTATAGAGCTCCACTGTCACAGCCAATGTTCTCCTGACACCTTTGGCCCAATAAGCCACAGGGCCAGAAAACACACCTTCATCACATCAGATTTGTTTGGGGACCTACAAGTGGTTGACCCCTAGTTAAAGAAATATGAAGCTGGGCTTTGTATGTCTATAAAGCAGTGGTTCCCAAACTTTTTACAAGCCCTAGAGCAGTGACTGTCAACCTTATTCATCTCATGCCGCATTGAGAAGGTGCTAGAATTGTCAAGGCACACCACATGTTTTTTGACAGTTGACATGGTACACCTCTTTTATGCCTAATAAAGGTTTTGTTGACTGTTGACTGATGGTACACCTCAGTCACGCACTGCTAGCTGGGGACTCGCATCCCCCCAATTTTCCTACTATGACCCTCCTCCAAACTCCCATGGTACACCTGCAGGCCATTCATGGCACACGAACGTGTCACAGAGAAGTGGTTGAAATTCACTGCCCTAGAGGCTGCAGGTTGGTTTTTAAATGCTGTAATTGTGATTGGGCAGCAGTGCTACCTCCTAAGTAGTAGCTTGCTTAACCCTTGATGCACATAGCCTAATCTGCCCTATCAGTTTTGTAAACCACCAAACATTGGGTCACGACACGCTGGTAAGTCCTAGACCCACAGTTTGGGAATTGCTGCTATAAAGCTTTGACATTATGCGAGAACCCAGATCCTGCTTCACTAAGATTTCTATACTGGGAGTGGCTAGTGTAACCCAGAGACTGAGCAAACCAAGATCAGAGGGAGGGGGGGAAATCACCATACATCCCAGGTGGGAAGCATATAACCATGACACTCCTTCACTGCTCACACTTGGAATGCCAAAATATGGATTGCTTTACCTCTGAATCATTTCACTGTAACACAGTCTTTGCCTTGGACATTTCAAGTTTAAAGCCCAGTTAGATCCCCACACCCGCTTTCAGGGCTATCAGGAAGAACTTACACAAATCAGTACCTCTCAATAGCATGGAAATATTGTGATTAAGCCATCTCTGCCCAACGTTTCATATGCAACAGGGACCAAATGTGTACACCTGTGGGTCTGGCAAAAATGGGTTAAGCTTGGTACAAGAATTGCATATATATTTATATGCAATGCTCCATATTATGCTTGAACCCTAGCACCCATTTTCAATGGGGTACAAAAAGGTGCCTCAGCATTCCAAGTATCACAATGAAATCCAAGGTGTGCATTTATTAAATAAATTCCCATTTGAACACTTGGACACCTCCGTTCCAGTTTTACACCAGGCAAGATGCAAAGTATGCTGGATTGGGGGGGGGGTATCTGAAGTATGATTTTTGAATCATATTTTACTACTTACGCTTTCGTTTGCATTTAATAGCTGAAATAAAACTTGAAATAAGCATTCTAAAACAACACAACCAAATATAATTGGGTGGCACCTAGAGACATGTCCATACTGGGGCCTGTCAAGGTCAGAGGTGGGTTCATGGGTAGAACACAACACCAAACTTACTTCCATATCTACAGTATTGCATGGTTCTTATTCTTATTAGTTACTTGCCATCAACTAAATACTGATTTCTACACTGAACTTCTACAGGAGGATTCAATGCTCCACACAGGAATTTTTCCAGAAAGAAAATGTGGAGTGCAAATGCGATATCCTCCTTGAAGACTGAGATTTGGAAATAAAATCTGGAGGTTGTTTTCCCAAATCCTATACCATTCAGCCACTGGAATCTCTTCATCTAATTCGCGCCCCCCCCCCCACACACACACACTATTTAAAGAAACACCCAGAGACAACAACACTACTTAACAAACATCAAATGCATTTCTGAGATTAGCTGATCTGGAATTAGTTAATCTCAAGAGTCTTTAAAATAATCTTATTTCTAAGAGAATACTTTCTGCAAAGTGAACAAACCTGTTCAACAAAGTCTTGCCTGAAGGTACTGAAAGATTTGAGTTCTAATCCTTCCACGTGCTTCAATAACTTCCTCATATGTCAACACTTTGTCACCCTTAACAAAGTTCTCCAACTCATCTGACTTCTTTTCTCTCCATAATGAGATGTCCCCAAGCTATTCTTTACACAAGGAACTTATGAAATTTACACAAGAATCATATGCATAGCAGACTAAGCCTGGACATAGTTTACTGCTGTATTTATAACCATACCACCAGTAGAAGGGAGATGTATATTGCAGTATCTTCCTTACATGGATAGTATAGGATATTGATGTAATTACACTGTAGTCAGTTCTCTTTATATGCAAATTCAATATCTGAGAGGGGCAGAATTGTCATCATCTCTCATCTGCGACTCTGTTCTCTTTATCTGCAAGTACTATGTTGGTGCAGCATCAAACAGGCATTGGTATTGGCCTGTGGAGAATTGTCACATTTGTGTCTGCTTCCAGACTTGCTCCACCATCTTGAAAACCATCTGAGAGACTCCAGCAGAACCTCCACAATTCTAGTGAGGATGAGAGGCCAATGATGTGGGGTCTCTGGAAAGCAACTGAGGGCTGGGACAAGTCCAGGGAAGGAGCCAAGAGACAGGTGAAAGAAGAGGACAGGTGAAGCAATCCCCTCCCCACTGCTGATCTCTGATGTCTTGTTGTTAGGCCATCAACCACCAAAGAGTTGAGGGATAGTCAGCACATAGAAATCACCATCAACATAACCTTCCACACACTGAGGGATATCCAGCATAGAGGAGGAAGGATCAGATGTTGATGAGCCCTCACTATCACCCAGCCCCACAGACTTTAAGTTAAGATTCGGGTTCATAGAGTTCGTACTGTGTATAATGAAGCGGGAACCCTGGAACTGAACCCCACTTTCCCCATAGTCTCAGTGAGTATCTGCTAATTTGGTATCCACTACATTTTCTAGGAACCTAACCCTAGCAGATATAGAGAAATGACTTTATTTGGCAAAAACAAATGATGTTTTTAGTGAGATATAACACAAAAAGAAAGTTAGACTGCTCATTTAGGACAGGATCCTACATTTCAGTCATTCAATCTCTCTCTCTCTCTCTCTCTCTCTCTCACACACACACACACACACACACAACACCATGCCTTATCCATCTTCGTTTTTTTGTTCATTTCGCCCTGCACAAAACCAATTAAACTCAACCAAAACCAAACAATGTTTGATACTGTGTTCACTTGTATGGTCCAACCACAAACTCTCCACTGAACACTGAGATATTTGAAAGAACAGTGATGCTGTCATTGAGGGTGCAATTCTCCATTTCAAATTTTAATACTGACTCCTCCCCCACACCAAGTTTCAAAGGAAGAGGAAACTGCAATGTACTTTGTAGTGAAAGATCTATCTCAAAGGCCAAGCAATGGGAATTCACATTCCTGGACATGTTATCCAGGACACAACTGGCCACTTCAGCCTCAAACTCCACACCTGCTTTCAGGGGGGGTCCGGAATCACAGCACAATGCAGCCTTCTAAAACCTGAGAGTCACAGAACTGGAGGAGCAAAGTTCACTGGCAGGGAGGTTACAGTAAATAAGGGTATAAAGATAGAATGGGGGCAAGGCTGTCAACAGCTTTAAAGATAAGGACAGGCATTTTTTTTTTTCTACTCTATGCAGAAGGGGAAGGGAAGCCAGGATAGAAATCTGAGAAGAGTCAGCCCGTGGTCGGAATGAACGTTCTGGACACAGGTGAGAGGCATCATCAGCTGGTTCTCAGGAAGGACCTTCAAACCCATTTCCTTGGACTGGACAGTAGTTCAATTCATCAGCCAACAAAAGAAGGCTCATTTTGCTTCCCTTGCATTCCTCTTTTGTACAACTCCTCAGGCTACCAAGCCAGCATCCCAACAAGTCACCTCTCTATACAAGTAGAGCTTGTGACAGCAAGCACTCTGCCCCCCCCAATTGTGCAACCCCTCAGAAACTGGGTGAAGTGTGCGTGCTGAGACTATTTTCATTGGAGACCGCACATCCCTAGTCAGAAGTACGACACGGAAATACTTGGGAGGAGTCAAGCAAAAGCTGTGGAGAGCATAACCAAACGGAAAGGGCAGGAAATTTAAACTGCTGTACAAGAGTTAATATCATGATAATGGTTTGAATGTGGGGGGAGATAAGAGAAGGGAATTAAAGATAAAACATCCACAACGGCGTTGCTAAGGGGGGCTGGGGGGGCGTAACGCTGGCCACAGCCACGATAGCAGCAGCCAGCACGCACCATTCCTCAACAACATTGCAAATAAGGTAATGACTTCCAGGGGCTTGGGGGGTGACAGGAGCTTGGCAGGGGCAAACAGGAGGGAAGATTGGGAGGTGGTGGAGCAAGGGGCAACCAACAGCAAGGGACTGCCTTCGCCGTGGCCTCTTGCAAACAGCTCCAGGGTTTTTTTCCTTTAAAGCAGCAGCAGTTAACACAGTCCCATGCCGCTCGTCACCTCTTGCTTGGGGGGGGACAACTGAGGGCTTGGCGGGGCAAACAGGACGGGGCTGAGTTGGGAGCAACAGCAGATTTTTTAATTTTTCAATTTTTTAAAAAAGTGGGTGTGCCATCTGGGGGCATCACTTCTGGGTGTGACACGGGGGCATCATTTTCAATTTGCCCTGGACGCCAGGGTGGCTAGTAAGATCTGGATTCAAGTTCCTCTCAGTCATGAAGCTTGCTTGGTGGCAGTAACTGTCCCAAGATCTCTCAGCCAAATCACATGGTTGCCGGATAAAATGGGAGGAGGAAAGAACCACGTACATCACTCTGGGTGGGATAAATAATAAATAAAATAATACATTCTAAAGACAAAGATCAACAGGGTGGGTTCTGATGGCCATTAGCAGATGTAGAGCAATAAGAAGAGAGGAAGGCTTGGGAGGTAAAATGAACAGTCATTCAAAGGTTATACGCTATAGATTAAGATTATACAGTACATTAGAACCACATGGTAATGAGTCATCCAGGCAGATTGAGATGCAGGACTGGGTGGATGAATGGATAAGGGGCTGGACTGAGTGTTGCTAAAATATACAAGGTACCAAAAGACACAGGATTCAACAAGGTCACTCCAGGATAACACATAAAGAAAAAACAGGGGACTAAGGACTGAACCATGAGGAATCCTAAAGGAGAGAAGGAAGCGTGAAGGTGAGGTTCACTAAGGCAATAAACTGTCTGGACTGTACCACCAGACTGCAGGGTGGGTCGGGTCACATGATTAAATACTTCATACTCAAACATTCCCTTTACATAATAAAGCTAGTATATTAGAGAGAACAGTTCTAGCCTAGTCTTCTCTCCCAATACAGAACCTTGCTGTCAATGCAAAGTAAGTTTGTTTTCGATGATAGAGACCATTTAAACAAGCAAGCCCATATCTGCAATCTGAAGTGGTACAGCTTGAATTGAGAACAACATTTGGCTCTTCCACCACCCTTACAAGACTGGGCAATTTCTAGCCAGGTTTCAATCCTCTGTCTTCTATTTGGGAGGCCTGGTCCTGTTCCCATATGAATGGGGGCTGGTTGTGTTACCCAGTGCTGAGCAAGGTCATTCTACACATGCTTAAAAGGAAGTCCAGGGGAGTTCTAGTTTCAATGACAGCAAGTTACACAGTGCATACAAATGTTTAGCAGCAATCAGACACCCCCCCCCTTTTTAAATGAAAAGCCACTTCAGAATTAAGCAACTGGGGGCAAAATCAGACATGAAGCAGGAAACCTGTGGAAAGATTTTCTGAGTTATGCCAAAATTTGGCCCCCAGACTGGAGAAGCAACATGAGAGTCACTTGAGTAGAAAAGTGATGAATGAAGAAGGGTCACGCCGCCTTTCCCACCATCCTACACTCTTCGCCATCACCCCCTCCCAAACTGTAGTCTTTTTTTACAGGGGAAAACAAAACAGCATCATTCTAACATGACAAGGCTTGTGTCTCTCTCATGGCCCTGCAGTGACTAATCACATCCATTTAGCTTGCAGGAACAGTAGCTGTTTCGTCTGGCACAAGAGTTTAGACTAGGTTTAAAACTCAGTACTTAAGTACTCAGATTGGTTGCCTGCCCCTCCCCACAACACCTTGAAGATTTATGCCTTGTCTCTTTGATCTATCTGAAGGGAACTAGAAAAATCAGGCTTCAAATCTGACTTCAGATTTCCCTCTGCCAAGAGCAGCGGTATTGCTTCTCAGTCTGCTACGATCCTCATCCAATCAAATTGGGCTGGCACACTACTAGAACTTTTAACAATGAGTGACAGTGTTGCGGTGGTGGTGCCAGGTTTCCTTTGCAAAAACAGCAGGGCTTTCCCTGGTTACGACTGCTCTCTTTTTAACTGTATGGTGGTGGTTGGTTCTGAAAGCGTTACTGCTGGTGTAATTTGACAACATGAGGTCGGTGAAAACAAGGCCGAGCAATGAGGTCCACAACTGCAACCATCAATGGCTGCAAAGACAGCACAAGGCAAGGGCAGGTGCCCTCCCATTCAATTGGGTTGGGTTTTAGAGGTGCTTGGAAGCAGCAATACCATCACCATTGTCCAAATGGCTCCAACATCAAGTTGAGCTTCCAAGACAGGAGTCCCAACTCTCTTTCTACTTGAGACCATGACTCCAACATGTGCTGGCAACAACAAATTTTGAGTAGGAGTCAAGGATAGACAAGAATTGTGAATTTCTGCCAGGTGAACAGGCTGAGAAAGCTAGTGGTGCTGCAAGTGGTGCATTGATGAGGAGGAAGGACACTATTGCACAGTGGCGTCCCGGAGCCTCCTGAGACCTGGGGCTGGGCAAAATGGTGACATGTAAATGTCACCCCTTATGTCATTGCGTCACTCCCACGCCTGTACTGGACATGCCCCTACTTCCGGTGTGGCTCAATTTCAGAACTGTGGGAGGGTGAGTGAGACCAATTCACAGTACTCATTGCTTCCAGCAAAGAGCGCTCTGCATGCATGCGCCCCCACAATGAGCCTGGGAAATATCTAGAGCACCATGGTGGGGGAGCACGTTGCCCTAGACTCCCTACACCACACCAGCTCCTCTGACAAGGCCCCCCCCCCCACGGTCTGGCACCTGAACCCCGGGCCCTCCCCAGTCACCTGCTTCATTCACTACTGCTATCACATAGCGTAGCAAAAGGCAAAAAGGGCTCTTGCCCCTCTTGAACTTACCCTAGCTCAATTATATTGTGCAGCCTCAGTGTTCCCATGACCGTCAGCAGGTGTGGTTTAGTTCCAGGTCAATAGGTCACTAAAACAATTGTCCTCCATATTTTAACACAGGGTGCATTTGCCTGGACAATAGAAAGGATCAGCCATTGTCAGTTCCTACCTGGATATTCTGTGCAATACTTCTCAGGTGACTGCTATAACCTCATCTGCAGGTGTAGGAGCGATGATCCATTTCTGAATCGAATCTGTTACAGCGCATCCTGGCTAAGCCAGTCTCAGATATGTTGCTGAGGTCACCCAGGCAAATTGTCCCAAGTGACCACCATTTTCATACAGAGGCTGTCTTCTCATTGGTTGACTCAGGATGTTGTGGCCCTCATTACAGTTATAGGACTTCCCTTATGTGTTTTTTTATTATTTTATTATTTTTATTATTTTATTATTTCCCTTATGTGTTATGTGTTATTTTTACATTGTCCTTCTTCTAAGGAACTCCAGGTTGTGTGCACGGTTCCTTCCCTCATTTTCTCCTCACAACAACCCTGTGTAGTAGATAGCGGGAGATAGTAGTGAGAGATAGTAACTGGCCGAAGCTCACCCAGGAAGCTTCATGGCCGAGGAGAGGATTTGACCCTGCATCTTCTAGGTCTAAGTCCAACTCACAAACAGAACCACTACACCATCCTGGCTCTCAAGTTCGTACATAAGAACTTATTCTGCACTGGCCTAAATCTAGATGATGCACATATTAGGGGATTTACTACTATGCCTGTCAGAGTCAAATGCGTGATCATGGTTCAGCTCTCAGCAACCCTTTTTGCAGCAGTGGGCTAGTTAGAGGTCCTATAGATTTCCAGGACCAGACTCTCATGGTTTCCAAAGCCACCATGAGCCTGTGAGACAATGACTATTAGGCACCTCTTCATGCTGCTTCACAAAAGAGCTTGGGCTCAGGGTTGAGGATGAAGCTCCAAGAACCATGACAAGTGATGAAAAACACAGGTGAATCCAACTTTTGGAAGCTCTCCCCAAGTCCAGAATTGGCTGTTGCCACCAGAATGACTGGAATGGTCTGGCAAAGTACAAGTTCATTATACAGTGTACTGCTGTTCTTCCTGACTAATCAGGGTTGGCAGGAAAAGACTGTCCCCATTTATCAGGAAGTTGATTAACGCTCTTAAGTGAGAGAGTAATGCCAGCAACTTTTTCTAAAAGATATCAGTTGAGCTACTTCTTGGGAAGAAAAAAACCCTTTCCTTAAGTTTATTATCTTTGAGAAGCACAGTCAAGTCTGGGTTAGTGAAACCATTCCAGGTTTGCTTGGATGATGCAGATTTTCTAGATTCATTTAAAGTATGGATTTAGCAAGACTGTACAGTTAACCCTCGGTATCCGCAGGGGTTCCAGGGAGCTCCTGAGGATGCCAAAACCCCTGGGTATCCAAATCCCTGGGTCTGGGCCATATTCTGAGGCCTGGAGAGGCTGCGTGTGGCCTCTCCAGGTCTCAGAAAGTGTCCCAATCACAGCTGGAAGGGGTCATGTTCTGGTCACGTTAAGCTGGTCAAGTGGTGTGACAAATTCACAGGTTTCAAACCTTCGGATGAAAAGGGCCCACCTGTATTTGCTAACCCTGTTTGGTGACCATTTAGAAATGACTAAAAGAATCAGCAGCATGTCATCTTATCTCTTTCTCTGACATAATTTACCTTCTCTCTCCTTACTTTATTGGTCTATCTCTTATCCTCCACACTTGCTTTGGACCACCTAATATGGAGTACAAGTCATCAAAGCAAAAGGATATAAGATAGCAAGTTACTGTACAATACCGAGCACATTCACCACACAAATATTACATAGTGCAAATTGCAACTGCTTCTGCTACATCTTTTCTCAGGAATCAGCAAACCACATGAACCATTTGTGCACTGCTCATGAACCATTTGTTCTTAACGTGACAACTCTTTCATCCAAATAACCCAATCAATTAAAGATCAGGTTGGGCTTATTTCAATCTGTGTCATTATTTCTGATCATTTGATACAGTGATTTTCAACCAGTATGCATTGGTGTGCCACAAATGGTTCGCAGGTGTGCCACAGGAGTTTTGGGGTCTTTTGTTAGTAGGGCCATTGGGGGATGCGAGCCTCCTTCAGCAGCATGGTGTGCCTTGTCAACTGTCAACGAACTGATACCGTACCTTGACCACTTAAGCACCTTGTCAGTATGCCGTGACATGGAAAAGGCTGGAAATCACTGATGTAAAACAAAGGCCTTTGAACATTGCCTGATGAACTTCCTGAAGCCAAGTAACAGAGTCCCCAAGCCTCTACAGCAATTGGATCTCTTAACAACACACAGTTTATTCATGTTTGCTTCGATTCATTGCTGACCAGGTTTTATACAAAAATATGCACCTTACCCTTTTATCAGGGTAGAAAAGAGATGGCACAAGCAGGGCCGGCACAAGGTTTCCTGGTGCCCAAGGCAGTGTGTCAACCCTGGCTGGCCTTTTACCCAATGATGCATTAGCTTCCGCCTCTTCCCACTCCCCAGTTTCAAAAAAGAACAGAAAGCACAGATGAAAATGGTGGGCTAGAGCTTTGACATACTTCCGCTCTGTTCTCTCTTCCTTTTCCAGTCCAGAAAGCACGAGAGAATAAGTATGGACAGGTATGGACAGGTGGCTTGGGAACAGCATGGTACTGCACAAGGTATAAGGCCTTGCATAGTATTGACTATAAACAAACAATAAATCTGTGCAGTTTGACCCACTGGGTCATTTTGGTTGAAGTTGAGATAAAACCCTTCTGCTGCCTGAGACAGTGGTCTCAGCCTACTTCACCAATGAGCCAGCCCTGGGAAGAAGTCTTATAGGCCCATAAGAGGGTACTGTGGGAAAGGAAGTGCGATACAGTGGTCATTGTGGTTACTTAGTGCTGAGGCACTCCTTCTTGGGAGCTAAGCCCTGAACCTTTCAAAATAGCTTGAGTTATTTCTGGCAAAGTGCTGGAATCAGGCTTCACTGAGACATGGGACGACAATATTTGTCTTCTGAGCCAGGGATGGGCAAATGTTTTGGCAGGAGGGTCACATCGTCTCTCTGACACTGTGTCAGGGACCGGGGGGGGGGGGGGGAAGAATTAATTTACATTTCAAATTTGAATAAATTTACATAAATGAATACATTAGAGATGAAACTTATTATATGAATGAATGAATTTTACTGAGCTTATTTGTAATACATATGAGAACTATAATACAGGCATGTAGAACCACATGACAACTATGAACTGTTTGCCACACACCTCTTGCACAGTGAAAACATACAGATCAAGCCAGAAACACATGGAGACATAAGTTGCTCAGAGGTAATGGGGAGGGCAGTTAAAATAATGCCCAGGGAAAAGCAGAAACACATGGAGACTATAAAGGCCTTGCTCTAACTCGGTCCCGTAGCTCACATCTGGCGGTTGCGACCAGCAGCCATGGGCCAGTGTGGGCTCCAACAGTCTCCAATGGGCCAGAGGCTCATTGGAGACTGGGGGCTCCCTGGGGGCTAAATTGGGGGACACTGTGGGATGCAAGTGGCCCCCAGGTTGCATTTGCCCATCCCTGTTCTAATCCAATAAAGACATACCTAATTCTATTCTCCCAACCCAGATTTGGTGTAAGAGTTCACACCTTCCCTGGCAACTGTGCACATCTCTGTAAGGAAAACTTACTTCACACTTCAAAACATCAAGTTTTAGTGTTGGGGCTGTTTTTAGCCTTAGCTCTACAAATGCATCCAGGCTAGAAATTTATTTATTTATTTATTTATTTGGGGGGGGGGAATGAAAACTGACATTCTGAAATATTTGCAGAAAATTAGAACTACAGGCCTATTGCACCACAGGCAGGGCAAGAACCAAAAATCCATCCTGTTTAACCTACTTGCCAACTTTGTACTTCTACAGTAATTTTCCTAAATGCTCAGAGCACTTCACACTCTATTATCCCAGTAATCCTGTTCAAAAGCTTTACAACAGCCAGTATTGTTTTCTCCATATTACAGATGGCTGGCAGGGGGAGTGGGGGTGGCTGAGAAAGAGCAATTTGCCAAGGTCTGCCAACAAGTCCATGGATGAGGTGAGATGAGAACTGGAGATTTCCTGCCCAATCACTCCTCTTCTTAACTACTACACAACACACAGAAGGCAATATAGTCCACGCAAATCAATTCCCAAACAGATCCATTGATTTGACCCAGAGCACTGTGCGCTGCAGACAGAGAGCAGGTTCCTTACCTTGAGGTGCCTGCAGAGTGAAGAATTCCAGGTGGCTCAAGCAAATAAGCCAAACCACAGTAGGAAAAGCCGGGAAGGGGGAGTCACTCCAACAAATTAGGATCTCTCACCAATTGAATCTGGGAGGGGGATCCTTTCAAGGTGCAACTCAGCAATACAATCAGATTCAAAGTGATAGGGTGCAGAAGCAGCTTGCAAAACAGAAGCAAGTAACATGCAACCCTCAGTTTCATGCATAGACTGCAGAATGTTAGCCAGCCCCATCCCAAACCTAACTGTGCTACTCTGAAAGAACAATAGATGAGGCCAAATAGGAGTTTTACCTTGGGAATGAAAACCTGCAGGATCCTTCTCAACAAAAGCTCTACCATGTTACTTTGCCCAGTGTCATAGCGTGCATACACAGACTGCTTCCTAACACTACAAGGAAGAGTAACTTATGAACTAGCCAAGGTAGGACATTAAATAGTTACAGAGTTCAGAAAAAAACAAACAGGCAAAGTCATCTTCTGAACTTTTTAGTCACATGGGTCTGAAGACCTTGTGACTCAAGTTTGCAAATGTCACTTCTGAAAGGTTAGGAAAAGTGCAGCTGCCTCTAAGGGCAGTCATGCATATACCCCAGTATCATTTTAAAAGCGTTTTCCCCCATGACATAATATTTGGTCCACATGTGATGAAGGTAGAAGATGAGGGAGTTCCCCCCCTTTTGTAACATGCATAATCTGGCTAGCAGCACTTTTCTGTCAATAAACTGTTTATACCAGAAGCCCTATAAACAGGTTTAGTATCAAGAATCAGCCAGGCGAGGGTCTACTCCCATAGGAAGTAGCTGACTTCTAAAGCCCCAGCACACAGTGATGGTCATGGAGGGATTCGTAGACTTGGGGCTGGGTTTTTTCCAGTCTACAACAGCTTGGTGCTGATACTCTCATCATTCCAGAACTCTGCCGTTCACACACTGGATGCCACGGTCTCACAATTCTGCTTGTACTTCTACAGCAGGGGTACCCAAACCCCTGCCTGGGGGCCACTTGCAGCCCTCGGAGGCTCCTAATTAGGTCCTCAGGGAGCCTCCAGACTCCAATGAGCCTCTGGCCCTCCAGAGACTTGCTGGAGTCCATGCTGGCCCAACGCAACCATTCTCAGCAAGAGGACAACTGTTTGACCTCTCACCAGAGCTGTGGGATGAGGGTTCCCACCACTTCTTGCTGTTTCATGTCTGTGATGCAGCAGTGGCAGCGAAGGAAAGGCTGGCCTTGCCTTGTGCAAGGCTTTTTATAGACCTTGAGCTACTGCAATACCTTCATTCATTCATAAAAGTTCCATCTCTAATATATTCATTTATGTAAATTTATTCAAATTTTAAATGGTAAATTAATTCTTTTTCCCCAGCCCCTGACACAGTGTCAGAGAGATGATGCGGCCCTCCTGCCAAAATGTTTGGACAACCCTGTTCTACAGCATCAAAGAGTGGGAAGTGGCTGTTCCACAGATCATAACACCACTTAACCTTTCTCTAGTGCAGTGGTTCTCAAACTGGTGGGTCTCAACCCACCAGCTTAAGAATGAGTGCCCTGGCACCTTAAGGGGCAGGGAAGGGGGGAAGGTAGCGATGCAATCCACAAGATCACGTAGCTGCCATGGTAGCAGGAACTTTTTAAAAACTTGCCCCTGCCCAAACCAGTCTCCTCGGGCTGTGGGGAACCACAGAAAGACCTCTGCAAGGCTCCCTGTGCCTCAAAAGTATAAAATGCGGTCATGACCCACTTAGGGTCGCAATCACAAAACCAGAATTGGGTTGCAATTGCATTTTTAAAATTATTTTGAGGCATGGGAAGACTTGCAGAGGGCTCTGCGGGGCTCCCCACACCCCCAGGAGGCTACTGCAGATAGGGGTAAATTTAATAAAAACTGTGGATACTGTGGATCGCGTCACTGCCTTCCCCCCACCAAACTTACCTTCCCCCCACCAAGACTTACCTCCAGTCACAAACTCCCTGTGAGTCTGAGAACCGCTGCTCCAGTGCCTTCTGAGCTTACAAGGCACATCACGTATTTACACTGATGCCGTCCATTCAACAAACCTGTCAGGTAAGTTTTATTATCCCCATACTGCAGCTGGAGCAGCCAAGATGCAGGGAAAGTCACTTGCCTAAGGTCACCTAGTGGAGGTAATGGCAGACATGGGATTTGAGCCAAGAAAGTCCTGGCTTATTCTCCTATACCACAATCCTATGCATGTCTACTTGGAAGCAACGCCTAATAAACTGAACGGAATTTACTTCCAGATACATGTGCATAAGATTGCAGTTTTAGACACACCTGTTTTCTCTCCTACAAGACTTTAAAACATATCAATTTTATTCAAAACATAGGAAGCTAGTTTTCCAGAAAGTATACCTGTTTTGCTCCCTGCTCCAGCACCCAGAAGGAAAACTAACTTGAAATGACCATTTCAAACCATTCCTAACCATTTCAAAAATTACTCAGAGCCTTGACAAAACGTAGGCAGCCTTGAGATGCACCACCAAAGCAAAACATGCCATGTCCAATGCAGGTGGGGAAGTTTCAGCCTCGCTATCTACCTCCCATTCATCAAGCCATCCCAACTGATAACATCCTTCCCAAAGCACACTGCAGATGAAACTAGAGCCCAGATTCCATACTCTTTAGAGTAATTTTGTCAAAATGATGACAGGTAAGGACAAACCCACTGAAAACAGCAGATAATACGATGGAGCTTGTTTTGTTCTTTGCCCAAATCCCACCGTCCAAATTCACATACATCATCCATTTTAATATGTGAAGCACATCACAAGCACCCATTTTAAAAAAATCTGTGTCATGTCTGCAATCAATGAGCAGATTTTTGTTCACACATTCAATCTCAACCCTCCCCATTGCTATGAATGACAGCAAGAACACATACCCTAACCCCACAGGGAATAAAAACACAAGTATGTCCAAATCCTTCAAACCTGCAAAAAGGGGGGGGGGGTTGTCTTTCATCTAGCCCTCAGTTGCTTTGGCAACCAAACGTAAACCTTACAAGGTAATTTGGGGATAAGGGTAGAAGAAAAGAGCAACACAAGGAGCTGACACCTGGAAAAGAAACCCACCAAAACATCTGGAGAGTACCTATAGTTAAAGGGGAAGACATTTTGCAAGAGTCAAAACACCGAGACGTATCCCAAGTCAGAACCCCCTGGTCCATCTAGCTCAGAATGCACTGCATAACTGGGGACAGGTCCCCATGATTTCAAACAGGGTTCTTCTTTCAGCCCTATGGAGAGAAGCCAGACACTGAAGCAGAGACCTCCTGCATACAAAGCATGCCCTCTATCACCAAGCCTTTACAGGAATCTTGCAACTTGCACACACATAAACTTAAACTTTGCTCTGAATGAGGCCTTAGACCTCCTCCTCTTGCCTGGTATAGCTTTATATGAAAGCAGCCCATCCGTGCTCTCCTTTCCAGCCATTGGAGAGCCAAGGGGTGATTGGCAACAGTGCTGGGAAGTCTGCAACCCGCAAAAGCTTCATCTCACACATCTACACCATGTCTTTTTTTGTGCGCTGTCTGGCACACCACACCACCACCTCCAATACAGTTTTTCAATGAGAGGGCAGGAGGCAGAAAAAGTGATTCGTTAAAAACATCCCAACAACTCCACCCTGGACCGTGTGCCACACACTTTTGCAAGTTAGCACTGTGCCAACCCTGTGTCCCGTCTGGCCTCTGGAAGCTTCAGATTCCACATCATGCTGGGATATCACCCACAGTAGATCCCTGCACCACCAACACCATCACCACTAACGCAGTTTCTCAATGACAGGGCAAGAGGGCAGAGAGAGCGACTCTTTCAGCAAACACCCCAACAACTCCACCCTGGACCGGGTACCACTCACTTCTGCATGGCAGGGCTGTGCCAACCCCCTGTGTCCCATGTGGGCTCTGGAAGTTTCAGATCCCACGTTGCACTGGGAGGTCACCCACCGTGCATCCCTGCAAAACGGTTTTTCAATGACAGGACAGGAGGCAGAAGGAGTGACTCTTTGAGCAACACCCCAACAACTCCACCCTGGACCGGGTGCCACACACTTTTGCATGGCAGGGCTGTGCCAACCCCCTGTGTCCTGTCCGGGCTTTTGTGTTGCACCAAGAGGTCACCCACTGCAAGTCCCTGCACCACCACCACCCCCCCCCCCCAAAAAAACCACAGTTTTTCAATGACAGGACAGGAAGCAGAAGGAGTGACTCTTTGAGCAACACCCCAGCAACTCCGCCCTGGACCGGGTGCCACACACTTTTGCATGGCAGGGCTGTGCCAACCTCCTGTGCCCTGCCTGGACTCTAGCGTTGCACCAGGAGGTCAGTCACCCACTGTGGGTCCCTGCACCACCACCACCTATCCCCCCCCATCATTTCTTGCTCAAGCTTACAGCTCTGTTTTCCCTTCCTGCAGAGTTTTGCCCCCCCAGCTCTGCACAGCTGCCCCCCAGAGGCATACACAGCAGGGACTGCAGGAGTCCTGGGGGGGCATTGAGCCGCCCTGGCTGCCTTCTTTACCTGCAAGATGATGGGGGAAAATGGCGCGTGGTTCCTCCTGCTGCTGCTCTTGCAGATGTTCCTGCAGGCTGGAAGGCTGCAATTACTGGGCCCAGCCTTGCCCCAGCTGTGCCCCCCTCCTAAAGCAAAGGCTCTGGCCCGCTGTCCCTGCCACTGCAGCCCTTCATAACCACAACCACCTCCTCCTCTTCCTCTTCTCCTCCATCTTTGCAGCTGGCTCTGCTCGCCTGCCCTCCACCGCCGCCAGCCACCAAACACCAACAACAACATTCAGTGACGTCATTCGCCGTCACGTGACTGCCTCCCCCCCCCCTCCTGCTCCGGCTCTATAAATAGCCTGGCTCGCTCACTCGCCTAGAACCCTGGAGGGGGCACTGCTCAGGCAGGGGCGGAGCCTCTTCCGGCCGCCCTTAAAGGGCGCGCGCCTGCACTTCTGCAGCTGCAGACAGAGCAGCAATGAAAAGTCAGTGGAACTCCACTGCGTTCATTGGCATTGGCTGTCATAGACCTGCCTGTTAGGAGTGCAGCAGACCTTATCCAGCTCCAGTGGTGGGCATGAAGGAGTTTGCATAGGTACAAAAGACAGACGGGTCTCTGCACCCAAGGAGCTTCCAATCTAAAGCAGAACACACTGGTTTGAAAAAGAAAAAGGCTATCAGTTTTTCCCCATGTTTCAGATTTTGCATTCCAGAAGAGGTGTAAGAAAGGCAGCAGGATAAAACTGATAGGTCTCTGCACCCAAGGAGCTTCCAACCCAAAACAGAAAAAGGTTTTTAAAAAAAGAAAAAGGATATTAGTTTTTCCTCATGCATAGGGTTTTGCATTCGAGAAGAGGCATAAGAAAGGCAGCAGGATAAAATTGACAAGTCTCTGCACCCAAGGAGATTCCAATCTAAAACAGAATCACTGCTAAAAAAAAAAAGGAGATATCAATTTTACCCATGAGTTCAAGAAGAACTCCTATACCCCATTCGAGAAGTGGTGGAAGAGGGACAGCAGGAGAAAATTTAGTGTTGGAAGAATTAGAACAGATAAAAGAACATTTTTCTTAACTAACATGTAGTTGGTCTGTGGAACTCCTTGCAACAAGGTGTAGTGATGGCCTCTGGCCCTAGATGCCTTTCGAAAGGCATTGGACAGATTTCTGGAAAACTCCATCATAGCTTGTAACTCCATCATAGCTTGTAACCCATGCTATGTACAGTCTGAGATTACAGCTGGTCACTCATCATGAGAGCCAGGTAGGAATTTTTTTGTGCCATCCAAATTGCTAATGGGTGGCAATTTTTTCACCTACCCTAGACTGGCAAGGGAAGGACAGTGTGTTCAGTAGGTTTCATGTTTTAAAAATTGGGCACTTGTGTTCAATAAAGTGGCCCGAGTTAAACCCAAACCACTTGCTAGTGTCTTCATTGGGTGGGTGCAAGGGTAAATACAATGCCAGTTGCAGGGGAGTGGCATCGAGATGCAAGTATCTTGTGGTCTTGTCTGCTCCCTGAAGCATCTGGTGTGCTGCTGTGAAATACAGGAAACTGGACTAGATGGGCCCTGGGCCTGATCCAGCAGGGTTCTTCTTATGTTCTTAGGATATATTCTGCCACTGAGCCACAATGTATTTGCATACAGATGATCCAGGGTTAGATCCCTGGTATCTCCAAGGAGAGCTGGGAAAGACCCACATCTGCAACCCTGGAGAGCCACTGCCACTCACTTTACAGATAGCTCCAACTTAAAAGGACCAACATTCTGATTATAATGCAGTTTCCTATGTGGAAGTGTCACCCAGGAGGAAAAAAGCACTGCAAGGCTACTTCTTTATTCAAGTCCTAAGCCATGAAAGCAGCCCGCTTGGAGGCAGGCTGTGCAGCATGGCCTTTCCCAGTTTGAAGAGACACTTGGCCAACAGGCTGAGGCAAAGAGGCAAAGAAGGAAGGCCCATAGCCAGGGAGACAGACCAGGGACAGACTGCACTTGCTCCCAGTGTGGAAGGGATTGTCACTCCCAAATCGGCCTTTTCAGCCACACTAGATGCTGTGCCAGAACCACCATTCAGAGTGCAATACCATAGTCTTTTGAGACTGAAGGTTGCCAACTACTAAGCCATGTAAACATACAGCATAGAATAGGGCTGTAAAGCAACTTGGTGCAGAATATTATGTGATATATAGAAATACACACACACACACACACACACACACGGCATCATGTGACCTCAAAAGAAACAGACTATTAGGATGACAAATGGATGTCTTTTTGTAGATAGGTAGCAAAACATTTGTCTTAAAATGGGGAAAAAACTAAGTACAAACCTAGAATGGACTAAGAAGATAAAGCACCAATCGTAAGACAGACTTCAAAGCTAGAGCCTGCCTGGTTCATTACTGAGGTGTTCAGTGGACATTTCCTGCATTATGGATGACAATGTTGTCCAAGGCTTAGTAAGTCCATTTTTGCTTCTTCCTGCTTTTTCATGGAAATTCGATCAGGGTTTACTGCAAGGTTACGTCTGAGCCCATTGAAAAATCAAGCACTCCTAATTCTGCATCTGGTTAGGAGGGTGTTTCAAAATTCATCTATCACTTCTGTGCTCAAGGCCAGTCCACCGATGAGGCCAACTGAAGCTGCCACCTCAGGCAGCAGAATGGCAGTGGTCACCCACTTCTGTCCACCCATCCTCCTCCTACTCCCACTTGGAAAAGGAAGACAAAAGCATGAAGGAGAGCCATGAGTTTACACATCGTCAACCACATTTAAGGGTTGGCAACATTTGGCATGGTGCCTCAGGCACCAGGAGGTCTTGGGCCAGCTTATGAGAAGCACAGTGGTTGAATAAATATGGTCTAGGAATGGTAAAAAAAAATATGACTGCATGAAAATGGAAACGAACATAAGAACGGAATAGGCAACTTTATTGACTGCCACTGGAAGAAAGGACAGTGTACAAAAGCTGTGCAAGTGAACTGTGAACTGTGTCAAGGGTTACAAAGGAAAAGATAAGGACACAGCATTTCCACAGCTACGGAGAAGGTTTGCCAAGTTTTGCATGTGTGTCCTTTGCTCTTTAGGAAAACAAAAATCTGAATAAGTAGAAAGCAGAAAAATTGTGAATGGTACACACACACACTGAAACAGCCAAGTTCCCCTCACCATATACACCATATGTAGATCCTAGTTCTTTCCCAGTTGTGTCTTCCATGTGTATTGCAAGGCTAATCAGCCTTTTAAGCACACCATTCACAACCAGGAGTGCCTCTCAGGCATTTTGCCTCTTAAAGCTACTTTCTGCAACAGAAAACCATGCAAGTTCCACTTTCAAGCTTGGGATTCCCCTATCTGTAATCCCAAACGCTTTAACCCAGTGACCTCTTACTCATCAACCTGAGTCAGGTATCATTTCAGCCTTGGAACTTGCTGTCAGTGCCTGATCAGACCCAACTAAATAAAACTCAAGTCAATCAATTAGTTTTGACTGATCAATTAAGTCTGCATATTACTAAAACAATGGAGGGTGTAGGGTAGAAGCATGCTTTGTTTTTAGACTATGCCCATGTGACAGTGGTGATCCTGGCCCTGGTGCCACAACCACAAACTGCCATCTACCAGCTAGGCTGCCACCCCCTACCGGTCCCTCCGCTTCCCTTGCAGAGGCCTTTGGAGGGCTGGAGAGGCTTCCCCAGCCCTCAGAAGCCCTTCTAAGGGCATAAAAACATCACTTCCAGTTTCTCCAAGAAACCAGAGGTGATGTTTTTCAGTCCTCTAAGGCTCTTATAAGGGCTTGGGGGGCGTCAAGGAGGCTATGTGTGGCCTTCCTGGCACTCCTGAAGGGAGGCAGCAGGCGGGACTGGTGGGGGTGTGTGGCATGGCTGGGGGTGCCGCACCCCCAGCCATCCCACCCAAGGTCCAGTGACCCACTGGATCTCACCCCCCAGGTAAGCAACTGGTGTTTGTTGCAGCAGACAGTCCAGTCTGAGAGTGGCCTTTCTACAATGGTAGTTTAAAAAAAAAAATTATATTTTTATCAAATACATTAAAAGTATATTACATTTAAAATATTTTACTGCTTTAATTGTTGCTTAACGGGGATGCCTTTTTAGTCCATTAAAAGTCATTTTTAAAGCCGATTAGCGCTTGCAGTCCTAACGAAAAACACAAGAGAAAATCAAGAACAGAATGTGCTTGCTTTCACCCCCCCTCCCCCCCCCAAGTAACAGCAGTTGACCATCATCATCTTCCATGGCAGGGAATTATGGCTTTAGCATGCTTTAAACCCCAGTGCTTTGTTAATCACTTAATAAATGAAGGGGGGGCGGGGAGGTGTGTCATGGCTGGTTACATCTACTTGGAGGAAGTTTGGAAGTGTAAATGCTGGTTTTCATGTCCTTATCCATTATCAGGCAATGATATGGAGAAAACTGCTGATTCTTTCTGATGTGCTGCTGTCAAAGATCACTTTGTTGTGGGGAGGCAGCATTTTCGTTGACTATTTATCATGTGCATCCCCTACCCCAAGACCAGGTTGCACATGGCCAAGGAATTAGAAGAAAAAACCAGAGTAACATCTCTCCTCCCACCTCAGTTCTATTTGGAATCGCGCCCCCCCCCCCAATTAGAGTGGAAGGAGGACAACATATCTTTATTACAGTGAATGCTGATGCAGGGATAGTTCCAGGGGACAGAAGATTTACTCAGACATTTGCAGCTAGCCACTTTCAGCCCCATCCATCTCTCCAGTAACAGGATTGGTGCCGCTGGTGAGGTTTTGCAGGATCCATGCCAAAGGTCCGCATCCATCACCAGCCAACACCTTAGGCACCACTGCTGCTCCCCACAGTGAGCATGCTTACTCGGTCATGGTGGGTCACTACTACTTCCCTGTATTCTTCCAGCACAATTTTACAATTCCCAGGAGTCCTGCTCCCAATGCATTATCAGAGTCTGGGACAGCTGCAATTTATAAAGTAGCACTGGTGGAAGGAGGAGGACAGTTTGCTGCTTGGCCTGTACTTTCAGCCAAAGCCTGGGGCTTACCAGGAGATGACGGAAAGCAAGTGGCAACAACAGGCACCACTGCCTACTGTTTCAGTGATGGCAGACTTGCTTGTCCACTGTCCAACTGGGAAAGCTAAGCAAACAATGGGCAGATACAGCAAGAGCTCTCCGCTGCCACTGCTGTTGTAGCTGTTAGTAGGAACATGGTGGACTTGTGTTCATCTGCTACCCAGATCACAGGCACAGGGTGGGGGGGGGGTGAGAAACTGGCATGCACTTTCAAAAGGGAGGGGGCAAATGTGACATTGGCTGTTATACTACCATTGTCCAGCAATATGAGAATCACACTGGATGATATGATAGAGTCATCATACGCCATGCTCTTCCAAAATCTGCTCTCAACTACAATATAGCAATAAAAATTGGACAATTTGTTTCTTCTGAAAAAAGCATTGCAGGACAATGATTTTAAAAAAAGATGCATACAGGCATGCATCACTTAACAGGGATACATTTTCAGATTCCTGTTATGCGATTAGGTCATTAAGTGAACATCCAGTCCAATCTATTGCCTTTGTTGTGTAAAAAGACACTCCCTGCCAGACACTAGCTTGATGCACAGGCTACTGGAGACAGGCTCTTAATGCAAAGAAGAGGCAATCTGTCGTGTAAATAGGCACTCCACTGCAGGTTATGAGAGATGCAATTGCTTCATTAACAGCATCTTTATTATGCTTTGACCACCGTCGTATATGCAGTTTGTCGTCAAGCGAATGGTTGTTAAGCGGTGCACGCCTGTATTTCCTGAACAAGACCATCATTCAAACTTGCCCCTCAAGGAAGAAGGGAGAAAGTCAAAAAGGATTCTGGGGCAGAGTCTTCAACTTTTCATCTGGATTAGCACAGGGCATAAACCAAGGCTGTACTAGGGAGAAATCAGAGCTTTCCCAAAACGGTTATGCCAGGAGAATATACTTCACAGGAGAGTTTCACCTTATAAACTTGCTCTTCTTTGTAATCGTCTGTCAAGATCAGTGGCAGCCCAAGGCTGCCCTTGGTCCTCATCAATGCTATTTCGAGCCCCTACCCAGAAATGTACACAATACAACTGGATACCTAAGACAGTTACTTCCTTGCATTAGGACACAGGCTAGATAGTAAGGAATGAGTGTTTTATTTGGGGGTGACTGGTGAGGAACAAGAAAAACAACCATTTCCCTTGCATGCCTATATCCACGCAAGCAGCTTACCCACAAGGCAGCAGAGGGAGCCCTGAGACATCCACCCTCTGAGCATGTTGATAGATCAGAGGTGGATAACTGTGGTTTCTGTCTTACCATCAGGTGGCAAAGTCCAGCAGAAATCCAACATCTTGAACTTCATATAATTATCTCTGGATTCAAAATAATTGTACTGTATATGAAATGTTGGAAAAACAGAGGTGAGCTTATCAATGGAGGGGAGAGTGTGTTGGTCCCATGCTTTAGTGACATTCCCCTTCCAGTTCTTCTCGGGCATTTTGACATGCTCTGAGTTTGGGGCAAAAATCACAGGGGTACCTGGAATGCTAAAAGAGCTGTAGGACTGACAAATAATCGTAGATGCCATCTGGTAAACATAATGAAAAGTGTTCCTCTAGACATAGCTTTGCAGCAGAAGATGACACTTTTGATGCTGTTCATCTGCCTTCATGATAAATTGCAAGACTGAATTTGGCAGAGCACTATTTAAACACACATCCATTGATCAGCATATTCCCCGCTATGAACCTACCTGTATGGCAGAGCACATGTTTTGCATGCAGAAGATCCCAGGTTCAATCTCTGCCATCTGCAGGTAGGGTTGGCCAACATGCCTGCTTGAAACCCTGGAAAGTCTGCAATGGCAATACTAGATAGTCCAATGGTCTGACTCAATACAAAGTAGTATATATTTGCAATGCACCTGTTCTGCTGTGCTGCAAACTATGTTAAGCCTCTTTGCTCAGGATGGCTGGTATCAGTAGCCACATGCTTGTAGCCGCCTGAACCACTGCTATGAACTGAAAACTGCACTTCTGCACAAAGCCATTCATCTTTCCAAATTTGTGTTCAAAGGTGGTGCATTAAAAAATGACAGCTCCTTCTTGTGGCAAATGTGTCACAATGCAATCATTAATGCAGTCACGCTGTAGTACTAAGTTCTTGCGATAGTTCCGTGGGTTCCCTTATACTGAAATGACCCACAACCAACCCAGAATGGGGGTAAGTAGACTAAGGATGGGGACAGGAGCAGACTCAATTTTCAATCACTCCCATTACATTCTATGAGACAAAGTAAAGAGACTGCAAATGACAACACTACTGCATGAGACTACGGATGTCCGTTTTTCTTCTACAGAGACAAAGTTGGCTCTTCAAAAGAAATTGGGGTAACTAAAGGAAAGGGGTAACTTAACATGTGCATACACCAATAGGCATCTTTGCTTGTTTTTTATACAATCCACTGCTATGGGGGGGGGGAAGGATGAACTTTAGAATTCTATTATGGGGGGGGGCACACCAAAGCCATCCAAAAATACAATCCCACTCCTTGCTCCAGAGTTTGTGTAAGTGTATACTGTACTCCCCTCCTATTTTATCTCCAAACAATCCTACAAGGTAGGTTAGGCTGAGAGCAAGCCGCCCAAGTTTGGCCAAGAAGCTCACAGGGGGAAACAGGGATCTGAGTCCAGATAACTTATAAAATTTATAGACCTTCAAGAACACTTTCCTCACTATTCCTCAAGCAAAAATATAGCACAAACCAATTTATACATTTCCTTCAAAAAGGGACTTCTGAGAAACAATATTTTATTCAACTTTAATTCCTACTTGAATCCCACACAGGATTGCCATTTTCAATGTAAAGTACCATAAATGATTGTTCTAGAAAAGTTACTAAATTTTAACATCTTTCACACTACAGGTGTTTTGCATTCAGAAAGAACCTTGTGCATCTTTCATGCTCTGACAAAACGGGTTTTAGCACATGCTGTTTTAAAAGAGCAGCTTAAAGTTATTGCGTCAAGGATATTTGCAGATAAAAGCATCGGGAAAATACATTAACAGATACATTCTACCCTCCAGTTTCTTCCCATTAAACCCACTGCAGAAAGTGCCTATGACACACAATGATCAAATGCCGCCAAGATGAGCATTTATAAAATGCAGCAATTTCACAAGACTGCAGAGCATTAGAAGCTTAGGTGGCCCGTTTCCCCAGCATACACAAACTCAATAAGTTACCTTAAACTGATTGAAAGAGAGATACAGTCCCCTAAATTTCTTCTTTGGGGTTGGGGGGGGTTGGGGGGAATTGCACAATTTTTTTCCGACCCTCGCTTCTTATCAACGGTAACACAGCCAGCAGCCACAAAAGCATAAAGATATAAGTATTTGGAAAGAAATATTAGACACAATTGGAAGAACATGTTAAAATCAAGAGAAAGCTACTGAACACTCAGCATCTGTTTGAAGATGGAAAGAAACCCAACACATACACAATCACCCAGAACTAGTAACACCACCCACGTGGGGAAATGTGTCTACCAGATACCCGTGCAGAAACCAAGTGCACACAAAGGTACTTTGTTTAGATAACAGGTCACAATGAGTGGAGCCATGAGTCTGGCCCCCAGATATCTTCATGCAGCAGTCTGCCTAGTAGTCAAAGGCTGCGCTTGCACACTGATGTGTCAGGACAAGCTGAGAGCCAGGACACGTACACAGTATATCCAAAGAGAGACTCAGATGTGTTGCAAATGCACTTGGAGCTCCCATTTCAAAATATGCCTTGTATCTATAGCACAACTGTGAATGACACAGGTTAGTTGCTCCACTGCTACCATCTCTCCACCCTTCTCCCCTGGGGAATGAGACTTCTGCAGCCAGTTATCTAAGCTGAGAGGAAGTTAACAGCTTCAAGGAACTCTATCCTGGCTTGAGGGTGTGGTGGCAGGAAGTGGATAGGGTGAGCAAGTCATCCTCCAACATGCTTCCTCCTCCCTTTGACTGCAGGGAACTTACTCGGCCACCTTCTTACTATCTACTGCTTCCTCCTATAGCAGGAAGAAGCACCCCAGAGCGAAGCAGTGCACCACCCTCCTGCCTTAGGGAAGGAGGGATGCTTTGCTCCAGACACGAGAAAGGAGCAGTGGCGGCTGGAGCCGCTAAGAGCAACCAGCCAATGCCTGGAGCCTGACTGTGTGATTTGCTGCCATGCAAGAGGATAGCATATTAAAGAGCACCCAAATCCATCACAGCACTTTGAATTTTGGGGGGGGGGGGGGGAGATGTACACCGGTCATAATAGACAAGATTTTAATCTTGCAGCATTTTGTTTTTTAAAGCTACAAGCACCTGTTATTCCCTGATTGCTTGTTTATAGACCAAGCATCCATTCACACATCTGTAGGTCTAGATCTGGCAAAGAAACTTCACAGAGACGCTTAACCCACATAAAGACTTACCATAGCCTTTGAGGTTAACAGCTCGCAGACTGATTCCAGTCTGTTCTTGTGCCTGAATGTGCTCAGCAGCCTCTTTCTTGGAACTATTCTGGACTAAGTGGTTTGGGAAAACTGCAAGTCTTTAAATAATACTGGCTCTTCTGTTGCAACAATGGCAACAGAAAAAGTTTCATTCTACAAATTACAACTGATGTTAAAGCCTGAACTATTCATGGTTGTATGTGCCTTTGTTAATTTTGCTGACCTACGCTAAACCAGAGCGAATGTGTTGGCTACACCAACCAATCTTGAAAGGGGTGGGTGTTTTCTCTACTGCAAGGTCTTGCCCATGTCCCCAAAAGAGAATCAAAGTGCTTATGCATTGCGAGCACATAACTAGGAAATTTTATATATATATTTTTAAAAGAACCAAGAAGGAACCCAAGAAATGTTGCACGCTTCTATGGTACCAACCAAAACAAGCAGGAGAAAAAACAAGCCAACAACATGGAAGACATCTGCAAAGCTCTCTCTCTCTCCCCCCCCCCCACACACACACTCTCTCTCTCTCCCCCCCCCCCCCCCACACACACTAAAACTGGAATGCTGGCTACAACCCTGAAAATACTTATTAGCCATTCCACTGGCCCAAAGGACATAAAAGTGATTTCAGGATTGTAATCCACCTATTGGGAGTACTGATGCGAAGAACATCTTTCTGGTTGCTAACTGCAGCATAACTTTGGTGTTTATGGGATCACTCTTTGAAGTAATCCAGCATATGAATGCATGTGACAAAGTTACATCAGAGCTGATCACCCATGTTAACGTTCCCAGGGACAACCCTCCAACTGACCCTGAAAGCATTCCTCGACAATCAGTTCTAATAACCTTTTCACATGTACATTTTCACAGAAATTCTTCAGCTAAAATCCCACTAACAACAAAGGGTGCGGTCAAAAGTGGTTCTTGATGGACAACAGATAGAGTCAGGAACATAATTAGCCCACGGTAGGCAGCAAATTGCAATTCTATGGTTGGCACAGAAAAGGTTTCCTGCAACTTCAGTTTTCACATGGCTTTCACTTTGATTTGTTTCATCTTCATTTGCTTCTTCTCAAGTTTCTTCTGCTCTCGCCGCAGAGCAGCCTCCTGTTTGAGAGACAAGTTGTGCATGATGGTGAGATTTTGAATTTTGTTTTTAAAAACAAATACATGACACCCAAAGGAAATAAGGTTGGCTGGCAAACTAATGGCTCTTCCAGACATTTAATTCCATTGTGCAATAAATGCACAAATTGTTGATTGTTGTGGTGAGCCAGGCAGCATAGAGGAGGAACTTCCCTCTATACACCCCATGCATAATTTTATATGTCTCAGTTATGTTCTTCCTTCAGGCATCTTCTTTCTAGACTGAAGAGCCCCAAACACAATACAGCCTTTCCTCGTAAGGGAGGTGTCCCAGTTCATTAATCATTTTGGCCACTCTGATCTACACCTTCTCTTGATCCACTGTTTCCTTTTTGAGGTATGGCAACCAGAACACAATATTCCAGATGTGGTTTTACCATCAATTTGTACAAAGCATAGTAATATTGGTGGTTGTATTCTTAATCCCTCTTTCAATTATTCTGACACAGAATTAGCCTTCTTCACAGTAGCTGCATTGTGGGTCAACACTTACATTGAGCTGTCCACAACCACTCCACGATCTCTCTCCTGATCCATTTCAGATAGTGCAAACCCATCAGCATATATGATAAATTTTGATTTCTTGCCCTAGCGTTCATCACTTTACACTTACTTACATTGAAATGCATCTGCTATTTTGCCGCGCATTTCCCCAGTTTAGAGAGATAATTTTGGAGCTCTTCACAATCCCTGCTGGACTTTACCACCCCAAAAAAGTTTAGTGTCATCTGCAAACTTGGCCTCCTCGCTGCTGATTCAGCACTCCAGGTCATTTATGAACAAGTTGAAAAGCACCGGCCCCAAGACCGATCCGTACAGCACTCTGCTTTTCACCCCTCTCCATTGTGAATGCTATTCTGTTTCCTGTTATTCAAACAGTTCCCAATCCACAAGAAAACCTGCTCCCTTATTTTTTGACTGAAGAGTTCTCAGGAGACCTTGGTGATGAACTTTGCAAATGCTTTCTGAAAGTCCAGATATATATCAACAGGTTCTCCCACGTGCATCTCTATAACCACTCTAGTTCACTATGAAGGTGTAGCTTCAAACAAGAACCACTAGGTTCTGTGTTTTGAGAGGAAGGGTTTTTCCAATATGGTCCCCCCTCTTCCTGGCATCCCTAACAGTAGAATTCTGATGGAATGGCTTAAGTACAGAGATGGTGGATCTGGGAAAACCCAAGTTCAACTCCCATCCTGTCCTGAAATCACTGGATAGGACCGAACCAGTTACACTCTCTCAGCCTAATTAGCCTAATATGATGACTAAGAGCATGCCAGAGGATGAGCAGGATACAATGCAATAAACAAGATCCTGCAGTTGGAAATTGAGTGTTGGGAGAGTAAGGACAGACAAAAGAAAATATTTCTTTACTCAGTGTGTGGTTGGTCTGTGGAACTCATTGCCACAGGATATGGTGATGGCATCTGGCCTAGATGCCTTTAAAAGGGGACTGGACAAATTTCTAGAGGAAAAATCCATCATAGGTTACAAGCCAAGATGCATATGTGCAACCTCCTCATTTTAGAAATGCCTACGTCAGAATGCCAGATGCAAGCCAGGGAACCAGGATGCAGGTCTTTTGTTATCTAGTGTGCTCCCTTGGGGCATTTGGTGGGCCACTGTGAGATACAGGAAGCTGGACTAGATGGGCCTATGGCCTGATCCAGTGGGGCTGTTCTTATGGTCACACCAAGCCAAAAGGACAATTATCCAGAGTTCCCAAGGTGCAACAATTACTGAGTAAAAAGCTCATCCGCATGATGATTTTCCATGGATTAAGCCCAATCTTGGATATATCTAACCTGTCACTTTTTCATGAAGCATTTCCCATGTTAAACTAGGCCAAACAGAAGAAGGGATACAACCACTAAATTTTATAGCTCAGACAAAATGTTAATGCTAGTTTCACGACTCCACAGAGATCTCAGCTCACCACTGCTGACACCTCCTACCCACCTCAAAGAATGTGAAATGACTGGCAACAGAGCAACTTTCACCTAGCCATGAGCTTGTTTCCAGAAGTGTAATTTTACCTCCAGGCGGCGCTGTTTCTCCGGATCTTCTTCATTCATGATCCTCTCTTTCTCAGCCCGCTTCTTCTCTTCTCGACGGGACTGAGCAGCCTCTTGTCTTTGCACATGAGTCAGTTTCAGAAAGTTCTCTTCTACACGTGCCCTGTTCTTTTCAGCTTTTTGTTTGCCCTTTGCCCCAAAGCAGGGAGAGATGCAAAATAAGTCACGATTAGTACAACTGAACTCTCAATATGTCAGACAGTATCACCACAAGCAAAATGTAGAGATTCATCTCCCTGGATACTTTCACATATGGTAATGCTTGGCCCTGCACTGTTCCCAAACTGACTGCTTTATTATTATGCACCAAAATGCCATAGCATACTTATGCAATCTGCCTTTGACAACTCTTTTGAGAGTACCAGAGAATGCATAATAGTTCTTCTGGAAGGCCAGAAGCCCCATACACCAATGTTCTGGCACCCAGCTTGGTTTGCAATAGTCTCTGAGGCACCTAACAAGGTGCTGGTTTAATTTCTAAAAGTGTAACCATCTAGAATTCAATTCAGCAGTCTCTCTCTTCTCTCCCTAATCACACTATTTCATGTGCTGCCACAAATCATAACACCAGCCAAGAATGTACTCTTAAAAAACATTCATGCCCTGCATTCAGATAAAGGCATACACAATTTACACAGAGGACAGGGGGTGGTATCTGAGAGAGAAGGGAGTAAAGATGAAGAGCCTATCACACCTTTAATGTCTACATCAAAAAGGCACCGCATATATGCACACACTAACATGACTTACTTCTCTGTTCAGACGGAACTTTTTTGCTTTGTCAATGGAGTAGATAACCATGTTCATCAGAGGCAGCAGAGCCTCCATGTCTTTTGGGGACGTATTGCCTGATCCAGGCACTGTAAAGTAAAGAGACATTTCCTTCAAATTAGTGCCCAGGATACTTGGGACAAGTTTTCATTCCTTGAGTCCTAAATTAAGTTCTTATCACTTAATCTAACCAATCTAACACAGCAGCCCTAAATAATAGATTAGATCAGAAACCAACATTTTAAAATTGCATTTCATGATCTCACAATGATTCTTTAAGTGATCCCAGCTACAAGTCAGACAGGATACCTTTTTCTAGGAAGAAAAAAAACAACTGCTTTACCTACATTTGTTCGCAAGCACAAAGATCCGAATGTGAATCTAGGACTCTGCACCAGTACCTTCTTCTTCGTTATAAGAGTGACAACAGGATTCAGAACACACCTCTTACCTAACACACATTATACTTCGGTGGTGGGCTAATTTCCTATGTACAGAATTTCAGATCCCCAAGGAAAGCAGTTTAAAGTCAGTAACGCTTTCTTACCATTAAAGGTAAACAATAGTGTCTTTTTAGTTTCAGGCAGTTTCAAAGGCTGACCCTCCCTGGCAGAGAACAAACAAAAGAGTATGGATGTTAGAAAGATATATATAAAACACACAAACAGAAGAGTATTTAGGCAGCACTACAAACTACTAAAGGATGGCTCCTATTTTGGGTACATTCGCATGTGCCTAGTAGTCAAGGCCAGCCTGGAGCATTTTAAACAACTGCAGGAACTTCCTCCCGTAGTTTTGAATGCTTCGGGATGACTTTCCTGCAGGATGTTTGTGACTACGCTTCCCACAATAAACCATGCTGGAAAACCTGATGTGGGAGGAGGACCTCATGGAGTAATAACCTCCCCTATCTTCACTGCACGGGTCCAGGACAAAAGGCATCCTAGCTATCCCAGCAGTGTGCAAAGAGCAATTGTGCATTGGGCAAAGCTGCCCTGTCCAGCAGCCTGTTCCCTTCTCTGAATAGCATCTGCTATGATAGATCCCTGCCACTGAAACACAGCTCTTACTGCCATGCTACATGTAGTATCAATTACTGTGACAAACCTCACAACTATTGCCTATGTGTCTTCCAGAAGCAGTATGGTAGACAATTAGTGAATCACATCTCTTCCAGCAAAACCCCAAACAGTTGCTAAGGGGGAAAAGCCATTGTGCTTGCTTTATCAGACATCCCATATTTAAAAAGCATTAAAATACTTAATGCATTAAAGCTCTAGTACTGAAAAAAGTTCAGAACCTAACTTTGCTATAAATCTGTGTTTCCCAACCTGGGCAACATGAACCCCCAGGGCAAAGGGAAACACTGTATTCCCCCTTAAGGGGACTGGCAATTCACCGGTAAAGGCAGGACAGTGGCAAACCCAGGTTCTCACTGCCACCGCAGATGGGTAAGTAAAAAACCCCTTTTTTCCCTTAGTCAGTGGCAGAGGGAACCCAGAAGTGTTGTTGCTGCCATCACAGCTGAATCGCCACCCCCACCCCCCATAAAGGCCCTGCAACTTATCAGGTTCCCTTACCTTTAAGCCATTTCTGCCCAACATTGTAGATACACAACAGGGAACAAATGTGTACAACGGTGGGCCAGGCAAAACTTGATTTAGTAAAGGTTGGGAACCACTGACCGGCTACACTGAAAAAACCCAGCTCACTACAATTACAGACACACAACAGGATAGCATACTGCCCAAGATCAGGGGTGCCCAAACCCTGGCTCGGAGGCCATCTGCAGCCCTCAGAGACCCCCAACCCAGCCCACATAGAACCCAGAGTCTCCAATGAGCCTCCGGCCCTCCGAAGACTTGCTTGAGCCAGTACTGGCCCAACACAACTGCTCTCAGCGTCTGTTCAACCTCTTGAGTGAGTTGTGGGCCAAGGGCTCCCTCCACTGCTTGCTGTTTCATGCCTGTTTCAGTGGCAGCAAAAGTAAGTCTGGCCTTGCTTTGTGCAAGGGCTTTTATAGGTCTTCAGATATTGCAAGATCTTCATTCATTCATATGTTCCATCTATAATATATTCATTTAAGTAAATTTAACCGAATTCCAAATGTAAACTCATGTCAGAGAGATAATGTGGCCCTCCTGCCAAAAAGTCCAAGAGAGTTCCATTTGTGCTTTAGGCAACAAGGGAGTTTGCCCACCCCTCCACCCCCAAACTTCAGGGCAACATTAATCAGGAAGAATAATATTGCTTGTGTCATACTCACTCTTGCATAAGTTTTGGACCGGAAAACTGGTCCGAAAAATGGACGGACTCAATCTTGTCAGCATAATGGGTGAGGAAATGGATCATCTACAAGAGACATTCAGAGTACTTTTTACGATTTTGTACATAAGGCTTGAAACTTATATCCAACCAATTGCAGACAAATTACCAAACTTAATGATAAAGAAGGTAAGAGCCCTCATGGCCGGCCATGAGTTGAGGTGACTGCCTGAGTGGCAGACTGCAGGGAGTCCAAGGGCCTGCAGATTTGGGTCGTGCTTCACCCCAAGTCTCACTTTCTCCTTCCAGCCTGCCACTAATGCAAGTCACAATGATCCGCCTCCCGCTTGCCCAAGTGAGAAGTGGATTGACCCCTTCTCACCTTGCTTACCATGCAGCTTCCATAAAGCCCGAAGTGCAGGACTTCCAGTTTTATTTACAGGGACAGTGCCCCTTTAAATAAAACAGGAAGTCTTCCAGGTTTAAAGAAACCCTGAGAGAGAAGCATTGCAAGGTTTTTTCTTCTTTTCTACAGTGCTGCAGTAGAGGTTCAGCTACATTGTTGGCATGGGGCAACACTCCAGATTGTGCCATTCCTGAAAGCCCTGCTGGATCAGGCCAAAGGATCAGCCAGTTCAGCATTTTCTGGTCAACCCAAAACCACTGGAAAACTGGTGTGAGATCCTTTCCTGTTTATTACTACTGTCATTGGATTGGGCAATTTCACTTTAAACAAAGTTTTCACTTCAGGCATCTGGTAGACAAATAGTGAAGGATGGATTTATCGTCTTTCTTTTTTAAGCTTGTGGGCTAACCATCTTCCTGGTTTATTTGCATTTTCAAAAAAATTCTGTTTTGCCATTTTCAAATTCTTCTCCATTTCCTTGGCTTGGAATATTTTAATTTCATGTTGTATCTTCTTAATTCTTTGTTGGATTCTTTGATTTGTGGGTTCTTTCTGTAATTCCTTTTCGCCAGTCTCTAATCTTTGTACAAGATCTTTCATTTTCTTCTCTTGTCCAATTCTTTGTTTCACTGCATTTCTTATTGCTAATCCTCGAAAGAATGCTTTACTTGCATCCCACACCATTTGTGTTTTAGTTTCTGAATGAAAATTGGTCTTAAAAAAAAAATTCCATTTCTGTTTTTGTTTGATTCAAAAATTCCTGATTATTCAACTGAATTGTATTTAACTTCCAAGTATTTCTCCTTATTTATTTATTATTAATGAAATTAGATTATGATCTGCATATATGTTAGGTAAAATTTCTGACTGAAACGTTCCACCTAAACCGGATATTGAAGCCCAACACACATCAATTCTAGACCAGGAGTTATGTGAATTTGAATAATATGTAAACTGTTATTTCTCTGGATATTGTGTTCTCCATGTATCAATCATCTGTAATTCTTCTGCCATTTCCAAAAAAGATCTGGGTAGGGTTCCTCCTCTTTTTAAAGGTCTTTTGTTAAATTTTCTGTCCCATTTAGTTTGAAAGACCGCATTAAAATCTCCAAATAGAAAAAGATCCCTATCTTCTCCCGTAATTAGTTTCTCATGTAGTCTTCTATAAAACTTATCTTGATGGGTGTTTGGTGCATAAATATTGACAATTAATGCTTTCCTTGTTTCGACTTGGATCTCTACAAACAAAATTCTCCCATCTTCTGATTGCCATTTCAATTCGGGTTCCAATTTGGGGTTAACATATGTAGCTACCCCCCCTTTTCTTTTGATGTGAGTCTGAGGCAAAAAATAAAGTTCCCATTTTTCTATTTTTAAGAAATCTGCATAATTTTTTCTAATATGTGTTTCCTGTATACAGATTACATCTGCTTTGGTTTGATATAATTGATGAAATATTCTTCTACGCTTCTGAGGAGAATTCAATCCATTAATATTTACAGAAAAAAATTTCGTGAAGGATGGATTTATCAAAGGCTTTTGTCAGTGATAGCTATCCTGTGGCAATTAATTCTGTATGTCAAGGCAAGTTAGTGCTCCCATTCTAAACGTGATTAGATGTTGGACGAGGAGAGCAGTCACAGTCAGCTAACTGGACTCCTCTGATTTATCAGCTATTGGGGACAATCAAGAGATAACCATCATGCTTGACTTGCCAGTCTTCCCTGGAAGACTTGGCTGGTCACCATGCTCAGAGAGTACTGGGTTAAATACACCTTTGCTTGATCTAGAACATGTGCAGATGTCTGACCAAATGAATCTGCAGGTCTCCCCATCTGAAGTTTGAATGGTAAAAAGTTTTCAGAAAAAGTGAATGACAATTCTCTACCATCACAACAATCTTGGGAGGCAACTGACCTGAGATAAGGCTCAGAGCCTTAGGGCCGTATCCTATCCAAACTTCCAGTGCCAATACAGCCACACTGCGTACCCAAAGCGAGGGAACCTATGTTCCCTTACATTGGGGAGCCCTCCATAACTGCATGCCTCCTTAACTGCAATCCTCCATTACTGCCTTCCTATCACAGGATACAGTGCATGCCCCATTGGCACAGATGGATCAGCACTGGAAAGTCAGATAGGACTGGGTCCTTAGTCACTGGCTTTGAGCTTTGCCCGAAAGGTAATTGGTACATTCTCTGACTAAGTACCATACTCTTGTCCACTGACCACCAGCCCTTAATAATAAAGAACAATAAGTAGAGGTGGAAGAAAACTGCAGTAACAAAATAAAAAACATAATATTGCTTTCTGCACTTCTCATTTTTGTAAAAAGACAAAATGCAAAATCTGCAAAAAAGAACTAAACTGTTTTATTTGGCTTTTATTCATTATTTGATAGGGTGCATGGGTAACGACTGTGGCTGCATTTGCTGACACTATATCCCTACCTAGTACACTTTGAAAGTGATTATAATCTATAATTATAATGTAAGTTTTGAATAAAAACACACAACACTGCTTTCTGCACTTTTAACCTTGGTGTTTGGAAAACACCAAAATTTGCTAAAAAATAAGAATCATTTCCTCCCAACTCTAAGTTTTCAATCTTGTTTCTCTTGGTAACTTTAGTGTTTGTCTCTGTAATGGAAACGCGAAAAATCTCTCAATGAGATAGGGAGTTATGTGGTGTTAACAGTGGCCCCTTGCTCTGACAGGCCTGGGAAGTATGGGGTTAAACCCTAGGCTTTTAGCAGTGGGTATGCAGCACAGCTGCAGCCACTAGAGGCAACAAGGTCTTCAAAGATAAAAGCAGCACCTGGAGCAGTGAGAGTTTGTGGGTGTAGAAGAAAGGGGTTGGAGAGACTGAAAGTGCAAGAGGAAGGAGCCTGGAGGAAGGCAGACTGGCTGACTGAACAGAGACTGCTGGTGTGTGGCTGCCATGCCCAAGAGCTGCTGAGAACCAAAGTGTTGCTGCAGTGGCCAGAGAAACTGCTGGAGGGAGAGGGAAAGAAGAAGGACCTCTGCAGGTTGAACAGGTGAGCTGCCCTGGTGGCGGGGCAAAACCCAGCAGTGCTTTCTGCAGGATTAGGGCTATTTTGAGTGAAGAGGGAAACTAATTAGCTTAAAGTGGGTATAAGTTATCTGGACTAAGTTTGGAAAGGGAATTTGGCAAAACAGTCCCCAAAGCTGGACACCCCATTTTTCCCCAAACCAAGACAAAAAGATTCCTGGATGCAGCATGGCAAAGGAGGGCCCTATGAAGCAAAAACATGAGGTATTGATTGCCCCATTACAGCTGCCTTCAGATTCCATGCTAACTCCTCACCTGAAGATTTTTACCAATTATTTGACATTACCTTTGTGTCCATCATTCCCTCTGTGACCTCGCCCATCTCCGACAGGATAGCCAGCGACTCTGGCAGTCCATACTTTGCCCCTGTCTTGGGTTTATCACTGCAGAACTCACTCTAAGCGGAAGAAATTGCCACAGTATTACAAATGCACATTATGAATCCTCTCCCTTGCTTCTTTCAACAGGTGTCAACCAATAAAATCTCAGAAGTCAATTTCAATTCTTGTCAGCTAGAACTGAGATCTGGCTGAACTCTAAATGTGGTTAAGAATGCCATGGGGTCCACCAACTTCTGTGTAGCTACCTGCATAGCTAGGTGTTGATCATTCCCTTGTAATGCTCATTCCACATCTGCACTGTGATTATTAAATGAGCAGTAACAGTGCTTTCACTTTACCCCACCTTAGAACACTTTCAACAACCAATAGCTCCTGCTGAACTCCAGAAACAAGTAAAAGGAACACAAGTCTTACTTGCAAATTATATCCAAAAGATAGTGCGATTTATATCGGGCTTCCATGCTGAATTCTCAAAGTTTCGTAAGGACTATATAAATTTTTCAAATTCTATGCAGAGCCATCCCTAGAAGGGTGTGGGCCTGGGGCAACTCAACTAGTGTGGACCTCTCCTATTATGGCCATATATAGGCTATGAAAGCATGGGACCCAGGACAATAATAATAATAATATACAGTATTTACTTTATTCAAGGGGGTTTACATAGGCAGGCTTATTAAATCCACGCAGGGATTTTTACAAATTGAAAGAAGGTTCTTTCTTTCAAGAACCACTACATTCAAGGTGTTACACTCCGATCTGGTTTAACATTCTGGCCTCCATCCTCCCACGCTCCGGCAGATGGAACAGCTCAGCTGCAGCTTGTCAGCTGCTTCAAGGTCGCACGGTGACCACCCTAACTGCCCTACCCAAGGGACTGCTCTAACTCTATGGATACTATATACAGAGCTATGAATGACAGGCTTCACCATATGTGCATATAACCCTGGTCCATGCCTATTTATTCAAAGTGGAAAAGATTGAGATGGGAAAGAAAGTGTACTGTATCACTGTTTTACTGTATCACATTCTACAGGATTTCAATATGCTTCCTGCATATTATTCTAGCTCTGAGCACCTGGGAATCCCACTTAATGCCCCAGTACCTACCAGGTCCTGCATTTCCTTCTGAAGCCTCACCAAGGCTTTTCTCGTCCCAACAGCAAACACATAGGTATCCATGTCTTCATCATTCATGGTGACTTTTATTTGCTGAGTAACAAAGAGAAGGCTAGTTATACTATAATTGACACATGGTTCACCAAAGTAGAAATGGGAGGCCAGGACTCCATGCCGCAGCCAAAAACGCAAACAGGAACAAGCATAACACACCTATTAGCCAAGACCACAGTCACACTGGTGGAAGAACCCAGGATAATTACTGAGAGCCTCCCCCCCCAGTTTAATGCCTGAAAAGGGATCTAATTTAAAGAACCACTTCACCTTTGTAGTTCAATGCCTGACAAGGCCCAAATCCTAACTCATTTTCCAGTACTGGCATGGCTGTGCCAATGGGACATGTGCTGCATCCTGCAGTTGGAGGACACTCATGGAGGCCACCTCAAAGCAAGGGAATGTTTATTTCCTTACCGAGGAGCTTCATTACCCTTATGTCAGTGCTGGAACATGGGTTAGGATTGTGCCCACGGCTCCTGCAGCAACAAAGTACACTGCTTCCCCAGCAATTTAACTGGCAGCCCAATCCTAAGTGGGTCTACTCAGAAGAAAGTTCCATTATGTTCAATGGGGCTTGCTCCCAGGAAAGTCTGCACAGGATTGTAGCCTAAGTCACCCAAGCAGATTCAACAGCTCTGTTCAAACCACAACACAATAAACCCAACTGCACTTAGCATTATTGAGGGTCAGCAATGGTAAGCAATCTTCTCTGTAGCGTACAGCAAAACCAACTCTTCATAATTCTACACCCGGAAAAGCAGGATTCTACAGCCTGAATAGATTATGCAAGTGTGCAAATACATTATTTGGTTTATTATTATGTGCAACCTCCTGATTTTAGAAATGGGCTATGTCAGATGCAAGGGAGGGCACCAGGATGCAGGTCTCTTGTTATCTGGTGTGCTCCCTGGGGCATTTGGTGGGTCGCTGTGAGATACAGGAAGCTGGACTAGATGGGCCTATGGCCTGATCCAGTGGGGCTGTTCTTATGTTATTATTTGGCTTAATTCTGGTTCCAGTAGTGACGGACCAGAGACTGACAAAGACCAATACACTGCACAGAATTCTCATGTTCCAACTCTTGGTCACCTTGTTCAGACTTCCTCCACTTTCCAAGTTTTCACCAGATGCTGCCCACAGATTGGAGTCTATCTTCACAGTCCTTATAAGAGTGTGTGTGTGTGTGTGTGTTTAATGAATGAAAGCTGAGACTCTTAGCAGAACTGATGAAAGAGCTCTTCAGCAGCAGAACTAAGCAAACACATACCACTTGATCACAGGCTGGCCTCATCATACGAGCAAGGACATTCAGCAAGTCTTGTCTCTTGAGAAACTGAAAGAAAGTATTTCAATCAGGTTGAGAGCCTGCTCCAAACATAGCAGAGCCTGCCATTTTCTGAAAGTCTAAGGACTCTCCCCACCACAACATAACTTTGCAGTCCTGTGGCGTATCTGGAGGGGGCCAAATCTCCTGGCCACCAGGCTTGGGGAGGCAGCGCTATAACACACCCCCCCCCGCAGCACTCAGTCAGCTGGCACACTGAACTGAGGGCCACCCCCAGAAGGCCTTTCCCCCCAGAGGCATTCTGAGGTCCCAAAGAAGCCACACACAGCTTCCCCAACCATCCAAAAGCCTTGTAAAGTCCTCAGAGGCCCAAAAAACATCACTTCTGGTTTCATGGAGGAAACCAGAAGTGATGTTTTGATGCCCTCAGAAGGCCTTCTAAGAGCATAATATGTCACTTCCAGTTTCCTCCGTGAAACCAGAAGTGATGTTTTTCGGTTCTCCGAGGCCTTCGGAGGCTGTACACAGCTTTTCCAGGCCTCCAAAAGGGAGGTTGGGGTGGGGCTAATGGGGGAGTGGCAGCCTGGCCAGTGGGAGGGAGCAGCTTGCAGCCATAGCCCGGGCAACACCAGGGCCAGGATCACCACTGCTGCAATCAGGGATTCTGTTCCATGTCCTGCTATTGACCAAGCCTTATTTGGTTGAAACATGGAATAGGGCTTTTGCGGCAGTAGCCCCCAATAATGGAATTCCCTCTCCAATAAACCTGGCTTACCCCTATGCTGCCTGCTTTCAAAAGGCAGTGGAAACATTTCTGTTCCAACCTGGTCTTCTGCCTTTGATTTTTTGTCACTATCATTGGTGTTCCTTTATTTGCGATGTGTTCATTTTTGATCATGGGTAAGTTAACTTCTAGTAAAGAACTATGTTAAAATTAATGTAATATGCCGATGTTGTGTTTTATACGTTGCCTTGATGGTCCCTTAAACAGGACTAAAGGGTGGCCAAGAATTTTTTTTAAACAAATTTACTTAAAGGAGTCCCATGGAAAACTCCCTATTAACTGTCAAATACATTCATAAGATGTGCTTCAAAAGTATAAGACACTTCTACAGCAGCGGTTCCCAAACTTTTCAGCACCACAACTCAACTCGTCCTTGGCAGTGGGTTGCAACGCAACGCTCCTAGCACCTCCTGGCCTTCTTGGAAGGCCCTGGAGGCCTCATCCATATTGCACTGGCCTGGCAACCCACTCTACTGGCCTCCGTGGGCTGCAGAATGACCTTCAGAAGTGACCAAAAGTGACTTACAGTCAAACAAGAGGTTGTGTCCGTATCCCAGAAGTCAGTTCCAGTTGCTTCTGTGGGCCATTCTGAGGTCCACAGAGGCCAAAAGAGTGGTTGCCAATCCAGTGCAATACAGAAGAGACCTCCTCCAAGAAGGCCTTGTAGCGCTAGAAAGAGCATCACATCATTGCTCAGCTTATGGGTTTGCAACACAGTTTGAGAAATGCTGCTCTATAGCATCTATCAATTAAAAGGCACAAGTTTATTTTAATTAGAGTTGATTATTATGTTTATCTCTCCTCCATCACAACATTCAAGGTGGCATGCATAAGATTCCATCCAGGCATTGACCAGATCCAGAAATGCTTAGCATCAGCCAAAACTGCTGTATCATGAGCCTTCAGATCACAGTCCCCTGGTACCATTTGTACTCTTGAGGCTTGAGAAAGAGATTCCCAACCTCTAGAATTAAATGTCCTGCTTTGCTTTCTGCACAAAGTAAAAAGAGCAAAAGTCACAGCCATTGCATATAGAGGTTGATGAATTTCAAAAAAATTCATGCTTTATCCCAAGACCTGACCGAAATTGTGAAATGTTCAGATTTTTGCCCCGAGGGAATGAGGCATAAAATGAGCACATGAAGCGCCTCTTCTGGAGATCTGCCATTCTAGAAAGAAATGGACTAAGCAATCAACTTTCAGATATTAAAAGCATGCAACACTTCAAGATTCTTCTTCTCCTACCTTGAGCTGGATAAGCATGCCCTCACAACACACTCGACCAGAGCACCAGAGATTGTAGATATGCTCATTCTCTTGGTTTAGCTTGCCTGTACTTGTGGCTTCCTTATTTGTGCCATCATCCCCTTGAATTAGAAAGCACACACAATAATCAAAGACGACGTGCTGCTGAGAAGGTTGACCACTACGCAGTGAGGCACTTTATGCAGGGCTGGCCCTGACAGCAGCTCAAAGGTTGTGACTGCAGTCCCATCTTCCAGTGGAAAAGGGCTATCAGGTACACATTACGCCAATGCTCTAGCATTTGCATTCCTTCCTTATAGAATTCTAGGCTCAATTCAGTCTTGGTGAGGAATATCAAGTCTTAAAAAGCCCAGGCCAGCATACCCAAGAGACCAGACTGTCAAAGAATACTCTCTCAAGTACGCCATTCTGCATCAAACTAGATCCCGAATGGCAAACAAAAAAACATTAATGTGGCTACAGTGGTGATGTGGCCTCTTTGCCTCCTGCCTCCAAAGCCACTCCCTCGTCTTAAAGCTTCTCAATCTTCAGCATTTATTTTGCACAATGCTACTCTCAGTCTGGTTATGCCAACCCAATATGGGACCTTGAGATTCAGCTCATTTCCTTGCACCTTAACATCCCCACCCTTCTCCTTAGTGACCTCAACATTTATATTGACAGCCTTTCTGAGCCAACTGCTTTCTATGGTCACCAACATTATTCTTTAGCCTCTACTAAAGTTGGATCCATTCCCCAGTCTTGGGAGTTCTCTTGATCTTCAGTAAGAAATACGTCTCTAATCTCTGTGCAGTGACATCATTTGCGGGAACTCATCTTCTCTCTTTCAACACTGACTCTTTCCTTTTTAAAAAAAATATTTTTCAAATATACACACAACACACACAAAAAAACAAAAAACATAACACTAACACAAAAGAGGGTGCAGGAAATCACTTCATATATCGCTAAAACTAATAAATTACATATCTTAATCAATTTCCTCTTCTAAATTTACCTCTTAATATCATTTTTCATTCATTATTCATCTATCATATCATATCAAATTATATATATAATACAATCATCTAAATGCCCTATCATATATTTCTAAAACTTCATTTTCAACCAAGCATAAAAAGGTTTCCATTGTTCAATTTGTGTCGGTTTTTGTTGGTGATCCAAAATTTCTGAAAGTCTGTCCATTTCCACCACATTCATTATTTTCTCTCTCTCTTCTTCCTCACTCTCCATGGAACATCTCTCAAAATTTTAACTTTATTATCATTCGCTATCCATTCCTTTTCCTGTGAGTAATTTATCTCTGTAAAAGGTTCTGATGAATTTCACATAAGTTTCTCTTGGTAATTCATATTTTCCTTCTCACTGGATCTAGTTCTTTAAATATCTCCTCCATTGATGTATCCCTTCTAATATTAATCTGGCAATCCGTCATGACATATCTTCTCCTTTCTCTTCTGCTATATTTTGTATCCTCCCCCTTCGGACTTTCACTGTTTTAGCCGCCATCTTTGTTAATGTTCTTTAAGACCACTAGATGTCCTCAGTGTATTATCTTCCTTGCTCCACTTATAAACACAAATCCAGTTCTTGCAATGTCTTTTTAAATCCACTAGATGTCACTGATACACTGTTCTTGTTTTATTTTTGTTTCTTATCTACTGTGTTTATACTTGTAGCCTTGGCAACCGCATTCCTCAATCCGCAGGAATGTCAAATCATCCAGTCGCACTCCCAAAAGTTAGTAGCAAACCAAGGCAATAAATGCTCCAATGCACAAACTTTATCCAAGGACAGTTAATTTATAATCTACCAAAATTTAAAGTTGTAATTATATTTTCAGATAACCATAAAAAGCTTGGTAAATCTCTTCTACGATTTCTTCTCACACCTATAAACAGCTGGGGGGAAATCTCCCCCCTCCTCTTCTTCTCACAGCAAAAAAACCAAATCAGGCAATCAGATTACTCAGTTCATGCCAGGCATACACAAACGGAATAACACTTACTTAAGTCTTTCAACGACTTTCCCTGCAGGGGCCTTCAGCTTGATTCAAATGAATTCTTCACCATTGCTGCCAAGATGGCGGAATCTCCTGGGAAAGCCCCCTGGCTGGGCTTTATATCCTCAGGAATCGTGCCATCACATGGAGGAGTTTGTCTCTCCTGACAAACCATCCCCAGGTCTCCTCAGATCCGCAGTTTTTGGGAAAAAACAGAGTGCCTTTCAAGAGCCCGAGAAAGGCACGTCTGCTCAGTGCTGGCTGGCCCCTCCCCCCCAGCACTGACACTTTCCATCTACATCTTGCTCTGCCTCTTGATTCGTCCATGACATACAGTGCAACATTGCAATAACAACTTTTATGGAAGCACTGAACTCTCATTTCTCTTTTTGTTCCTTCTGCTCAGTCCTCAGGATAGCAGCTTCTACTTTTTCAATTCTTCCCATCCAACTTTTGATTTGTTTGTCCTGCTATCCAACCAACAAGTTCAGTCCACTAATCCTCAGCTTTGACTGGTTTCTATTTTCTGTCAGTTCATACTGTTCTACAGCTGATCACCTCTGCAGGTTGTCAAAAAATCTAGCCAATATAGCTTTACAGGTCCAGCCTATTTATACACGGATTTGACTCAACACGAATGTCCCCCTGCAAATGAGAAGAAATGTGCTGATCCCTGGAGAAGGGGAAAATGCACCCCTTTAAAATCAGTTTAAAAAACTGAACAGTCCTTTAACAATAGCCTCCTTAATATGAGAGAGAGGGGGCAGCTGGCTGACAATCTATCCATCCTTCTCTCTCCAGGGGACCCCTCCCTTCCCCGAGCACTGAAAGAAAGGTGATCATTTTGCATTGCTGAAGGGAGGGGCTGAGTGTAAGCTCTCAGCTCTTTGTATGCTCTTGGAGGAGGACTGATCGATAGATTGTTAATGACTCTTATCTTAAAATCACAAAGGTCAGCAAGGCTGTTTTTAAATCACAGGAGCAAAGAAACTTTGTTTTTTAAATTGATTTGCTATAGAGTGTTTTTTGCCATCCACTTGAGTGCTTGGAACAGAACCCAGGCGAATAATTAGTCTCAACCTGTATTCATTTCTCCTCCTCCTCCACCACCCTTCAGGCTTAGCTATGGCACTATACCAGGGTTCCCTAACTGGTGAGTCACAACCACCAGGGAACCGGAAATCGGCCACACTCCCTTAAGGGGAAGTGGCCCAGGAATGTGCAAACTGGAAGCAAGCTCCAATTAGAGTTTGGAGCTCAGGGCAGCTGCATGGAGGCTCGCAGAGGGGGCTGTGAGCCTCCAGGACCCTTATGGAGGCTTCAGGAGCCCCCCAGGTATGTGAGACTGTTTCTGGATCCCCACAGCACCACGACATCTGTGTCGGGGCCACTACTCCCCCCCCCCCACTCCTGCCACTACTTATGAGGTTCTCAACTCCCTTGGAGGAGTTTGGGAATTTCTGCACTATACCATTTTGAGACACATCAACTCTCAGAATCCTTAGTGCCTCATCTCCAGCTTTGATGCCACAGATAGGAAGTGGAAAAATGGAGGGAGAAACCTTAGCAAGTCACAGAACAACTTACCAACAAGGGCAAAGTTACTTTCAAGCAGCTCCCGATGAGTATTGAACCAGGCCTGAGCCAGACGATTATTCTTATTCTTCCCAATGATGTAGTTCATGATGTAAGCAAGGAGACCAGTCACCATGAGAATTTCCATGTAATAACTCTCCCAGCTATTTTGGAGGTGAGCTGGGACCTGCAATTGGATTTGGACTTTGTCAAGTTGTTTCATTTTTGGAAAAAAAAAAAATCAGGTTTCTCAAATAAGCTCTGACTCCTACTTTTAAATATATAACACATACTTTTCAATTAATTTAGAATTGACTACCAACTAGTAAAATTTCAAGCAAACTAGTAAAATTTCAAACCAACAGAGTATTTTCTTAAAGGGTTTGTTCCCTTATTCTTATGGCTCTCTGCAGCAGACAGCAGGTGCTTTGTTCTCATTTTATTTAATTTTCATTTTATTTAATTTTCATTTTAACCAATGACCATGAAAAAAATTTTACTTGACCCAGGTCATCCAGTAAGCTTTATAACCATGAAAAGATTCAAATCTAGGTTTATCCAAGGCCACATACAATACACTACACCAGAGTGGCCCAACCAAAGAATTGGAGGGGGGGAACAGGACAGAATGAAGGTGGAAAAATATTAAATAGTACAGGGAAAGGAAGAGAGAACTCATAAGAACATAAGAGCCTGGCTGGATCAGGTCAAAAGCCCATCTAGTCCAGCTTCCTGTATCTCATCCTGTATCTCATAGTGGCCCACCAGATGCCTCAGGAAGCACACAAGACACCTATATCCTGGTGCCCTCCCTTGCATCTGGCATTCTGAGGTATACTGCAGCATATACATTCTGAGCATATATAGCGGCATCCTGCAGGCACACCAGAAAGGCTTTGTTTGAAGAAATGTCTTTCAGGAAGGATGAGACAGTACTACAGCAGCAAAAAAGAAACATTTCATCTGTAAAACAACTCAAGCTATTATTATTGTTTAACACTATTTTGGAGCACATATGGACTGAACAACAGAAGACTAACTGGGGATGATCCCAACTTGCAACAAACATTGGACTTGTTGCCCCATTCCAACCTACAATTTTACTATTTGTTTTTATCATTATGCTCAACAGAGCTGGCTATCACCGGGGAGTGAACTACTGGGATAATATGAAATGTTCACAAACATTACCTTGGCAACTCATGTTGACAAATAGTGCAGTTTCTCTGAGGGAGTAAGATATACTTCGAACAGGAGAAAAACTTCATGGGGAACGTAAAACTGGGAGGATCTATATGCTGTGGACCAATGTGGGGGCAGGTAGAGAGTTCATGTCAAAAGTAAGAATGCTCAGCAAGCCAAGAAGTTTAGGTTACTTATGATAGGGCCAGTATGAGATACTGTAATTAAGAGCTAAGTGTAACACCTCCACATGTACTTACATCAACAATTTTGATAAGATCTTCACTTTTGCCAGGAGATGAATCAGGTTTCTCCTCATAACCTTCAAACTCTTCGTCATCATATGGCTCACTCTCTGTATCCCCTTCCTGAAAAAACGAAGCAAAAGGTAGAAATATCAGATTGCTGCATAAAGCTTCTAAGAGAATTCTGCACACAACTACGTAGGCAGTTTCTTGGGCACAAACTACAGAATTCACACTGTACTATAGCATTATTATATTTATTATATTTAGCTACAGGAAGCTCAGAGCAGTATAACAGCCTAACCTCACACTGAATGGAGACCTGCTCAGCTTCAAAAATGTACCAGCAGCATTGACTATTCATTCTCTGGGAGGCCAATCCTAGGTATGTCTACTTTGAAGTCCCATTATAGTCACTGGAGCTCACTCCCAGGTAAGGTTACATAGCATTGCAGCCTGGATCTCCCAGGGGAGTTTGATACTTGCTATTCAATATCAGAGGAAAATCAGCAGTCTCCCCAAAGATAGTAGGGGTGGCAACATCTTCCACACCCTATTGCTCAACACAAGCAGGAAGTTCATTGGCTCCTTCTCAGTATAGAGATAATGCAAAAAGGAGGTGGCAGCAGTTAACCTGCACTAAAATAATTATGCCAACAATACAGACATGAAGCACTTTATTGCTGAAGTGAATGTGAAAGAGCTCCTACAGCTTGAAGGGCAGGGGCAAACAAACAGAGCCTCTATGACCTGCTAATCACCCCAGATCACACACTCAGTGACTCTACTGCTTGTGATATAAAAGCTATCCCATAGGCTTATGGCAAGGAGACCTTTCACACCTTCCATACTAATTGGTTTACTGTGGCATGAACTTTCACAAGCAAAAGCCTGCTCCATTGGGAACATGAAAGAGCTGGAGACAGTAGATGTACATGAATGACATGAGGTCCAGCAGAGGATAAATTAACATGGATGAGAACTTAACAGAACCAAGATGGATGGATGGCATCCAACAGTTAGGATGTGCTATGCAAAAGTAAGCTACATTACTCTCCAACCTGGTGAATGTACTCCATTTGCACAAAGAGATTAAGGATTTACTATATCAAGGCATAGAAAAAAAATAATGTGTTAAAATCACATTAGTAATGCATGTATGGGGGAAGAAGGAAATACTTGCTGAAGCTCATGCTCTCATAATCCTACATAGACCCTAAGTCAGAGGTTTTTAAAACTGGGGCGAGGGCCCTAGCCTATGTCCCTTAAGGGGTGGGGGCAGCAAGGAGGCAGGAAGCAGCAACGCGATCCCCAGGATTGCATCACTAAGGGGGCTGCAGGGGCTTGGCTGGATGTACCAGAGCCTCCTGCAGCCTCCCAGGGGTGCTGGGAGCCCTGCGCAAGCATCTGCAGGGCTCCCCAAAGCTTAAGTGAAAGTGGAGCGATCACCCCCACCTCTGCAAAACTGGAAGTGGAGTGCAATCACTTCACTTTCACTTCTTAAGCTTCAGGGAGACCTGCAGATGCTCACACAGGGCTCCCCACACCCCCGGGGAGGCTGCAGGAGGCTCTGGTAAGTGCAGCCAAGCCTCTGCAGCCCCCTGAGCAACACGATTCTGAGGATCACATCGTTGCCTTCCCCCTGCCCCTGCAAGGACTTGGAGCAGCTCAAACTCTCCCAGACAGTTTGAAAACCGCTGACCCTAAGTATATATACACACAATATGCTCTGTTTATCTACAAGTTGATGAGAACGTGCATAGCTTTTTGAAGTTCTATTCCCTGTCATTCACACCAACCCTCCAGGTGGTCCTGTGGATCTCTAAAGCAAAGTTGTAATTATACATATCAGACTGCTCTCTGAAAAAACAATGATCATACATATTAGATATATATGATTACAAAAGCTTCTGTAAAAAAAAAAAATAGGCTTTTTCCCAGGGAGGCCCCAGTGCTCTGAAATGAAATTCCTCTCAAGGAAGACCTTGAGAAGCCTGCATGACCCACTCTTTGCTGTCTTTTACAAGACAGGTCAAGTCTTCTATTTCCCAAAGAGCTTTAGAGTTTGCCAATTGATTAGTTTTGCTACTGTTTGCTTTTGATACTGATTTTGTTTTAGATAGCCTAACTTTAAGCTTTTTATACCAATTTGGAAGATTTTTTACGAAAAGCAACATACAAACTTTCAAAATACAGACTCTAAATAATGCAAATTTAATTTGGTTTCACAAAGGGAAAGGCTGGCCAACCTCATAATTCCTTTATCAGCATCCCTCCCTTAGACCCATGATGATCAAGGACAGACTAGATCTTGCATCCAAATTCACCTGCCCTTCGGTGTCCTCAAAGTCAAGACTTTCATCTTGACCTTCAAGCTCCACAGTGGCCTCCTCCTCATCATCTTCTGCTGTGACAATCCGTTGGGGAGATTCTGTGGCAGGATCTTCAATTACGTCTTCAAATTCAGCAAAGTCATTGTCATCATACTCCGCAATGTCATCCCCGTCATCAAATTCATCAAACTTTGCTGAGGCCAGGTCCCATGGAATGAAGAGAACCACCACTAAGAACCACAGACTCCTCATTGCTTCTGGAAAAAGCACAGGACACCAAACTACTCAAGCTAGAAATAAAAAAAACATTTCTCCCATCTAATGTAGCAATTCAGAGGTAGGCAAACTTGCACTATATTGTGGAGACACACTTGTAAAATGCAATCTACAGCTTATGTCATACGAGTGGGTAATGACACTATAATATTTCCACACTTAAGAGATGAACTCTTAAGAAACTATGAGACATGCCCTATATGAAGCAGAAAGACACATATAGACACACTTGTATAAGCTCTCAGAACCTCAGCTGACCTTTCATTTAGGCAACATGAGAGTGCTATTACATCATACTTCTAGTATCAGTTAAATGTACAAAAAGAAGCTTTAAAGAGTAGGGGAAACCCTTTCTTGAGCCCAAAATGACTGTTTTCTCCTATTTCTCTGTGCAATGGAACGGCAAAGCATCTAGAAACTCTGCCAATCGCTTACTTGGCCCAGCTGCTTTTCAGGAGCACGAGCAGCCCTGCTGGATCAGAACCAGGATCACTCTAGCCCAGTATCATCTTCCAACAGTGGTAAGCCATAAGATCCTGGGATCTCAACAACAAAGTTTGAAATCTAAAGCTCTCCCTCATATCTGATACACAAAACAATACTGCTTCTGACCATGGACATTTCTTGTATAGCTTTCATGCCCGATAGCCAATGGCAGACTGCCCTCCATGAATGTACTCAATTCTTTCTGAAAGCCATCCAAGCTAGCGGCCATCTTTATGGCAGTAAGGCGAGTTAATTATGCACAGTGGGAAGAAATATTTTTTGAACATAAGAGCACTGATGGATCAGGCCAAGGACTCATCTAGTCCAGTTTCCTGTATCTCATGATGACCCACCAGATGCCTAAGGGAGCACCTGCATTCGGTTGCTACTCCCTTGCATCTGACATTCAGAGATAAGGCTACCTTAGAACCCAGAGGCTGCATAGAGTCATCATGACATGTAACTTGTGATGCACTTTTCCTCCAGAAATCTGTCCAACTACCTTTTAAAAGCAACTAGGCCAGGTGCCATCACAACGTCCTATGGCAAGTAGTTCCACAGATTACCCACTCAATAAAGAGATATTTCCTTTTGTCAGTTCTGACTCTCCTACCAGTCAATTTTAGTGGCTATCCCCAGGTTCTCCTGTTGTGCGAGAGGGAAAAGAACTTCCTTCTATTCACTGCATACGCAATTTTATACATCTTAACCATTTTCCATCTCTCAAATCCTTCCTTGTATACAGAAGGGAATCAAATGTTGTAGCCTTTCCTGATGAGGTGAGTTATGCCAATAAAGGTACTGATTGATTAATTGATTGTGGGCCACAGCCCTCTAATCACTTTGGACACTCTTTTGCACCTTTTCCTATTCCATTGTATCATTTTTGAGATGTGGCAACCAGAATTGGACACAGTACCCCAAGACGTGGCCTTACCCCATTTGTGCAATGGTGGTATAATAATATTGGCAGTTTTATACTTATCCCTTTTTTTGTTAAGTTTGGAATCTAAGTTAGAATCAACTTAAGTGAACCACAAGTGCTACTTTTAGGAGAAAAAGGCAATTTCTCCCCACCCATTCAAAATTTTATTTGCCTCTTTCTGTTCTCCATCCTCCCCCAAAAAAGCTCTGAATTCCTTAGCTTTTTCTTGCAGGGCAAGTGTTCAGATATTTGAGTTGAGATGGAGTGACCAGAGAGATGCTCTCAGCAGATACGGGAGATAAGAACCATGTTAATCCACAGTATCAGCTTAATTCCAATAAAGAACCTGAGATATCAGGGTTCGCTGATGAGTGGAACATCTTTTTATTAGCGACCAGAATGCCAAACAGCATTCCAAAACCGCTTACATCTTAGATGTATGTACTGGTACCATGGTATTTACACATTTATTTTTAATCTCTTCCCTAAAAATCACCAACAAGAAATTTACCTTTTCCAGCACAAATTCATCAAACTGTCACTATCCACTATGAACCACTACCACTCCTGCAAAGGGGGGGCATTGCTTAGGAGCTTTTCATGGAGGACTTTGCCAAGAGATTTTTGAACAAATCCTGGCAGCTATAAGCATATGAGATAATTTCTTGCAAACTTCAATGAACATTTGCATTATAAGTTAACAGAAATAACAACATTCAACAACACCATACAACTTGCCTCCGAAATGAAAATACCTAATCTTTACTAATCTGAATGTGCCAAACATGAAAACAATGAAATCTGAAATCTTGTTTAGGAGAAACTAAATGCACTGCATACATAAGTGGTGGGAAAGAATGGCCATTTAGCAGTACATGCCTATAGAATTGTCTACTGCAGATCTCTCACAAACTGTAGCCATTTTTACATCTTCACTGTCATATTTGTGTCGAGCACTTCAAAATCTATGACTAGTTTAATCTTGGGGGGCATGTGTAAAAATTTATTGTCCAGTGTAAAGGATCAAGTCTGAAATATACAATATTCTTCTACTGAACGCTTTATTTCCAAAAGCCTTTCCCCCCCCTCTCAAGTCAGGTATGAAAATAATTACTATCCTGAGCACGACATTTCCAACATCAATTAACGAGGGATTAATTTTACACAATTTTCAGGAGTCATATTTGATTTCTCTTTGTTCATCACTAACACTTTTTACTTTTTTTGTTCATCACTAACATTTTTCACTATTTTTTAATTAGGCAACACCAGAAAGTCTTTTCCATTTGCTGGGCTGAAAATTGCTATCCTAGAAAATCACTAATAAAAAGATGTTCCACTCATCAGCAAACCCTGATATCTCAGGTTCTTTATTGGAATTAGGCTGATACTGTGGATTAACATGGTTCTTATCTCCTGTACCTGCTGCTTTCAACACTGAACCTTTCCATTTAAAGAGAAGCTCCTTAAAAGGCATACAATCTAGGTTAGGCAATCTAAAATTAGCAGCAGCCAGAGCATTTGCCTCCATCCCTTCCATCAGCTACATTTGTATAAACAAGCAGCCTTGTGAAGTGCACAAGGGTGCCTGAAAGAGAGCAAGGCTCTCTGACTTTCGGCACAGCCTCCCCGAATGCCAAGCTACCCCCAAAGTGCAAGACTGCAGCTGCTGCTGCACAAGATACAGTATGCCCAAATCCTTGTCTCTACATTTTCAAGTTATGCTGAGAGTGTAACCTGACCAGGGAGCTAACAAATGCCTTCACTACTTAATTTGCCAGGCAAATTTCATGCTTGCAGCACAGTAAACGCTGTGTAACAACAACTGCAATAATAGACCGATCTTGGACACACCCCCTCCATTCAAATGTGAACCTCATCCACACACCTGTACTCCAAGCAGCTGGCACCAAATCTCTAATAAGGTATTGACCTTGAATTTTTCTAGTTCTATCAGCAAGAACTTTGACCTGATCTGGTGGCAGGTACACCCAGAGCTACAATGCAAGGCATGGATATTTGACCAATTTTCTTTACTCTAATATTTGATCCCCATTTGGTAACTTATCCCTGCTCCTTCCCACGCTATGCATGTACAAACAGCTGCGCTATATAAATGTACCCATAAATTCATTCTGCTATCTGGCAAACGTAGACGCATTTTCCTCCTATTTTTCTTATTTCAATAGCATTTCCTGGAAGTGAAAAAGGTGATTTGTGTGCAAGTGTATGTGTAACCAATGTTCACAAAAACTGACCTACAAAGAGAGCATGAAATGCTGAAAAGTATTCACTCCCACCAGCTTCCGTTCTAGGATTAGCCAGCATGCCTGAATGCCTGCCTTCCGCTCAGAGCAGTGTTCTTCAACCTTGAGGTCGGGTCCCCAATACTGTTGCAAAGCCCAAGCTGTGGGGTTGTGGCAACATAATGGAAATGAAAAAGGTTGAAGACCACTGAACTAGAAGCATCTGGTATATCCCTTCAAGTACCAGGAGACTGTGTCCCAGTCCTGCTCAGGTTCTTAGCTTTCACTAGGCTTCATGACAACTTTTTCTGCTCTCTCTAACAAGAGTATTTGGCTACAGTGAACAGTGTTGGGAGGGCTTAAAGGTGGCAATGAGTGGGTAGCGATAGAGGTGGCTGGAAAGGGTCCCAGGAGGGGGGCAGGACTGATGGTGAATCCTGGGGGGACAGGACTGATGGTGAGTGGGGGGGGCACCAGGACTGATGGTGAGTGGGGGGGGCACCAGGACTGATGGTGGGGTATATAAGTATGTGTGCACGTGCATGCGTGTGACCACACACACTTTATATACATATAAGGTGCCTGTAAATACACACCAATATATGTATACACACACAAATATGTATAATGTGTGTATATAAATATATATGTATACACACACACCCCAATATACAGGGCTCCTGGCATGACAAAGGCTGAAGACCTCTGGCTCAGAGGATTGGGGGGGAGGGGGAAGAGATGAATGGACGATTGTCTGTCCATGAATTCACCACCCAGGCCTGGAAGGGCGAGAGGAGGAAAGAAGAGAGCCAGCGCTGGGGAAGGGGGAACAGGACCCCCCCCCCCAAACACACTGACCTCAGCTGGGGGAGCATCCCCATTCACGTGAACCTCCCCCCCAGTGTTGCAACTTCTCCCCTCCAAGCCCCACAAGCAGCAACGGCCCCCCCCTTCCCACCCTCAGAGCCGCCCTCCGCCTCCTCACCAGCGAGTCCAGCAACGTCTCTGCTACGACGTTCTAGGAGGCCCACCTGACTTCCCGGCCGGGCTTACGCTCGCTTAGTTTCTCCCCTTCCTCTCCGTAAAGTGCGTGGATTGCGCAAGTCTGCGCAAGCGCCTTGCGGTCAGGGCGGGGCGAGAGCCACAGAACCCTTTTGCTGGTCGAGGAAGGAAGGTGGGGAGGCTGCCAAGAACCTGCGACTCCACCAGGTCACCTACGCAGGGAGAGGCCGGTGCTGAGCGAGACCCAAGACGGCCCACTAAGACAAACACCTTGTCCTTTGGTGTGCACTCTGCACATGGTCAGGAGCACTCTTGTCTGTTAAAACGTTCTATATATTGCATGGTTGAGCCTTTCCATTAGCCCCGAGTCAATTTAAATTAGGCGTAATTTATTGTCCTCTCAATTCTCCCCCTCACAATGGCTTGGAGAGAAAGGCATTGAATTTTTTAGGCTACAAGCCTATACTCACCTACCCTGGGAGTAAGCCTTATTGAACACAGTGGGACTTACTTCTGAGTAAATATAGGTTTGCACTGTTAAAATCCCTTGTGAAATTGTTTACTCCACCAAGAAGCCAGTGGAACAAGGCAGAGTCTTCTTATGGAGTCACATTCTCTGTTAGCTGCTAAAATACCACAAATGTGTGTATGTGTGTAACATAAAACTGTGCAATCCTGTGCATCTCCTACTGCAAAGCACTTTATGCTGGTCTGCCCCTGAACAGCATCCAGAAATTAGATACTGTAGTGCAGAATGCAGAACTGACAGCCCAATCCTATGCATGTCTACTCAGAAGTAAGTCCCATTATAGTCAATGGAGCTTACTCCCAGGCAAGTGTGCATAGGATTGGACTGCATATAATGCCAATATTATGAGTCTAACATTATGTGGCTTTGCACCATATAATGCCAATATTATATGGCTGGCTTACCGGCTGCCAGTACATTTCCAGGCCCAGTTCACAGTGCTGGTTATTATCTTTAAAGCCTTAAATGGTGGAGGCCCAACATACTTAAAGGACTGTCTTCACCACTTGAACCTGTCCCTTCTCCAAGGTCAGCCAGAGACCCCTGCACACATCTCATCCCCCTCAGAGGTGCAGTAGGTATGCACACAGGACAGGGCTTTTCTGTGGTAGCACAGTTATGGAATTCCGGACCACAAAAGTTCACCTTGCCCCAACTGTATTCACATTTCAATGAAAGCCAAACACTTTCCTTTTTAAATCAGCTTTTAATTTGCCACAAGTGCCTGGACTTTAGGGGTCCAATCCTATCCAGTTTTCCAGTGCCAATAATGGTCCTGACTGTTTGTCATTCTAAATAGTGGGTCCCAGTACTAAAACATTTGAGAATAGCTGCCCTATACAGTCTCCAGGTTGCAAGAAAAGGCAGAAATATTGCTCCCCTGTGTGTGTGTGTGTGTGTGTGTGTGTGTAACTGTGGGTGGCTGCAATCCTATATCCTTTTTAGTGGGAGCAGATCCATTGAACACAATGGGGCTTAGACATGCTTAGGATTGAGTAGAGTGTGCAGTATATACATACACATGAAATAAAACCCCAGTAAGAGGAGCACAAAAGCCTTGCAATCCTATCCTCACTTACCTGGGTAAGTAAACCCCATGGGGCTTAATTCTGAGTGGAAATATCTACTAGTACAGACCACAATCCAATCCTCCCTTACCTGGGAGTAAGACCCATTGATTATTATGGGTCTTTCTTCTGAGTAGACACACCTTTACAAGTACAGTCCACAATTCTATCTTCACTTACTTGGGAGTAAAACCCATTGATTATTATGGGTCTTTCTTCTGAGTAGATACGCCTTCATGATTATGGCCTGCAAGCCTATCCTCACTTACCTGGGAGTAAGCCCCATTGACTATTATGGGGCTTACTTCTGAGTAGACATGGCTAGGATTGGGCCCACAGTACCTATATTGGGTGACCTCTCTTGTTCACGGAGGGGACAGCACAGCCATGTTAGAGACCCTGCCTCCCCTGTGGCGATCACTCATCCCACGTGGGGAAAGGCTGGACTCCCAGCTAGGCGTCACTTGGGTCTTTGTCCCTACGCGCGCATACGCGGTGACGTCAACGCAATGGTCCAGAGCGCAGGAGCGCGTGAGAGGGGGTCGCCACCACCTCCGTGCGTGGTGACGTCACTGCAACGGTCCGCAGCGCGTGGAAGGGGAGTCGCTGCCGCCGCGCGTGGTGACGTCACCCCGTTGCGTTCGCCTCAGCCTGCCACTGTCGGTGCTCCCGCTTGTTCTCCGTGGTAACCGGTTGAGGGGAGGAGAAGCCGAAGGTCGGAAGGAAGCAGGAGCGTCTGAACGGCGGGTAAGTAACGGAGGGAGGGAAGGAAGGGGGAGGAGAGACCAGGCCGCTTCTCAGCTGGTGGAGCGGAAGGGGGCGGGGCTGCGGCCTAGTGGGGCTGCAGAAGCCTCTGGCTCAGTTTGCGCCCGCCCGCGCTGCCCCTCCCCCGACCGGCCTTCGCTCTGCGTGCCTCAGCCAGGACTCGTCTCCTGGCCCTCGCCGAAGGCCGCCGGGTAAGTGGTGGCCTGGAAGGGCCCGACCTCGCTCACTGGAGGAGCCGCAGCAGAGCCAGTGGAGGGCCTCGAGCCTGCCCAACACGGTCCCTCCCTGGCAGCAGAGCACAAGAAGAGCCCCGCTGGAGCAGCCCGAAGGCCCGTCTGTTCCCGCCCCCAAGTCTCCACCGGGTGCCTCGGGGAGCAGCACAAGGCACCTGCGCCCACCTGGGCTTCTGGGACAGAGAAGCTGCTCTTGTTCCTCTGCCACTCGCGTGCTGCTCCCCAGTCAGCCTCCAGAGCCTCCCCTGGGGGACTCATTCTGGAGATCAGTGCAGGGGAAGTGGTGGGGACAAGGCGGGAGTGTCTGGCCTGTGAGGCAGCCAGGGGGGCACCCTGTTTTGGGGTGGGGGCTTTGGGTCATTCCTTTGAGAACGTCACACATAGTTGGGGGTGAAACGTCTGGCGCTTCTCACACCAGCCCTTCTCAACCTTCTCAGGGCACACTGAGAAAATTTTCAGGCCCACTGTTTTCTGACAGTTGACAAGGCATGTCACGCTGCTGCTGGGGGGCTCACATCCCCCCACGGCCCTACTTATAATTGATCCTCCCCCAAAGTATCACGGGGTCCCAGGCCTCCCACAGCACACCTGCAGTCCACTTGGGGCACAGCCACAGCACACTGGTTGAAAATCCCTGTTTTGGACATTTTGGGATTGAATGCCCAAACGTGTACTTTTCTCTTGATGAGGTTATGTAATTGCACCAGGGCTGTCAAATGTAACACCCATGGGCCAGATGCAACCCCCCAGAAGCAATTTATCTGCGCATTCCCCCCCCCCCATTATAATTGGGTTCTCCCAGTGTGATACTTGGGCTCTCTCGTATCTTGAAATTACAGACAAGATTTGCAAATTTTTCTCTTGTTTTTGTAGCTAATGAGGTTCTATGAGACAAAGTGCTTATTTCTGGCCATCATCTGCTTAATGATGTTACTTTCTGATTAATGATGTCACTTCCAGCCCTCAGCCAGTGCCATGAATGCTAACTTTGGCCCTCTGTGTGAAATGAGTATGACAGCCCTGATATACACGGGCTTAGGTTTACTCGTAATAGTAACATTTGCTTTCGTTTTATTTGTATAGCATTTTTAGAGCCCAATCCTATCCAATTTTCCAGCACCAGTGTAGCCGCAATGCAACCCCAAGGTAAGGGAACAAATATTCCCATACTTTAAGGAGTCCTCTGTGACTGCTGCCCCAGCGCAAGATGCAGTGCATGACCCCTTGGCAAAGCTGCACTAGCACAGGAAAATTGGATACGATTGGGTCCTCAGTTATTAAATGCTGAAGTGCATTGTACCATTGTAGCAGTTTACAGATGGTCAGCTGAGACTTGAGGGAGGTGAGGATTAGTTTTAAGATGTGCTGGATCTTGCTGTGATGCTGGTGGGGATCAAAGTAGATCTCTCAGATAGAATGGAGGAGTTTTTTCTCCTCGCATGAACCACATTCGACTGCATGTGTAAAATAGAAAATGATATTCATAGTACTGTGGTGCTGCAAGGGATCAAAAAACCCATTTAATTACTTAATCACCAAAAGCAGTCTGGGAATCCAGACCACAGGGTACCATTACAATAGCATACAGGTGTGCTATGCAACAGGTGGCTCAAATGAGTGAACCAATCAATTCTCAAACACCAAATCCTACACACAGCAAAAGCAGGATTCTTAGCCAGTAGACCTGGATGCAGGATACCTGAGTTAAATCTCTGGTCAGTTAACACAGTTGCTGGATAGCTTGAAGAAAATCGTTAAAAACCTCATGTTATCTTTTTGGGAAATGAGTGGCACACAAATGTGCACAAAACTGCATCCTGATTGAAAATGTTTAGGGGTTGATGACAAATGAGGGAAAGGAATATACAGTATTTGTAAGTTAACATTGCTTCATAAATAATCTCATAATTATGTACCATGGTGCTGTAAAACACCAAGTATCTGCTTTTCTTCTTGATGTTATTTCTTCCTTCTATCCCATTAATTTTTGGGGGGTGGGGAGGGTGGAATGGGAATCTGATTCAAAGTCTTATATTCAGGTGGTTTTCAGAATTTGTGTCAATTTTGTAAAGTCTTCACTGAAAATGTGCATGCTAGACACAACTGCACATATGCATTGCAGAATGTCAATAGTAAAGATGTGAAAAGAAAAGCAAAGACTATGGAAACCATATAGAACTATGGTGGAAATGAACTGGAATAAAGGATTGTGATCGTAGTCTCTTAACAGAGGTTCAATAAGCAAAATAGTTGCATTGGAATTGGAATACACTTGTGTTTAGCTCAGTGCTGTACTGGCAAATGGCAAACTGAATCTTTTATAAATACCTGACTGTAGTAAATACTGAAAAATCTTATTCACTTTGAAGAAAGGTCTAATACAGGGGCATCAAACAATTCCTACAGAGGATCAAAGTTAATACTCATTGCGCTTTCTGAGGACTGAAAGTGACATCATTGAGCAGAAAGTGACATCACCGTTTTCGATCAATCTAATTCCTTGCTGTTTGTCAATGTGCTTTTGTTCTTATTGTAATTTTTGTCTGTTTTGAACTTGAGGAAGAGGTTATATATTCAATACATTTTTTCATCTTTATCAGAAACAGCACTGCCACGATGAACTGGAACAAAGGTGGCCCTGGCACCAAAAGGGGCTTTGGTTTTGGTGGTTTCTCAATATCAGCTGGAAAGAAAGAAGAACCCAAACTCCCTCAACAGTCTCACAGTGCTTTTGGAGCTACTGGTACTTCAGCTGGGTTTGGAAAAACACCACCACCTCAGTTGCCTTCTTTTTACAAGATTGGATCAAAGCGAGCAAACTTTGATGAAGAGAATGCGTAAGCTGCCCACTTCTTCATACATTAAATATGCTTGCTTCTTAAAGCTTTTGTGATGAGTTTTCTTATTTTGACATTACTGGTAGAATAATGTGACTCTGTGTGAAGAGAGGCACCAAAAGGTAACATAGACTCTACAGAACCAGCTCGTTTCCTTTTATCATAGTAGTTCCTTGTGCTAGATAGACACATGTGTAATCAAGTTTCAGAATAGCTTTTAAAATTATTTTCCTATTCCTGAATGTAGATGCTGTCATGTAGTAAAGGAGCCATGGAGAGAATATTTGTTGCTTATACGTGTAAAAACAATTACCAAATATGCCCCAAGCAGTGAAATATCTTTATTGCTCAGACCTGCTGAAGAAGAGCAAGTCAAAATATGTATGTTCTTATGAATGCATTCTGCTACAAGCAGTAGAAGATTTGTAGTAAGGATATTTTGCACATTGTAAGAATACTGAGCACATTGTTCTTTTTGCTGCAGTAATGTAAAATATCTTACTATCTTACTATTATTTACTGGTTCGGAAGTTTTGTGAATATAGCTTTGCAAATTAGACTAAAGGTCCTGTTACTTGATCATTCAGTTTTTGTTGTTCTTGGTATATTGTTGGGGTACCTAGAAGGTTTATCACTTCACAGTTCCAGCAGAGGGTTTCTGGAGCTTGGTCCATCTCTCCCAACAGTTTCAGGTAATGCTGTTTAATCAGGAACCCTTTTACTTGGCAGGTAATGTCAGTTAGGTGGTGCCTCTCAAGCCTCTGATGTTCCTCTGTCTCCCCAGAATACCTTTTTTTGTGAAACACTGGATTGTTTATTTTCTTGTGGTATGATTGGGATTCTGTATGGTTCCAATCAGTCCTCTTGGCAGAGGAACACCTTGCCATGCCATCTGTTTGTAAAGAGGTTCCTCCACCTTGATTCTCAGACATATACAGTTTCTGAGATCCTTGGGAACATTACTTTTTGTGCCAACCTCAAAGGAAATAAAAGCTACTTTTATAGAATTAATCCTGAGATGTTATTCATTATCTGATGAATCCATTAGAAAATCCTCTGGAGTTAATAGATTACAGTCTTCAGTATGATTATAGCCATGTCACATATATACGATAAGTCTGGGTGCATGCTGGCTTGCTTTTTCACTGTGTCAGCTTAGCTTTATATGTCTCAATTTTCAGTTATTTTGAGGATGAGGAGGAAGATTCCAGTAACGTTGACTTGCCATACATTCCTGCTGAGAACTCTCCCACTCGGCAGCAGTTCCATTCCAAAACGACCGATTCTGATAGTGAGGATGACCCCTTGGAGGCATTCATGGCAGAGGTGGAGGTAAGCTAGCATTTTTGTGTTGCAAAAATTGCATAACCTTGGGGTACACCATAAATAGCCACAGAGAAGACTAGTACAGTCCAGCTGTTATGACAAAAGCAAAGTCAAAGGCAAGAATTTCAGAACAGAAATCATAGAATCAGTGGCAATTAGTACTCTTATGTTGATTGGACTGCATAAATCTTTCCAGACTTGCTGTGGTAGTGAAGAAGTAAAGCTGCACAGGTTCCTCTCACAAAGGAACTCAGTAACTGTGATTCCACCATAGCGGAAGCCTCTGTCATATGATCACAGATAAATCAGAGAAGCACAAAGTATTAATCTCACTGGTCAGTCTCAACAAATAGGTAGAGAGAGCACCTAATGGTAGCTACTGTTACTGCTGTTGAGTTTTGTAATAAAGTGTACCAGTCTGGACTTTTGTGGTAGGAGTAGAATCAGGACCAAATGCTATCCAATTTTCCAGTGGTGGTGGAGCTGTACCAATGGGGTGTGCACTGCATCCTGTGGTGAGGATCACAGAGGCCTCCTCAAGGTATGGGAATATTTGTTCCCTTACCTTAGGGCTGCATTGTGGCTGCACCGGTGCTGGAAAGTTGGATAGGATTGGGCCCTAATAGACCAATCTTATAGACTCCAGCGCCAGCACTGCATGTTGCAAAAGTGCCATAAGACACTTTGCTGTTGGCAGGAGACACTCAGCCCCATCAGAGAGGCTTGCTTGAGTCAGTGCTGGGCACTGCACCAGGACGATACAGATGAGGAACACTGGCCAGTCAGTTCCCCCACCGGGCGTCAGGGAGGCTTTTCAGGGCTGGGGGAAGGCGGGGAGAGGCAAAACTGGGCCGAGGGAAGGTAGACCTGAGGGTGGATCATGCCTGGGATGGGAGCAGGGATGGCTGCAGAGGCTGCCACCATAGCCTATCCCTCTCTGGAGCCACAGAGCCCTCCTCCGTTCTGCTCCAACTCAGGAGCTGGCACAGAGCAAGGAGGCACATCGGGGTCAGCCACATTCTACATGTGGTAAGGTTCCTTTACCCCCCAAGGAGACCCCCAGTGGATGCCCTGGCCCTATGGCCCTTTTGGTGCCGTGCAGCAGTAGGGCAGTATAGGATTGGGCTGTAAGAAGAGAAAAGGGTGGCCTTACTTAACTGCAAAAGTTGTACCTCCTAGCAATTAAAATCCCATCTGTTTTCCTGTTCCTTTGAACATGGCATCATTCTATTTAGTCATAATTTTTGGAAGATGTGATATGTTAGCTTTGGGTTCCATTAGGATCAAGCGGCAAGGGACATGAAGAGACTGGAGGATAAAGACAAGGAAAGGAAGAATACAAAGTAAGTTCTGTCACATGTTACAAGTACATTGAAATCACTGAGAGATGAGCAAGAACTCGAAAGCATGGGACCATTTTGTAATTTTTCTGCCAGAATAGTATTTGAAGATTTTGCTGTGCCAAGATCTTCAGAAATGCTCTAGAGGCAATTATCTGCATTGAGAGGGTGGGAAGGACATGATGTACACGTCACGTAATTGGGTACTAAACAACTTCCTGGTTCTTTTCAACCTGAAGACTCTCAACTGCTTTTCTCTCAGGCTTAGTGGATGTGAAATGAATTCATCTGAGCTTACGTCTCATAATTTGGCATGCCCTGGTGGGTTGGAATTGATGTTGTGTGTTGTTGCTAAATGTTGTCAGTGTTGAGCTTATATTGGCACTAAGTCAGGCTGACTGTACGGAGCTGGGTATGTGGAACATTTGCAGGGAAGTTTTGTTTCTCTGCTTATTTTTCCAGGGGTATACGCGATGATATTGAAGAGGAAGATGACCAAGTGAGTTTTCTACACAATCTTTCTATCTATTATGAAACAGTTATCAATGAGTGCAGCACATGCTTCTGATATTGTTTGAGATAAATTGGAACCTTTTTTTGTTTGCTGAAGGAATTTTTGTGTGTCCTGTCTAAGCACACAGAACAAATGAATGACCACTGGAAAAGTTTAAGCAGCCATAGTAGAACTCTTTTCTTGTGTACATCTTTGATACTGCTTTCACATCAGAAAGACTTCTTTGTGTTTTGAACCTTTTTTAAAACAAAATTTCAACATTGATGATGACAAATAGTTTTGTAATGATTGGAGAACACTATACAGGTGGTGCCTCTGTCTATGGATTCTCCGCAGTTTTACCTTGCTGTAGGTCCCAAGCCCGTGGATCTACCCCACCTATTGTCTTCCTATCGTGATCAGAGCTGGTCTTGTCCGGAGGCACTTCTGAGGGCCTCTAGATGGCCAAAAATCGGCACTTCTGGTTTTCAGCTCAAAACCAGGTTTTCAGCTTACCAGAGGCCTGAGAATGCTGCCTGAGGATCAGGGAGGCTGCACATAGCCTCCCTGGCCTTCAGAAGGGCCTCCGAACATGGCTGGAGCACAGCTCTGGTCGCAATTGGAGGATAGGTACTGCAATCTACGGATTTTGTTATCCTCTGATTTTGGTATCTTCAGGTGGTCTGGGAACCAATCTCCATGGATACCGAGGCACAACCTGTACTTTTGTCCAGATTTCAGAACATCAAGCCCAGTAGTTTTTAAACTGTGCAGTGGATATGGTAGTGGATCTCAACACAACTGTAATTGAAGTCTCCTGTGAGCCCAAAGTATCCACCCACAGTTGAGGAGGTTGCCTGTTGTGTTCCTGCAGGAATCCTGATTTGGGCCTTGCCTTCTCCTAATTGGCTTCTACTGAGGGCAGGTAATTCTGCCTATCTCTGCATCAGATACGTTTAGGACATTCAGTTGCAACAGTAATACAAAGTATAACTAACCATATCCAGTGGAGTTGCTCATTGCTTCTTTGTGTGAGTGATTGCTCTCTAGCTTGACTCCATCCAGTCAAGATTTGCAACCAAACTAGTAACTCATTTATATACCCAAACTGAGTTCCTCTGAGGGCAGATAGTTCTTACTTAGAACCTTTTTAAGTGTAGGAGTGAAATGTACAGTATATTCTACGTAGGAAATCTTTTTTTCTAATCTTTTTAAGGAAATCTTTTTCTAGCTAAAGCCCTCCTAGGGCCACTTACAGATGAAATACTTTGTATTGAAGGTGCTAAGGACATGAACACAGTGCACTGTCATCTTGGCAGACATTCATACTGAGTTTGAGGATATAATGTGTTTCTTATGCAGAGAATATGCATGAGGCGGAGCTAAGAAACTAATGTGTAGTTCTTGAGTATATTCCACTGGCTTGAAGATAGAGCCCATTTAAAGTACCCAACTCAAATCTCTGCCAACTGAAAGCTCTTTTTCATTTGTGGTTAGGGTTGATTGCATCATCCTCCCCTGCCTTGCCTTTTCTGTTCTTCCTCTCTCCTTCCTTCCAACCCCATTATATTGCAGGTAATAATGAATATACTCTGGTGAACCTTTTGTCTGCGAGGTTAAAGCTTCTGACTTTTTAATTCCTTCTTGCTAGATAACCATTTTGTTCTAATATTAGTTGAGTAAAGATCTCAGCCAATTTCAAATTAATCAATTAACTAACTTTTAATCAGTTAATTACATAATAGAAAACTCAGTGGAAGTGCCTTCTTGAGGATCTCTAAAGGAGACAGTTTTCCCTTGAGTGAGAATTTGAGGCTGTTGCTTAAAGAGAAGAAAGCAGGTTTCTGTTTCCCTCTCTTCCGGTTTGAAATTCTGTAATTCACTCTGTTACAGTAACACATCAAAATAGTCTTAAAAAGGAAGTTCTGTTGAGTTAAGAAGTGCATAACTGTTAGGAGAACTTCATTTTAGAATGTATCTGTTTCCTAGAGTAAATATCTACAGTTTCCATCACTTAGAAAACAGATTGGGTAAAACGACATTTTGTCAGATCAGAAGAAACTGCTGTAGAAATTTATCAACCTTCTTGTTTCACATATTTTTTCAGCAGGCAGAATCATTTTACAACTGTGAGAGGTGATTGGGGAATGTTCTTCTTACCTTCAGTACCTAGATGTTACTTGTTTGTAGACATCATCCCCCTTCTGGAAGAAAACTGAATTTTAAAAAATTCCATAGTGTGTTTTGAGTGCTGAGAATATAGGAGAATATAGGTGGGGAAGGGGTAGGAGGAAGCATGATCGTGCAGCAAGTAAGTTCACAAAAGTTACTATTCTGCCTGTTCATGTATATCTGCATGAGTTGTTTCTCAAATATTTACAGTCTGAAAGAAAAGTTCATTCTTTCCTGGTTTAAGAAAGTTTTCTTCTTGGTTGTCTAGAAGTGATTCTTACTTGCCTCAGGCTTCTAAGCGAGAAGCTATTTACAAGCGTGCATTAAAGTTAGCAGAGCTTAATATAAAATCAAATGAGAGAGAGAATTTAGCCTTGTACAGAATAATTTGGGGAAATGCATTTCCTAAGCAGTGTTTGTTCTGACCAGGCACATTTGAGCCCCCAAATTTCTCATTTTAGAAATTTAGCACTGAAACTCGGTTGTCTCAGTGTTGGTGAAAACATTTTTTGGTGTTCTGAAGTGTTTTGGGGCAGCTACTGAGTTCTTCTGATCATCCTCTTTGGAGGTTTGCAGTTTAGCCACAAATTAGTCCGTCCTCTGCAGTTTTGCCAAATAGTTACTATGCTAGAGCACTAGTGTGAAACCACCAAAATATAATTGTCTGTTTTGTGATTCATGGCTAGGAGTTTTACAATCTTTAACAATCTAAATGCAGCTAGCAAGTAAGTGAAAACTACAGTATCACTTCATTCTCTTTGGCCCGTATGCAATTCTGCATCTCTGTTCTGCTGCAGGAGGCTTACTTTCGCTACATGGCAGAAAATCCTAATGCTGGTGTGGTTCCAGAAGAAGAGGAAGATAACCTGGAGTACGACAGTGATGGCAATCCAATTGCACCATCTAAAAAAATAATTGATCCTCTTCCTCCTATTGATCATTCAGAGGTGAGGGAATTATTTCTGTGAGTACTGTTGATAGTAAGCATTGATGCTAAATTCTGCTGAAGGTCAATAGTAACCCAACAAATAAAACTAGGTTGAAAGTCATCCTCATCACTGTTGCTAATTTTATCCCTTGCTTTGAGCTTCTGTGGGTTGGGAAAACTAGAAGCCCGAGCAAAAAATGCACAAAATTATGCATGATGGGAAAGCCTTATGGGCATCTCAGCTAAACGGTTACTTCAGTTCTCTCCCAGAACTTCAAATTTTGTCGGATTTCATTGATTGAGCAAGAGTGTTACCATTCCATGACTTCATAACAGCTGGGGCAGAGGCAGAAGCCAGGTTTTAACTGATAAGGTTGTATCCTTGACTAACTGCAAATAATTGACCCACAGATTGAATACCCACCATTTGAGAAGAACTTCTATGATGAGCATGAAGAAATCACCAGCCTCACTCCACAGCAAGTGGTGGAACTTCGCCATAAGCTAAATCTCCGGGTAAGATGTAGATGCAACTCTGCTTTGGGGGCTACCACCTTATTAATATTTTGGTGCCAGTTATTTTACTGGGCAGATACTGAAGCTTACACAGAAGTAGGTTCCTGCTCAGTTGCTTATGATCCAAAAAAAGTGAAAGGGGGATGCCAAAACCCAATGCATGAGGCAGTATTGTGGTGTGGTCAGGGATGCATTTTGTTTAGCTCCCCTTTCATCTTTTTAGGTTATACTTCAGCATGCATATTGCAACATTTTTCATCTCAAAATGAGTAACTGCCTGGAAAGAATGTAATCCATTCTGCATAACTAGTATCTCTTTTTCTAGGTCTCTGGAGCAGCTCCTCCAAGGCCAGGAAGCAGTTTTGCTCATTTGGGTTTTGATGAGCAGCTCATGCACCAGATCAGGAAATCGGAATATACTCAACCCACTCCTATCCAATGTCAGGTGAGCCTTGCATACCAGTGTGGTTAGAAACCCAGAAATCCCACAAAATATAACACGGGCGGTCCAGTCCTAAACTCGGCGTCACCACAGTATGCAGCTGCGCCAAAGCAGCTACTGCTGTATCCTGCAGCGGCCACTGGAGGTCTCTTCAGGGGAAGCCCCAAGCCCCACAATGGGTCTTCTCAAGTCTCCTCCAGCTATTTTGCTGGTGCAGACTTGAGAGACTCCGTATCAGGGCTTCTGGCCTGATGCGGAGTTCAGGATCCGGTGGAGCTCAGCTCCACAGGTCCCATCTCCCTCCTTCCCCTGTTCCTCCCCCTGCCCCACCATGTTCTGCCCACTCCCTGCTTCCCTTTGCCCCGATACTACTTACCGCAAGCTGGCACTGCTGGAGCGCCAGCTGACCTTCTGCGTGGCACTGAGGCTCAGTGCCAACTGGAGCAGCCCCTCCTCTCCAGGTGCTGCAGACATGCCTTATGGCATGTTTACAATATCCAGCGCTGGCTCTCGAGCTCAGCACAGGTGCTGCGACTGCTTAGGATTGGGTCCTAACTCATTAATTCTAATAGGTTTTACTCATGACTAATTTTCTTAAAATACTAATAATCAGCCATGCACAGTGATTTGCAGTATTAAAAGATGAGTGCCCTCTCATGCGAAAATAGCAAAAATCTTTGGAACAGAAAGCAGATTGACCAGTATTTCCACTAAAGGACCCACACTGCTACACAGATCCCATCACCAACAGTGCAGCAATTCTTCAGTATTTCCAGATGTATGGTGGTGATGTCACATGTACTCACTGGACTTTCAGGAATGCCAATCTCCAGGCTGCATGGAGCTCCACTCCAGAGGAGTTGTAGCCACGTGGCTGGCTTAAAAGGAACAGCAATATTAACTTGAAAAGATAGCGTAATAGTTTAAAATTTCCTATACAAAGACTTTCTAAACTGCCTTTTACTTTGATTTCTCCTTCCTCCATCCAGGCTGCTAATACAGAAATTTCTCCCAAATTATTTTTTTGAGATTGAGGACACTGCAGTTTCCGACTTGAAAGCAGGATGTCTATTTTGTCCTAACCAATATAAAAACTATATTCCAGCAGTTTGGTTTGTGAACCCTCAGTTTCTTTTTGAAACCTTCTTCCTGATGAGAAAATCGCAAATCATGGTGTGATTTTTTTTTCCAAATCTTTACAAGATAGCCAAAGACATGCATGTTTCGTATTCAAATGAAATTTTTCAGAATGGGATGCCATTATACTAACACAATGTTTTCTGGATAGTGTGAACTAATTTGCTTCATAATCTTACCTTGGGCTGAAAGTTCCCCATCTTATGTTGGCAGAACCAGCATGTTTAAATCTTCTGAGTGTGAATTCTTCTGTTTTCGTTTTTCAGGGTGTTCCAGTGGCACTGAGTGGCAGAGACATGATTGGTATAGCAAAAACTGGCAGTGGGAAAACAGCAGCCTTTATTTGGCCCATGTTGATTCATATCATGGATCAGAAAGAGCTGGAACCAGAGGATGGTCCTATTGCAGTGATTGTGTGTCCAACCAGAGAGCTATGCCAGCAGGTAGAGACATAGTTGGATCTTTATGTAAGAAAATAGAGGTGGGTGGGGAGTAAACACTGACCTGGAACAAGACTATAATTCCAGGGGATCATGCTGTGCGTGATTAGTGATTTATATTTTTGACTTCATTGCCTGAAGTTTATGGAGGCAGCAGTATGTAGAGAGAAACATCAAAATAGCCAGCTCAAGATTTTCTTCATTTTCCTACTCTATCTGGGTGGTGGTGGTCTTGAGGCTGGTTTCTTCTGCTTTCTCTACTATGTGGTTTTGGTTTATTTGTTTTGTGGGAGGGATTTCACTGTTAAGGGGAGCCTGACTTTTATTCTTCATACTGTTGAGCTCTGTGAGTGGTGAGTGACTCCACTTCTAGTCCCAGTAATATTTTGCCTTGATGTGATCTAATCTGCATAAAAACAGACTGCTGGTAATCTTTGCAGGAAATGCTCAAATCTTCATCACCCAAAGTCTTAAATTCCACTTCTTCTGTGGTGAGAGATTGTTTTAACAGATGAATTTGGTTTCAGAAGAAGAGAGGGTATGACTGAATGGCAGATCAACAAGGAAAAGGCTGATAATGGTCTAGATCTGAACAATTTTTATTGAGCAATGAGTGTATGGGGGAGGAAGCAGAAGAGAATTCAGGTACTAAAAATCTGAAATATTTCCTCATTGTTGAGGGAAATGTGTAGCTTTTGTCATTCTTTTCAGTTAATTTGAGATAATGGAAACTTCTCTTGATTTCTACATTGCTACACTACCAATATACTCTGAACTTACCTTATTTCAGATTCATGCTGAATGCAAGCGTTTTGGAAAGGCCTATAACCTGCGCTCCGTGGCAGTGTATGGTGGAGGAAGCATGTGGGAGCAGGCCAAGGCTTTGCAGGAAGGGGCAGAAATTGTTGTCTGCACTCCAGTGAGTACTTCCCCAGAGTGATTGCCTTCACAGGGGGATGAGTTTGTGATTCAACTTTTATCTATAAATACACTTCCTGTGATTTGTTCCCAGGTTTCTGAGTCATTTGACTCAAGTTCATCTTTATGTTTCTAGATCCAAAAAAAGTCCCATGCAAATTAGAGTAGTCCAAGAGGAGAAGATGGGGGGTAGGATCTTTGGCCATTAATTGCTTATTTCTGGTGGGTTTAGCAGATGTTGAGGCAACCGAACTCTTTTCCTGTCTTGGGGCTTTAGCTGAAATTTTTTTGTCTTTTAAGTTTTACTGTCATAGAACAGAGGGGACTCATAAGAGAATGCAGACTGAAAAAGGAAAGTAATGGTATTTAGCACACCACCCCTTTCCTATTCTCCACTTTCCTTTATTAGACAGTGGCCAAATGGGGGAAGCCTTGGTAGAATGTTTCCATTGCCACCAACCTAGGCTATAATATGAGACAAAGGGAGGCCATCTGGGCAAAAAACCCCTCCCAGGAAAGCTCTAAACCCCAGCAGTTCTTATAATTCTTCATGGTAACATCTGCAGAGCAAGGAGACAGGACAATCTATTGACCCAGCCAGGATCCAGGCGATAAAATAGAACAGTTTTATTAAACTCCTATGAACAATAGGAGAAGAAAGGTGGGTCAAAAGCACTGTGTCCTCTAAGGGGTCCACACCAGTGTGCTGACGCCTTCTGCAGCTGGGCAGCATTGTAAAGCCACCTCCAGATATTCGACAATGTCATTACTGAATTCCATGCTGCATGGAGTTTGCTGAGATATGCGCGGCTGCTTGGCTACATGCCTTAGAGGGGAACACTGGTAAATTATAGCAGGGCAAACTTTGCAAAACAGACTGAGATGAAACAGAAAACCTGATAGTTCTAGCTAAACATTTTCCCTTGCTACATCACCTTGCTTGAATGACTCTCCAGCTCTTTTTACTCAGTGTTCAGTGAGCGGGTGCTCCTCTCTTGTGTTCCACAGAGTGGTTTCTCAGGCTGCTAGAAGGGAACTACCACAGTTTCCTGTGTGTTGGGAGCTTTTACACTTGCTTGAGTAACATCATGGTACTCCCTGGTTGGAGAAGTGAAACAGAACAAGCAGGAATGTGAGCCAATTGGCAGACACATGCCAGTTTTTGGAGGGAAACACAAGAGATTCATCACAATTACCTTTGCTATCATTGCCAGCTAATTGTTCACTTCCCCCATTGCAAAAGATGTAGGCAAGAATCCTGGTGCTCATACTTGATAAAAGAGCATGAACAGCAGCAGGGGAAATGTACCATATGTGAAAATAAAGACAGTCCCCGTGCACTGTCCTCTGTGATCTAGAAATGTGTAGCATGTAGTTTGAAGCACATTGATATTGGGTTTACAGACAAGCTTGCTGATGTTAACTATCTGTAACTAGGGCCGCTTGATTGATCATGTGAAGAAGAAAGCTACCAACCTCCAGAGGGTCACTTACCTTGTGTTTGATGAAGCTGACAGAATGTTTGACATGGGCTTTGGTATGTACCCAGTAAAGGTGACTGTAATATGGGTGTGTTATGGACTGCAGTGTGGTTAGAAAATCTCTTGGTAAGTTAATGCAAAGATAAGTGTTTTCTTCCTTAACTGTGTGCTCAGCGATGACTTGATGAGGACTTACAGAAAAATAAAGGATATTTTTGGTAGCCAGTGAGGGTAATGGTGGCTCAAAATTAAGGTTCTCTTATATGAAAATGTAATGGGTAGAGTGAAAAGGAAGTGGGCTGACCCAGTGAAGAGTAGCAAAAGTAAAGAAAAATTTAACACAAATGTACTTGTTGTGACTTTTTAACTAGCATCCAACTGTGATGGGTGTCCTTTCATGATCTCTGTGGTTAACTGAGAGCAATTTCTTAGTGGCGGCCTTGTGCTCCAAATGTCATTGTGATACCACATACAAGGATAGTTAGGCTGTCCACACCCAACCTTGGGAACTTCCTTCCTCCAAAGATCTGTTGAACCCCAAGCCTAAATATTTTTCAGAATACCATTTTTATTCAAGCAAACATTTTGTGGTTGGGGAAGGTGTTTCTCTCTTTTTTTAGTGCCTGGCTCTTTCTAATTTGCTTCATGTTTATTATAAGAGGTGGGGCATGGCTCATGCTGGAGGCCATGGTGTGAGGGTATACATGGAGCGCCTGGCTCCATGTGTATTTTGCAGATATTGCCTGTGGAGGCAAATATTGCCTGTGGAAAGGGATGGGGAGGCAGGAGAGACCCAGAGAACGTCCTGTCTCATCTTCTCATGATGCCCTGTCTCTTGGTTGCACTGGAGTTAAGAGATGCTGGTTCACATATTTGTGTATATATAGAAATGTGTATTATCTACAAGTACCTTTAGTGCATTAACTTTTGGGTTCTTGATTTATTTAAATATATTTGCATATTTTTCAAACCTTCATTCCAAGTGCCTTTTGGAAAAGGACATGGTATATAAGAATGAAGTCAGCTTCATTTTTTTTCTTGAGTTCAGGATATGCCCCATTACTATTATTTAGAATATAGAACACTTTTCAACAGAAATGTTCACAAAGTAGTTTACAGCAAAACACTAGTATGCGATAGTACTGTAGTCATTGCCGTAGTGCACCAGAGCCAAAATGGCTTTAAAAATACATATTATGGAAAATCCAACTTTAAGTACATACTAACATTTGATTTCAATTATACGCTGTCAGAATCAGTTGTCTGCAATTCTTGCTGCTCAAAAAAGGCATTGTGGGTTCTTCATGATATGTAAAACATGTCCTAGCTTTAGCTACAGTCTGAAAAGAAATCCTGTTTTGATTTTCAGCAAATTTGGCCCGGGGAGTGTTGAGCTGGCATATCTGTGTCATGGTCTTAATCTCAGACCTACCAGTTAATTGGAGAGCAAATATAGATCTGCTACTAATACTCTAATTGTATAATCTGCTTTTATTGTATTGTTTTATCTTGTTTTTATGTAAGCTACCTTGAGCTCCGGGAAGGGTGGAAAGATGGGGTATAAATCTTTTAAATAAATATTTAAATAAAATATATTCCTTTTATAATTGACTTTTTCTTAAACATACTGTGAACCTAATATTCAAACATATCAACACATTCAAGACTATTGAAGCTGAGTTTGAAGAGGATTCTGCATTTCATGAAATTAGGGGTATTATCCTGAAATAACAGAGATCCATCGCATTTTATTTCATGCTTGAGTCACCCATCTGGATGCTTAGAATTCTCTGTGAAGCTGCTTTTCAGCACATGCTGTAGTGACTGCAAATCTCCTTTCAGAATACCAAGTTCGATCGATAGCCAGCCATGTGCGCCCTGAGAGGCAGAGTAAGTGTGGATTTCCTTACGATAAGATTTCTTGAAGAATGTCTTTAAATATGAGATAAAAGAGATATTTACACTTGTAAAGTTCCTGTGAGGGTTTGTCTTAAGGCATAGATTCTGTTTTCAGTTCCAGACTTTGGCAGAAATTAAGGGAGATATTAAATGCCTTTGCACCATTTTCCTTAATACTAGAATCACACCTCTTCTGTCCCTATTCTCTAGCTTTCATGTTTCCCAGATGTTGCTGTGTTCATTCATATAAATATATACATTCCCCAGCCCATTGCCTCCACATTTCTCTGCTGCAGCCCCTGCCTCACTCCTAGTCAACATTTGACCTTATGGTATTACTGCTGTATATGCAGAGTATCTTAAGAAAATATAGTGTGAAAAGTGCCAGCATGCACTTTTGGAATGGCATATGCTTGGAACAGGTGATTCTTCCTGTTAGGAGGTAATCTATGGTAGAATCTGCTTGCCTTACAGGTTGGTTTCCACAGAAGTGAAAATATTAAATCTCCAGTTGGTTACTGTTATGTCACTCAGAACTCATTAGCTTAATATAAACCATGGTATGCTAGTGAATGGCCATAGCTCAATGGTAGAGCACATGCTTAGGTCCCAGGTTCAAGCCCCAGTATCTCAACTTAAAGAATTTTAGGTAGCAAGACTGGGAAGTGCCTCAGGCCCTGTGAGAAGACTGCTTCATATGTGAGCAGTACTGCATTAGATACTGAGATTCCATACTGTACGTTAACAAGTATTTTTCTTCCACAATGGCATGCTTGTTTGAAGGCAGAATGCCTCTGAACATGTGCAGAATGTCTCACAGACTTTATCACAGGTAGTACTTGCATATCTAGATTCTGGAGCTGTTGCTTCCAGTTCATGGTAGATGGTGTGGCTTTTGGGCTGGCTTGTGTTCTGACCTTCTTTTCTCTGTATAAATTAAGTGTGGTTTTCTGACTTAACAGCACTTCTGTTCAGTGCAACATTTCGGAAGAAGATTGAGAAACTGGCCAGAGACATTCTCATAGACCCAATTAGAGTGGTGCAAGGAGACATTGGAGAGGTAATATTGGAAATTCCCTTTTTGAAAAAACATGGTTTGAAAGGACTGAGAAGAATGTAGTGAATAGTGTGGCCGTTTTGCGTCTTCCTCTACTCTGTTTGCTTTATTGATGAGTTCTGATTTGTTCTCATATTGCCCTTGTTTCCTCCCCCCCATAGGCAAATGAAGATATCACTCAAATCGTGGAGATCTTCTCCTCTGGCCCGAATAAGTGGAACTGGATGACCAGCCGCCTTGTAGAATTCACCTCTTCAGGAAGTGTCCTTCTCTTTGTTACCAAGAAGGCAAATGCAGAGGAACTGGCCAATAACCTCAAGCAGGAGGGACACAGCCTGGGGTTGCTGCATGGTGATATGGACCAGAGTGACAGGAATAAGGTCATCTCAGATTTCAAGAAGGGGACCTTCCCTGTTCTGGTAGCTACTGATGTGGCAGGTAGGGATGAGAGGTCAAGTTTAAAGGGCTTAGCATAAGTCCAACAGTACTATTGGGCTGTGATGGAGGGCATAGCTGATAGAGAGTGTTAGCCTATTTCATTTCAGATAGGAGGCTTTCACTAGATTGTGAGACCATGACCAGGTGCAGGCATTTCTTGTGAGTGTCATAGGGGTCCTCTCTTGGTTTAGGGTGGTCATTTTTTATTATTATTTGGGATCTCCTGAATTTAGTGGTTAGCATTTCAGTTGGCTGAGCTGGTGGGGAGAGTAGTGCTGCTGGGCTGGTAGAGAGAGTAGTGCAGAGTAGTACTTACCAGTTGAAGAAAGTGGGGAGATGGATGGAAATGCCACCATTGATATGGTGATGATATAGAGAGAGAGGTATGGTGGTTGGAGTAGCACATGACATTATGAGACAGAAGATTCCCTATTTAGAGGCTAAATCTGATCCTTCTCCCAGCCATGTGGGAGATTTACATGTGATTCTTACATTAAGCAAGTTTGGCCATCCCTGTAACAGACTGTCATCTAAGGACTTGACTACATGTAGTGTATGAGAACTAAATATAATTTTCTTGACCCTGTGTATGACTTGCCTTGTTCTGTGCCTCAGCTCGTGGCCTGGATATTCCTTCCATTAAGACTGTGATTAATTATGACGTGGCTCGTGATATTGACACTCACACCCACCGAATTGGTCGCACTGGCAGAGCAGGTGAGAAGGGTGTGGCCTACACATTGCTGACTCCCAAGGATAGCAACTTTGCTGGAGATCTTGTTCGGAATTTGGAAGGGGCAAATCAGCACGTTTCTAAAGAACTCTTGGACTTAGCCATGCAGGTAGCTAAGACACTCCATCATCTTTTCCTTGCTGAAAACATGCATGATAGATAGTGTGTATGTGACTGTAAACCAATTTGTATAAGAGATTTTTGAGATGGGGAGGACTCTAGTACAGAAGACCTATTTTCTAGCCCAGGGTTGTCAAACAAATTTCATACAGAAGACCAAAGTTAGCATTCATAGTGCCTGCTGAGGGCCAGAAGTAATATCATTAAGCAGAAACTGCCATCATTAAACAGATGATAACCAGAAATAAACACATTGTTCTCGCACAAACACATTAGCTGCAAATGACAGAAGAGAAAATGTGCAACTCTTGTTCATAGTTCCAAGATATGGAAGAGCCCAATTATAACGGGCCGGATAAATTGCTTCCGGGAGTCTTATTCGGTCTGCAGGCCTTATGTTTGACACCCCTGTACTAGCCAGTATATTCAAATAGATAAAGAATTATATTGAATCTGAGGGATCTGGGCTCAGATCTTCAGCTATGGCGGTCACCTTTGTGACCATGGATACTCACACTCAAATCTGATTACTCTTTCAAATTATTTCTTAATTTGTGAAGTAGGAATAACAGTGAACCACCAACCTGGATTATGTTGTGTTTAATCTTATTATTAATAGTAAAAGTGATAATAGCTATTGCGGCAAAGTTTTCAATCTGATTCTGACTATTCACCAGGAGCTACAGTTTTCCCACAGATGTGAGAGATCTCTTTTCCTTGTATGGAGTGAAAGTATTGGAGGAACAGAACTTGCAAACAAGCTGGGAGGCTGTTGCACTTATTATTTGGCATACAGTGTCAAATTGTGGTTAACTTTCCCTTCTTGCTTTTATGTTTTGTTTCCATTTGTTTCTGGCATCCATTTTATGGTTCTCATCAAAATTCTTTGGACTGCTTATTTTTCATATTTACATTCTCCTATTAATATTGCTATTTCCCCCTTCTCTCTTTCAGAATGCTTGGTTCCGGAAATCACGTTTCAAAGGAGGAAAGGGCAAGAAGCTGAACATTGGTGGTGGTGGCCTTGGGTACCGTGAGCGTCCTGGCCTAGGTTCAGAAAGTGTGGTAAGCGTTGGGGTCCTGATAATTAAATTGCAAGACTTAGTGCATGGGCAGTGCTAACTGCTAACATCTTTGTGTCTTAGGATCGTGGGAGCAACAGTGTAATGAGCAACTATGAGGCATATAAACCATCCACAGGAGCAATGGGGGACAGATTGTCTGCAATGAAGGCAGCATTCCAGGTTGGTATGAAACTGTCTTTGTAGTTCTACTCCCTGGGTGTTTAAGCTGCTCCCGCATTTCCACTAGGTTCTGTAGCTAGATGTAGCTGTTTTGCCCACAAGTCTCAGTCCTACCTGTCTGTTTCATATCATATGGGGGGGGGGGAACAACTTTGAAAGTTTGAACTGGCCCTTAGTTTGGTTTGGTAGGGAGAGGATCATCCAACTCAGCCCTTTCTTCCTTCCCCACCCTACCACACCTTTCTCCCTAAATCAGCCCATCTTCACCATGACCATAACTGGTACTTTTGCCAGTTCCTGCTTTCTTGGCTTCAGAATTTCCACCATTTAGTTGCAGTCTGCAAACTGAATTTCATTTGGGCTAGCACAAGCTATTCGGCAAGCAAAGTGTTTTATTGGCCAGTGTTGGAACCATCAACTCTGATCTAACTTCAGCCCAAAATTGCTACTATGCATATCAGGAATCAGCCCTGTATCATACAAATGAACATGTTCTAATACCACTAATAGCATGCTCTAAGCCAGGTAAACTGAGCCAATATTATAGAAAAAGGCAAAAAGAGAAACCTGTTATGGCTTTACCAGTCCAATAACCTTTATTGGCATGCATAGTACATGTAATACCATCCATCAGTAAAATAAAGCACAGTAGCCACCAAAACCAAAAATACAGCATCTCTCTCTCTCACACATACACACACACACACACACACACACACACACACACACGAAAGAATTTTAAATTCTCTAAGTCCGAAAACCCATTACTTTTTATTATAAGCCAGGCCAAATAGGCAGAATGGAAACTGGAATGTCAAGAACAGTAGAACATAATGTGTGGAGTAGTTTTAATGTTTCCCTGATTACTGAGACAAACGCATTCCACATAAGGTGTCTAGCTATACCTCCCCTCTCTAACCATAGAAGGCAGCAGGTTAAATCTTGCTGAAGAAATGGCCCACCACTGAAGCAGATTAGTCGTTAAACAGAGATATGGAGCAATATATATGTGCATACACACTCACTCTCTCAGTGGAATATCCAGCATCCAATCTCCCAGTTTTTAACAGTGTCCACTTCTCTGTAAAAGGGAGGGGGAAAGGTATGTGTTTGGAAATCTTTGTGTAGCTGTGTGTTAGTTATGATTTTTCTTTTTATCTCTCATAGTCCCAATATAAGAGCCATTTTGTTGCTGCCAGTTTTAGCAACCAGAAGGCAGGCAGCTCTGCAGCAGGTGCCAGTGGGTGGACTAGTGCTGGCAGCTTGAACTCCGTGCCAACAAATTCAGCACAGCAGAACTTGGCAAAACCTGACAGTCCCATGGGTGCTGTGTGTACAAGCAAGGGGATCCCAGGCTTCTCAAGTGCTGGAACCTTGAACAGCATCCCTGCCTTCCCAAGCCCTGGAATGCAGGGATACAACAGTATGAATGCCAGCAATAGTAGCAGAGAAGGCAACAGTGGAGGCAGAGACAGGTACAGTGACAACCGGGGCAGCAGTCGCCACAGTGACAGCCAGCGCCATGGAGATGGTAGTGGTCGCCACAGTGACAGCCAGCGCCATGGGGACAGCTATCGCCATGGGGATAACCGCCATGGGGAGAGTCATCGTCACAGTGAAAGCCGACATTCTGGTGCTGGTGGAGGAGGAAGCAGCAGCCGACATGGTGACAATCGGAATAATGGGGACAGCCGGAACAGCAATGAAAACAGAAGTAGCGAGAACAAGAACAGCGAGAGCAGGAAAGATGGCAACAGCAGGGACAACAGCAAGACAGATGGTTTTGCCGTTCCAGAGCCACCAAAACGCAAGAAGAGTCGATGGGATAGCTAAGAGCCTGGCCTCCCATTAAGTGGCAAGGTGCGTCTTTCTCTCCAAGGAGGGCCTCTCTCCCACTAACTGGCTACCAAGAAGGATAACAGTGGACAGAAACCATCCCCAACCAAGACTTGGCTGGCACATCCGCAGACAGCTTCTCTTCAGTGGCACGTCATTGTTGTGCTTTGGTTAAAAGGAAAGTGTTCCCTTCCATGAATTTCTCTATGCTCTGCCTTTAGAAAAAAAATCCGTCCATCAGAGGGACTTCAACAGACGTTCATCATTTGCAGGAACAAAACATTTTGATGGTTTTTTGTTCTGTGTGTGTGTTTGGTTTTTTTAACTGAATGTGTCCAGGAAGGGGTTTGAACTGAGCAGGTTTTATTTTTTTGATGTGGACTTAAAGTTAGTTAGCCCCTGTTCTTGAAAGGTGACCTGCCTGGGACATTCAGCTACCAAGTCTCCCTCTCTTCATCCCCATCACCACTACATTCTGAAACCTTTCTTCACAGTGTCTGTTTGTGCCCAGACCTAGTTACACCATGTTCCTAGTCATGCTAATTTTTCACGTGCACATGCAGAATGTCATAAAAACATGGTAGTTGGGATGACGGGCTTTGGGATAGAAGGAAGAGGCAACTCGCAATGGAATAAGCCCATCTACACAGAATCGAAGAGCCTGCATGGAAAACATAATTTTTAGTTGTGGCTGAAATCAGTTCTTCAAATAATCACTTTCCCCTTTTCACCTAGTATATCAGTGCTGAATAGCTTAAATCCCTCTTATTTTGGAGTTGTGAAGAGGTGCTCAGGCTTGATTCTTGCTTTTATGTCAGTAATCTGCTTTATGTCAGTAGCGTTGTTATGGTGGGGAAGATGGGCAAAAGTTCAAATTGCTTTCTCTGCCCTCTCTGCTCAATACTGTCAGTATGCTAGTAGCTAACAGACAGTTGGAAATCCTATTGTTAGGAGTGGGAGAGAAAGGCAGGAAACATATAGGCAGTGCAGCCTATGTATCTGTCCCTTTGCCCTCTGTACTCAAGCCAGCTATGATGAGGACTGGCTGGAACTAAAATGCTCCTTTTAGTCAGTATGTGAGTAATAGTGTGTCTGTATGTATATTTGCAGGAACAGAATTATAATCTTCCCCATGCCAATCTAAATTTTTATCTAACGTGCCACCTTCTGTCTTACGGATACTTCCTTATGGGAGCAAGGGTCTGGAGTGCAGTGGGAATATTGCTCTGCAAAGACTTGCAGACTCTGTTTTGAATGATGTTTCTCCATTTAGCTGGATGATCTAGTTTCTGTTTGCATTGGTCCTGGAATGTGTGCAGCCAATAGGAGCTCCATTAAGCATCGTTGATAGAAAAGTTTTGCATTTGCCATTGTGGGGGGAATCTTCTCCAGAGGTTCTCTTAGAAGCAAATAAGATGAAAATTGACTCTTATAAGCTATTGTGGAATGTGTGGGATCTTGTGTAGATTGCTTTATGGATGTTGCAAAAGTTGCCCACTCCAGAGGTAAAACAGGCTCAGGGAAGGAGTTGTTCTGATACCATATCAAGCTGTTGTGATTTGAAGGCTGATTCAGGAATGTTTCAAGCATCGTGCATATGGAACTGACTGCCGAGGAAGCTTGTAATGTAGAAATGCTAATGTGGGACCTGTGTGAAACAAAATGTGCTGCCCTTTCTGAAATGGCGGTTGCACACATTTTGGAAAGAAGCAGCAATTGTAAAAATATCCTACTTTCTTTTTTAAACTGTGTGTTATTGGGCTTTTACATCTGATTTTCTTTTTAAATTTTTTTTTCTGCCAGAGTGGTAGGAAAGTCTTGTTTTCTGAAAATAGTTCTGTTCTTGCTTCTCATTTATATGAAGAAATATCTGAAGCCGTGTCAGGATCTTGTGACATGCTGTTCCTTTTTCTTTCTGCTTGCTCTTCTAGTAAATGTTTTCTTACTAGGACAATTACCTGGCACGTGCCTTCTTATTTTAGCATTTTTTCACTTACTCATAAGCGAGTTCTGCTGATACAGGTTGCTTGACCACTTCAGTTGTGGTCAGGAAAGGATGTTTTCCCAGATCAGACTGGCTGGGGGCCTTTCCCTTCTCCTGCAACATATTCCTTGCCACCTTTGTTCAGCTCACTTACTCTGCAGACACTCTTGACCAAATGCCCATGCTGCCCATAGCATGTTGGAATTAGCTGATTTGAAGCTTGGATAGTCTTTCCTTGCTATGGATTGGAGTAAATAACCTTTTGCTCCTTTACAATTCCTTAAGTCTGTGGTTTTCAATCTCTCCGGGAGTTTGAAAACCACAGTAAGTCCTTGCAGCAAGCAGCAGCGACGCAATCCCCAGGATTGTGTTGCTCAGAGGGCTGCAGGGACTGGGATGCACTCAACAGTCCCTGCAGCAGCTTTCCCGGGGTGTGGCGAGCCCTGCGTGAGTGTCTGCAGGGCTCCCCAGGCTTCCAAAAGTGAAAGTGGAGCAATCACCCCCTGCCCCCACCCCTTAAGGGGGCAGAGGCCAGGGCCTTCAGGCTGGGGCGTTGCAACGCCCCAGTTTGAATACCACTGCCTTAAGTGATTAAAGACCGCTTAAAATGCTATGACCCCCATCTAGAAGCCACTGAAAAAAATTTACTAATTGTTTAGCAGATTGAGTACCAACATATGAAAAAGCTTTTTGTGTTGAGTTTCAGTCCATGTGCAGATCTGTATTGTCATGTTGGCCTTGGCTGAGTGTTCGAAGGGACCTCATTGGGCCAGAGGACCTATTATCAAGTCTTGCTATTCTTTAGGGAAAACATAGGTCACAACTACTGGTTACTGGCCAGTTCATACTTGCAAGTCACTGGCTACAGATCCAAAATCGAATCAGGAGGCAATGTTTGCAGGGGAGGGGGAGAGGAGGGAATGGCTGATAAGCAGTGGGGTAGTTTATCCTCTTGGTTCCTGCTGCTTCTGCAATTTCCTCTCACTTCCATATTTACAGATCGTAATTGCAACAGAAATGTGGATCTGGAGCCTTAGCTGGGTTGGTGCAGGGATACGGGGCAAAAGTAATAATGAGCATTAGCACCCTTTCTTTATCTGCTGTTCTGCAAATTGTCATGTGTGTCTCTCCCAGCACCGTTTTGGAATAGAGAAGCCACAGCAGCTGTTTGGAAATGTGAGATGGCCAATAACATGTGATTTCACCTTTCAAAGAATTTGGTAGCCTTAGATATTCTACAAGCTGCTGAACCTTTATCAATAGATAAGCAGACTAAGGGTCCAATCCTATCCAACCTTCTAGTGCCGGTGCTGCAGCAATGCAACCCTTAGGAAAGGAAACAAGCATTCCCTTACCTGGAGGAGGCCTCTGTGATTGCCCCCCTACCACAGGATGCAGCGCATGCCCCATTATGCTGGCTGCAGCAGCACTGGAAAGTTGAATAGGATTTGGCCCTGAACCAGTATTCCATCCCAAAATGGCTGCTTTGGGGATTTCATTTAGAAAGTTAGTTACTGGTTGTCACTTGTTTATGTTGGGAGGTATGATTTGCAGAGCCAGGCAGGGGTGGGGGTTAATAATTGTCTTTAAAAGGGATAGCCATATCTGCAAAATTCTTTTACCACCGTCTTGATAATCTGTGTACATGCATTTGGTTTCATTAATGACTTCAGATGTGGCTCACTTTTATAATGTAATGTTGAGATGGGGGTACAAAGAAGCAGGTGAAGTTGGGGGGAAAATGGTGTTGGAGAGGCTTTGCCTATTTCAGTGTCCCACTTGACATGCACAGTAACTTTTTTTCCTTGGTCTAAGAAAGAAGTTACTTTCTTTTCAGGAACTAAAAATAAGGTATGTTATACACACACGTCTATACAGCAAAATAAAATTGTCAACCAATTAAAGAATTTTAGTTGGTTAATCAAATGTGCATCTTAGCAATAGGGATGCTTTTTTTGCGACAGTGAAGGAAATTTGAGTGAACATTAACGCATTATAGCTCATTAGAAGAAAATACTGTTTTTAATATTTTATTGCTCCTTATAACATATCTGGACAAAAAAATAGTGTTCAGCTGTAAGGAAATTTATTCTTCATTCTGAAGCCTACAGATTTAAATTTGTTGGGGCGTCTTAATCCACTGAATCTACACAGTAAATCTCACAGCGCTACATCACTTTTTCTTAAATCCAGCTAAGTTGGTAGACTAAAGAAGGGGATGCTGAGCAAATGACTGTAACTGTAAGAAAGGGTTCCATTGCTTGTTTATTCCTACCTAGGTGGTAAAAGTGAGATGGGAAGGTGGATTTGTTCTGCTTGTCTTGAAATCTTTAAAATGGTGTGTATATAGGTCAAACTAAGCTAGGGAACAGAATAGCATTTATGGCTATTCCTGATGAGGGCTAGAGGTGATGTCACTAAGCAGGCGATGCCCTGAAATAAGCACTTTTCTCACTGAGGCACTGCTTAGATGCAAATGACAGAAGAGAAAATATGCAAATCTTGATCATATTTTCATGATTTGGGAGATCCTCATCACACCAGCTGCCCTTTCAGAAGTAAACCTCAGCACAGCTCAGCTGCAAGTAGCTGGTGGTGGTGCTGGGAGAGCTTAACTATCACATGGACCAGCTAAAGAGCTTCAGCAGGCCACATCCAGCCTGTGTGTCTGTTTGAAACCCCTGAACTAGGCAGAGCAGTACAACCCAGCTAACTGATGTCTGCTTCCCTCAACGCTTTTGTATTCAAGTCTAAGCCTTACATTTCCAGTGGCCTATTCTGGAATGGCTTGGATGTAGCTTATTGAATAAACCCTGACTACTCCAATGGGACCTGCCTTGGTATTGAAACTAGCAGTTTTCTTGCTTACTGGCACTTTAGTCTGAAACTGCTCCATCTGGTGACATTCTTCATGTTCTTATAGCATTGTCTCCAGCTCTGTTTTCAGGCTGAAATTTCCTTCTGGGTGGGGAGAGCTCCCTAAAGCTTCTCCAAGGGATTTAGGTGCAATCTCTTGGCTTGGAGATCTATCTGATATGGAGGAGCCAGGGGTGTATTCTGGTGCAGGGGTGCTGGAGGTTAGATGTAGTAGCCAGTTTTTGCCACCCAGAGGCATAGCTACTGCTGCTGCAGAGGCCACCCCCCAGCCAGCTATACTCAGACTGATGCTGTTTGTAGTATGAGACACAAGACCACCGTAGTAGTAGCTCCCTCCAGTACTGGTCACTCGGGTCTTCTGCTTTATGTCCAACACCAGGTTCCTTCGGAAACGGGCTTTTTTAATTTCTGCTTGTACCTGGGGATAAAGTCAGACCATCAAAGCTGATATGATCCACATCATAATGTGGATCAGGCTTTCACATGCACCCCTTATTCATGAGCAATAACAGCTCATGAACTGGTTCTCACCCTGTTTTGATAAAACTCACATTTTGCCTCCAATGTTCCTCTTTATTCATTACGCTTATATCTGCTTACATATCACTAGCATCATCAAAGCTACATGATGACCAGATGTAATGGTCACTAGGAGGTCATTCTCAAAGAACAGGACCCAAGTGGCAGACACAGAGGACCTTGTATCAGCTGCAGTCAGGTACAGTGGCTGTTAATGGAGAATGTGAGAAAAGAAAAGCAAGGAGGGGAGGGCCTTCATTGTCATGTCTTCCCACTTCATTCTTACTAGACAGTTACAGATTCCATCTGGTGGAAGCAAGAGTACATAGCTACCTCCCTCACATAATGATTTGTAGGCTCATTCCTTTCTCAGAAGGAAAGTGGGAGCTAAAAGATGCATTGGGGATCTCCTGCCTGCTTATGAGAGTACAATGGGACTGAATTTGAACTAGGGTCAAAGTGGCCTCCATTCCAGTTATTTTTGTTGCCAGGTTGCTCAATCAGAAGTATTTCTATGAATATTGAGAGTATCCCTCTCCACTCCCAGTCATAAAGGATTAAGAGATGTTGAGTCCTAAGGCATGAGTTGTGGGGAAATCTTTCATTTCTGAAATGAAATATTTCATCCAAAGAAATGCCTGTTTTTCCGAGTGGAAATACTGGCCAAAGAAAGAGCTGGGTCTCCATGTAGTGATAGATGCAAGACAGATTTCCGTACATGCTCAATAAATGTAGAGAGGAACCATGTTAGATATTCATACACACGTCAAAAGAATGGAATACTTGCTCACCTCACCATTACAGAAGCAGTAAATTAAAGCCACAAAGAAGCCCTGCCAAAAGAGACAAGGCAACAAATGAAAAAGTAATCCTCAAGAAGAGGGAATCGCAGATTTCAGCACCACAACGACCCACCTGCAGAGAATTGAAGAGCATTTCATAGTGCATCTGTACTTGCCACAGGGTGCTGGAGACAGCTGTATAAGGCATGGCCATGAATACCATATAATGGACCCCAAAGAGTGGCATCAGAACCAGGGTAGACTTCATAAGCTTCCTGAAATGAAAAAGATTCCCAGAGTATCATGCCATTTTCTACATAGGCTGTTGCTCAGCTGTGAGTTGTTAAAAAAAGTTCATGAGGAGAAGCAAGGGAAAGCAATGCTGGGGAGAAACCATCATTGTCATGAAAGAAACCAGAGGCTGAAGAGTGGGGGGATAGTTGATGAATTAGTCACTGTAATTGATCACAAAAAGGTATGGTCTTAACAGCAGGGCTGACCTAAGACCCTCTTGATGCCTAAAGTGGCATCCCAAATGCTGCCCCCCTTACCCGATGATGTGCCAGCCTCTGCTCCTCCCACTCCCCAATATTCTAGCTCAGCACTATTCTCCCTCTTTTTCTCTGTCCCCTTCTTTCTCGTTGCAGGTTGTGCCTCATCTTCTGGAGTTCTGTTCTGGAACCCTCAGTGGATTAAAAAAAATAAGTAGATACCAAATCAGTGGAAAAAGAGCTTTAAAGACCTACTTCCTGGTTTCTTGCTCCTCCATTGTCACCCCAGAATGCATTGGTATAGGTGCTATACTGCAGTCAGCCATTTTCAACCACTGCTGTGGCACACTGGTGTGCCATGGATGGTATGCAGGTGTGCTGTGGGAGTTTCATTTGTTAGGACCACTAGGGGATGCAAGCCCATGTTGTTAGTGGGGGCCATGTTGTTAGTGATGTTAGTCATGGCATCTCAGCGTGCCATGAGATGAAAAAGATTGAAAAGCACTGCTATACCACATTCAGCCACTAGATGGGGTGAATAATGGAATCTAGTGTAATGAAATAATCATTTATTAATAATAATAATAATAATAATAATAATACAGGTATTTATATACTGCCTTTCTTGGTCTTTATTCAAGACTTTATTCAAGGCGGTTTACATAGGCAGGCTATTTAAATCCCCGTAGGGATTTTTACAATTGGAAGAAGGTTCTATCTTTCAAGAGCCACAACATTCAGATGTTTCTTTCTGATCTGGTTTCACATTCTGGCCTCCATCCTCCCATGCTCAGAGCAGATGGAATAACTTGGCTCAGCTTGTCAGCTGCTTCAAGGTCGCACGGTGCCGGTGGCCTCGAACTTGCGACCTTGTGGATGTTCAGGCAAATGGAAGCTCTACCCTCTAGACCAGACCTCAGCACTAAAGTGGCAAATTGGATCTATTTAATTGAATAAAGTCAGAGGAGCAATTTGATGACCAGAAAGGTGGTATATAAATACCTAATTATTATTATTACCTGTACAGTACTTAGATTTACACTACGTGTAGGGATTAGGGTTTTTGTCTAAAGGATTCATGGAAAAGATGCCAAAACAGCCTTATCAGAGCCACCTACCTGTACTGTTGGCGGGGATTCAATTTCCCTGCATTTGTCTCCCACAGTTTTAAAGCAAGGACCCTCACAATGTTGAGGAAGAGGAAGAAGTCGACCTACCACCAACAAGAATGCCCCATATAAGCTCAGCACATCCCCATGACAGTGCAATGACATTGTTATGCCAGTCTTCCCTTATCCCACTCTGTTTGCCTGGCTTACCACAATCGCTGCTAAAATAGGGACCTGGTAGATCCATTTCATGTTTCCAGCACTGAGGTCCCAGCATCTGATTGAGAGAGGCTGCAGTGAACAAAAATGCCCATATCCATATGGTGTGTTGTCCATCCCATCCCCCAGACCCTTTTGAGACTCGGCTACAGAGTCCCGAATGCTTTCATTACTTTATGTCATAGCTTGCATGTTAGGTTGCTGTGCTGGCCCCTGGAGGTACAAAATGCTCAGCAATTTAATGACTAGGTTCCAAAATATTTTAATAGTCCCAGGGGAATGATGTCAAATCTGCACATCTCCATGCACCACAGTCCCAATTCACAACCTCCTCTGCCACACAGCTGCTTTTTGTAAAAGAAGAGAGACCATTCCAGTTGTTTTTTTTAAGTCCATCACTTGCAAAGAGCAGTTTGGCCCCCTTAGGCAAGACTTAACTGAGTTAGGGCATAAGCCTAACCAGGTCTACTCAGAAGTAAGTCCTATTTTGTTCAATGGGGCTTGCTTTCAGGAAAGTGTGGTTAGGATTGCAGCCGTAGTCTACTTGGTCTCAAACTTTGTGTTAATTGAATTTGTCCTTATGTGCTGCAGAAGCTAGAATCCTTCTGCACAGATTTTTATCAGTGCTTTTATCAGAACAGTTTCCTGGGTGATAAGTAAGAAGTTGGGGGGTGGAGCGGGGAGGGAGATTCTTTTTTTAATACAGTATAAGTGGTTGTTTATTCATTGCTTTAAAAAAAAAATTATATCCGGCCCTTCTCAAGGGGCCGCAGGTTAATTTAAAAAATTCACTGAAAAGCCAAAAGAACAGCAAATACAACAGAAAAAGATGCCACAAAATGAGCACTACAAATAATAAATATATTTATTTATTACAAATAAATAATAAATAAATAAATAATAAATATAAATAAACTAGATCCATGCATGGATCCCCCCCCCCCCAAATAAAAATCTGTTCTTGAGCTAGTCAAGGCTATGCAATTTCAACCCATTTCTCACTAATTCATCCTGCCAAACTACAAGCTCATCGCAATGTTTTTCATTTTTTTACATGAAAATACTGCTTTTTTAAAAAGGAAGTATGGTCAGTACGTACTGCGTATCCGCCAGAGATGCTCTTACACTGGCCCAAATAGACACAAAGACAGCAGGTAACCCTGGAAGGAAAAACAAACAGCAAGCAGAAAGATGTCTGAGTTTCCATTGACATCTTAAAAGGGACAGTATGGAGATATGTGAGAGCAGTGGGGGGTGTGGTGACTTCCTGCATGTGGCACTCTTCCCCTCAAATTCTGTGCCAGAGGTGGACTTGGGGGGAAGACATAGTTGAAAATAGGTAAAGGAATGGGAGCTTCTTGTAGCAAGGAAAAGGAGGCAATTCCCAATACAAGGGACTCAATCCCCTCAGTGTAATCCCCATGCAATCCCCTCGCATAAAGTTTCTAGTCCTGAGGATCTCTGAATAGATGATTGTCAGAACAGAGGATGGAGAGTGAACTAGACTATGCTTACCCCACCCAATGAGCGTCAGGGCCCACAAGTAGCTTTTGTTGGAGAGGAAAGCCATGAAGATCAGACTGTGGAGATAGAGCCCCTCAACCAAGATCCAGTAGTGGTTGGTAGCCAGGAAGTAGAGGAACACAGTGACAGCCACCTTGCAGCCCACCTGGCAGAATGAAGAAACACAAATGTACAGTAGCTGTCAGTGGAATCTAGGCCAGATTAGAGCTTGGTGCTCACTTTGCAATGGAAATGTTGCAGCTTCTGTTACAAGGTAAGATGACTTTTTGTAGGCAGACCTACCAATGAGTAAAACATAGAAGACCTCAGCATAATGAGGCTATCATCACTTCCTAATAGCAAGGATGGTGTAGTGATTCAGGAGTTGGATTATGACCTGGAAGATCCAGGTTCAAATCCCTGCTCAGCCATGAAGCTTCCTGGGTGACCTTAGGCCAGTCACATTCTCTCTCAGCCTCACCTACCTCACCCTGAGCTCCTTGGAGGAAAGGCAAGTATAAAAAAATATGTGAAAATAAATAGCAGCCTAATGGGGCATATTTTCCAGATGATCTAAGGCAGGAGTGCTCACACTTTTTTGGCTCGAGAGCTACTTTGAAACCCAGCAAGGCCCGGAGATCTACCAGAGTTTTTTTTACAATGTTCGCACCATCATAACATAGAACATGTGTACAATGTATGTTGGTGTACCTTGAGCCCACTGAGTATAACAGGACTTACTCCTGAGTAGACATGCCTAGGATTAGGCTATGAGGCTGCAATCCTAGCCACACTTACCTGGGACTAAGCCCCATTGAGTACAATGGGCCTTACTCCCGGCGTTTCCTCCCAGAGGCACCTGAAGGGGGGGTCGGCACTCCACGATCTACTCATTTTGCCTCGCGATCTACCGGTAGATCGCGATCCACCTATTGAGCACTCCTGATCTAAGGTGTGTCTCGTTCTACAAATGAGACCCTGGGCCAAAGGGCGTGTGCCCTCTTCACCACTCTGGGACTTACCAGTTGACTCCTGGGTCCCAATGAGAAGGTCAACCACTCAGCATCCCAGTCACCCTCTTGTGCTTTCTGCAGTCGCGAGCTGGAGTAGAGCACCAGGTCCTTCACGAAGATGCTCATGGCTCGGCAGATGAAAGAGGCAAAGAGGTGAAGGTGGATATAATTCCGAGTGCAGTGGAGTCGCCTAAAATGTACATGATGATCCCATGTAGGTGAAAAGCACACACACAAACTCAAGGTTTCTCCCCATGCTTTGCTTGTCTTAAGAGCTTAATTGGAACTAGGACCCTAGTCTTAGTCCAGAATCTTTTTTCAAAGCCACAGATCAGGCCTGCAATGTAAGCGATAAAAACAAAAGTTCCTCTGAGCATGGGCTGAGTGACTTTCCTTATACGGTATATCACAAGTAGATCCCACATATCAGGAATTAGATGGCAGGACTTCCAGGTACAGCAATACCTTGACTTTCAACTACATGACTTTCATCACTTTGTTGTTTGAACCATTTTCAATTATAAACAAATCTCAAATTTTGTCCATGTGCTTTTCTCTTTTGTCCTATTTCAGACCCACTTCCCAGTTTCTTGCTCCTCCACTGTCACCCCAGAATGCATGGATGCTATACTGCATTCAGCTGGTATAGCATCTACATCAATGCATTCTGGGAAGACAATGGAGGAGCAAGAAACCCAGAAGTGGGTCTTTAAAGCTATCTTTAACCCTAAGAGGCTTGCAACAAGTACGGCTTAACACTGCAAAGGTAGGAAATGGGATTTTGGAGCTTTTTTTCCTTGTTACAAGGCATCTAAAGGTGGACCCCAGTATCTGTGGTGAGTCAAATCAGTGGATAACGAGGCACAACCTATATTTCTGTTTATTTAGGTTTCACATGCATTTGCATGTGTTTATATAAGTAGTTAGGCTGCAATCCTAAGCACACTTTCCTGAGAGTAAGCCCCATTGAACAAAATAGAACTTACTTTTGAGTAGACCTGTTTAGGCTTGAGCTCTTAGTTCAGAGCCAGTAAGTCTTTGCAGGGGCGGAGGGAGGAGGCAGAGGGGGTGGGGGGAAGGCAGTGGCGCGATCCCCAGGATTTCGCCGCTCGGGTGGGGGGCTGCAGGGGCCTGGGTGCACTTACCCAAACCTCCTGCAGCCTCCCCAGCGCAGCAGGGAAAGTGGATGCGGAGTGATTGTGCGCCACCCCCACTGGAGCGTGATCGCCCTCAGGCTGGGTTATTTACATTTTTTTGCTGGCCAAAATAAATTTGCAAGCAAAATAAGGCAATGCTTTTACATTTATCCATTTTTTACTTTCGTCCATGCTCTGGTCTCTAACCCGATGAAAGTGCAAGGTATTGCTGTAATACTGAGACATCTATGAAGGATATGAGCGCCAGTAAGCTCTCTTTTTTCAAGACCAAACCTTGCTGCTGGGCTGGGCAGCTGAATAGGGCCATGGTTGGGGAGAAGGGGACAAAAAAGCAGTCGCATCTTTCCTCCTTACTTGAAATAGCAAAGGATGCACATGGCAGCTACCAGAGAAGCGAGGGAGATGGAGTAGCCAACAGTGTATATGATATGCAGGCGGTCAAATACTTCCTGGGGGCAAAGAGAGAGAGAAATTCTTGCATAGGTTATTCCTTCAGAGTCACAGTTTGACTGCTTATGGCTGATTATGTTTGGACCAGGAACCCAGAGCCAGGAGGGTGAAGTGGTTATTCATTGATAAAAACCATCAGTAGTCTTTTCTCCTCCCACCACAATTCCTTAATTGGCCTTTAAAAAAGACATACTGCTTGCATTTCCTATGTGACATCCAGAAGAAGTGGCTCTCTAAAATCCACAAGCCTCTATTTTTACTCTACTCCTCACTTTCCCTATTCATCGTTTTAAAGAAATTAACCTTCTCTCGGCTCTGCCGTTCTGGAGCAAAGAATATGGCACATTCCGTGTAATTGGCCCATGTCTTGTTCATGTTGGGCACCAGCAGCCAATTTCCAAACACATCGCAGTGCCTGTAGGCATGACCTGAAATAACAGTTTGACAAGAATAACTTGACAAGCAAAGTTGCCAGCAAGGCTCAACAGTGAAATGCCAGTGAGTGTTTTGGGGGCTGGAGTGAAATAGTTTTCTCTGACCAATGATGAACCACAACTAGCCATTACAAAATGGGATTAGGGGCCATTTCCAAAGCAGAGTAAGAGGTTTCCAAGGCAGGCTTGTGTCCTAATATCTCCCTTCTTAGAATTGTCACCCTGGCTTTCCAGCAAGCTAAGCCAGCCATCACTACCACCCATGTTTTTGTGTGTGTGTGTGTGTTTTTTTTTTAAAGAAAAAGCCCCTCTGCAAGCAGAAAACTAGCACATCAGGGATCAGACCTAAAACCCTTCTCTTTGTTGAGCTAAATTTTTATCTACCTGGCTAAGTAAACATCTTTACTGCAGGGAGCTCTCATAAATAAAGGTGTTCAGAAATGGTGTTGTTCCCCCCCCCTCAATCTGAAGTAATATGGTCCCACCTCACTCTGTGCATGTAAAGACCAGGCCTAGAGCCTGGTTTATGGTTCATGAGTGTATTAGCTTAAAATTACTTAAATGGCTTTGCTTGATGGTTCTGTAAAGGAGCAAGGCCAGACAATAATAGCCTGTTTGCCAGACTGCTGCCACCAAACTGCAAAAGTATCTAAGACTAATGGTTGCAAAACCTGACCTACCATTGTGATTGAAGTCATAGACATAGTCTGGACATAGGACAGCCACCTGTTCATTTGGGATGCTTTCAGGCCAGCAAATAATCCCATCCCACTCGGGCAAACAGTTGCCATCTAAATCAGGAAAGAACACATTATCTCAGTATTTCACATGGGAGGCTCAGCCAGGAAGGGTGGGAGTAGGATATCTTAGGAAAGGAAGTTTTAGACCAAATGCAGCATGAGGGATATTTGGAAGGTGTCTACTTCTCCAAATTTAATCTGGGGCATTTGGTGGGCCGCTGTGAGATACAGGAAGCTGGACTAGATGGGCCTATGGCCTGATCCAGTGGGGCTGTTCTTATGTTCTTATGTTAATGTTCACAACTTTGTTTGTATCATCTTTCTAGTGTGTTTTTATGATGGGCTGTTGAATATAAGTACCTCCCTTACATTGGTCCAAACTTGGCTTAAGAACTTAAGTAGGGCCCCACTGGATCAGCCAAAGGCCCATCTACTCTAACTTCCTGTACCTCACAGTGGCCCACCAGATGAGGCAGGGAGCACGCAAGACAACAACAAACCTGCACCCTGTTGCAACTCCCTTGCATCTAGCATTTTAAGGGCAATTTTAAAGACTTAGTATTGTTCACACTGACACCTTGAGTACTCATTCTGTCCCAGGACACAGCATTATCCCAGGGACACAAGGAATACAGCAACCTAAACTAGTTATAAAAGTGAAATTTAAAACAATTAAAACGATGAAAGCAAGTGAATGGGGTTGCAGAAATATATCAGTACCCTCTGAATTGATCTCAAAACAAGAAGAATCGGAATTGGTCCAAACTCTTTCTGAAGGAAGTCATCAAAATAAGCAGGACTATGGGATGAGCCTTTCCAGAACGTGCTTCAGTAATAAGAGCTACCTGCCCTCAGAAGGTCTTACCCCCCTCCCTGTACTTCTCATAAATTGATGTTCTGGACATGCCTTCTCTGGAGGCTGGTAATTCTGATGTGGGTTCTACATTGAGAATGATTAATCTAATCACACCTGACATAGAACAGGCAGAATAAAATAGCAAACAGAAGGCACTGGTGCGCCCTAAAAACAAAGCAAGTATCCCAGAATATCCAGCCCAGCTTCCTGCCTCCAGCAGGGGACAGTCTTTAACAAGCATCGGGCTTCTCTGGGCTGTGCGTGGCATCAGCAATATACCGGTACTTTCATATTTTACAGAAAGATGAACCTGTTACACTTTTCACCTGGCCCCCAACCAAGAGTTAGTGACACCGAAAAAGCAGATACACCTTTGATTGTCTCCTTCTGGGCATGTATCTGTTGGTGACATTTGGCTCTAGCTTCATCCAGCAAGTACATTTGTTCTTCTTTGGTTAGAACGTCGTCTGTATCCACCTGCCAAACAAAGGGAGGAAGCAGAGTTGAGAGAATGAGGCCCCCTCCATTGGCCTGGATGGGACCAATTGCTGTTGGGGTTCTTGCTGTCCCAGAACTGTCTTATGCTTTGGCCACAGCACCAAAAATTGCCACTTTTCTCTTCCTTTGCCAGGCAATTGGTGGAAGATTCAGGTTGGGCAAAGGGAACTAAATCTTCATACAGCAACTAGGCCCAGCAATTTTCAACCTTTTCCATCTCACGACTCACTGACAAGCTGCTAAGTCAAGGCAGATCATCAGTTTTTTTACACTTGAGAAGGCACACTGCACTACTGGTGGAGGGCTCGCATCCACCAATGGCCCTACTAATAAATGGCCGATCCCCCCCCCCCCCAAACTCATATAGCATGGAGCATTCACAGCACACCAATGTGCCATGGCAGACTGGTTGAAAATCACTGAACTTAGGGATTAGCCAAATTCATGGAAGATGAATTTATATTGATAGACACTGGTGACTAGCAGCCATTGGGCAAACAGTCATGATGGCTACATACAATCTCCAGTATCAGAGGCAATATATAGGAGAGAGATGGCAGGAGAAGGTTTTGTCTTTCATGCCCTCATTGTGGGCTTCCCAGTTGGCCACAGTGGGAAGTAGGATGCTGGGCCTAGACCTGCCAGCTGCTTTTTAGTTTTGCATTACACATCTATTAGACTGTAAGGCATTCTTTCAAAACACGATCCATCCTGAGGACCCTGGCCGAAACAGAGCAAATAAATAAATATTTGTGCATTGATATCTGGTTTAGAATGTTTGAAAAGGGTATTGAACAGGGATATGCTCAAGGCACAGAACTCGTGTCGCAAGTCAAGTCCTGAGTCAGCAATCCCACAACTTGACTCGTGAGCCATAGCACGCAGATGTTGTGACTTAACCTGCAAGAAATTTAGAGTCATTTCGAGTTGAGTCACGAGTCATTTAAGAAACGAGTCGGGGGCGGGGCCTGAGGTGGTTGAGTAGTCGTGTTTTTCTGAGCTCCTGGAAAGCACACTATTTCTTCCCAAAATCGCAGGTCTGATGAGATCCAAGGATCAGTGGTCAGGAGAGGCCTTGATCCTACAGATGGTGTACAGTTTCGGAGAAGAAGGGTACAGCCAGGGACTGTTTTTTCTCCAAGGGAACCCAGTCATTGATGTCGGTGATGGTGAGGTTTCAATGTTGAAATTAAGCAGGAAAGGAAGTTGAAAGAATCAAGTGAGTGTTGTCCTGTTGTGTGTCTGGCATTAATTGACTGCCTGATTACACTTTTGCCAGAGAGAAGGAGAAGGAGGGGCAAGCTTTCCCCCTCCTGGGAGATGAGGAAGGAGGGGGAGGCTTTCTCTGCTTATTTGTTTGTTGATGTGAGAAGAAGCTTTGGAGATCTGCTGAGCTTGTTATGGAAATATGAGTGCATAACTCTAACTTTATAAATCTAAAATTTGTTGGATTACAAATTAACCATCTTGAAATACAATTATTGTTGTGGAGTGTTCAGTTTTGTTTTCCTGTGGAGAGCTGGTGGAGTGCCTGTAGAGAGCGTGGCTGGTGACCTGCATATTTTTGTGTTTTGCAAAAGTGGTTGATTGTTTACATTCCTTTGATTATCTCCTGGAAAGGAATGCGGTTGATATAGAAACAGATATAAATAACAGAAATAAGATATAAACAGAAATAAGAACATTAGGAACATCTAGTGGACTAAAAAGGATACTACAAGGACAAGAACAGGACTTGACAAGTAAGAAGAAAGAAGATGTAAGAAGGAAGAAAAAGGATAACAGGAAAAGGAGGGAAAGTTAGGAGCTCTCCTGCCCCGGAGTCCAGCTTGGGAAAACTAACACAAGAGGAACAGAAAGGGAAAGAATGGAAGCACACAATACAAGACAATACAGAGAAATTAATGGCAATGGGACAGCAACAAACAAATCAATATCTGCAGGTTCAAGCTAGTTTGGATGCATTAACTAGACTAGATGATCTTAGTGTGCACCTCAAAGATGTTATATCCGAATCACATGAGAAAAAACAAAGGATAATGGAAAAAATACTGGAAATGGGGAAGCAACAAGCAAATCAATATTTACAAATCCAAATTAGCCTGGAAATCTTAATTAGACAAATGAGTCTAATATGCAACAAAAAGGAGGGGATCAACAAAAGAGCAAAGAAATGGTAGATAAATCCAAAGCACTGGAGACAGGACAAACCAAAAATTGGAAGAGACAATGTTAATGGAGATAGATTGGAAGATAAAGATTCAAAAGTCACCAGACCAGAAAGGAGAAGAAATACTTTGACTAATTGATACAGATTGGATTGATCAAGTGAAGGAAGAAGAAAAACTTCAACCAATGGACATAGATTGGAATAATCAAGTGAAGGAGATGATTCATCAAGATGTTGATTTATCAAGAACAGTGAGTACAGTAAACCGTGATCTGTTAAGAGGAATTCATGTGAAATTTATAAGAAAAAAAAGATGGAAAGTTAAATTCTAGAGAACAGAAGAGATTTGGCAGACCAGTGGATATTTAGATTGGAGACAAGGGAATAGATAAAAAGAAAGACAGTAATGTGTTAATTTTATATGTTAGAAATTAAAGTTTATTAGATGACAATGAGAATTTATACAAGTTTTATAGGTGATATGTAATATGTATAAAAATTTTAGTTAGCTTGATATTAATAGATGTTAGACTTTTAGAGGATAATTTTAATGAGTTAGAATTAATTTTAGGTGATATTGTTTTGGATGTTTACGTATATGTTTATGTATTTAGTAATGAGGATATATTAATTTTGGATGCTATAGATAGAGAAATGATATATGTAATTATTAGGATATTAAAAGTTGTTAGAATTTAGTATGTTAGATATTGGATTATAATTGTTGTGAGGATTTTATGTGCTAGATACTGGAAAGACACGAAGATCCCAAAGAAAGATGAATTAATGGAGAAAATAATGACTGTGGCGGAAATGGACAGATTTTTAGAGAGCCTGGATCAACAGTGAAACCAATATAGACTGAGTAATAATGAAAATTATTTTATACTTGGTTGAAAATAAAGTTGTAGAAGTATAAGATAGGGTATTTAGATGAATGTATTATATATATGATATATTATACGATATGATAGATAAATGATAAATGATATTAAGAGGTTAACATAGAAGAGGAATTGGATTAATATGTAGTGATTTATTAGTTATAGTGAGGTATGATGTCTTGCACCCTCTAATACTGTGTTTATGTATTGTATTATGTGTTATGTTATGTGTGTTTGTTATTTTTGTTTTTGGAAAAATTAAAAAAAAGTCAAGTGCAACCGAAAAAACAAAGTGAAAACTAAAGCGTTCCTCCTCCCCTCAACCTCCCCAGCCCCCACCTCTTGGAACCTATCCTCCCACATTGTCTGTTGCAGCAGTCCTTCAGAATTCCTGCTTCTAGTTTGCTCATGAGGTCTTTGGCACAACATGGTAACGGGGGGGGGGGGGAAAGCAAGCAAGATAACAGACATACACACACATATGACAGTTGAGATTCAAGTCACTTCAAGTCCCAACTGCTTTTTCAACTCGTTGGCCCCAAGCCGTGAGTCGAGTCGGGTCAGTGACATCCATGACTCGAATCAACAAAAAAAGCTGTTTTTGATGACTCAAGTTGAGTCATCCCAAGCGGAGTGCCCATCCCTGGTCTATTGATATAATAAAATGCCCAATTTTAAATAAAAAAACATGTTCAGAGGAACAGAAAATGGCCAAACAATCTAGGAGGAAATTGAAATAGAAGCATAAGCTGGAGATGTACACTTAATATACGGTGTACTATGTTTAGGGCACCATCAGATGCACTAAAAAGATGTCCAGGGGCTATTACGAGATTGCTTTGCTTTCTGGCTCAGTGCCCATGGAAAATTGTCAGGAAATGGAAGAGCGGTGACAGATAAATCCAGAGAGCAAAAAACAATCAGAGCAGGGCCCAAACATTGACAGCTGCAATTAAACTGCCCATCTGCATAGAACAGTTTGAGAAGGCTGATAAGCTTATCAATGATAAGGAAATGTCCATCGCTGTTGCAGCTGCCTGGAAAGACAGTGTCCTGCGGAAGCCCTGGGTTCCAAATAGCAGATATAATCAGGGGCATCACAGCCAATCAGAATCTGACAAAAGGGATATGCAAAGGAAGGTTGCACCTTCCCTACCCGTAATTGATGCATACAGTCCTGGTCTCTCTTCCTCCCACTTTCTCCAACTGGAGGCCACTGAGTATGCTCAGTCTGCATCAGACTCTTTGTTTCCATTTTTATTCTTCTCTTCATTTACAAACTAATCTATTTTTGTACACCTAGGGAGCCCAGGACCTTGTCTATGGATACCCCTTTCTTGCGTATACAGGTCTTGCCTCGTTATGCACTGGGGTTCCATTCCAGAACTCTAGTGAATTAAAAAAAAAAAAATCAGTGGATACCAAACCAATGGCAAACATAGTTTTAAAGACCCATTTCCACATTTCTTGCTCCTCTATTGTCACCCCAGAATGCATTGGCATAGACCAGTGGCTCTCACACATTTCGCACCGGGATCCACTTTTTAGAATGAGAATCTGTCAGGACCCACCAGAAGTGATGTCATGACCAGAAGTGACATCATCAAGCAGGAACATTTTTAACAATCCTAGGCTGCAATCCTACCCACACTTACCCAGGAGTGTCCCATTTACCATCATTGTTAAAAAATATACATAGTAGCGTGTTAAAAGTACAGGTCTGCAACATTTCCCGAAATGCAGTCACATAGCATGGTAGCATCAAGTCTAATATATTAAAAATAAAATACTGAAATGAATGGGGAACCACCTGACGTTGGCTCACGACCCACCTAGTGGGTCCCTACCCACAGTTAACAATGGTCTAGATATCGAACCAAAGGAGACACCAGAGGGAGGAAAGCAATTGCAATTCTAGTCCCTATGCTGCCCGGAGACAGGACTGCAAAATGCTGCTCCTTCCCCCCATACTTCTGGAGACCTAAAAACATCACTTCTGATTTTCACCGAAAACTAGAAGTGCCATTTTAGGCCTTGTGAGGTACACCTTCTGAGGTAAGCCCTGTAGGCCTTCTGAGGTCTCCAGAAGGCCTAAAAACATCATTTCTGGTTTTTGCTGAAAACCAAAAGTGACGTTTTTTGGCTTTCTAGAGGCCCCAGAAGGCCATCTAAGGCCCTGCAAAGGGACCTATCAAGGGGGAAAAATAGGCAGAGGGGGAGTGGGTCACGGTAGTGCCCCCCACGAGGTGATACCCTGGGGCATTTGTCCCCCCAGCCCCCCAGGTATGCCAATAGAGGAAAGGCGGTTGGAGGCAGGGGTAGTTTATTGTTTTTACACCTTTATGTTGGCTGCTTTAATCATCTTTCAGAATAGGATGCAGGATTTGATTGGAAAGAAAAAGAAATAAACTGGAAGCGTGGAGGATGAATCTGATATCTCTGGGGCTTTATCATCTTGAGGTTTTGTTTTTAAACTGCTGTAAGTTTTTCAGACGCAGCATCATATCAAAACCTGGTGTTACCATTCAAGGATGCCACAAGTCACACCTGAAAAGGCTGGGGTGGGAGGAGGGATGTTCAGAAAGCTGCCACTGATGGACAGGGATATCCAAGATTCTCTCTGGACCTCTGAATGTTTCTCACATTCTGTTAAAGCCTTCAGGATTCTGTCACCAGCTTGTGACCCCTGTCACCCTGTTAACAAACTGTCATTTATCTCTTCCACCTTGAAGTGCAGCGCCATTTGCGGCCCAGTGAAGAACAAGACCACTCTTTTCTTCATCAGCTTTTGACAGCATCGTGCTAAAGCTCACAGGTACCAGCTCTGCAATCAGAAGGCCTGCAAACAACACTGTGATGGAGAACCAGTGGAACCAAAAGTGCTGGCTTTGCATTCAGGCCCGCCAGCATCGCTCATCAGCTCCCCACCACTTCCTTTCTCACCCACACTGTCAGCTTAGACATCATCATACGGGGCAGATTAAAAAAAAATAATTTGCAAGACAAGGAGCTGTGAAATGCGACAAAACTGGTGGGAGCTGGGGGGACCTTAGTACTTTGCCCAACAGCAGTTTTGATCCCAGTTGTGGAGGGCGCTGTACATTGCTTTTTGGAAGAAATAATCCCACTGGCTTCCCAAGGGGTTGTCATGTCAGTCTGTTGCTGCAAGCACCGTCCAACACCCATTTACTCAGAAGTCAGTCTTATTTTGTCCAATAGGGCTTACTAAAAAAAGTTTTGATGATACCAACAATACACACACACACACACACACACACACACACACACACACATTACCATTGGAATAAGCGCCTCTGAATTGTATAAGAAACATTAAAAATTCAACATAATTTTTGTGTTACACAGTGTAATGTTTCACTTTCCTCATATTCCTCTTTCAGAGTGGAATAAATCCCTGCCGTTTGTCCCTGTGCTGACTGAGAAAATGACAGCTTTCCTATATTCCTTGCATCTCGTAAGAGAAAGTGGTGAATACTGCCTTCGAAAAAAGCCACAGCATCCAGTTGTTTTTGCTGAGGACAGAAGTTGTCACAGTTCATGCTTGTCAGCATGTTATCATGCTATGTAAACTGTTTCTGAATCTTCCAGCATTAATTTAACATCTAATGGTCACTGATCAGAGGCAAGGCTGACATGATGGCACAATGACAAACCAGCCACAACCTGTCAACACAAATATGTTTGTGTTAAGACTTCAAAGTTAAATTCTGGATTTGAAATTAGCTTGTTAGAACCTATGGTTGCTTGTTCTGTGTGTGTGTTTGGGCAAGAGGGTATTTAAAACTATATTTAGCTCTCCTTCTGAGAGATCTTTAATCCTTTCCAAAATGAAAGCTTTTTTGTTTTGTTTTGCATTTTGGGTGTAATAATCTCTTCTTGTGGGAGAGGGAATTTTGAGTGGAACAAGTGCTCCTGGTGCTAATGGTGGATGTCCCACTCAAAATTCCCTGCAAATTACCACAAAGCTTAACTATGTTTTCTAACGTACTTTCAGGACCAGGTCACACTATCGAACATTCCAGCAGAAGCAGTGGTGCCAATCCAGCTACTTTAGAGAGGAAGAGGAGGAGAAACACAATTAGGGAAGTGTGGGAAAACAGAATTATTACTAGGCTGCAATCCCAACCCCACTTTCCTGAGAGTAAGCCCCATTGAACAAAATAGACTTACTTCTGAGTAGACCTGGTTAGGCTTGTGCCCCTAGTCTTATTAATTCATCACTCCATTGTCTGATTTAAATATCTCATTGGGCACTCACAGTTACTCTACGATAGGTCAATGATCACACTCCACTAGGAACACCATGTGTGAATTCCACGGAAATGAGCAGGAGTTGCACAAGACCATGGGAGTGCTTTTCCCATAACCTATGCTGAAATGAATTGGACTTGTGAAAGAACATATTTGTTCTGTACAGGTCCATTTATTGAGAAACTGTTATTTAAATGTTTTGAACCAACCAATCAATACATTTTGGTGGTGCTTTTGCAATGAATGTTCCCAGTGTCTAAGCTGTATGTTTGCCATAAGCCCATGAAAGCAGCACCATGAACAAATGGGAGCAAAATGGACCAAAGAACCCCAAGCAGAATGGACTTACCAAAGCACAGACCAGACTCAAAAAAGAAAAACAAAGAGTAGCTGCCATCAGGCTCCCCATGTAGGCTAATTCCTCCATCGTTCTCAGAATGTTTGTGCCATCCAAAGTGGGAGAAGAGTTTGATAACGCTGGGATCAATTTGTTGCCCTAAACAAATTATTCCACACTCATAAATCCAAACCAAAGATGCTTCTCTTGGAGGAGCTGGGTATTCAAGTTCACCGCATCATCCAAAACTAACCTCTCTGACCAGTTTTCTCCAAGAGCCCAAGCTCAAGCAGCTCAGAGAAATCACACCTCTGCCTGCCGCTGGCGTTCGCTTAGCTAGATTGCTCCTGAGATTAATACATTATGATGTTCAGCATCCTCCTTATGGTTTTGTTCCTCTGTCTCTGTGCTCTGCTTGCCTGTTTGTACCTTCTCCTGCTGCTCCTTGTCCTCCTTTAGAGCTGAAGGGCACAGGCTTGTGAGCTCACTCCTAGGTGCTAAATTTTGTTCTTATTCTCCATTTCCTTGCAGGATCTCTTCAAAATCTTTTTTTTTTCTCCCCTTTGCAATCATCGCTTGGCAAAACTCTGGTTTCCTACTCATAAAAATGAAATATATGGAACAGCCAGGATCTCAAGGCCGCTCTTCTAATTGCGCAGGATCCCCAATATGTTATTAAAGAGCATGTCCTTTATCTGTTAATGGCTGAAATCTGAAGACATACTCTCATCCGGATAAGAAAGTGATAATGACGCCTGTTGTGTTGACCTAGACTAGAAAATCCTAGGTGGTGTGTTGCTTGGTCTCATCTTGATAGCTTGCAGGAATCTGTAATCTTTTTCCAGTCCTGGCATAAAGCTAATTAACTTCGGCCCTGAGTTGGGCTCTGATCAGCCCCCCTCTTCTTACTCACTCAGAAGGCCAGAGTTACATTTTGTATCTGTTTTCTGCACCACTATTATTTAATTAATTAAAACAAAATGACAACGAATCATCTTTCAACTTAATGAGGATCCCATATTATTGAACAGCCTCTGGAATCAGGCCATCAGTGCTTGGCATCCCCAACCCTCCTAACCCTAAAGTTAGCTTCTGCAGTACCCTCACAAAATAGTTTTATTTTCTATCCAGAAGATCTTCAATCGCTCTATAAGGCTGCAGTTCCTACACACACTTTCCTGGTAGTGAGCCCTACTGACCACAGTGGGACTTTAAGCATGCATAGAATTGTGCTGTAAGCTACACATAGGGTGACCAGTTATCATAACCGCAAAAGAGGACAAGCTCCCCCAAGGCATGTAAGAAAAATGTAGGACATAAAATAAAAACTAAAAACACTTGTACATTGTATATTGATTTCATGTGGTTAATTAAAACACTAGATTATGTATTAGATTTAAAACTGTATTACATATAATGTATTAATTACAAGAAGGCTATGTGCTGCCTGCAGGGGCCTGCTTACAGGGAAAAGAAGGACATTGAAGTTCTTTTAGAGGACACTAGGCTAAAATGTCCTGGAAAAAGAGGACATCTGGTCACTCTGCACATAGTCCTCCAGGACTGGATTTGCATGGTTTTCACCTGATAAAGAGGTATGCAAAACTCCAAAGATTTCATAGTCCTACACTAATATCCAACAAAAATATATACTTTCATCTATTATTTCCTATCATCCCTTCTTTAGACTAACGCAGCACCCATTGGATTGATTCAGATGGAATGCCCAACCATGGTTGGTGCTAACTGTATTTTAGACTGCACCTAGTAGATTAAGGACCCAATCCTATCCAACTTTCCAGTGCCAATTCAGCCATGCCAATGGGACATGCGCTTCATCCTTCATTGGGGAGGGGGGGAGGCTGTCATGGAAGCCTCTTTAAGGCATAGGAATATTTATTCTCTCATCTTGGGGATGCACTACAGCTGCATCAGTGCTGGAAAGCTGGATAGAATTGGACCCTGACTTTTCTTTCAGTTTCCTCTTCAAGAATAACACCATGTAACAAAAAGCTGTTTATGTTGAATTTTTAAAGCTTCTTATACAATTCAGAGGCCCTGCTTCCCATGGTTAATCTTAGTTTTTTTAATCATCAAAACTTTTAAAGTTTGTGTCTGTACCTATTGCCTAACGCAGTGTTTCTCAAACTTTTAGCACCGGGACCCACTTTTTAGAACGAGAATCTGTCAGGACCCACCAGAAGTGATGCCATGACCGGAAGTGACATCATCAAGCAGGAAGAGTTTTAACAATCCTAGGCTGCAATCCCATCCACATTTACCCTGGAATAAGTCTCATTTACTATCATTGTTAAAAGTGAGTTCATAGTAGCCTGTTAAAAGCACAAGTCTATGATATTTCCCCAAATGCAGTCACACACCATGGTAGCATCAAGTCTAATATATTAAAAATAAAATATTGAAATGAATGGGGACCCACCTGAAAAAGGTTTGCCACCCACCTAGTGGGTCCTGACCCACAGTTTGAGAAACACTGCTCTAATGCATTGTGATACACATCGTATTGTACAATTTCATAAATTGTGGCTGAACTATCGATGCTATGCCAAAACTAGCAGCATTTTTGAAATCCTCACAACCTAATCAATAAACAAAATATTCTGGATAGTTTGGAGGGAATGATTGCCCTCTCTGGGAGCCTGAGAGATTGCATCCTTAGACTCTAGCTGTCTCCTAATGGGGGGAGAGGACCTTCTTGCTAGGTAAGTCTGTAGCCAATGAGAAGGCTGATATTGTTACACGTCTAGGATTTAAATGGGATATGCAGGACTGGCCTCTCTATGAGGCCAACCGAAGCAGGCGCAATGTAACTTTTTTAAAAGTTACATTGTCGTGCTAGCCTTTCAGATGTGACAAGCTGCAAATCCAATCTGCTAAAGAAAATCTTGATGTAGAAATTAAAGCTTCCCTCATTATAATCTACTTTGCACACTTTAAGCTAGTTAACAGATGTTTATTGACAAGGTCAGGCAAGTCTAAAAGAAACAGCCTGGTAAATTATTTTCCCCTTATTTTGGGGGGGGGGAGGGGGGTAGCATTCTGTGATTATGATCTGAGCCAGTAGTTTACAACCTTTCTCGTACCATGACCCCAATTAATAAATAAGTAAGAGATTGGGAACTCACTGTCAATCCTGTCCCCTCCCAGGACCCTATCTGCCCACCCACCCCCATTGCTGCCCGTCCCCTGTCCACTCCCTACCCCATTATGCCCTCCCAGCACTGTTCACTGCAGCAAAATATTCTTATAAGAGAGAGCAGAACAAGTTACCACGAAGCCTGGCACTAGTGAAAGCTATTTTAGCCCAATTGTGAAGAACCTGATCAGGACTCGGACGCAATCTCCTGGTACCTGAACTGGTATACTGGATGCCTCCTCCTTTACCTAGTGGGGCTCTAGTCCAGTGGTCTTCAACCTTCTTCATTCCCATAAGTTGCTGCAACCCCACAACTGAGGTTTTGCAAGTCCACTGAGGTTCCAACCCCAAGGTCGAAGAAAACTGGTCAGAACTACAGTGTACTCTGTGCTTCAAGAATCCTAATAACCAGCTTTCAATGCAGAAAGTAGAGTTTACTATCATTTACTCTGGCTTTTTATCCAAATATCTCTTATTGCCAAAGCTTTTTTGAGATTAATTGTCCCACAGGAAGACATAGAGTCAATCACTTCTTCCAAGCAAAGCAAGTCCACACAGCTCTCCTCCCTGCAACTGGAGTAAGTCAATTCTGAGAACAACTTGTGTGCCTGAGCAGGAGGATTTTGAATGGACCATAATATATGTACTTGATGAGAACCTCTTTTCTCTTTTGAGTGATCCATTAACATAGTGTATTGGGGAACTTATTTCATGTTCTGTGAGGCAAAGAAGGTAGGAAACATCTAATAAGACAACAAGCAATGAAAAAAATAATCACTATTTTTTATTTAATCAAAGAATTTCCATTTTTATCCAGAGTACATTTGTCCATTTTATCCAGCAACACCATTGCTAACTTTAATGGAAGGCCAACTTGAGAAGCATCAAGACTGTGTGATGTCACAAATGTTTTCCTTGCAGGAATAAAGACTTTGGAGGAATATGATGTTGAAAGTGCCTGTTCAAGCATGTGTCAAGTATGATTCCTGGTCAAAGGGAAATGAATTATATATTCTATATCTCCACGCTTTTCTTGAGTCAACGTAACCATATAGACATTGGTCACATAGACATGAGCTACATTTTCCCTCACTCATCTCCTGCGCGTAGACCTTTCCAAGAAAGAGGTTAGGGTGGTAGCAGCCAGAGACTGCTTGAACTGCCATCCTTGATGTCATCCAGCTGGAGCAACAGTGAGCACCCTATAAGAAGTTTGTATTGCAGACAAGGGAGAATTGAGGCATGTAAGGCAAAGATTAGGAAGGTTTTTAGGCCTGGCTGTGTTTGCCTCTATCCAAGAAAAGTTTAGACACAAATTCCTCCCCACAACCACAGCAAGGATGCCATGAAAACAGCAGCACCCCTATCTCCACAATACTAGAGGAAGACAGAGGAAGTTTTGAAAATGGGGCATGAGACAGTAGTTTTCACAGGGCTCTTTTCTTGTCCTGTATTCATTTATTTCTTCTCTTTTCCACCTTCCTTTTTTGGTTTGGAAAGAACTGAAAATGTTGATTTGCAGATGTGTTAAAGTCTCTCTGCATATGGAGGAGTTCTCACTTCCTTTTCCTCCCCATTTCCTCTCCTGTCTCTGCTTCAGATTACAAACAGATCTGAGTTTTAAAAACAATTCTTCTGCCCTCTGTCTCCGTTTTCCTTCCTTCCTTCCTTCCTTCCTTCCTTCCTTCCTTCCTTCCTTCCTTCCGGTTCTGCCTCTCATCCTCCCTTGCACAGTTTCTGTCCATCTATGGGCGCAATCCTAACCAGCTTTCCAGCACTGACTTAGCTGCAATACAGTCCCCAAGGTAAGGCAACAAACATGTCCTTAGCTTGAGGAGGCCACCTTGACTACCTCCCCACTGCAGGATGCAGTACATACCACATTGGCACTGCTATGTCAGTGCTGGAAAGTTGGTTAGGATTTCATCCTATGTCAGTTTTATTCCTTCTTTTCCATTTCCCACCATCTCTCTCTTCCATGATCACACTTTTCTACTGCTTGGCCCTTTTTTCCCATTCTCCCTCCTTTCCAACATCCTCCCTTTTCATCACCATAAGGACAATACAACTCCAAGGTAAGAGAACAAACATTGCCCTACCTTGAGGAGGCCACCATGACTGCCCCCCAACTGCAGAATGCAGCACATTCCCCACTGGAACAGCTATGCCAGTGCTGGAAAGTTAGTTAGGATTGTGCCCTTAATTTGTTAAGTTCACCCCGAACTCTCTTCTTTCAGCATTTTCCTTATTACATTAGCAGGCTCAGTATGCCGCCACATACCTGTGTTTTATTCCTTTCCCCCATACCATACAGCTCTCCCATTCTTTCCTCTTCCCACATTATCAGGCTGTGAAGTAGTCTGTATAACTCTCTCTAGGCCCAATCCTATGCAGTGCACGCTGGCTCACGTTTGCAGGGCTTAACACCTGCTGAGTCCTAGGAGGTAGCCCAGTGCCAGCAGGGGATAGCCGATGCTCTGCCGCTTGGTGGTTGCCCAAACCACCAGGTGGTGGGAAGGTAGGTGGGGGCGTGGGAAGAGGCGTGGAGGAAGCATTCTGGGGTGGGGGTAGGCAGGTGGAGGGTGGGGAGGAGGTGTGGCAGGGGGAAAGAGCAGGGTGGAAAGAGGGCGGAAACAGTGGAGCACTACTCCACTGAATCCTGAGCTCCATGTCGGACCACGCAGCCCAACACAGGGCTCTTTCATTCTGCGGCAGCCCAAGGGTTACCACAGAATTGAGTGGCCCCATTGCAGGGCTACTTTCCTTACCCAGGGGAAGGGGATGAACATCTCCTTCTCCCAGGGAGCTGCCAGTGGCTGCATAGTTGTGCATTGGATGCCGCGGCAGCCATTTTTGGCGCTGCGGCAGCAGTGCACCCCCCCCATTGGGGACAATGGGGCAAATGCCCTGGGTGCAAGCCTTTAGGACCCCGTGGAACCTCCTCTGAGGCTCCCAGTGGGGTTGGAAACTGTGCTTAGTTTAATGTCTTGGGGAAGCCTCAGGAAGCTTGCCCAATGCAGTCTACTGTCATGTGAGGCTCCATAAGCTTCAGGTAAGTGGAGGGGGCGGATTTGTGCATGGGGGGTAGTGACATCCTGGAGGGGGTGCCATTGTGGGCCTTTGTCCTGGGGTGCAGGGCTGGAGAGGTGTGCCACTGTGCAACAGCCATTTTCAGCACCTCAGCAGCCCTGCGCTCTGGGCAGCTCAGAATTGGGCTGCCCCTCTCTTATTATTTTATTCTTCCTTACAGTATCAGGATCAATCTAGTGCATGTGACTCTTTTCTTTTTGTCTTTCATTATCAAGCTTAATTTGGTCACTACTTACCTGTGTCTGATTCCTTTTTCCCAACGTTATCTGGATCAAACTGGCCACACTGAGCTCTTTTTTCTTCCTTCTCTTATTTTCGCATTATCAGTCTCTATTTGGCCGCTAATCATCTCTCCTGTATTCCTTTTATCCTTTCCCACCAGTTAGCCTCCTTTTACTCCTTGTTTACTCTCTTTCATTATTGAGCTCTGTAATGCCACTGCTTATCTGTGTCTCTTTCTCCTTTTCCCCTTCCCTCTGAGCTGCCCTTATTCCCCTACGTTATCAGGCTCAAATTTGTCACACTTAACTCTCTTTTATTCCTCCTTTTCTTTCTTCCCTTATCAGGCTCAAATTGGCCAACACTTACCTGTGTCTTATTCCTTTTCTTGCCCCTCATTCCATGTTTTTTCCTATGTTATGAGGCTCCATTTCTCTACACTCATCTCTTTTTTATTCTCTCTCCTCATTTTACATTATGAGGCTTTATTTGTCCACCACTTAGCTCTCTCTTTTTCCATTTTTCCCCTTTCCCACTGAGAGCTCTGGTATCCCTTCTCTTTCTTCATACTTTACCTGGTTCTCTTAGCTCTCTTGGATTCCTTCTTTTCTTTCTTACATTACCACACTGAGGGCCCTATCCTATCCAACTTTGCAGCACTGATGCAGCTGTGCCAATGGAGCATCAAGGACATCCTGAAGTGAGGGGGGTAGTCATGGAGGCTTCTTCAAGGTAAGGAAGCATTTGTTCCCTTATTTTGGGGCTGCATCAGCATTAGAAAATTGGAGAGGATTGGGCCCTGAATTGGGCCAAGCTTTGCTTTCTTTTATTCCTTCTGACATTATCTGGATCAGCTGGGCCAACACTTACCTGTGTCTTATTCTTTTTTTCTTCTTCATTATCACTGAGCTCTCCCTTATTCCAACACTTCTTCCCTACATTATCAAGCCCAATTTAGCCACAGTTTACCTGCAATTTCTTTCTTCTTTCTTCTTTCCATTCTCAGGTTCAATTTAGCGATTGCTTAGTTGTCCTGTATGCCTTCCTTTCTTTCATACATTAGCAGGTTCAGTTAGGAAACTACTTACCTGTCTTTTATTCCCTTTTCTTTTCTTTCACTAATGCTGTCCGATTCCTTTTTTCCTCTACATTATCAGGCTCAATTTAGACACGCTGAGCTCTCTTGCATTTCTTATTTCATTTTTTACATTATCAGGCTCAGTATGGCCACATCTAGCTCTTTTGTATTCCTTCTTTTCTGTTGGCTGTTTGTGGCCACTTCTTGTGAGCATCTCTTTGCCACAGGACTCTCCCTCATTCCTCCTCCATTTCCTGATGTTATTATCAGGCTCAGCCCGATCTTATGGGCTGGGAGCACCAGCACTGTGGCTACAGCACCATCTCTGGATGTATAAAGGTGCAGTAAAGCACTTTTCAGCACTCAGTGGGTATGCTAAGCTATTGGGAAGGCCTAGACCATCCTGTGGGCACAATATTCTGCCTTAAAGCCACCAACAAATGTGCCGGGTGGCCGAGGGGAGGATGGTCTGGAGGTGGAAAGGGGTTGGGGATGGTGTATCAGGCCCAGGAGGGAGCGATGGAGCAGGTGTCTGTTGCATTCAAACCCCGTCCCAGGCCTGCCGGTGTTAAATAGGGCTACTTGGTTCTGCACCAAATAACTGGTGCAGAACAGAATAAACCCACTGAGCAGGCTGGGATGCTACATGGCATAAGGGAACATTTGTTCCCTGAGCAGAAGACATTTCTTCAGCTGAGCATGCAGGAGGGAGATCTCCTGCCTGCTCAGTTGCAGTGCTGGATACAGCATGGGACTTGCAACCCCACTGTACCAGCACTTCATAGGATCAGGCTGTCAGTTTTGACATGCTTAGCTCTTTTTTATTCTTCCTTTCCCGTCATATACAATCAGGATCTGTTTACAACCACTTACCTTTGCCTTATTTACTTTTTCTTTGTCATTAAACTCTCCCATATTCTTCCTCCTCTCCCCCAAGCTCTTTTTTACATTCTTTTCTTTCTTAAAGTATCAGGGCCAAATCCTATCCAACTTTCCAGCTTGCCAATGGTATGTGCACTGCATCTTGTGGTGGGAGGGTAGTTATGGAGGCTTCTATAAGGTAAGAGAACATTTGTTCCCTTGCCTCTGGGCTGCATTGCAGCTGCACCGGTGCTGGAACATTGGATAGGATTGGGCCCTCAGTTTCTTTTTGACCATATGTGGTTGTTTTGTCCCCTTTTTCCTGTATTACAGTATCTAGCTCAATTTGGCCACTACTTTCCTGTGTCTTATTCCGTTTTTCTCTCTTTTTTCTTTTTATCCCCACATGGAGCTCTCCCTCATTCCTTCTATTTTTGTCACCTGTTTTCAGGATGAACTTGGCAACACTTAGCTCTTTTTTATTACTTCTTTTTTTACATTGTCAAGCTAAGGGCACAATCCTAACCAGGTCTACTCAGAAGTAAGTCCTATTGTGTTCCATAGGACTTACTCCCAGGAAAGTGAGGTTAGGATTGCAGCCTAAGTTCGCAATCCTAACCCCTTCTGTCAGTGCTTTCCAGCACTGGCATAGCGGTACCATGGGGACATTGGGACATCCTGCAGTTGGGTGTCACTCACAGAGGCCTCCTCAAAGTAAGGGAATGTTTGTTCCCTTACCTTGGAGCTTCATTGCCCTTATGTCAGTGCTGGAAAGTACTGACATAAGGGGTTAGGATTGCGCCCTAAATCTGGCAACTAGGGGCTCTAGTTATACCTTTTTATCTTTCTTTATCAGGCTGCACCAGGCCACTACTTACCTGTGCCTTGCTGCTTTTTTCCTTTTCCACTGAGCTCTCCATTTTCTCCCTTTTTCCCCTACCTCATCAGGCTCAAGAACTCCACACCAAGCCCTCTTTTCTTCCTTGCATTATGAGACTGCAGTGGGCCATCATTTAATGCTCCCTTATTCCTGCTCTTCTTTCTTACATTATCAGGCTCTATGTGGACACTACTTGTGAACTGGATTTTGGTATATGGAACAAAGAAAGTGCTTCTAACATAACTTTTTATGCTGAATTCAAATATGCAATATGAATTTTTCTATCACCCACCATTTTTCTTTGATGAAACTTTTCTTATAGATACATTGAAAGATTTGACCTATTTGGTCACAACTGGTTAGGTAACACAGGCCAACACACATTTTGCTTCCTTAAACATTACACCAATTCCTGGGTAATTTGGGGTGCCAATTCCAAAAATGGTATCAGTTTTGCCCTATCATGTCTAGTTTTGGAGATAAAGTGAAGCCTCTTTAGTGAATGGTTCAAGCAGCTTCCTCATGAGGAAGCCATGGTGTAGGCTTTCTCATGAGAAAGCTGCTTGAACCATTCACTAAAGAGGCTATACTATATCTCCAAAACTAGACGTGATAGGGCAAAACTGATACCATTTTTGGAATTGGCACCCCAAATTCATATCAAACCACCATAAAGTTTGGGAAAAACTTTTCTGACCTTCAATTTTGTAGGTCTGTGTAATTTTTCCACCAGATTTGTTTATTTAGTTCTGTACGTACAGACAGACAGACAGACGGCAAACAAATGAGTTTTGCAGTGTGACCCAACATCAACACGTCACTAGTCTCAGAAACCTAAACCAGCAGTTGGCTGACATCTCAAAGCTCTCTTTTCTTCTTTCTTACATTATCAGGCTCAATTTGGCACCACATGGCTCTATTTTCTTCCTTATTTTCAGTCCTAATCAGGATTAATTTGGCCACTACTTACCTATCTCATTCCTTTTTTTTTCTTGCCTCCTAGCTCTCTTTTATTCCTTTTCTTTTTACATTGCCAGGCTTTAGCTTGGTGGAGTAGCTGGAGGGGGGAGCACTCAGGCTGGCAGGGAGGTTCAGCAGGGCAGGCAAGTGGCCCCTCCCTTCTGAGCCATTCGAGGCAGGGGGAGTAAAACGGAGCCGTTTTCACCTTGCAGCAAGCCTGTGTGCTCCGCCCCCTTCCAGCTATGCCACTGCTTTAGCTGGCCATTGATTATCTCTCCTTTACTCCTTTTTTCATTCCCAACAATTAGGTCCCTTTCATTCCTTTTCTTTCTTACCTTATCAGGCATAATTTGGCCACTATTTACCTATATCTTATTCAACCACTGAACTATCTCATAGACCACCATTTCCCCCCACATTATCAGGCTCAAATTAGCCACAGTAGCTGGCTTTTATTCCACATTCTTTCTTATCTACTGAGCAGTACCTCATTCTATGTTTTTTTCCCCTGTTATGAGGTTCCATTTCTCCACACTCATGCTTCTTTTATTCCTTCTCTTCTTTTTACATTATGAGGCTTTATTTAGCCACCACTTAGCTCTCCCTTTTTCCCCTTTCCCACTGAGCGCTCTGTTATCCATTCTCTTTTGTCATACTTTACCTGGTTCTCTTAGCTCTCTTGGGTTCCTTCTTTGCTTTCGTACATTACCAAACTGAATTGGGCTGAGCTTTGTTTTCTTTTATTCCTTCTGTCTTTATCAGGATCAGTTGGGCTAGAACTTACCTGTGTCTTATTCCTTTCCCCCCCCCCATTATCACTGAGCTCTCCCACATTCCAACATTTCTTTCCTATTTTATCAGGCTGAATTTGGCCACTATTTACCTGTGATTTCTTTTTTCTTCTTCTTTCCATTCTCAGGCTCACTTTGGCCCCTGCTTAGTTATCTTGAATGCCTTCCTTTCTTGCATACATTAGCAGGTTCCATTTGGAAACTACTTACAGCCCAATCCTATCTACACTTTCCTGGGAGTAAGCCCCATTGACTCAAATGGGACTTACTTCTGAGTAGACATGCATAGGATTGGGCTGTTACCTGTCTCTTATTCCGTTTACTTTCACTCCCACTATGCTGTCTGATTCATTTTCCCCCTCTACATTTCCCTCTACATTCTCTCTACATGAATCCTCTGATTCATTTTTTCCCTCTACATCTCACACATTTAGCACCGGGAACCACTTTTTATCAGTCAGAATCTGTCAGGACCCATCAGAAGTGATGTCATGACCAGAAGCCAAGAGGCTTGCACTGTATCCAATGCAGGATAGGGGCCAGAATCAGCTCCGCCAAAGGCAAGGGGAAACTCTACCCCTTACCCCTGGGTAAGGCATCCTGGCCCCTATGGGCTCCTTGTACTTCTGCCACCTCCGAGGTGGCACAAGTTCAAGGAGAGTGGAAAGGCTTCAAGCCTCTCCGAATTCCCTGGGAATGGGGATTGGGATCCGGCATAATTGCCGGATCCTAGCCCCACCTCCCACTGCCCACCTGCCTGCCCCCATGTCCTCCCACCACCCACCTTCCCTCTGCCCAGTAACACTTCCTCCTCTCTACCTAACCCAGAGCCTTGTGCCGGCCCAGCTGGGCCGACACAAGGCTCTCTCCCTCTGTTGGCACTGAGGCTTCTGCCAGCCTCTGTGCACCAGCCTTGCCAACCCTCAAGGAGGCATAAGGCACATTTGGGCCAGCACAAGGGATCTGCACTGGCCCATGTGCAGCTCAGGACTGCGCTGCACATCTGGCAACAAGGGGCTGTATTTATTCCTTCTTTTCTATCTTTATCAGGCTCCACCCAGTCACCACTTTTCCATGCCTTGTTGCTTTTCTTTTTTTTCCATGGAGCTCTCACTTATTCTGTCCCCCCCCCTCACATTATTAGGATCAAGAACTCCACACCCAGTTCTCTTTGCTTCCTTCTTTTCTTGCTTACATTAGGAGGCTGAAGTTGGCCATCACTTAATGCTCCCTTATTCCTGCTCCTCTTTCTTATGTTATTAGGCTCTATGTGACCATTACTTACCTATGTCTTACTCCCTTTTGTCCCTTCCTATTAAATTGTCCCTTATTCCAACTTTTTTCCTCTATGTTATCAGGCTCAATTTGGTCACACTTAGCTTTCATTTATTCCTCCTCCTCTTTATTGCATTATTGGACTCAATTTTGCTACATTTTTCTCTCTTTTATTACTTCATTTCCTTTTTATATTATGAGGCTCTATTTGGCCACCACATAGCTCTCCCTTATTCCTTTTCCTTATTCTTTTTTTCCCCTTTCTCACTGAGCACTCCTTATTCCTCCTCTTCCCCTAATTTATTGGGCTCAACTTGTCCATTACTTACCTGAGAGTCCAATCATATCCAACACTGGTGCAGTGGGGCCACCAGGCCCATGCTGTATCCAGTGTTGGACTCGAAAAGGCATGAAGTCTACTCAGAGTAAGGGAGCACTTGCACCCTTACCCTGTGTAACTCCCCAGACTGCTCAATGGGCCTACTTGGATCTGCGTCAGCTATGTAGCTGGCTCAGAACCAAGTAGCGCTGTGTAACACTGGCAGACGTGGGGCAGGGGTTAGGATGCAGTAGAGGGCTGCACCGTCCCTACCCTGTCCAGGGACTGAACCACCCCTCCTCACCCTCCCTGCCCCCCAAAACCCCTTCCCGCCTCTGGAACACTGTTTTTCCTCCCTCTCCTGCCCATCTGCCACCCGGTGCAACACTTAACTACCTTGGTGGCCATCATGTGGGATGCAATGCCTTCCTGCCAGCGCGGCTTACTTTCTGGGTATCAGAAAGCACATTATGGAAAGCACCGGCACCTCCAGATCAGAGGATTGAGCTCTGAGGCTTTTTTGGTCTTACATTATCAGGGTGCAATCGTAACAGGGACTTGGTCGGCACAAGTCCCTTGCACTGGCTCAAGAGTGTGGCACAAGTGCCATCGAAAGCACTTTGCGCCACTCTGCTGGAGGTTGGGCTGGTACATGGATGCATGCTGTCCTCCCCTCACTGTCATGGGCCCCGGGGACAAGGTGAGTTGCAGCAGCCAAGCTCAACTGGTGCAGGGGTCTGTGGGGAGCTTGGGGAGGAGATGGGAGGGAGGAGTTACAGGGCAGAGAGAGGGCAGGCAGTGGGTGTTCCTGGGGGCAGCGGACAGAGGGGCCAGGACCCAGTAGTTTTGCTGGATCCTGACCCCAATTCCCAGCTGGCGTGGAGCAGCCTGTGGGGTGTCTCAGATCCAAGTAGACCCATTGGGGCTGCAGCATGAGCTGCACTTTCAGCCCCAAACTTGCACTGGATACAGCACAGGCCCACTGGCCTGCCTTTTCCAGTGCAAGTTAGGCTTGCACTTTTTGGCCACCCTGAGCTCTTTTTGGCCACCCTGAGCTCCCTTTTAATTTTTTCTACCACCCTTTGTCTCCCTACTTTGTCCAGCTCAATTCTGATGCATTTAGCTCTCTTTTATTCCTTCTTTTCATTATCAGGCTTGGTTTGTGGCTCTTTTTTATTCCTTGTTTTCAGTCTTAAATTATTAGACTCTGTTTGGCCACTAGGCACCACTTTCAGTACCTCTGTCTCATTCCCTTTTCTTCTTCCCCACCACTCAGCTCTCTCTTACTCCTTCTGTTTTTCCTACATTAGCAGATTCATTTTGGGCCCCCTTAGCTCTCTTTTATTCCCTCTTTTTTCTTACATTATGGGGTTCATTTTGGCCACTTCTTACCCATGCCTTATTCCTTTATTCCCTGTTGAGCTCTCCAGTATTGCTCCATTTTTTCCCTACATTGTCAGGCTCTATTTTAGCCACAGCTCACTTGTATTCCTTTCTTGCTTTTTACATTTCTAGGCTCAAGTGGGCCACCACTTCCCTGGGTCTTATTCCTTTTTTCCCTTTACCGCCATTGAGCTCTTCCTTCTTCCTCCTTGTTTTTTCCTATGGTGTCAATCTCAATTCGGCATAATTACTTCACTTTTATGTTCTTTCTTACATCATCAAACTCTGTTTGCTACCATTTTCCTGTACCTTATTTCTTTTTTTAAATCCCCTTCCCACTGATCCCTCCCTTATTCCTCTTTTTCTTCCCTACTATGGAAGGCTTAGGAAGTTCATCTTACCTTATGTGTCCATCATACTTTATGAGGCTGAATTTGCCCATATGTGGCTCTATATTTTCCTGCCTTTCCTCTCTTACTTTAACTGGCTCAATTTGGTCCCTACTCACCTGTGTATTATTCATTTTTTCCCCTTTTTCACTGAGCCTTTGGTGGAGCCTTTCCATCTTCTCCGTTTCTTGCTCATTCCTTTTTTTCCTCCTCCTATGTAGTTAGGCTCAACTTGGCCACATTTATCTCTCTTTTGTTCCTTTCTTTTTAACATTATGAGGCTTTGTTTGACTACAGGTGTGCACCGCTTAACAACCATTCACTTAGCGATGAACTGCATATATGATGGTGATCAAAGCACAATGAAGATGCTCTTAATGAGGCAATTCTGTCTCCCATAGCCTGCAGCAGAGTGTCTGTTTACACAACAAAGAGGCTCTTAATGCAAGGAAGAGGTAATCTATCTCCAGTAGCCTGTGCAGCCAGTTAGAGTCTGGCAGGGAGTGTCTGTTTACACAACAGCAATAGATTGGACTGAATGTTCACTTAATGACCTAATCGCATAACAACAGGAATAGGAGAACGTATCCCTATTGTTAAGTGGCACACACCTGTACCTGTGGCTCTCAGTGGTTCTCAAATTCCTCTTCTGCACTGGACTCAAGGCGGGGTGCAGGGAGCCTTGTGGAGCCCTCTGCAGGACTCCCCACACTTAAAAAAAAATCAAAAAATGTGATTGCAAACCACTTCCAGTTTTGTGATTGCATTTTTTATTGTTTTGAGGCGCGGGGAGCCCTCCAAAGGGCTCTATGGAGCTCCCCACACCCCGAAAGGCCAGCACAGGAAGGGGCAAGTTAGAAAAAAGTGATCCTGGGGATCGTGTCACTGCCTTTCTCCTTTCCCTGCCCCTTAAATTGCCAGGAAAGTGCTGCTCAGGCTGGTGGATTGCAACCCACCAGTTTGAGAACCACTGCTCTTTCTTTTCTATCTTGCATTATCAGTCTCATTGGGGCACTTTCCTGTGTCTTATTCCATTCCCAATGAGCTCTACCTCATTCTTTGTACCTTTCCTACATTATCAGTAGGAAACACTAAGTTTGGGTACACTAAGCTCTCTTTTATTCCTTCCTTCCATTCTTACACTACCAGGCTAAAACTGACCACCACTTACCTGGGTCTTATTCCATTTTTTCTTTCCCATCAATGAGCTCTCCCTGATTCGGCCTTTTCTGCCTGACATTTTCAGGCTCAGTGTGGACACACTTAGTTCTCTTTAATTCCTTCATTTCTTTTTTTAAATTATGAGGCTCTATTTGGCCATTCCTGTCCCATGTGTTATTCCTTTTCCCCCCTTCCCACTGAGTTCTTCCTTATTCCACTTTTCTTTTCCTATGTTATCCACCATTTGGCCACACTAAGCTCTCTTTTCTTCCTCCTTTTCCTTTCTTATGCTACATTATCTTACATTATCAGTCCCAATTTGCCCCCACTTATGTGTGTCTTAGTCCTATCTTGTGCTTCCAGTGATGCTATCTCTATGTTAGCAGTCTCAAGGAATGTGGCTGCACTTAGGTCTTTTCTTACGCTGTGATCCTAACCTCACTTTCCTAGGAGTAAGTCCCACTGAACATAATAGAACTTACTCCTGAGTAGACCTGGTTAGGATTGTGCCCTTATATTATCAGGCTCTGTTTGACCATGATATATCTGTATGTTACTTTTTCTTCTTACCACTGAGTTCCCCCCTTTACCTCCCTGTACCTCGGTTACACTGAGATGTATTTTATTCTTTATTGCATTATATGCTTAGTATATCCATGCTTAGCTCGCTCTTATTCCTTCTTTTATTTTTTACATTACCTGGCTCAATTTGGCCACAGCTTCCTTCTCTCTCATTTCTGTTTCTGGCCCTTTCCTTCTTCAATTTTGCTTCTGCTTCCAACTCCTTAACTCTCTTTTATTCCTTTCCCCCCTTTCCTTCTTCAATCCTGTTTCAAATTCCCACCACCCACCTATTCTTTCTCACATGTTCAGGTTCAAGTTGGTCACAAATTGCCTCTGTGTCAGTCCTGCTTCAATTTCCTACCATCTGCCTCCCTTTTATTCCTTATTGTTATGTGTTTATTTCATTGAAATATTTCTGTCACAGCCTTGCAACCCCATAGGGGCCATCAGGGTGCCTTTCAGCAGATATTTAAAAAAACGGCAATATTTTTGTCCATTTTTCATATGGTCCAGAACTCAGGCTGCAATCCTACACACACATTCCTGAGAGAAAGTTCAGGAAGACACTAGTGTCCAGTGAAGATACCTGGGCTAACTTCTGAGTAGACAAGCATAGGGGTTTTCTCTTAAAGCCCAATCCTATGACCCAGCATGGGCAAAAGGTATGGCCGCCGCTGTAACCTGTGGGGCTGGAGCAGCTGAGGGAACAAAGTCTTCTCAGGTATGGGGTTTCCTTACCCCATACCAAGCCCTGGTGGCCCCAATGGATCTCCTCAGTGCTGCACCAGCTCTTGAGCTGCTGCCGAACCAAGAAGCCCTGTCTACGGCTTCATGGCTTGGGAGGAGGCATAGGAAACAGCGGCAACCTCTGCCACCATCCCTACTTCCTGCCGGGCCCAACCCTCCCTCTACCCTACCCCCCACCTAGTACCACCCCCTCCCTGCCTTTCCCGCACTCCCCGCACTCTGGTATACTCATTCCCTGGCACTTCAGGGAGACATCCTCCCTGCACTGAGTGTTCACCACCAGTGACAAAGTGCCTTACAGCACTTTTACGACAGTATCAGCAATGGGGCTGCAGCATAGGCAGTAAGCCCAATAGGATCAGGCCCTTAGTTTCCTACCATCTATTCAGCTCCTATTTCTGGCATTCTTTCCTTTCCTTTACATTGCTTCCATTTCCCAATACCAGCCTCTCTTTTCTGTTTTATTTGTCTTCCCTTCTTTCTACCATCCTGCCTGAATTTCCCACCTTCCACCTCACTTGAATTAATGTCTTCTTCCTTTCTTTCTTGCAAATTTTGACATGGCTTCTCTCTCTCTCTCTCTCTCTCTCTCTCTCCCTCCCCCCCTGCTTTTATTTCCAGAGTCCTATATATTTTTCTGTCCATCTGTCTTTTCCTTTCTGCTACAGTATTCTGTTTCGCTCTTCCCGCCTCTAATTTCCCCCTATTTCTTAGTTGTACCCCAGTTCATTCAATGTTCTTTTTACTTTTCCCCCCCTTACTTTTGAGGAGAAGTTGGTTTCTTGGTCAGAGGGAGAACAACGCCTGAGCTTGCCAGATCCAGGCTGTGGAAACTCCCAGTTCTCCCCTGGTTTAAGAAAATCCTCATTACCTCTTTCTTAGTTGGCAAAGTCTTAGTATTACTCCAACTGGAAGACATGAAAAATGGCAGTCAGGTTCTAGATCTTGGCTCACATCTCCTTCGTTCTTGTCCATCAGTATCTTTATATATAATGTCAACTGGGGAAAAGAGAAGATAATTGAAGAGTCACATGCTTGATTCAGGAAAAGGAGTGAGGTAGGTCACCCGAGAAGTGGAGGAAGCTGAACGAGGCTGGATTTGATGGGTCAGGGTACTGCTGGGGTTCCCAGAGCAAGTGGTCACAGCTACTTCTGTACTTGCCTTGTGGCTGTGAGTTCTTCTCAGAAAGGGTCATATTTCTCCTATGGCACAGTTGGGGTTTGGGGAGACAGTGACTGGGGACGTTGGCATCATACCCAAATAGATACGACTTTGATCATTTTATTGGTCCTTAGGTATTGGTATCTTTCTCCTCTATGAATACTATCTGGCCTGAGGACAAACCAGATAAGGGTTGCAGGGAAAGGCAAGGGAGGTTTGAAGCCTAACTTCTGCTGCAGTTTCAGCCAGGGCCTCCTCCGTGCATTTTCCACATCCTGGGAAAAAAGCTTACGTTGGGCTTTGATGGGTAAATGGCATGCATAGAGCCCCCTGGTTAGGATCCAGGTAATGGAGGTAAATATAGGCTAAAGGTGGCCAGCTCCTTCCAGGCATGATCAGAAGACTAGAAGGTGAACTCTTTGAATATCTTAACAAGTGGTGTCTTGCAATCTTCAGCTAGGTTGCATTCTAGGTCTTGTGGTCTTCAGCTCTTTCTTTATTCAAGCCATTCTTCAAGGACCTGGAGATTGTGCTTACTGCCACTCAACACTACAAGGCAAGAGATGTGGTATGATGGTGTTCCTGCATCTTTCATTTACCTATCAAGACAGAGACAGACAGGGGGTGCAAAGAGGCTGATTCTGCTGCTGATTCTGCTGCTGAAGGACAATCTTTCCTGGGAAGGCTTTCTCCATCCCTGCTTGTAAAGAATGCTGAATGTTCCAAAGAGGAAGCTATCGTAAGATCGCTTTCCTTAGCCTCTGGAGGTGCACAATGCCACCTGTCCAGCAGGAGTATTTTGCAGTGCTGATGAGTCTTGTCCTAGCTAAGATCACTCTCAGGTCTTGAGAGGACAGGAAGGAGCATCCTTAGAGTCAGGCAGAGGAGCGCATGCTCTGTTCCCACTCAAAGGAAGTCTCTATTTTGCTTGCTGGATGGAAGGAAAAAAGAGAACATTGTGTGAAGAGGGACAGCTATCCAAGTTTGTGCATCCAGCAGCTGTCAAGGGATTGTGAAACCCCACCTGCAGGAGGGCTACTCTTTATTTGAGGCCTTTGGGCTCCAAACACAACAAGCGGTTAGATCAGCAGTGAAGCTTCTTCCATAGCGGAGAATTCCCTGGTGCAGATGAAAAGGGAACAAAGTTGGCTTCTTTGATGCTCAGTGGGTGGGAGAAATCAAATGCTTCACTCTTGCCCCTTTCAAAACCAACATTTCCCAACTCTTTTCCCTACTACTACTACTACTACTTTTCAAATTGCCTGTGTAGAGGCCAGGGCAATGAGACATCCCTTCATTTCTTATGGGGTACTAGCTTCCTCTGTGCCTTTTCCCATGACTTGAACTGTTCTATTTCCTTGCCTGCACAACAAAGCATTCCTACCCTGGTTCATCCTTTTCTCCACCCGACAATGCCTAATTACTGTGAAGAGATATTCACTAAGGGCCCCTGAGAGGTTGCACTCCAACTCCCCAGGATGAACATCATGGTACAGGGCAGATCAGCTGCCCCCGTGTTAGCTTTTTGCTCTGGCACCGGCAGGCCTGGGTTGCAAACAGTTGGTTCAGGGCAAGTTGTAAACAGCTGTGATAGCATGACTACCTGAACACCTGTGCAGCCACACCCTAATTAACAGGGCAAAACCAGATTGGATGTTGAATCCCATTTAAGCCTCTCTATAGAGCTCCACCAGTTGCAGTGGGTGAACTGAGAAGCTATTGCAGGAGGCCTTGTTGGAACAAACACTGAAAATGACTGAATTTTGATGTTGCATTGAGGATACTGGACAGTAACTAGGTAACTCTGAACTGCTGTATTTCATGTGTATGTCCTGGATAGCTCTAACAACTCTGTACGTGGCCCTGTACTCAAATACAATTGCACCTGAAGACTTGGCTGTGTCTGCATGTTTGACTGCACCCTGCTCTGAAGTAGGACATACCCTGGTTCATACCTAACACACTGGACAGAGAATATTCCAGCTGCAGGCAACTCACCTCCCCACCTGAAAAGAACTCTGCTCTAACTTCCAGTTGCCCAGTGACCGGCAAGGGGAATGCAACCAGCTCTGGCCTCTGGTTAGAGACTAAGAGGCTTCTGGCTTGCTTTGTATTATTATAAGCTGCCATGGGGCTAATTTTGATCAAAAAGCCAGGTATAAAGCTAAAAATAATGAACCTCTCCCCAACCTCTTTTAAAGAGATATTTCACCTCTGTATATGATTATCCTTGCAGCCAGGATGATGGGTACAGACTCAGACCTGAGCAGGGCATCTTTCATCACTGCCTGAGAGACGAAGGGGCAAGACAGAGAAGATGAGAGTTAGTTCAATAGGGTTGCTCCAGACCCCTTCCCCACACACTTTTCTTTCCTCCAAACATCACAATTCACTGGCTCACTGTCACTAACAACTCCTCAGAACTGGAATTACCTCTCCGCAGTATCTGTTCAATGTTGTTGAAAATGGGTTCAGCAATTTTGTAACAAATGGCTGCATGCTCCCTTCCTAGGGCCACATCTACAAGATGGGTTTCACTGGACTTTCTTAATCCGATCCTGGGTCGTCTCTCCTACAGGGTGGTGCTGTGGATTTTAAAAAGTATATTACAAGTCTGTATTCAATATGCAATAAGGATACAAATTCTTCACTAATTTTCAATAATACTTTGCCACCTTCTTTTACATTAGTTCCTACTGCAGGCTCCCCAAACCTCAGCCAGGGGTCACCTGAAGGGCATTTTGTACATGCACCTACTTCATGCCCTACTCATACCTGCTGCACCTCAATGGTGATATCATTCATGGAAATAAATGGAGCTTGAAAGCAAGACAAATAAGCCTTGTACTTATAAACAGCCAGATTTACATCTACCTTTCCAACCTCAAAATGCTCTTTGAAAGAAGAAGAGGTTTTGACTCCAGTTTCCCATATTTACCAGCAAAGGTAGATGCTTTCAGTAGCCTTCACAGCAAAGAAACAAGCATGAAAGGGACTTGAGGCCTTGTCTAGTCTTGATGTCATGACCAGTATATAATTCCTTGTGGTCCTGGCAGTGGCAAGCCTAGCAGCTACCATCCTTTCATTGGGGGCCTCTCTTCCTGGAGATGACAGCCGAACTGGCAGCACTTACAAATGTGAGACAGCTCCCCCCAGTTTTGATGGTAAACTACTGGGGGAAAAACTCTCATCCTCCTATCAGATACATACAGGATTTGTTGATAAAGCAGATGGAACTGAAATGCCACAGCATTTCCTGTGCTCTCTCCTCCAAAGGCAACTGAGTGAGAGCAATTTGCCATTGAATCTTCATACTGCTCAAGAAAGTAGAGAGCCCATCACAGTGCAGAAGAGAAGCTTCTCTCGTCACCACCAGCTCACCTCACCTGGTGGGATTCTGAAGACTCCCACAAATAAAAAAGTCAGCTGCCTTGAAGCATTTAATCTGGTCCTGAGCATCACTTTTCAGTTAACGTTCCCCTAGCTGGCAAGATACCATTTCATAAGATTGCCTGAAGCATCAGAGAGATTCAGAAGGTAGAAGCCATTAAGAAATCCTTCTTAGATCTTTCAGTACGTTATCATCTTTCAGTCAGTATGGGCAGGAGGAAAAGAATGAAATACCAGCCAAAATGCACTCTCTCTCCTGATCATTAGAACCAGCATCAATAACTAATATGCTATAGTAACCAATAAGATCACTAATACTCTCTTCATCCCTCCCTCTTCCTCTCACTAACTCAAACTCTTTATAGTAGTAGAGATGAAAAATGAGACATTAGGGTAAACCAAGAAAGACATCTGGCCTGGTCTGGTGAGGCAACGTTCTGACCAACTGACAGATGAACCAAGGGACTATGATGTCAGAGTGTGATGTCACAAGAAGGCCACTACACTACCAGGAAACCGTTACATAATCAGAACATAGTGGGGTCCATTGATCTAGCCCAGAAGCAAGGTGTCAAGGCAACAGAATGTGGTACTCAGTGGGCCTCTGAACTGAAAGATTCCAATTGGCTATCCTGATTAGTAGCCGTTGACAAGCCTCTTCTCCATGAAATTACTTCTTCCCCTTTTAAAGCCATCACACTGGTGGCCACCATCACTTTTTGTAGCAGCAAATTCAGAACTTTAATTTTGTTTCTGGTCTTTTATTTGTTTTGCCTTGTATACTGACCATCAGTACAAATAATCAGGACAGTTGGCAACACACTAAAAACAAGACACTATACATTAACCCATTTTTGCCCGGCACACAAGAATGGCTTAGGGCCCAATCCTATCCAATTTTCCAGTGCCCGTGCTGCTGTGCCTATGCGGTATGCACTGCTTCTTGGGTTGGGGAAGCAATCTTGGAGGCCTCCTCAAGGTATGGGAACATATTTTCCCTTACCTTAGGACTGCATTGCGGCTTCCCCAGTGCAGGAAAGTTGGATAAGATTGGGCTCTTAAACACTTCTCCCAACAATAAGTCTGGGAGCATAATGAAAGCTTTGGCTGCTGCCAAAAAGACATTATATGTTGTGTGATTGACTCTTCTGAGTCAATGCCCATCAACCTCATTGTGTCACCCAGAATTATGGAAGATGGGGGAAAACTCTAGCCACTTTCTCCATAGTATGTGTGATGAATCCCTGTGTTTCCCTGGAGTCCCACTTCTTCTCTGTGCCTTTTGTCTGTTTTTCCATATTTTGGGCAAAGTTAACTCATCTGCAGGTTCTGTGCATTCAGCTGCTAGGAGCATGATAGGTGGCTTTTGTCCCATTACAGGCGTTTTGTAAGCACCATAAGCTCTTCCTTTTGGGTTAGAGTTCCTGCCAGGGACAGGAATATGCCTGCTCATTGGCTCACATTCCCATCTGCCCTACTCTAAGGGGCTGCAGACAGGTTATCTAGGAAATCCCTTTCCATTCATCAGATAAACTGGTGACATCATGATAGCCAAATCTTAAAACTTGCAAGCCCACTGGGGATTGAGTGGACTTCCCTCCAGTTGCCTAAGAGTCCACTCCATGAGTCTCAGAGAGAAGCACTCGCAGGGAAGCAAGAAAAAGTGGGCTGGAAATTCCACCTTTCAATTAATTAGGGACAAAGACTGGTAGAGATCAGCCAGGCTCTGATTTCAGTGCAATTGGGTTTTTGCACTGGTTTACAAAACATTCCTGAATGAGGCAAGTGGATTAGTAGCCAGAGCTCCTTCTACTGGCCATTAGCGGTAACAGCAACCTTCCATTAACCTTTTGTATTGCCATTTTTAATCTAGTCGCCTTGTTCTTTTTCTGTTTTGTTTACTCCTCTTATTTAATCTTTTAATAAAACTGGTTACATTTTAACCCTTTGTCTGCCTGGTCCCTATGGGAAGTGCAGTGGATTGTCACATTCCCTCGCTCTGCATGCACTGCTGTGTGATTGTGATAAGAACCCCTGAGGTTCAGTATTCTCCTAGGAGGGGGATATTGGCCAGATGGCCCCTCTCCGCTTGGTTTGATAGCACCAAGCTGATGGCAGCAGATATATTCTACAAGGTGTAGAATACACCAGGTGCATTCAGCTTCCTGTCCAAAAACAGAAAGAAGGGAACAGGCAGGGAGTAAGCATGCTAACTACTAGGCACTGCTTCCCTGGGTCAGCCTGCAATCCATTGAGGAGTCCCCTCTTCTTCCTTGACTGTAAGCATAATTTTAAAGATATCAACTGTGTTCCCCCTACATGCAGTTCTCTGTTTTCGAAATTAATAGATCCTAAACAGTTTCCTCAGAGGCAGGGTGCCCCAAGCCCTTGGTTATTTTATTTGCCCGTTTCTGCATCTTCTCCAAGTCTACAATTATCATTTGTGAGATATGGTGACCAGAACTGTACGCAGTATTTCAAAGATGGCTGCACCATAATTTGTTTAAGGGTACTGCAATACTGGCAGTTTTGTTTTCAATCCTTTTCCTAATAAATCCCTAGTACAGAATGTGCCCTCTTCACAGCATCCCTTGTACATGATTAAAATTGTCACTGCGATATCCACCATGACCCCAAATTATTTTTCTTCCATAGTCATCACCAGTTTGGATCCCATAAGTGCACATGTAGAATTCAGATTTCTTGCCCCTGTGTGAGTCAGTGTTTACTCACAGTGAATCTCCCTCTCCATTTTGTTAACCACTCATCCGGTTTGGAGAAGTTCACCAGAGCTCATTGTGTCAGCTTGAGATTCCTATGGAAGAAGTGACAGAATGTGAGTAGAGGGTTTAGTTACACCAGGGTATTGTTACAGAGAGTATAATTTGTTGCCTGTAACATATCTTGTTCAGTGGTGTAGCTAAGGGGGTACAGGGGGTAGCAGTTGCACCGGGCATCAAGCTTTACGGGGGCAACAAGCTGAGCTTGACACTAGTGACCAAAATTGTGAAAATCTTGGTACATATGAATAATACCATCATGTTATATATCATTGGAAAGGTAATTTAATGCAGAGTGCAATGAAAAAAACTGCACTGGAATATCTGTATTCTATCAAAAGATATGGCCAATTAACCAGAAAATACAACTGCCTTATAGAACAAAAAGTAGATTTTCTTAACTCAAAACCAAACTATGAGATTGATTATTCTGAGAGCCAATGACACGTTATCATGATACAGCATGAAACCAATAAGGTGTTAATATGAGTCAGCTCTCATTTCCATGTATCATGATACAGTTACCCCTGCTAACTGGGTAAAGAGACAATTTTTCAAGTGGTGCTCCTCTTATATTTAGCAGGGGGAGAATAACAATCCTTCTTCATCCCAGCAGTGTCTCAAACCAATCAGGGGCACACTTTAAATTTATTTACTTAATTAAATTTGATTTTGTCTGGGGGGGCTACAAATCTTCTTTGAGCCCCAGGTAGCAGGCAGATGCCTTAGCTATTCCACTAACTGGGGACAGACAGCAAAGAAAGTGGGTAGTAAGCTGCTGGGGGGGGGAGGAGGTGGGTTCCTCCCAATTTTTGCTTTTTAAAAAGCCCAGGTGTGATGTCACTTCCGGTTGTGACATCACTTCCGGGGCAACATTTTGAACTTGGCACTGGGCTACATGAGCATTAGCTATATCACTGATCTTGTTAGTTTGTTAGAACATTGGTTGCTTCTCTTCCTATATCTAATTAACCTTCTTGTTAGCTTTTCTATTCTGTAGTACAAGCTGTGTAACAATGCCTGCAGTTTCCTCGTTGTATTAAAGTCATCACAAACTCAACTTTGCTTTATGTGGGACGGATCAAATGAGAGCACAATCCTAGGCATGTCAACTCAACAGTGAGTGCCATTATATTAAATGGGGCTTACTCCCAGGAAAGTGTTATAGGATTGCTGCCTGTCAGCAATAATGGGCAGCCCAATCCTGAGCTCCCATGGCACTCAGCTTCGGCCGCACCAAAAACGGCTGCCGCCAGATCCTGTACACCACGGGCTACCGCAGGCGGGACCTCGGGAGAAGGGGACTTTTGTCCCCTTCTCCCGGGGAAGGGAAGTAGCCCCGCAATGGGGCTACTCAAGTTACTACCGACCAAAAGGTCGGCGGTAAGGTAAAAGCGTTCGTGTAGGGCGCCACACAAACACTCTGGATCCAGTGGAGCTCCGCCTCCCTCCCTCCCTCCCTCCCTCCCTCCCTGCTCCCTCCCTCCAGCACGCCTCCCACCCACCCTTTCCCCGCCTCCCCGTCACACCTACTCCCCCCTCCCCCAAAACACCGCCTCCCCACCTACCCCCCGCCCCTGCTTACCATGCTGCGGCTTGGCGGTCTGTGCGACCGCTGAGCAGTAGAGGCTGGGCACCCGCCTGGCACTGGCCCAGCGCCTGCCAGTGCTGGGCTAGCATGTGTGCTCATCCAGCAGTCAGGCTCACAAACGTGCCTTATGGCATGTTTGCGACAGTGTGTGCCGGCGGCAAGCCAGCGCGCACTGTTCAGGATTGGGCTCTGAATCAACTCTAACAATTTCATTATCCTGAATAATCTGAAGTGTTACAATAACCTCTTTGAATTCCCTGTTAACAACTATCATAATGTTCACTCACATTCTTAAAGTAAACACAAGTTCATATAAGCAAACAAAAAGTCCCTGTTTCTAGAGACTGCTTTGCTCTCTCACCTGATTCCAACTGACTCCACTTCCACAACTGACACTCTTAACTGCCTCAGAATGCGCTTGTCCATCAGACGCAGCTCCTCACCAACAGCTGAAGCTGTGACAAGTTCCAGTTCCAATTCCAGTTCCATGACATCCTTCCAGCAACCCTGAGAAATGCAGAGAAATAAATATACTCACAGCATCCAGAAAGACATCTATGAATGTCTGGTCTCAGCCCCTGGCCAACCACTGGGGGTTGCCTTGTGCAAGAGCTCAGATCAGCTGTGAGTTGTTCAGCTGTCTTCTGACCTCTTGATTCCCCTGCCATCCTCATGTTCCACTTCTTGTTGGCATCCTTCAGTCTCGGAAGACTATGGTATCGCGCTCTGAATGGTGGTTCTGGAACAGAGTGTCCTCTCCAGTGCGTGAAGCCTGGGTAAAGTAGGTATGGAGGATAGGCTGTTACCCATGCAGCAAATCCCCCTCTCCATGTCACTGAAATGGTCCAATGGAAAGGCAGAGGCCAATACGGTTGGTTCCAGCAGCATCGCAGGAGTTGCCAGAACGTGACTGTGTTCAGCCATGAACTGCCTCAGGGACTCCGGCTCCGGATTTTGCCTCGAGGTTGACTCCTGAAGCCTTTTCCATAACTGGATGTAGCCACAAGGCAGTGGAGGTTTGGGATCAGAGTTTTCCTTCTCTCAGATGAGCTGCCTTCCCAGGCTGATGAGTCCCATCTACCCGGTGGCTGTTTAGTCGCCTCTTAGGAGAAGTAGAGCCAAACTGAGGGCCTATTCTAATCCCCAGCCCCCAGGGGATGTTCCACTTAGGAAGCCCTGATAGCACCTTTCCATTGCCCAACAGGAGAAGGGACTGTGAAATCACAGAAACCCAACCCCAAGTCCTTCATAAAAAAGGAAGGTTGGCAGGGACTTTGTGCGAGCAAGTTGGAAAAATGAGGTTCAACTGCATGAGCCAGACAGCCTCTCCAGTGCAGGAGGTGAACTTGTTTCAATCTAAGTGGATCTTATAGGGACTGTTGAGTTAGAAACTGGTTTTCTTTTCTTTTACTTTGCCTGTAACTCAAGTGCTGTATTTGATTTTGCAGGTGCTATGCTTGTTCTTTCCATCTTATAATAAGTCTTTTATATATTTTGAAAGTATTCTGCCTGTCTAGTAAAAGACAAGAGCCAAGAGCTCTTTGCCCATAGACTGTTTTGGCCAAATGCTACAAGATCTTGAAGTGTGACCATGAGCAGAGACCAGCCAAGTCCACAGGCATCCCTTTCCAGGGTGACCAGATGTCATAACCAGAAAAGAGAACAAGCCACCCCAAAATGTAGGACATTCCAGAAAAATGTAGGACACGTCAAAGCTAAAAACACTCGTATATTGATTTCATGTGGTTAATTTAAACACTATATTACTTATTATTAAATGTAAAACTATATTACCTATAATTTATTACCTATAATTTATTAATTATAAGAAGGTTATGTGCTACCTGCAGGGGCCGGCTCACAGGTAAAAGGAGGACATGTAAGTTCTTTTCCAGGACATGAAGTTTAAAAAGAAGACATGTCCTGGAAAAAGAGGATGTCTGGTTACCCTGCCTCTTTTTCTCCCCCAGAAATACGTTCAGTGCTGAGAGATGTGTAGGTCAAAGGCCTACTCGCAGACCAGCGAAAAGACTTGAGAGGAAGCCTTAACCTGTCTCTGCTGGCAGTGCATCTACCTAACCCTGCCCCACTCCCAGCTACTGAGTCGGGGAACAGCAATGAAAGCCAGAACAGGCTGCCAAGACGTATGCTTCAGTCTTCCCTTCAGGAACCCAAGAGTGACTGTAAGGTGAGACTCACAGGCCAAGTGTCCACACTGGTAAATATCCCAAGTCATTCCGGCCTGATGTTCGGGCCTCTCAATTAGCTTACAAACTCCTAACTTAACATCAAGTTCTGTGTTCCTGATGAATGATCTACTCCATCAGATCCTGTGAATGATCTGCTGATCCACTCTCTTACCTGTGGGCTACTTCATTTTTTGGTTGTATTTTCATTCACTCTTCTTTCTCCAAATCAAACTGTGCAAAAATAAATCAAAAAACCATGTGTTGTTTTTTTTTAAAATTGATCCTTGGTGTGAGAACAAGTTTACAAAATATAAACTTGCCCTCCTAAGCAGAGTCTGCCTTTTGGTTCGTGGGGCCAGGTCTACCTGTCTAGGGGGGATCACCCCCACCCACAGGCACAGCAGCTATACCCATGTGTGAGTCGTTCTCTCCCCTCCCCCCCACTGTCAGTGTCCCAGTCAACCAGTCTTCCCAATGTGGAGCCCAGCTCTACCTGCTTGGCAGATCTAGCCTCCTGGTCAGGCTGGTCAGGAAATTTCCAGCTCCCCTCCTTTAGTGTCACCCCCCTCCCAACTTATCACCCAGTGCAGTCTGCATCCCCCAAAGTGACACCACTGGTCGCTGTACAAATCCTTGGGAAACTCTACCGCTTCCTTCTCTTCTCCCGATCTCCTGCTTTCTGATGAAGACCCCTCCACTTGTCCCATGATGGCTCAGTTCACGCAGAAGCCTTTGGAGCCTTAGGGCACAAATCCAACCAGGATTTTAGATCGGAAAGTGTTTGGTTTTCCATATTACTGAATCTAGCTGCTGATGCTGTGTGGGTAGGTAGACCTGGGCTCCTCATAGATTTGAACTCCAAAGATTTTAATGGCTGCTGCCACTCTCACCCCACCTTGTTTTGTACCTTTCCCACCCCCATTCTTCCCACACTGTCACTACCCTCCCCTGCTCTAGTTCACCCCCTTTCCTCCCCCTTTGGGAAGGGGCCCAAAAGAAACTTTATCCTTCCCCCCCCCAAATAAAATTCCTCTCTGAGGCCCTGGAATCGCTTCACATAAATAGTGTGACCGGTTACAAAGTGGGAGAGAGTGCCTATACTTTTAACCATTTTTAAACCCTTCCATGTTGAGCTGCACCTGCCCCAATTCCTTCTTCTATACCAGGGCTCTCCTGTGAGCCAGATCTGGGGTTTGGAAAAAGCCACACACCCCCTCCCGTCACCAGCATTTACCCTTTTGCATCCAAATGGACATGGGCCACCTATTTGAAGTACCAGCAGCAGTAACTGGTGATGACATCATTGCCAGTTACTTCCGGGTTAGGAGACCAGATGTGACATGACAAAAACCAGTAAGAGGCTCAGGTTGGATGAGAGGGCTTTATCGCGTGCAGAAAGCAAGCTTTGGAGCTCTGCTCACTGAGCTGAGCCTCCTACCATTGTTCGTTGCATCACTTTCCTAGTTTACCGGGTGGCAAAGGTCCAGGCACCACCTCAAGTACCACTGGTGGTACCCATACCACTGGTTGAGAAACACTGGTTAAACGTATAGGCCAGTGATTCTCACACATTTAGCACTGGGACCCACTTTTTAGAATGAGAATCTGTTAGGACCCACCAGAAGTGATGTCATGACCAGAAGTGTACCATAAAGCAGGAAAGTTTTTAACAGTCCTAGGCTGCAATCCTACCCACACTTACCCAGGAGTGAGTACCATTTAATATCATTGTTAGAAGAATATACATAGTAGCTTGTTAAAAGTACAGCTGCTGTGCATTTCCCCATGCCTCCTGAACCAGCATGCCCTGTTGCTATTTATTTATTTATTTATTTATTTAGGCAACTAAAATTAACAAACACAAACCCACAGTGCCCTAAACACACACTAACACAATCACACACACCACAACAAACAAACAAACAAACAGACTGCCTTGTTGTGATTTAAAGGTGCAGTATTTCCTCTTAAAACCGTCAAATCCTTTTACTAAACATTTTACTAATTAAACAACAAAGCTTTAAAAAAAATAAAACTCTTGAGGGGGCACCCGGATTTGAACCAGGGACCTCTTGATCTGCAGTCAAATGCTCTACCACTGAGCTATACCCCCTCTACTGGTGTGAAGGGGTTGGTCACGGTCCTTTTACAGCTGAGCTGATGCAATTCCAAAGGCATTCTGTACTGGAAGTGCTTTGGGCAGGGTGCCAGGGCAAACAAAGGGATTTCTTTGGGTGGAGGATCTGTTTTGCAGGAACAACTAATTGGACACAGGAACTAATTGGCTCAGTAAACAAAAGGGCTGCTAGGAGCTACAGATTATCAGACTGGATGGTTGTTAAAATGAAGCAAGACAAACCAGTTAAGGGATCCCAGGCAATGTATATAGACATCTTCTGAGCAGCCTGTTCAATTTGCAGAGCATTTGCACACAGGATGCTGAAAGGGGCTGGAGGTTTTTTTTGGGGGGAGGGGGGTGATTCTTGCTATGTGGGTATAATTGTAGTACATGGAGCAGAGAAAGTGGAAGAGAGCAATTTTTAAAAAAATAATTGTTAATTTTTAAGAACTAAAATTAACTAATTTTAACTAATTTAACTAATTGTACAGTCCAGATTTTTGGGAAGATATTGGCTGTTTTACAACTTTTGAGTCACAGAGAGTGTTGCTCAGTCACAGATCTAGAACAAGAAAACATCATTGCCTCTATGGGCGAAGAAGCGTGCCTCTGATCACGTACAGAGTTTATTTGCACTATCACTGAGAGACTGCAGCCAACTCAAACAGCTTGTGGATAAGCCTGGCTTCCAGGCAGCCAGTCCCCTATGGAGTTTCTCGTAGGGTATATAGAACAATGTTTATTTCCAGGTTTGTCTAGAATACCTACCACTCCTTGGTTTCATATTATATGAGGGTTTCATATACAACACCAGAACCAGCGGACATCGACTAAAATTCAGAAGGCCAGGTGCAAGGCAGTGGCAATAGTATGCAAATGTCTTGTCTTTCATGCTCCCTGAGGCATCTGGTGGGCCACTGTGGGCCACTTCCACTGTGAGTGGAAGTTGGACTAGATGGGCCTTTGGCCTGATCCAGCAGGGCTCTTCTTATGAAAGGGAGGGAGTCCAAAAAGCACCTACCCTCTTATTCAAGGACTGCTAAATTTGCAAAAGAAAAAAATCTTTGGTGCAGTACTTTATCAAAAGCTTTTTGAAGTCCAGCTGTACAATGTCAATTGGATCACCTCTATGCAAATACATACTCTCAAAGGACTCTAGAAGGTTAATGAGGCAGGAGGGCCTCTGAGAGTAATTTTATCGGTGGTAAAAAGTTTCTTTTGGGTTCCTTCCTAAAGTGGGAAGGCAAGGGGTGAAATATGGCAGAAGGAATGTGACAACAGCCAGAATAGTTTTTGGATCCCAGGTCTACTGGGCTTCTGAATGCAGAGCCCTGGTCTGCCTGCCCGTGCAGCATCAGCAGTTAGATAGCATTGTGTTGTATGGAAAACCTAACACGCTTTTAAGTTTCTTTCTAAAATCTTTTAAATATAGCAAATCATTGCAGAAAATTAGCATCATCTTAATTAGGCTCACACTGGAATGGAAAGTGTCCAGTGTGCACTAAAACGTACTTCTGCAGCAATTGTAGCCCAAAGCTGTCTTCCGAAGCTCCTACACACTCCTTCATGGTAAGCAAATCCACAAGCCAAGGATCTACGTTTAGGAGGCCAGTTTCCTCTCAGATTTGACACTGTATTAAGGAGTGTCGTGTATGCATTCCTTGGTCGGTCACTTATGGCTTACATCAGCTGCCGCGTGTCCGCAGTAGCATCCCCAGCATCCCATGTGGGCAGCAAGTCCAGGTGGGATCAGAAAATATAAGATCTCAGGAAATTTCTGAGCCCCTTCATTTGGCTCCTGGGACCCCTTTATGACCCTGGGCCCAGGTAAAAATTACCCCCTTTACCCACTCTCATGAGGCCTGCCTGGGAGGAAGCCCCATTGAACACAATAGGACCTATTTCTGAGTAGACAGGTTTAGGATTGTCATGTTGCAACTCACGCTAGATCTTGGGCCCCATATAAGATTAAGTCTGGGTATTCCAACACCAACTGCTCCAGGGTGCGGTCATTTAGTATAGTATAGCTAGAAATATTTTCTCTTTATCATGACCTGGGCATGAATTCACACAGTCTGTGAGTAGGTCAGTGAATCTCATACTTTTCAAATCGGGACGCACATTTTAGAATGAGAATCTGCCAGAACCCACCATAAATGATATCATGACCAGAAGTGACATCATCAAGCAGGAAAATTTTTAACAATCCTAGGCGGAAATCCTACCCACATTTACCCAGGAGTGTTCCATTTACTATCATTGTTAAAAGCATATACGTAGTAGCCTATGTTAAAAGTACAGGTCTGTAACATTTCCCCAAATGCAGTCACATACCATGGTAGCATCAAGTCTAAATAAAATTTTGAAATAAATGAGGACCCACGTGAAATTGGCTCACAACTGACTAGTGGGTCCTGTCCCACAGTTTGAGAAACATTGGTGAAGGTAATTGAAGTTATCCATTACTACAGCAAAAAAATAATAATAATAATGAAGGAGCCAGCTGCATTTGAAACAGGAAACCTCTTAGAGCCCAATCCTATGCATGCCTTCTCAGAAGTAAGTCCCATTATAGTCAATGGAGTAAGTGTGAATAGGATTCAGCCTTAATTTGCAGTCAAACGCTCTACCACCTCTGCTGTAGCAAGTTTGCTAGTCTAGTAGCAATCAGTCTGCGGTAGGTAGGTTTACTATCAAACTGCTACTCAGAAATACAGTTACTTCCAGTGTTATTTCCACCAGCAAAGAAACAGTACCAGTGCTAGAAACAGTGTGATGTAGTGGTTAGTGCGCTGGATGTAAACTAGGAAGACATGGATTCAAATCCCTGTTTGCTGGATGACCATGACCTAGTTACTATCCTTCACCCTTATCTACCTCACAGGGTTGTTGTGAGGTTAAAAAAGGTGGGGGCTCACATACACCACTCTGAATTCCAATGGGGGGGGGAAATAATAAAATTAACCTATTAATGAGTGCAAATATACCTTTTGGCTTTCTGCTACTTAGAGGTCTGAGAGCCAAGAGTAAATGTGTATGTGTCTGTGTCAAAATATCTTCTTGCTAGAGATTTGCAAGGGATTGCAGAGGAATCCACTCCAAGCAGCTAATAAGCACCTGGAAGCTGCTGTGTTTGCTTGTTTGCCCAAAGACCCAGTAATTCCCTCCCCAGCTGTGCCAATCTGTCCAGGGGAAAAGGTGCTAAAGACATCAGGAAAGTAAATATGTCATTTGCAACCCCATTAACAACCCCATTAGCAAAGGCACTAATACCATCACTGGGAGGAGATGAGCAGTGGGGTGGAGGTGATGAGATGTGTTTAGATAAACATTTGCTGAGTGAGGCAGAATAAGGCAAGGTGCAGAGACTCCGCAGACAACAGGAGCTATTCCTCTTTTTATTTACATAGCACGGTACCTTACAAAGTATGTATAGGAGGTCAGGTTCCTGCCCCAAAGAACTTACAATCTATAATTCACAAGGGAAGTGGCAGAAGAAGATGGATGGAGAGGTAAACAGGGAGGAATATGCATTGGTTTCAGGGGCCTATTATAATATTGTCTATTCTGTCTAACTTCTGTATTCTGATAGGAGCTCTCCAGAGTCTCTGGCTGAGGTTTTACCCAGGTCTGCAATCAGAGATGCCTTAGATCAAGGGTGTCCAATATAAGGCCCTCAGGCTGGATGTGGCCCCCAGATACAATTCACCCCTCCCATGATAATTGGGCTCTCCCAGCATGATGATAGGGCTCCCTAATATTTTGAAATTATGAACAAGATTTGCATATTTTCTCTTCTGTCATTTGCAGCTCATGAGTTTCTATGTGAGAACAAAGTACTTTTTCCTGGGCGTCATCTGCTTAATGATGTCACTTACAGGCATCAGCAAGCACCGTGAATGTTATTCTGGCCACTACATGAAATGTTTGACACCCCTGCCTTAACTGATGGAAGTAGGGCAGTGGTTCTCAAATGTTTTAGCATCAGGACCCACTTTTTAGAATGGCACTCTTACAGGACCCACCAGAAGAGATATCATGGCTAAAAGTGACATCATCAAGCAAAATTTTTAACAGCCCAATACAACAAAATCAAATTTAATTAAGTAAATTATTTATTTTATTGTTCACATTTTTATACCGCCCTTCCTCCAAAGAGTTCAGGGCAGTGTACACAGCTGCTCCCTTCCTTTTGTCCTCACAACAACCCTGTGAGGTAGGTGAGGCTGAGAGAAAGTGACTAGCCCAAGGTCACCCAAGAAGCTTTGTGGCTGAGAAGGGATTCAAACCTGGATCTTCCAGGTCTAAGTCCACCTCCCAAACCACTACACCGCCCTGGCTCTCTTAAAATTAAAAGTTTTAAATTTACAAATTTACAAAAAAGTTTAAAAATTTATTTAAAATAAAGAACCATCCTAATCCTCCCAAGCAGTTGTTGATTTGTTTAAAAAATTCCCCAAGCACCCCAATGGCTGCAATCCTATTCACACTTACTGAAGCGTAAGCCCCATTGACTATCATTGTTAAAAGCATGTACGTAACAGCCTGTTCAAAGTACAGATCTGTAACATGTCCCCAAATGCAGTCACATACCATAGTAACATCTAGTCTAATGTACATGAAAAATAAAATACACATTGAAATGAATGGGGACCCACTTGAAATTGGCTCGTGTCCTACCTAGTGGGTCCTGTCCCACAGTTCTAGAAACACTGAAGCAGGAATTGTTCCTATGGCCTTCTGCATGCTAAATATGGAAGGGTTGTAGTAGCACTGTGGCATAGAATACATGTTCACATGCAGGCAGTTCCAGGTTCACTTCCAGATAGGACAAAGAGAGTGAAAACCTGGAGAGTTCGCTACTGCTATAAATGTTGACAGTACTGAGCTAGATGGAGCAATGGTCAAAGTCCATTTCCTATGTTCCTGACTCTACCCCTGAGCCTTCCCAGGCTCTCAGGAACTGAGCCCTTTCCTGGAGACACTGGATTAGGCAGCAGGCATTCTTGCTCACTTCCAGTTTGGACTACTGGCATGCTCCCCTGTTTGAGACACATAAAATTATGCATAGGAAGGATAACATGGAGTTTTTTTTCCCCCCCTCTTGCACACCCGAATCAGGGGACATCCACTAAAATTGATTGACGAGAGAAACAATTAGCCAAACGGAAGTATAGCCAAACGGCTAGCCAAACGGAAGGATAGCCAAACGGAAGTATTTCTTTACCCAGCATGTAATTAATCTGTAGAACTCCTTGCCACTGGATGCAGTGATGGCACCTGGTCTAGATGCCTTTCGAAGTGGCTTGGACAGATTGATGGAGGAAAAGTCCACCATAAGTTACAAGTCATGATGACAGTATGCAACCTCCGGGTTTTAGAGGGAGTCTATCTCAGAATGCCAGATGCAAGGCAGTGGCAACAAGATGCAGGTATCTTGTTGTCTAGAGGGCTCCCTGAGGCATCTGTTGGGCCACTGTGAAATACAGGAAGCTGGACTTGATGGGCTCTTGGCCTGATCCAGCAGGGCTCTTCTTATGTTCTTCACATGGAGGTGTCCTTGTAGGGCAGTCCAGAAACTTCAGTTGGTCTGTGAAGAGGCCACCTCAATTTTGTCCAAGGCAGCTGATTGGACCATATCATACCAGTCATTTACCAGCTTCACTGGCTGCCAATTTACTACCAGGCTCCCTTTAAAGTGCTGGTTTTAACTTCAAAAGCCTTGAACAGCCTACAAACAGAGTCAAGATCTGCCTACTGCTGAACCTACCCACAACCTTCACTGCTCTGCCAGAGGCCTTCCTTCATGTTCCTTCACTGTCCAGTCTGTGGCAGGCTCCACATGGAATAGGGCCTTCTCTGTGGTGGCACCCAAGCTATGGAATGCCCTCCCTAGAAAGATACACCTAGCAGCCACCTTGCCCACCACCAGGACAGTAAAAATGAGAGGTGAGCTTCTAGGTCTTAAAAAGTGGCCTCATTTGAATGTGTTTTTTCTTCTGCTGTCTCTGCATATTTGGGCTCTCTGCTTATATCAATACATTCTCACTTTATTTGAATGCAAGCCATTTTTCATGCAGAAAGGCAGGGTAGAAATATGCCAAACCCAGGCCCCTGCATGGCACTCAAGAAGCCTACCATTAAACTTAGTACATAATATTCTTGCCCATGTTCCTAACATTTGTGTTCTCTGTAGTATTCAGTTTAACTCCTATGACTGCCAAACAGGAGCAGAGGCAACTCTTCCACATCACAACTGTGGATAGACAACTCTGTTTTTTGAAATAGCAAAGAGAAGCACAACAGCTATCTAAGGGGACATCCACTAAAATTGAGTGCTGGGACAGTTAGAGCAGACAATAACAAATATTTCTTTACCCAGCATGTGATTAATCTGTGGAACCCCTTGCCACAGGATGTGTTGTCTGGTCTAGATGCCTTTAAAAGGGGATTGGACAGATTTCTGGAAGAAAGGTCTATCATAGGTTACAAGCCATGAGGGGTATGTGCAACCTCCTTGTTTTAGAAGTAGGCTACCTCAGAATGCCAGGTGCAAGGGAATGGCAACAGGATGTAGGTATCTTGTTGTCTTGTGTGCTCCCTGAGGCCACTGTGAGATAAAGGAAGCTGGACTAGATGGGCCTTTGGCCTGATTCAGCAGAGCTGTTCTTATGGCTATACCCAAGATTCTTGTGCATCCCATTCAGTACACGAAACACTGCACCAGAAGCAAAAGAGCAAGAGAAAGGGACCTTTATTTATAAATTTATTCAGACTACAGGTACTGATGTGCTTTAGCAACAACAAAAGCTATCAAAGAAGTTCACATAGTCACAGGAATAAAGATGGCTCTCCAAGGAGCCCATAATCTAGGCAGAACAAGAGACAGCTCAAAAATCAACCATAGAAAATAATGCTCTGCTGGGATGAACAGGGTCAGTTGCTCTTCCCCCTGCTAAATATAAGGGAGTCACCACTTTACAGGGCGCCTCTTTGCTCAGTTAAGATGTAAGATAGCAGAAGGATTGCCAAGCTGGATCACCCCAAATATCCAAATGGTTGGCAACCTTCAGTCTCGAAAGACTATGGTATAAGACTACAGCACCCAGTATTCCTAGGTGGTCTCCTATCCAAGTACTAACCAGGCCTGACCCTGCTTAGCTTCTAAGATCAGACAAGATTGGGCATGTGCAGGGTAATCTGGCTTGGTATTCCTGTGCCTCCCAGAAGTTCATGAGCAGTGTCCCACTAAGAAGCTCAGTATCCAGTACCCATTGGAAGTGCCCAGCCTGCAAAGATGGATGTTCCGTTTCTACCTATTGCAGCTTATGGCCATCAAAGGGCCTTGATGAATGTATTTAATCCATTTTCTTTTTTAAAAAGCGATCTCTGCCACATTCTTTTTGCCCACCCTGAGCTTCCTGTGCCGTCAGTAGGACCTTCCTGTGTTTATATCAATCTGATCCTGTGCGTAAGCTGTCCTGGGGCAGCCTTTGAGGAAGAAGGCAGGCTAGACAGTTTCCAAAATAAATATATGCAGGAGCAACGTTTTGTAAGATGAACCTGATTTCTGGTGCCATGGGATTGCTAAAGACATGAACTCAATACAGCTCTCTCCATGCCACACACTGACCCACTCTTGCCCAATATTTCACGTTGCCTGGGCAGTCTGGGAAGTGGAGACAGAGGGTATTGCTTCACAATCCAGGAGCCAGACTTCTGGGGTTTCGTTTGCTCTCCTGGAGGGGCAGGAGGTCATTATGCTAAGCCCCAAAACCCTGATTGCCTCCTCCTTCCCATTAAATTGACCAAGAGCTTTAGCAGCAGGGTATGAGATAGCTGTGCCTATATAACCTTTCCCAGGCTTGCTCTGACAGTGTCTCTGTTGCCAACTCCTTCAGCCAGACTTATCATGATGAGGAGCCACTTTTGCCTTCTGTCCTTCCTTCTCTGCGCCTTGCCCTCCGTGCACAGCTACATCTGGGCATGGATATATTCTTTGCCAAACCCCAATGCCAATGAGGTGGCATCTCCTAAAGACCCTGGACCATCGAGTAGCCTGGGGCTTACGGTAAGTGACTTGCATGCATCCCTTCCAATGCTTGGAGTACAGGTTGCGCTAACCTTTTCATCATGCGAAAGTCTAGCTTCTCATAATAAGGGCAGAGAGCAAGCAGTATGACTAGGCTGGAGTTTGCAGGTCTGTGTGCATGTATGTGTAAGTGTACCCTTTCATGAGTTTAATGCATGATGCGCATGCATGATGTATCTCCATCGTATTTGCATACATTTGCACACATGGCTTATTTAAGTTTTGTTGATTTCAGAGGTGATAAGGCTACAATTCTAAACATGGGAGGGATCCCCTCTGAATACAGTGAAAACTTCCTTCTGAGTAGGCATACTTAGGATTTCATGGATACTAGAAGGATACTGTTTTTGGATTCAACCCCTGATCTTCCACTGTGTAATTTTAAAATATATTTTTAGCATTTCATAGTAAGCTGTCTTGTGCTTGCTAACATGTGGTGCAGTAAACTCAAATAAATTTACACACCCACAGAATAGTGTAGTCATTCCCAACATTAGATCTGATGCCCAATCCTATCTCTTTTCATTCATCATCTTTTCCCCCTGCAGGCCACTGTGTGCAGCCAGGAGTTGGATTGCCCCCAGGGCTTTTTCTGTGACCGACACTTTGGGCTCTGCCTAAACCTCAAGCAAGAAGGGGAGTACTGTCGAGGGGATGCCCACTGTGCCAGAGGACTACAGTGCATGTTTGGCAAATGCCACCAGACTGTGCCCAGCGGGAAGGAAGGTAAGGCACGGAGAAGCAAGCTGTCCAGCAATGCTTACGTCATATTTGAGGCCAAGGATTTTTCAGCAGGGGCTTCCATCAGAAATCATCGCATTTGGACAACACTTTTGAGTGTTCAAAACATTTTGCATGCATTGTCTTGCTGTAAGTCTTACAACAACCCTGTAAGGTAGGAAAGCATTATTATTCCCCTATTACAGCTGAGACAGAAACAGATTGACTTGTCTAAAGCCACGTAGCATTTCATGGAAGAGATGACATTTCAACCCAGGATTGATTAATAGTTCAGGTGGCCACTATGCAATACCAGCTCTCAGAAATCTGAATGAAATCTTGCAACAGTAAGGTGGGTTTGAATTGGCAAAATCTGAGAGTTTAAAAAAATAAAATTCAAACCTACCATTTTGGTTTTTCTGTTTTGCTGAAATTTGAGTGATAACATTAATTTGAGGACACCTTCATCCAAATGGAATAAACTCACATTCCAACTGGGCAAAAATATTTTGACTTACAGGAGATGCACTTAAGGTGGTCTGTTCTTCAAAAGATAAGATCATCTGGTTATTTGACACTGCTTCTAAGAGACTGAGGAGAGTTGCTTCTTTTCTTTTTTTTCCATTTTACTTTCTTTCCAGGATGATCTTTATGAGGTCTTTGTAATGGTTCCTTAAACAATAAAGTGAAACCAAACCAAATGTGCAGGACAGCTGTAATTTTAAAGCTATGCAAACAAAATGCATTTGGATTCTAAATTATACCTCTCTCCTTTAACCCTTGTAGGTGCCCGCTGCCTTCAAGATAGTGACTGTGCTCCCAACGCTTGCTGTGCTCGCCTCCATGGGGAGATGGTTTGCAAACAACAGCTGAGTTTGGGTGAAGGATGCTACGTCCCTCAAGGAGGGATAGCCTTCAGTGTGAACCAGGTGTGCCCTTGCCAAGAAGGGCTAGTGTGCCAAAGGACATCTGTGAACCAAGAGTAAGTACCTGGTGTGGATTGGAGGGTGGAAAGAGAGGCAGCAACACATCACAAAAGTGCCTTATTCCCAGCATGAATCACTAAGCGAGGCTTTCTGGAACATGGTACCTCAGTCATAGTCAGGTGTGCTTCACTGACCAATGTGCACCTGAACAGTTTACTTTGATCTGTGGCTCAACTCTTGGGACCCATTTTCAGCAAGCCACAGCCTACACCAGCAGCTGCTCACTGGTAGAACATATGCTTTTCCAATTAAAAGTGTTTAAGGACCCGATCCTATCTAACTTTCCAGCACCAGGGCAGCTCTGAGGTTAGGGCTTTGTTCCCTTATCTTGAGGAAGCCTCAATGACTATAACCCCACCATAGGTTGCTGTGCACACCTCCCAGCATGGCTGCATCAGCACTTGAAAGCTGGAGAGGACTGGGCCCTAAGTAACAGTAGGTGGCCACAAACAAGCTGCTTGGTCCCTCTCAGCCTCAACTCCCCAGCTGCAATATGGGGATAATATTTAGGGCCCAATCCTATCCAACTTTACAGTGCCGATGCAGCCACACTGCAGCTCTGAGAAAAGAGACCAAACATTCCCTGACCTTGAGGAGGCCTCCATGGTTGCCTCCCCCCCATAGAGCACACACCTTATAGGCATGGCTGCATCAGCACTGGAAAGCTGGATAGGATTGGCCCTTTATTTACCTTACAAGGTTGTTGTAAGGATTACATTAAAACACTTGTGAAGCACTTTGCACCCTCTAAGTATGCTTTTCACTTTGTGAACTTTTAGTTGAACAGCAGTATATAAATACTGTTAATAATAATAACAAGTATTATACAGGTTAATATTATCATTATTATAAGCGGAATTGGGAAAGATCTCTGCTTGGAAAACCACTGTTGGTCAAGATTAGACCTGGATCGACCAATTAATTGACTTGGTATAAAGCAACATTATTACATAGGCCTGCTAAACTGAGGGTCAGAAAAACTTTTTTCAACATTTATGGTGGTTTTATATGAATTTGGGGTGCCGATTCCCAAAATGGCATCTGTTTTGCCCTATCACGTCTATTTTTGGAGATATAGCATAGCCTTATTAGCCAATGGTTCAAGCAGCCTTCTCATGAGGAAGCCATGGCATAAGGTTCCTCACAAGGAGGCTGTTTGAACCGTTCACTAAAAAGGCCATGCCTTATCTCCAAAACTAGTCATGTCAGGGAAAAACTGATGCCATTTTGGAAATCAGCACCCCAAATACACCCAGGAATGTCTAAACGTTTAAGACAGCAAAATGCGTGTTGGCTTGCGTTATTTATTTATACTCTGCTGTTCAAGAACAGTAACAGCTTGCAAAGAGGTTTACATGGCAAAAAAAATGAAAAATGGCTCTTTTGTCTCCAAGGGGCTTGTGGTCCAAAAAAAAAAATGCTTGGGAGACAACAGAAACTGGGAGGGAAGCTGTTCTAGGACAAAGAAGGACAGCTGTTCTCTTACTGCTCAATATATGAGAGTCACCACTTTAAAAGGTGTCTCTTTGCCAAGTTAGCTTAGGAGTAAGTTACATCTTCTGTCTCCTTCTGCCACCTGTTGAAGACCCCTGTGTGACATGAAACACTGCATCAAAAGAAACCTGTCCAATTTTTAAAGTTCTCTCTCTCTCTCTCTCTCTCTCTCTCTCTGTCCCCCCTCCCAGGACATCATCTGAGTACTGGCCAGAAAAAAGTGACTGGAGATGCCAGAAATATTAAACAAGAAAGAAACGACTTGTGTTTAAATAGCTGTATTTATTTAATGTAAATAGTACTGTACATATTGTTATTCTTCTGCCCTTCTCTCTCTTTCTCTCTCTGTTGGACATTTGCAAATAAACACATCTAAGCTGTAGCCTTGTAATGTGTTTCCTTAGAAGGAGAAAAGGGATGGGTTGAATCCAAAAGCAATTTGAGATCTCCTTAGCACTGCAGTATTGTTCCCTCTTACCTGCAGGGCTCAACAGTAAGGTGCTGCTTTTGATCTCTCTGGCCCTAAATGTAAGGATCTGGCCCTGAAAGGATGTATCCCAGCTGTGCATCATCCAGACAGGAAGGGCCTCCAAACCTAAACTCTTGGGGCCAAATCAGACTTGGCAGCTGCAGGCCAATCTGTTTAAACACAGCGGCTCAAGGGTCGTTCAATTCATAACATTAAGTCCAATCCTATGCATGTCTACTCAGAAATAAGTCCCATTATAGTCAATGGGGCTTACTCCCAGGTAAGTATGGATAGGATCATAGCCTGAGACAATTGCCTCATGCTGCGGCTGGTGGGAGACACCTCCCTCCATGTGTCTACCCACCATGCTTTGTCCTCCTGCTCTTTGGATGTGAAAAGAAAGATGGAGCAGAGACGTGGTGGGCTAGAATACACCACCACTCTCCACCACACCACCTCCTCTGTTTCATCCTCCCCTTTCTTTTTGAAAACCAGAGAGCAGAAAGAGGTGGCAGAGGCACTGACTGGCATGCTGCCTCAGGCACTAGAAGGTCTCAGGCCAGCCCTCATACCAATCATATATTAGGCGAGGGCATAGAGATCCAATTTGGAGAGCAATAACTATTGGACTCTCCCATGCCAGCCATTTCCTCCCCAGTGACACGTGGCTCAAAGTGATTTTTTTTCAGACCCAGTTTATAGGTGACTAGGGCAGCCCACATTTAAAGAGATGTGTTATTGTCAAGTCCAGATTGGTTCTCAGTAGCTTTCCCACTGCTGTGAAACTCCCACTGAAAACTAATTAAACTAGAAGCCTAGATATATTCCAGATTTTATTGAGGTGCACCTTTAGTGTGGCTGGGCTTAAGAAGGCATATACAGTAACTTTGATCCAATGATTTTAGTAGGTGTTGCTTTGGTGTAGTTACCTGCCCCCAGGACTTGGGATAAAGTGAGCTATTAAAAATAATGAACTGTTATTACTAATAATGTCATAATGGACTGTCAGTTACTCCTTAAAAGAAATAATTTCTTGTGGCCTTTAATTACAACGGAATTTAAAATGCATATAATAAGTATATGGTATATGAGAGTTGCTTTAAGAAATAAACAGGAAGAGGTTTTACAGGTTGGGATAGAGATCAGTTGGGTTAGAGCACTTGACTGCAGATCAAGAGGTCTCTGGTTCAAATCCAAGTGCCCCTCTCTTTTAGCTTACAAAGCTTCATTTCGCCATTTAAAAAGCACATTAAAACATTTCTGCAGAGAAAAAGTAGATTCTCATGTGGAAATGACCATAGATGTCTCTCCAAACTAATCTCTTTTACAGGCATGTGGGGGAAGTACTTTCTCACTCCCCTGCAGTTTAATCTGTTAAGTCTCAATCTACATAATGAGAAGAACTATTACATCCTATTTAACTGGTGATCACAGAAGCGGAAGATGCTTTTGGAGATGCAAAGCTGTTATCTTTTTCAACTCTATAAATTGTGGACTAGCACATAAATTCCTGCAAATCTTATCCTGCTGATTGAGATACAGCCGTATGACAGGCATCTGATTTGTGATCCAGGGATATTAACTGGAAACCGCACAGACACAGACCAACCAAAAAGATACAAAATCTTAGAGCCCAGTCCTATACATGTCTGATCAGAAGCAAGTCCCATTATAGTCAGTGGGACTTGCTCCAGTTAAGCGTAGATGGGTTCTCAGCCATGAGCAAGCTTTTGAGTTATTTAGAACTATTAATTGAGTTAAATATTAAGGAAAGCAAAAATGGAGAGAGCGTAAGTTTCATGGGAAACTTCTATTCAAAGATAAGAAGATTCAAAATATTCAATGGGAAAATGTAATCCAGATCTGGTTTCAACCATGAAACTTTACTGGACAGTCCTGGGCAAAAATTAACTAAATTTCAAAGCTCAGGAGTGTAAAGGGACAAAGAGATGGAATAGACAAGTTCTAGTAATTAATAAAGGTAATCAGATGAAGACTTCAGGATTCTCCTATATTTTGAAAATAGCACTTTATTAATATTTGAAGATTGCCTGACACACTTTGAAAAATAAAATTATTTTCCTCAGAGGCAGAGGGTCTTCATTTATCTGACTTTAGTACAGCAGCTAAAATAGTTTACTCAGAGAAAATTCATTCCAAAAAAAGGTGATCTGATGAATCCAGGGCTGACCTAAAAAACCCCAATGCCTGAGGTGGAGAGCCAAACATAGCCCCTACATTTACCAGGTGATGTGTCAGCTTTTACTCAGCCCCGGTTTGGAAAAGGAAAAGACGGAGGCGTCTCTGATACTATAATCCACCTCTACACTTCCTCTCCCCCTCCATCCCCTTCTTCCTTTACCAAACCAGGAGAGGGAGGAGGAAAAGAAGAAGCAGTGGTTACACATGGACGAATGGAGGTGGTTGCATCCCGCTAAATTGCTTGCCTGAGACAAGTGCCTCAGTTGGCCTCATAAGAAGGCCGGCCCAGGATGCATTAAAGGAGAGTACATGAAGTCCTTTTTCACTTGAGCAAATCTCTGAGGCAACTTTAAATAATAATTATCAGTTTTCAAATACCTGCCTAAAGCTTCACTTTTCCCTTTGATTTTCTGATCTTTTGTTTCTATCCTTCTTTTTCCCTTGGATTTAATTGTGTGTGGGGGGGGGGGGAAGACCTTTTAAAAACTCAGGGCCCAGTTCACCAATGCAGCTGTTCCAATGGGGTGTGTACTGCATGGAAGCCTTCTCAATGTAAGGGAATGTTTGTTCCCTTACCTTGGTGCTACATTACAGCTGCTTCAGCACTGAAAGGTTAGATAAGATTGGGCCCTCCATAATTCAGTGGGTAAGGCACTCTGTTCATGCTCAGGTGTTTTTGATGTTGTGATTTCATACACCTCAAACCTGAACCCTGAGCACTGAAACAGGTTCCAGGGTTGCATCATGGCTAAAAAAATGCTGAGGTAATTTCTTAAAACAGATCATTTTCCATATCAGTGTAAGACTTTTCTCATCTATTACATCTGTATTCCAGCAATGACCAAAAAAAAAGAGAATAATTTCTCTTAAGTCACCATTTTCCGCAAGACCGAGGCAAATAAAAGCGACAATGCTCACGTCACCAATTAAAACTCACTTCCTGTCTCGCCTTACAAGAATAACACTGCCGCAAAACCGTATCACGTGCTTCCTGATAGGCTTTGAAAAAGTGTATTTGTGGTTTCATTATATGGAAGAAGGAAGAACACAAAACCAGTATTTGGGAGTTGACTCAGTTTTCTGCTCTGTCATCTGTAGTCAGATGTGTTTTCTCTGTAGTCAGAGGGTGTTTTGAAATGACACTGGTGTTGTTCAGCAGACAAAACAGGACGGTAGTTAGGTTCTGGGCTGGCACATTCATGAGGTCAACTGAGATTTGTCTAAGGTGGCAGACTTGGAGGGACTCCCCCTCCATACACCCACTCAGCTCCACTGCTTCCCCTCCTCCCATTCCCTGAACTGGAAAATTTTGTTGTCAGATATGCTGTAGTTCACTGCTCTCCTCTCCTCCACACTTCTACTCCATTCCCCTTTTCCTTCTCCAGTCCAGGGAGCAAAAGAAGCAGAGGCTGGTGTGTCACCAAGGGGGCAGCATTTTGCATGCCTCATGAAGTGCCAAGAGGCCTTGGGTTGGCCCTGACTAGAAGAGAGCAAGAAAAATAAAATTATATCTTTTGGTGGACCACTTCAGGCAACACTCCTATACATCCTTACCTGAGGAAAAAACCTCACACTTTATGTCCAAGAAAACACTCATAGGATTGGGTAGTAGATTTACTGTAGGATAGAGGTGTCCAAACATTTTGGCAGGAAGGCCACATCATCTCTCTGATACTGTGTCAGGGGCTGGGAGGAAAAAGAATTAATTTACATTTCAAATTTGAATAAATTTACATAAATGAATTTATTAGAGATGGAACTTACATGAATGAATGAATGAATGAAGGTCTTGCAGTAGCTCAAGGCCTATAAAAGACCTTGCACAAAGAAAGGCCAGGCTTTCCTTTGCTGCCGCTGCTGCATCACAGACATGAAACAGCAAGCAGTGGAGGGAGCCCTCGTCCCACAGCTCATGCAAGAGGTCAAACAGTTGGCCGTCACGCTGAGAGCAGTTGTATCAGGTCAGCATGGGCTCCAGCAAGTCTCTGGAGAGCCAGAGGCTCATTGGAGTCTGGGGGCTCCCCGCAGGCCAGATTGGGAGTCCTCAAGGGCCGTAAGTGGCCCCAGGGCCGGGGCTTGGGCACCCCTGCTGTAGGAGTATGCAGGCCTATTGAATTTCCACAGACCTCTCCTTACAGCATATCAAACTTAGCACACTTATTGGGGCAAATCCCAGAGAGGGGATGCCATATTGAACAAAACAAAATTACAAAACAGACAAAACATATTAAGCAAACAAACACGAAACAAGGAGTCTTTTGGAAGTGTAAAATGAAGTAGAGTTGAATAAGGGCCCAATCCTATCCAATTTTCCAGTACTGGAGCAGACATGCCAATGGGGCATGCAATGTATCCTGTGGTGGTGGGGCAGTCACAGAGGCCTCCTCAAGTTATGGAAACATTTGTTCCCTTACCTCAAGGCTGCATTGCGGCTGCACTGGTGCTGGAAAGTTGGATAGGATTGGGCCCTAAGTTGATTCAGGAAGACGATCAAGCATCGTATCTTTGGTAGATTCCCCATTGTTGCTGGTGAGTAGCCATTTTAGATAAGGAAGCTATCTGTGGGTAAAGTCAGGCCTACTACCCCTGCCTCTGTAGCCACATTGACTGGACAGGCACGGGAGGACAGGATGCCTTGAACCATTAGCTCGTCTGACCTGTTGTTGGCTCTCTAGAATTCCAAATGGGAACGCTACATGGTGCCTGCTGGAAAATTGGCTATGATTCGGCCTTCCATCCACTTGCTTTAAACTCCACAAGCAAAGCTGCAATCCTATACACCAGTGATTCCCAAAGTCCTACTTGGACTTTGGGACCACAGTAAGTCTTTGCAGGAGTAAGGGGATGGTAGTGATGCATCCCCAGGATTGTGCTGTTGCCAGAACCAGTGGGGGGTTGTTTCTACTCACAATAGCAAGCACTGGTGTCCCAGAGATGCAGAGAGACCTTCAGATACCTCTGCAGGGCTCCCTAAGCCTGTAAATAGTGAAAAAAGTGTGAAACCAGAAGTGATTTCTGATAACACTTTTTCACTGTTTACAACCTTGGGAGCCCTATGGAGGTGCTCACAGGGCTCCCTGAACCCCCAGGACATGAGTGCTTGCTATTGTGAGTAGAAACAACCCCTGTCTGGCCCTGGCAGCAGCACAATCCCAGGGATCATGTCACTGTCACCCCCCACCCTCACCCCTTAGGGGCCAGGGAGGAGTGATTCCCTGGCTGGTGAGTCACAGCCCATACACAACCTATACACCATACACAACCTATACACACTTACCTAGTAAGTTCCCTTGAACTCAAAGGGGCTTACTTCCTAGTGACATGCACAGGCTTGCCCTGTTAGTCACGATTTGGGCTGTGCTCTTACGCTCATTTACCTGGGAGTAAGTCCTATTAAAGTCAATGGGGCTTATTTCTCAATAGGCATTAATAGAGTTGTGTTGTACATCTGAATGAAACATGAATCATCGTTCATGTCATCTTGACTGCAACTTGGAAGATACATTCTGTCCTAAGCAGTGGAAAAGGGGAAATGCCCCTTTTACAATAGCATTTGCCATCCGTTTGTGTTATTGCATTTCAATTTTTTTTAAAGAACATTTGTTGCACAGTTAATTGGGAAGAGCTGTTTATTTAAGTACACGGTTTTTAATTGGTTAGCCTTTTCCAGGCCTGCTCTTTTTTATACTTTTGTATGTTGCACTGTTAAGTTGGTATAATGTAGTTGGGCACTGTAGCTGGGTAGCATAGTATAGTTAGGTATAGTGTAGTAAGGACCCAATCCTGAACAATGTGTACCAGCAGACCACTGGTGCACACTGTCACAAGCATGCCATAAAGAATGCTTATGGGAGTTAGTACCAGCCTAGTACATGGCGCTGGGGAGAAGGTGTGGCGGGGAAGGGAGCAGGGCTGGAGTGCCCTCGCCAGTCCGTTGGGGACTTCAACTGTGAAGAGTCCCAGCACTGCCTCCTTTGCAATCATGGTCAGTCTTGCTTAGAGGTGTTTCTCAGGAAGGGGGAGGGAATTACTACAGACATCTTGCACTGATCTGGGCTCCCCCACTGCAAGTTTGGTAAATGCTGGCACTGAACTGGGCTTTTCCCTTCTCCCTCCTGCTCCTCCCCCCTTTAATTGCCTCTTTCCCTTCCCCCACTCCATTTGGCAAATTTGGCTCTGATACAGCTGGGTGTGTACCAGCTGTGCACACTTACCCATGAGTAAGCCCAATTGAACACACTGGGACTTATTTCTAGGTGATACTTGAAGGGATGGCTTGAGATACTCCCACAATTAAGAATATAACCAAGGATGTGCTGGAGTCACAGTGCCAATCTGGAGTTGAGTCCTGAGTCTCTGTCCCCCTTGATTTGAGTCACCCACAAGTCATAACAGGCAGCTGTTGTGACTCATCCAGATCCATTTTTTGAATCATTTTGACTTTATGAGTCTTTTTGAGAAACGAGTTGAGTAGTGGAAGTGGCAATAAGAAAAAAGCAAGCAAGCACACACACAAAACAGAGTCATAAGTACACACAAAAGCCAGTCTTGACTTGAGTCTGTGCAAGTCTTTTCATTTGTCGGGTAAAACTCTTGAGTCCTTGAGTCAGTGCCTGAGTCCCCATCCCTGAAAAGAACTAATGTGAAATGTTTTGCATGCCTTGAAATGCTACATCATATGACTTTGTGGCATGGGCTATTTATTAGACTACAGCTGATGTTGCTAGATCAGTGGTTCCCAAACTGTGGGTCAGGACCCACTGGCAGGTCACAACCTGATTTTGTGTGGGTTGCCAAAGGGTGATGGAAAGATCAGAAGGCTAATTGCCTCAAGCCCTGAGGCTGTTCAGAAATCAGATACTGTAGATGCTAATTACCCTGCAAAGAGCTCAGCTCCTGCAGTTTGCAAGCATGTGTAAATATAAGGAGGTAAATGTGTGTGGGTATTTTTTCTGGTTATTATATTATTTCTTTCTTGACCTCCTTTTTGAAGGTTTAATAAAGCTAGGTGGGTCCTGATAGAGTGCCATTTTAAAAAGTGGGTCCTGGTGCTACAAAGTTTGGGAACCCCTGTGCTAGATCCATCTCAGACATTCTGCTAAACAGACACATGCAACATATGTAGGGAAACACACAACAACTGCAGAACTGTGGAAGAGACACTTAGGGCCCAATCCTCAGCACATCTACTCCAAAGTAAGTGCCATTGCAGCCAATGGGGCTTACTCCCAGGTAAGTATGGATAGGATTGCAGCCTTATAGGGCAAGCCTATGCCCAAGTGCATGGGCCAGCAGCCTTCATACCATCTCACAGGCCAATCCTATGCATGTCTACTCAGAAGTAAGTCCCATTCGAGTCTTTGGGGCTTACTCCCAGGAAAGTGTGGCTAGGATTGGGCCGTCAGGCTACAATCCGATCCGCACTTTCCTGGGAGTAAGCCCCATTGACTCCAATGGGACCTCCTCCTAAGTGCCTGCATGCCTAGGCTTGGGCTCTCATTCCTGCTGCAGCGCAGCAGATGCACAGCGCCCTCCCGCCGCCGGACCCCCGGCTCCACCTGCCCGCACCCCTGAACGCCTCCTGCGCAGGGAGGAGCGCGGGGCCGGGGGCGGCGCTGGGGCTGTGCGCGTCACCGGCCGAGCTGATAAAGCCGGGCGCGGAGCGGCGTCTGCCGAGACGGCTGCCGGAGTCGTGATGGGGCAGCTCTTCGCCAAACTCCTGGGCGTGTTTGGGAGCCGCGGTGGGTGCCCCGCTCCTTCCCACTGCCGGGCCCTGATCTTCTCTCGGCCCCCCGCCTCTCGTCCGGGCTCCTTCTCCCCTTGCCTTTCTCCAGGTCGCGCTTTCTTCCCTCCCTTGTTTTCGCTTTCGCGTTCCCCCTTTCCCCCTGCCCTCCTGGCCCTTTCGCTCCCATTTTCTCCTGTCCACCTTGTTGGTTTCCTTTTCTACCTATTGCCTGGTTTCTGTCTGGCTGCTTCTGCTCACCCCCCTTTCCCCTGGCACCGTTTCCTTCCCGTTTTCTCTTTGTTCTTTATTTCTCTCTCTCCACTTTGTCTCCTTCCACTGTTGCTTTGCCTCCTCCATCATTTTCTTGCTTGTTTTTTTCTTTATTTCCACCTCCCCTTTCGATATCTTCCCCTTTTATCTCCCCCTCTCCCCTTCTGTGTCTCCCTCTTTTCTGTATCTCCCCCTTTCTATATCTCCCCCTTTCTTTATCTCCCCTCCCCACTTTTTGTATCCCCCTTTCTGTATCTCCCCCTTTCTGTATCGTCCCCACCCCTTCTGTATCTCCACCCTTTCTGTATCTCCCCCTCTCCCCTTCTGTATGCCCCCTTTCTGTATCTTCCCTCCCCCCTTTTCTGTATCTCCCCCTCTCCCCTTCTGTATCCCCTTTTTCTGTATCTCCCCCTTTCTGTATCTCCCCCCTCCCCTTCTGCATGCCCCCTCTCTGTATCTCCCCCCTCTCCCCTTCTGTATATCCCCCTTTTCTGTATCTTCCCCCCTCCTCCCTTTCACTCTCTTTTCTTTGCCCTTTTTGGTCCTTTATTCTTGGAGTGTGTTGCTGTCCTTTCTTTGGCAGTTGCCTTCCTCCCCCTCAACTTCTTTTTTTTTTCTCTCCCCTCCCCTTCTCCTTTCAAGGAATTTAATGCCATATGGGAGGGTGAAATGGGATGGGGGGCTCTGATCTTCCCAGTACAGCAGACTCATTGGCTGTTGTGGGAGGAATGGCTTTTGTGGTGGGGGTGTTTTTGTATTCATGGTTCGTGTGGGCAGAGATTACACACAGCTGGTGTATGAAAACTTGGGTGCTGGCTGTGGGGATGACTTTGTGTAAGTGTGGGGACAAGCTGCTATGTTGTGATGAGGGACAGAGATGGGAAATCTTATTTAAACAGAGAGATGTGGGAAGACCAGTGAGAGATCTTGAAAACTTGGAGATTTCTTGTAGGAGCTGTGATTGCTGTTGTAGATCATCTATGGAGGACTTGGCAGAACCACTTTATAAATTAAAAGCCATTTTGCCCAATGTTGCATATACGTAACAGGGATCAAACGTGTGAACCTGTGGGCTGGGCAAAAATGGGTTAATCCTCCTATATTTTGTCACTGCAGTACATGCCTGGTGCACTTTCCAGAATAAATATTCTGTATTGTTGTTGCTCTTTACTTTGAGGCTGTTTAGGAGAGACAAAGGCCAGGGCCTGAATCTGTTAGTGGACTGGGGGGGATAATTGCAGGGTGTGGGTTGGAAGTAGCAACAGATGAGAGAAGGAAGTTTTGTCAGAAGAGCAGAGAAAACAGAATTCAGGATGCAAGTGAGAGTGACCAACTAGGATGTATTTGGTGGGAAGAATACTTGCGCACTTTTCACTCAAAGCCAGGTTACCAAGTAGAGCAAAGAAATGGACAACAGAAACATTGGGGGCAACTTTAGACCATGTTCCGGATCTGAGATGAAACCACCACCACCTGATGATCACAGGAAATGTAGATGTGCAGGGAGGTTTGTGGGGTATAGCACCTGTGCACTTGAAGCCTCTGTTACACCATGTGAGCTCAAACAGATGTGAGGGTGTTGAGAGTTTTTCACTCTTTGTTCAGAAAGGGTTTCATGTTAAGTGTTTTTTCTCCATCTTTCAACAAAATACTCTAGTTCAGGGACCTTCTAATTTCTCAAGACTTTGGGGGGGGGGGAGATGAAGCCATAAAGACATCTGTGTGAGACTCTTGCCTTATTTCAGCCACATGCTGTAACACACTCACAAGCACATGCTTTGGAAGGTTGTTTTCTGGGTATCTATTTTTCATGTAAAAGGTTGCATGCAGATATATGAGAACTCAACACATGCAAGTACTTGCAAATGTAAACAAGCATACCATTCACAGCTTGTCATCTGATCTCAGTTGCACACTTGGATGCATGTGTTCCATGTACAACTGCCTTGATCCACTTAACTTGGTCTGAATGTAGAAATACGTTCACAGAAGACCAGAGGGATATGCTGTATTCAGTTCATAGCAAGAGTTTAGGGAAGGGGGATGCAGAGCACATCCAGCAGATGAGGAATGTGTGTGCAACACTGTCCCCATGTTGCCCCATAGAGATCCTTGTGCATTAGGAATAGAGATCTTAGTGCATTAGGGCTGTTTGGAGGCATAGTTGCTATATTTTTTCTGAGTTAAGTTCAGTGAGTCATGCACATGTTCATGTTTAAAGCACCTTTGCAGTAAGGCATAGCACTATTTGCAAGCATGTCAGTACGTGAGCACCTTGAGTTGCAGTGTGGTGTACATCTTCTGAAACATTTGCTTGCATTTGGAAGGGGGGGGGAAAGCTTGGTGGAAACAAATTGTCACAGCCTATCAGGACCCAGCATATGCTCTTGATAATGCCACCTGGAGTTTGAGACAATGTGGCTCATGCAGACTGTTGCTTTCAAGCTGGCTTTGGGATTGGTCTACTGGCTGTTCAGAGCAACCCAGTCTTTCCATTGTTTCTTTGCCTTTGGAGTAAGGCTTCCTTCCTTCCTTCTCCCCAAAGCAACCTAAACATTCTTTTCATCTGATAAAGCTGCTGCCGGCACTTTTTCTTGATAGAAAAAGGGCACTTTGCCAAGAAAGCCATTCTTTGTACCTGATCTGACCTTGTATGGAATTTTATCTCTGCTATAGAAAAAAAAAGGGGGGGGGGCCTTACATACAGCCTTCAGTTTGAAACCAACTTTTCTGAGATTTTGGATGAAATGAAACCACTCACCAAATTTATTGAGAAATGGCATTTGCCTCGAACCTTGGCCCCAATCAAGTGACAGTGTGTTTGCTTTGTTCTGGTTTCCTCTGTGTACTCTGTTACTGACCTTATTTTAAAGAGCTTTGGGGTGGAGTACAAGGCATTCCATTGCAATCTGTATTTTGCTGATAGGATAAAAAGAAACGGTAAAGGCAGTACATGACTTTTGCTGAGTTCGCTCATGCTCCAGGCATCTTTTGCATGCCAAGATGTGCTGCCTTTGCTGTATTGGGGGGGAGGGGGAAGAGAAATTAAAACTTTTTGTGGTCAAGTCTTGCGATTTGCTTGCCATTCTTAACAGAAGAACTCAGAAGGAAGTCTAGGGCACAAATCAGCTGAATCAGCATTTAGAACATTGTGTGGTTATTTGGTCTCTGACCTGAACAAGGGGCCAATCTTCTCTATTCCATTTCACCAGGGGTTCTTGAACATTTTAGCACAGAGACCCACTTTTTAAAATGATACCTTACCAGGACTTACCTTAAAAGAATTAAGAAAAGATGATCTAGAAAGAAATTTATTATTTACAAGTATTTATTTATTTGCAACAAACTCGATCCATTTTTCATAATGAGGCAGCCCCAGTGAATACCTCAAGACTTGATGGGCTTAGTTATGTGACCCAGCTTTCACCTGTCCCCGCTACTTGCCACTGACAGACTTGGGGGAAAAAAGCACACTAGCAAAAATGTCCCGCAAACATTTGTATCCCTGTATTTACATGGGCTTGCAAACTGAAGTAGGTCAGGTCCTTGCAAAATGCAGGAGCTCACCTCTTTGCTAGAAGTTAGCACTATCTGATTTTTGAATAGTTACAGGGCTTGAGGCAGTTACATTATTCAGTAGGGTTCTGTTCCCAGAACTCACTTGGGTGGTAAAAATCACATTAAAGCAGATCAATTTAAGAGACAATGTCCCTTTGCTAGGCAATTTTTAAAAACCTTGCTGACCTTTTCGATGTAAGACAGAGTCATTAGGCAGACAGTCCATCAATCAGTCTCTCTCCAGGTGCTTAGAAAGGCTTCTAAGCCCGTGAACCCCTTCAACCAGAGCTCAGTACTGGGAAGGAATGCAAAGTGATTATCTTTCTTTCACATGCTCAGGGGGAAAGGAGAGGTCATTTGCCTTGGAGCGAATCTGTTCTTAGTGCCTGGAGAGAGAATGTTGGATTGTCAGCCAGCTGCCTGAGGCTATTGTTATACAACTTTTTTCCTTTAATTTAAAGGGCCCTTATCTTCTGATAAAACAGCAGGTAAAAAAATCAGTGGATAATTAGGTTATACCTGTAGTTTATCTGATCTTTCCATCACTTGTGTTTTCACTGAAGGCTCTATGGGAAATTGGGTCACAACCCGCCAAGTGGGTCCCGACCCACAGTTTGAGAAACGCTGCATTTCACAGTTAAGCTAGCACTGTGTGAATGATGTTATCGTCAGTTACTGCTATTGCAAGTTAACAACATCCTTATCTTGTATATACACCAGTATATACTGTACACCAGTTTGCTTTTTGTACTCCAGTTTGTAATTGTACACTAGTTTTTTATCTTCTTTTAGATGCATGCAACGCACACAAACAATATACAGATTTGACCACCCTGGTGTTTAATTTTTTTCTTTGTACCTGAGTGTGCATGTGCAGACTTGCTTACTGAGAATTACACCAGAAGATCTGATGGACTGTAGTCCTCAGAAGCTCCAGTGAAGTTTATTATTGAAGTCCTCAAAAGCTGTGATCAGTTTATTAGCATTGTAGCGTCGCTCTGGGCTTCTGGTTCTACGTGGAGATATACATATGATAAAAAGGAGAGGAGGTCAAAGGAATCAGGTGGTGAGGGCATGATGGCAACAGTACCCATTCCAGTCTGCATAGTGAGCAGCAACGGTTACCCTGCACATGCCTGATCTTGTCTGATCTCAGAAGCTAAGCAGCGTCAGGCCTGGTTAGTACTTGGATGGGAGACCACCTGGGAATACCAGGTGCTGTAGGCTTATACCATAGTCTTTCGAGACTGAAGGTTGCCAACCTGCATAGTGACAGTAAAGGGCTCTGTGCTTGGCATATGCCATAGCTTTTGGATGTCTGGAATGGGGCACATGGAAGTATGAGGATGCAAAGTTTGGGAGAAGGACTTGCATCTGTGTTTTAGCATGGCCAGTGGTGAGGAGTCAGTAAGGGCCTCTATGAGGCCTTGTGCAGACTCATGCACACAAGTGTCCAGATTATTCAGTGCAACGCTGATGAGGGCAATATGATGGGAGACTTGAAAGAAAGTGTGTGTGGGGGTAATATGTTAGAGAGAGTGGTACTTTTCAGCTTTATTGCTGTAGTTGCCCCCAACCAAGCAAAGGAGAATTTGGGCCTCACCATAGAAGCAGGGGGAGGCTTCTTTGTCTCTTCCTTTTCTTATTGTCTGTGTGGATTGTGGGAATTGCCATTAGTGAAGTGTAAAAGCCTGATTATTTTTGCAAGAGGGTAAAGAAAGGGCATCCCTTGCACCCATATAAACTATGATGCCCTTAAAAATAAGGGATTCATCATTGTCTGAGGACATGGGGGAGAATGCAAGAGAAAACTGGTTAGTTTTTAAGTAAAACCTACCAATATTGAGGCTAGTACAAAAATTCTGAATTGATAATCTGGTAACATTGTTTCAAAATGTGATGCCCCAACAGAATAGATGAGTTAAAGAAATCTTAATGCTTTTTTATGTGCTTGGTAATAAAATGCTTTTTTGTTTCCTTTTAGAGCATAAGGTGATAATTATTGGCTTGGACAATGCTGGAAAAACCACCATCCTCTATCAGTTGTGAGTATCTCCTTTCCTCCTCTAGATTTTTGTTCAGTCTGCTGGTCAAGTGGCCTGATCAAATTCAAGGCACTAGGAGTGAGCATGGCTCTGTAGTTGTACAGGTGCTTTTGGGCATATGCAAACTTCCTCTCTCACAGCACTGAATGAACCCAACCCAGTGGGATGTGGGGTATTTGTGCAAAATGTGTTCCTGCTACAATTTGGGGGCTGTTCATGATCGACTTTTGTCCTCTTGGTTCTGATCAGCTTTCCAAATCTAGTTCATTGCTGCAATTAGATTCCCTAGCATGGCTTATTTTCTGGGGCTGGGGGAAGCTGCAGGGAGCTATAGCAGCTCACTGGTCTGGCCTGGTCTTCCACCAGCTTGATGAATGAGGTCGTGCATACGTCGCCAACCATTGGCAGCAATGTGGAAGAAATCGTGTTACGCAAGACACACTTCCTGATGTGGGACATTGGTGGGCAGGAAACCCTGAGATCTACTTGGAACACATACTATTCCAACACAGAGGTGAGTGGGGTTGGATCCAGTGTACTGGGTGGTGGAAGCAAGATGGATTTTGGGAATAGAGGAGGAGGAAAGATCTGGAAATCCCAACCCATTGATGCAACTGCACCATAAACCTGATCGATCAGTCACCTTGATGCGCACAGTTCTATCCATCCATTAACCACTTACAAATCAACCTGCTCAGGTCAAGTTGACTTTAGTAGAGAGCAGGTGCATTCCTGAAAATATGCCCATAGAGCTAAAGTGATAGAATCATCCCCTCCCCATCATCATGGATGATTAGGAAGGAAAGGAGTTAAATCTGTTCTGGTCCTGGAAGAGCCCTACAGAGGTACCAGAAGAGTTACTGTAGGACGTACTGCTAAAATATATCTGTCTTCCTTAAAATTGGTGTATTCCTTTCCTCCTACAGCTGTTTCAGGGATATTCTGTTCCAGAATTGGCTGCCTCTAAACTTTTCCTCCTGACTTTAGACTTAATTTTGACCTAATTACCATAAACAGCAGATGTAGTGGCGAACTTGTCTCTGGACTGAACCACTTGGGCAGGGCCTTACAGAACAGAATGTGCTCCTGTGGGAGAAAAAGGATTTTTCTGCATAGAAAACTGATACATCAGGAAGAAGTTAGACTCAGAACCCTTCTCCCAGACATCTAGGTTCTGTGAGAGTTGGGTGAGCACAGCGGCCAAAGACTAAGGTACAAGTTATAAAATTCTTGCCTCTGCCATGAGCTAATAAGGTAGCTTTAGGAAAGCCTCTCTCTTTTTCTCTCCCTCACCCCCTGGCAGCCTACAATACAATGGCAATAATATTGACCTGACTTGCAGGTTTGTTATAAGAACTTCAGCAAGATCATCTGTGAAAGGATTTGAATGCTTTTACTGTATAAATGCAGGTATTTGGCAGGGATGAATGGAAGCAATGGTGAGCGTGGTATGAGTGCACCAGCTGTCACCCTTGGAAGGTGTGACACCACACTGCCTGAGCCTCTATTCCTTGATCTTTGGCCCACTGTGGGCCCAGTTGCCTTGCCCTCTATGTGACAATTGTGTTTTTACTGCTCGCTGGCAAGAACATGAAGCAACTGGGCCTAGCACGAGCCGAAGATCACCAAACAGAGGTGGTCTGGAGACAGGCTTTTTGCATTTAAGGCAGTAGCCTGGAAGGTCTTGAACGATGCAGTTACATCACCCCTGAACTTCTGGATTGCCAGGCTTCTGCAGATTAGTGCCACACCAGGCAGCTCCAAACCTAGGAATACCTCTGGATGGAAGAGCATTCAGTCAAAGAAGTCTCTGCTTGCAGTTTGAGGCAATACAGCTTATTATTTGCAATTTGTGAGGATGAACCCTTTGTTTAATAAGACACTGGTTCTGGTGCACTGTCTTGACTCCAAGTAGTTGTGCTCTGTATACCATCCCTTTGATGCACTTTTTGCATGCACTGCTAGTTCCCCTGCCAACCTCCATTTATGCCTTCTTGCTTAGCTGTGCTTTTTGTGACCTTTTATTCCCACTGGTTCTGAATGAGACTAAAAAAACATTTTACTGGGAGAAGCTAGACCGAGCCCTGAATGTGTCACAGTTCTCCCGTCTGCTTTGACAGAACAAAACCAAGCTGAGACACGTCCCCTAGTCTGCCAAGTGCACATTCTTGCCATTTCTAGATTCTGGAATGTGTTTTTTTTCGTTCTCTCTCTTTTACCATCCATCTGTATGTTTCTCTTGTTTCTGCCCAGGCAGCAGATCAACAAAACAAGCCCAGAAAACCCCAAACCCACTTCATCCACCCAAGATAAACTTTATCCCTTGCATTTAGAATCCCTTGTTAAATTCCATGGAGACTGTACATTGCTTCTGGGTCCAGAAAGCTGCATGGCCCTGTATGCTTTGCCATTCTCTCCCCTGTCGCCAACCCCTCTACTGTTCAAAGCAGTGCTAAAGAAGTACATCATGGGACCATACGAATTAGGGCTTTAAGTGGTTGGCATAACTTATGCTGCTTTTGCTAACCACATGAAGGGACAACGATAGAGAGACTCTCAAACCAGTTCAAAGCCCTGCTCAGCCCTCCCTCTCCCATTCCCTGGCCTTTGAGGTTTCACCCAGTATTGCTCAGTGTTATTCAAGCTTCTTGCTGCAGCTATAAGCCAGCAGAGATTGTGGCTTGTCTAAAAGCCACCTCTTAAGTTCACAGAAAGGGTGAGAGTTGAATGGGGAGCTTCCTGATCAGCTCAGCCCTTAGCCACAACTGTGCTGCAGCTCTCAGATATAGAAGCTTTCGGACTTCTCAACCAAAGAGCTTTTCTTTTCTCTGCTTTTCTTTATTTAAAAGAATTCTATACCACTTTTCCAGGAGCTCTAAGCGGTGTACAATAGATCAATAAAAATAGTTATAAATGGAATTAAATAAAAGCAATTAAAAACAATACAGGAGCAGATAAAAACCGTCTGGAAACAGAAAGAAAACCTTAAAAACATCACAAAGTAACAAAACTTATACACACTTGATTAAAAAGGGGGTCCCTAGAAGCATCTTCCTTTCCTCAAAAGCCAGGTGAAATAGATGTGGTTTTAAACCCTGCTGAAAACCATGTAGAGATCTCAGATCTTCTAGGAATTGATTTTATAGACATGGTGCCACAACAGAAAAGGCCCTGCACCTTGTTGCCATTCTCTTGGTTTTGGATGGCGGCAGTAACATAAGCAGGGCCCCATCTGATGATTGTAGGGCGCATACAATTATTATTGTTACTACTTCATCATTTGTACAGCATCAGGGCCAGCTTTAAGCCAACTGGACCAGTTGCTCCCACAAGGGCCCCACACCTAAGGTCCCCCCACGCTAAGGTAAAAAATAAAAAACTAATATTTTTACTAAATCATTTTACAGTCATTAACACAAGTAGTTTTATAACTATTTATGTTTCAAAGCTAATCTACATATTTACGGTAATTTGTTTACTTGCAGGCTTACATGTATGCAATTTTATATTAAAATGTGCTTCGATCTATTTGGTCCCTTAATTCACATGCACATTTAAGCGCACATTTGGATGGCTTTCCATTCTGCCACAGAGAGATAAAGTCTATAATAAATTTTATTTTTATCTCTAAAATTCTAGGCCTTGTCTGTGAACCTGGTGCCCCACAAAAAATGTTTCCAATTGGACCCCACAGCCCCGTAACTGTCCCTATAGCATATTAAGTGTGCAACACACTTCACATGTTCTCGTTAGAACAAACCTGTAAAGTAAATAGTGCTGTATTATTACCCACAGTTGGGTTCACGTTGAAAGGAAGTAGCTTGCCAAAGGCTATCCAGTGAGCTTGTGGTAGAGGTGAGGTTCAAAGTGGGGATTTGCTGGTTTGTCACTCAGTCTGTCAGCCACTATGGCCACAGCTGCTTTTTACTATCTCTGGGACCACTGGCTGGTTGCTGGCTCAGGAAACAAAATGCTGAGGTAGGCTGATTATGATTCTGAACCAGCACAGGCAAGGATTCATTGGAGTCTAGTGCGATGGTTCTCAAACTTTTTTTAAAATCCTTTTTTAAAAAAAGTTTTATTAAAAACACACACAAATTAAAAAAGACATTGCAAATGATGTGACAAGTGCGAAGATCTCAAACTACATTTCTTTGTTTCAAAATCATAAGACTTTTTAGCACCAGGACCTAGTTTTTAGAACGACAGTCTGTCAGGACGCACTGGAAGTGATGTCATTAACCTGGAAGTGATGTCATGACCAGAACCAGCAGGAAAATTTTTAACACACCCATATGACTAAATTAGATTGAGTAAATAGGGCCCAAATCCTACCAAATTTCCAGTGCTGATGCAGCCATGCCAGTGGAATGTGTGCTGCATCCTATGGTGTTGGGGCAGTCTTGGAGGCTTTTATCACTGTAAGAGAATGTTCCCTTGCCTCCAGTGCACAGCGGTGCATCGGCACGGAAAGTTAGACAGGATTGGGCCCTAATTAAATCAAAAGTTTGCAATAAGTGTAAGTTTAAAAATTTATTTAAAATAAAGATTCTTCCAAACCCTCTCAAGTAGTTGCTGATCAGTTTAAAAAATTTTTCCCTAAACATCCCAAAGGCTGCAATCCTAGCCACACTTACCTGAGAGTAAACCCCACTGACTATCACTGATAAAAGCATATACGTAGTAGCCTGTTCAAAGTGCTGATCTCTAACATTTCCTCAGATGCAGACACATACCATGGTAGCATCAATTCTAATATATTAAAAATAAAATACACATTGATATGGGGACCCACCTCAAATTGGCTCACGACCCACCTAGTGGGTCCTGACCCTCAGTTTGAGAAACGCTGGTCCAGTGATAGTTTCCTAAACTTATTTTTAATGCATGGGCTAAGCCTTGGAGGTATACAAAGCAAAAATAAGCAGTGCATTTGAATAGCATTTGTTGCTGGTTATAGAGGAGACATAGAGGATTCTCAGACATAAAGGATTATGTGGGAGTGGTCCACACTTGAGCCATAGCACTTGGTGGCTTCGATCAGCTGCCATAATGTGCTAGTTCTACCTCTAGACTTTGATTTCTGTTGCTTAGACAACTCATAGATGTGGTGCTTTCTGCTCCCCTTTAGTTTGTCATCCTTGTGATCGACAGTACAGACCGTGAGAGGCTGACAGTGACAAAAGAGGAGCTGTACAAGATGCTGGCTCATGAGGTGAGTGGCTGCCACAGAAGACGCATTGTGGCATATCTCGGGTACTGTTTCATGGCTGTTTTACATTACATGAGCCTGTAACGTAGGACACTCTGGCCATAACAAGGTATGATAAAATTATATTGCAGCAGCCCAAACTGCCACAAAGCACTGATAGATGTATGTATCTTTCCTTCTCTGCATTAACACATGCATAGGCATGCGTAATGTTGTGTTACTACAGAGAAAACTGTATGGCTGTGTGATTTTAAGCAATTTGTAATTACATTTAAAGTGTTTCAATCTTATTTATGTAAATAAAAACTGGTTTACACCTGCTAGATGCTTCTTCACCCTCCATTGGCTGAACTGCTGTGATATCATAGAATGTTTGCCAACAGCTTTGCTGCTCAGTAGGAGACTGACAGCAATAGAATGTTGACAACAATGTAGATTGTGCAACAAAACAGAGGTTGGATGGTTTGTCTAGGACAGCGGCCGCAAAACTCGCAACCTCTGTGCACCCAAAAAGCGCTCCTTGTTCGGACTGGAGCTTACTATTCTGCATCTGCGCCATGTGTTTTCTCAGTAGATCTGGGCACTGGGTCACTCTGGGCAGTCATGTCTGTTGCCTTGCATCCCAGAAAGCTGTGCAGCTGGATGTCCAGGCAGACACAGCTGCCCAGAGCATCAGTGTGCCCAGAACTACTGAGACAACACACGGCATAGAGGCAGAACAGTAAATTCCGCTCAAGAAGTGGAGGGCTTTCCTTCAACCCTGGATCCAGCCCCTGGGCTGGGGTTTGGAAAACCCTGGTCTAGGACAACAGGTGCCAATTATTCCGTGCTGCCCCATTTTATCTAGCCTGCCGATCTTTTCACAAAGTTGCACTGGGCAGTCACTTCCACTGCCTGTCACCCCAGCAGGCTTTGCGCCTGGATTTCCAGGTGAAAGCGGCTGACCAGAGCAACTTTGTGAGAAGATCGACTAGCAGGATAAGATGGGGCAGCACAGAATGGTAAGCTCCGCTGACAACAGGTAAGGCTTTTTGTTTTCACAGCAGTCCGTGGTTTGGAGACTGCTGATCTGGGAGAAGCCACACACATGGTCCAGGGATTGTAAGAAGTGTGTGCTATTGCCAACCAATAGTAGCAGGAATGCTTTGTAAGGAGTGTGGGGAAGGGGAGGCTGAGCGGATGTCTGTGAAACTGAAAGAGGAACCAGAAATCGCCCTAAAGGGCATTGCAGTGAAGGTCCTAGAAGGAGAGGTTGGTGTAGAGTTGAACACAACGACTACAACCGAGGGGAAAATCTGACATAGGCCCAGGCCCTGTGTGGTGGTTGCAGCTAGGAAATGAACAGGCATGGATGCTTTTCAGAAGCTGGTGGAACTAACCAAGTAAATCTTTAGCTTCAGGTTGCATATTTTGTGTATGCTTAAGTATTAAAGAGAAATGAACACAGTAAGCAGTGTTAAAATGCAAAGGGCAGAAGTGCCTACATATGAATCGAGGTTATATTTGAATGAATGTGTGTGAGAATTTTTTTTTTACCCGGAATAAAACATTGAACAAACCTGACTGGGCTTTAAGATAGTTTGTTTAAAACTAGTCTTACATATAGTAAGTGTAAGTGAAGATAGTCCTGGTGAATTTCTTGTGTCTGATGATGGATCTACATTGGGGGAGAAAGTGTTCCTCTACCCAAAAGTATTTAAGTCTGTTGAAGAAGCATTATTTTATCTAGTGACCTGCATTATGTTAGGGAAATGTCTCTGAATTGTCTCTGTAGCCTTAAGTTTTGTGGGTTATTTCTTTGGTTGTGGTCAACCAACCAAAGGAGGCAGTGAAAATTGGAGGTGAATGGTAAATTTTCTCCTTCATCCCTCCAGGACCTGCGTAATGCAGCTGTGTTGATATTTGCTAACAAGCAGGATATAAAAAATTCCATGTCTACCTCTGAGATCTCAAAGTTCCTCACCCTCAGCTCCATCAAAGACCACCCATGGCATATTCAAGGATGTTGTGCACTCACAGGAGAGGGGTGAGTATTGTGTGTCTAGGAAGGTTGAGAAAAATTGGTGTCCTTTACCTGTGGAACTCTGTGTCTCATGAAATCAGCAAACACTGGCAAGATTAGAATTGATCATGATGACACAAGTTTATTTTTCACATTTTTATCCCACCCTTCCTCCACAGCTCAACCCTGTGAGGTAGGTGAGGCTGAGAGAAAGTGACGGGCCCAAGGTCCCCCAAGAAGATTCATGGCTGAGGGGGGATTTGAACCTCAATCTTTCAGGTCTAAGTCCACCTCCCAAACCACTGTACCACCCTGGCTCTCAAGTTTGTTATCATTATTTTAACTGAAAATATCAAATCCACAAATTTCCTCTATTTGTGAATAAAAATTGCAACAGAACCATAACAGAACCAAATAAAATGAAAAGGGAAGGAGATTATATATGCATATATAATATTGCATATGTATGTATAATATCAAATCCTGATGTGTTTCTGTTTGAGGCTTGCAAATCACAGTAAGACCTGATATTTTCTGAAACATTTGGGCAGTTGATTAAATTAGGCAATTAAAAACATTTTGAATGATGCCGTGTGCCCCCTCACCAATTAGCTGATATCTTTGAAAGAAATACCTAATTATAACTTGTTTATACCCTGTCTTTTAATATTTGAAGGACATTGCAAGGCATTTTCCAGAAAGGGAAGCATAAAAACAGAATTAAAACACAATCTATATGGTAACAGTAAATTTAGGTAGTTGAATGGACACGTGGGATGCTAAATAGAGTCACCTAAAAATAAGATGGTGGTTTTTACATACTCAAGGACATGGGTGGATGGGGGAACACTAGTCTGCAAAAGTAGAAACATTTGCAAATTAAAAGATAAATTGTCAACATCACCCTTCCCCAATGCTCATCTAGTTCTTGGGACCCATTTGATCATGACAGGCCTTTCCAAATGTTTGTGCCATATAGTGATAAGAAAGTATTAAACAATTCCATTGGCTATGGGACGGGGAACTCCCATCTTTTCTACTCTTTTTTTGGGAGGGGGGAAAATGCTCTTGCTGCCCAATGCAATGCTAAAATCCTGGACTTTTCCATTGTTTTCTATAACTCTCATTCCTACTTGGGTGGCGGGGGGGAAATGACCCCAACACTTTTGAAATCGAAGATTCCAGGAGTTGGACAGGCTGTGTGATTCTATAGCTGATGAAGGCTGCTGGAGAGATAGTTAAAATGAAATGTGCAACTTGAAAAAGACAGGAAAATGGAGTTTAGGAAGAGGAGGATTAGGCATACATCCAAGGAATAAAGTAACACACCACTCTCCTTGTGGTCCCCAACTTGGGAACGGCAACATTTGTTGCAGGATCAACTTGCCTATATAGTTATAGCAAACTTAGGTGATTGAGTACCTGTCAGATTGTATATGAAACTACCAAAACAAAGGCTGTGGGTTCAGCATTCTTGATGGAAACCCCCTTCCCCAGGTATACAGAAGTTTGTGAAAAGAAAAAGGGGAGGAGAGTGACTCAAGCCTGCCTGATGTGGTTCAAGCATGCTGAGTGGTTCCCATAGCCACAGAATGTTAAAGATAGCAAAAAGAGAAAGAGATTGGATTTCGACAACTGCCTGAATATGGAAACACTTAGTTATGAGCAACTGCGGAAGGGTCGCAACAACCCATTGATTCAAATGTGGATGGAACAATTGGCAGATTTGGCAATGAGGCAGAAAATAGTTTCTGGAAAAAGAAACATTGACATTTTGTATGAAATCTATAGTCCATTTCTAAATTATTTCAGGAAGACTGGAGCTGTGTCGCTTCCATAGTCAGTTTGGTTATTTTGACTTGTGACTGCAAGGATATACAGGTCGATTACCCCTTATCCGGACATCCTGAATCAGGACTATTCTGAAATCCAGATGTTTTTGTCCAAGAACGTTTAAACAAGCTTCCTGTATTATGAAACTAGAAGGTCTTGTGCTTATACCCGTGTACAGTGCAGGTACAGACTGTAAGCTCTGTGGTGTGTACCTGTAAAGATGTTACTGAAAAATGACTAAGAGGCCAGCTGAGACCCATATGGGTGACAGTGAAAAGAGCATGAAGAAGCATTTCCCATTATATTTATGCAATTATTTGAAATCCAGACAAATCCAAAATCCAGACATCTTCCCTTCCCAAGCAGTCCAGATAAGGGGTAATTAACCTGTATCATTTATTGTTAATTGGGGGTGTGTGTCGCAATTATTTCTAATTTGGATTTTGTTTTAAGGGTTTTGTTTGTAATTAACAAATTTGTCATCACTTCAGTAATGGGTGAGGTATTTTGAATCACTTTTAGATGTTTGATTTCATAACCTACGATACTGGATTTGAATTTGACTTTTCCCAAATTTTAACAATGTTTATCTTGAGTGTAGTGTAAAATGGCTGGTTACTTGAAATTTCAAATGTTCTATAACATCAAATCTAAAATTAAATGGGGGGGATGGCAGTTGGACGAGAACAGCCACTGAATATGGGGTGTAATGGGGGACAGGTAGAAAATACAGTATTGAGTGACTTTGAGCTCCTGTCCTGGCATTTAGGATTGGGGTGGGAAGAGGGATGCAGCATTAAGTTGCAGTAAAAAATCTGATGTATACCTGCAGTAAAATCAATGAAACACTGAATGCGGGATAAAACAATAACCAGTGTAAACAATAAGATATCAATAATAGCAGTTAAACCCATTTTGTTCCTTAAAAACTTTGAGAAATTAAATGTGGGCCTGAAACTATACGTAGTTGGCACCAGGCAAATGTCTTCGGTGGAGGGGTGTTAACACAGGGTGTCAGCTTAGAAATAGACTTTTCACTGATTAAGCACTCCTTTGTTAGGGGGAGCCTATAAAGAAGGCCTTAATGACTAGGCAGATTCTGGATTCTCCCCTACTTAACCTATCATCTCTCTCCCTGCAGCCTTCCAGCCGGTTTAGAATGGATGATTTCTCGAGTTGCAGCCAACTGACCTCATCAACCAAAGCTTCCCAGGGGAGGTGGAGGAAAACCCTTGTCTATTTATTTCCATTTTACAAGCACTCAGGACTTGCTGAACCTTGACTGGATTTTCTCTCCAGAACCACCAGAACTGAATTGTATGCATTTTTTTGAGAACATGAAATATTACAGAAGGTAATATGAATTGTGACAGCAGAGAAAGGGATGAGGAGAGCCTTCTGGACCAGTCTTGCCATGCAGGGAAGGGGGAATGTACTTCAAACTGTTGTGGAGAGGGATGAAACAGAAGTCTTTTCTCCTGCACAAATCAGCGAAGCACCCTCTTAAGACAGTTGGCCCCGTGCACCTGAAAAAGATCATGCATAAGCTACTGAGCAGAAAAACAGCCTGTGCTTCAGCCTTCCTTTCGAAGAAACTGCTTTGCCTTATCGTTACGGGATCCACAACTGGTGAAGAGGCAGTGTGGAATGCCTTGAACTTTCAAGTATGAATTCAAGTATGCCTTGAATTTTCACTCCGACCTCTCGCTGTACCTCTGGGCTCCTTTCCAAGTAGGGAAAGTGCCCAAGATTCTTGGGAGGACAAGCGTGTAGTCTGAGACTGTCCTTATTCTTATGGGATTACCTCTCCAAGGTGCTTTCTGTCAGTCCTGACTTTTCTGCCTGACCGGCTCATATTAGAAGAGAGCTGCCTCGCTGCTGTTTTAGGAAGATTCCTTTTTCCACAGCCAAGACTTGCCTTGGCATGTTATCCAAGGAGAGCTGTGTTGAGGGAAGAGCTCTTTGTATGTAGGGCTAAACAGTCATCATAGCTCCATGTGTGTGTTTTAATAGTCCACTACAATCTTGCCCTGAAAACCTACAATCCCCCCCCCCCCCCGGCACAGCAAGTCACATACTTTGGGGCTTCCTATGCAGCAGAATGAGATGTTACAATGAATTGTTCCGTTCTGGGCTACAGATGAGGGAGTACCACTTTTGAATGCTCATCCATGTTTTACTTTTTAAAAAATTCCTTGCAGGTCAAAAACTAGCATAGCAGGGAGGTTGGAGTACAATCCTTTGCTTGCTGTTTTCTGTTTGGCTGTTCGTGGTATAGGAGAGCATTCAAAACACATGATTTACTGCCTCTCCAGTCTGGCACAGTCCATTCCAGCATCTCGGCATGCAAAATTATCCTGCATGTGTAGGTTGTTTCACGGGGTCAAAGATAACTGCAGTGCCTCAATTTTTCCAAAGGAATGATCAGTCCCCATCATTATAGGCTGTTGGAGATTCTTAAAAGGTACAGGAATATACTGTATAGTCCACAGCAGGCTCTGACACACTTGAACAGAGGATATCTTCCCTTCCCTTATCTAAGTATTCTGCAATTGTTGGGATTTTTTTTTTACTATTTCCAAACATGGCTTGTTTGGACTTTTTAAAAAAAATTAAAGTTTGTTTACTTTTTAAGTCTCATTTTGCCTTGTCATTTACCAGATTTTCCTGAAAAGAAAGCTTATGCAATGGTCATCACTGGGAGAACAATTTTTTTGTTCCCTGTTCTGCCCTGATGTATTAAGACCCTAAATATTTGCATCTGTGCGTTGACAACTGGAGCATAATACTACTGTCTTCCTGTCTGGGTTATGAAGCATTGGTGCCAGGGTTGATCATCTCCATCCTAAGTACGTATTTAGGCTGGTGTAGCAAATCTTCAGTCTGGGCTGATCAAAATGCACAGGAACCTCCATAATGATATGCTCATTTGCACCTTTAATAGGATTTCTGCTGCTTACCTTTGCATTGTGCAAAAGAGCTCTTTCTTAAATCATTCATTAAGATGAATCGCATCACCTCTCAGCCTTATGGGGCAAAAAGATAGCTGCAGACCTCTTGTTCTTCAGACATGTTGAAAGTTTTACAAATCAGGGCTTTCCAAACACTTCACTACAAAAGACAAATACCTGGCAAGTTATTTTGAATCTATATCCATTGATTGATGTATTGATTCAGTTGATACAGTATATTGAACCACACTTGCAATGTGGTTCACTACAAGAGACAAAAGCAAAGATTTAAAGACTGAAACGTTTTCAGAGCAAAGAATTCCTTGTAAGCAAAAATCTAGCATGCAAGGAGGTAAAGATTCTAACCCAGCGGTTCTCAAACTGTGGGTGCATAACCCACCAGTGGATCATGACCCAATTTTTGGTGATTTGTGAAATTGACAGGACAAATAGTAGTAGTAGGATTTTATTTAATGGTCTCAAACCAGCATAAACAGGACAAATTAGGCTATGTGTATCAAGGGTTAAACAAGCTGCTACTTGGAGGGCACTGCTGCCCAATCACCATTATAACCACACCCCTTGGCATTTATAAATCAGACAGGAGCCTCTGGGCCTCTAAAAAGTTTGAGAACCATTGGTCTAACCCAACCTCTTGGGTTGTGGCTCCTCTTGTGCTAGTTTTCTACTTGCAGAGGTTTTTTGCTGTAAAGGAGCATTCAAAAATGTGAAACCTCAGAGCCTAAATTTGTGTAGTCCATTATCCCACCATATCCTACCTTATATGTAGGTCGTGATCTCTTACTGCCTGTAGGCTAGCTTGAGATGAGAATGCCATAAGCAGCTGTTTTGCACATCTGGGATGTGGAAACAAAGGGTGTGGCATTCACAAAACTGTTAAGCTCCAACATATTTTTAAGGATTAGTACTGTGCTTTACATCTCCATATCCTACAATTCATGTAAGTGTTCCTATTTACCTTACCTCACCTTGCCCACCCCCTGATAATTCACAAAAACTTCTCCAAGCTGTGACTAATTGCATTAGAGAGAATTTCAGGAGGTGAATGAGATGCTTGTACAGTACTCCTACATTCCATGTCACTGTCGCTATAGCAATGGAGTCACTGTTTTTGGAGTGAGGAGGAAGTGTCATAAGAACATAAAAAGTGTTGCATTTTCCTTGGTTTCAACACAAGGAAAATACCATATCCTCACAACACTTGAACAAAATTTAAAAGGAAGTTATGTGGGCTGTGTAAAACAAGTGTGTAATATTATGTACTGGAATTGGAGTATGAAGAAAAAACCCCTGGGCATTTTATTAAGTGAAATCATGTCATTTGGTCCTGCCTGTCTATGTCACAATCATTCATTCATGGCCTGTCTTTAAGAGGCAAGGATGGAGTACTGTGGACACTGCTTCTAAGACTTGGGGCAGAAGCCACTGACAACATTGGGTAGCTTTAGAGGGACGTACTCCCTGTTCCTGAATCCATCCTACTTTCCCAGAAGCCCCTGCTGTCATAAAGATAAGATTTGCAGTATTGGAGAGCAGGGGAGTGCTAGGAGGAGACAGCAACCAAATATGAGGTTTTTGGTGATCCTTTCAGTTGCATGGATGCAATAAAAAAATTCAGTGAGAACAGAGAAGGCAAGTCCTACTCTGAATTTTTTTTTGGGGGGGTTCCCTCAGACCTGGAGCTAGTCTTGAGTGGATGTGAGGAAAGCAGCTTCAAGGAAATTGAGGATAGGGCTTCTGGCCAGAATTAGCTTGCTAGGGGAGTTCTCAATCCTGAATACTCTCCCATATTAAAAGAACCCCCCCCCCCCACACACACAGAAAACTAGCATTTCAGGGAGAAAACTAGGATAGGGGCCCTTGTCTTTGAAATCTAATGTTCTGTTTGTGGGGATTTATGGGCTGGCGTATGGCTGAGCTTTAATTGTGTTTCCATCTGCAAGTTGAAATGGCACCATCCAGACACGGTTTCACTCTCCAATGAGAACTAGGACCAAGTCCAGCAAATTGCATGAATTTCTGGCAAAAGAGATTGCCTCTGCCGCGATGGCTGAGCTGGCCTGCAAAAGGAGCAGGCAAGGAACCAGTAGAATCTCTGCTCAGAGATTTAAAAACTGTGAGGAGCAAAATTAGAGTGCTCAAAGGTGGAGGGTGAATACCAAGAATACAGTTTTGTGGGATTGGACTACTGTGTTTCAAAAGTTAAAAAATGGGAAAGAAACCAGTTTCAGGTCAAGACTTTTCAAAGAGGTTCACATACGATAAAAAAAATAGAAAAGAACCAGGTGTTCTGAAGGTTGCAGTAGGTGTTCTGAAGGTTGTGTAGGACTGCAGCCTTAGTACACTTAAAAGTTTTAAATTGTGTTAAATATTAACAAAATGCAAGTATATGACATTTGGAAAACGAGCCCAGTAATTGCGCGGTTTTAAATCAGTGGCCAGAACATTGTGTAGTAGTGATTTGGGAGTTGGCAGATCCAGGTTCAAATCCCTGCTCACCCATGAAGCTTTGTGGGTGGACCTTGGATGATAACCAGTCATTATCTCTCAGCCTTACCCGCTTCACAGGGTTGTTGTGAGGATAAAAGGAGGGAAGGAACCATGTGTATAACTTTTTTCATGCTGCAGTCCCCAAAAATAAAAATAAAAAGACCAGGGACCCCCTGTTGATCCCAACCCCCTACCAGGACCTTATCTGCTCATCACTACCACCTGTCACTGCCCACTGCCTACCCTGCCATCCCAACACTGTTCACTGTAACCAAATATTTTTCTTAGAGAGAGCAGAATAACAGCCCAGTCCTATCCACACTTTCCTGGGAGTAAGCCCCATTGAATCTAATGGGACTTACTTCTGAGTAGATGTGCATAGGATTGGACTGTGTGTTACCATGCAGCCTGGCACTAGCAAAAACTATTTTAGCACAATTGCTGAGAACCTGAGCAGGACTGGGACACAATCTCCTGGTACTTGAAGAGGTACATCACATACATTCCTCTTTACCTAGTGGTGCTCTAGTCCAGTGGTCTTCAACCATTTTCATCCCCTTAAGTTGCAATAACCTCACAGCTGCATTGTGACCCCAAGGTTGAAGAACACTTGTATATTGCAAAGTACAGTACATACATTCCGACCCTCACTGCATTTCCTCTGATGCAAGTCTCATTGATTTGGATGGAGTTAAGAGTCGTCTTTCTCTTCATCATGCTGTTGCCAATAAATGGAATGCAAGTGACCCCAGAGGAAACTACTAGAGAGATGTTGAAGTAAAGCACTTTGAGCATGTAAAAAGCGCTCTTCCTTCAAGTAACCATAGAGCTCCAGCTTGGGGGGGGGAGGGACAAGGGGAGGCAAACTTTTTGTTGGAGGTGCTTTTCCCCCTCCCCTCCTTGTCTTTTCTGGTGTCATCTATGCAAACAGTCCAGAAATCGGGGTCTCTACATGTGAATTCGGGAGACTTTGAAAGTATTATTCTTGATGCTCTGACTTCCAAGGAGATCAGAGGGAAATGGATTAAAGATGTTTTGCCAAAACAGAAGAACTCAAAGTCATCATTTTTCTAGAGAAACCACCGAGAACAGAAACTTGCAGCCTATATTCTCTTTATTGCCCACAGCTTCCACAAGCCATTGGAAAGGAACCAAGGAATACCATGCTTGAAGCTTCAACTAAATTAAGTTTTTGGCCTTGAGCAGGCTTTAAAAAATACTCCTGTAAACTGCTAGGCTACACAGCATTAGTTGGGTGCTCTAGTAGCTACAAGAGAGCCCTTTTCCTTTCAGGAATATTCTAGCCCAGCACTTTTCAAAGTGTGCTCCTTGGAGCCCTGGGGCTCCCTGAGAACACTACACATGCCTGATTTGTTGGCCTGTCCTTCCTGCCTCCCCTGTTGGTGGGTCTCCTTCCTCATCCGCCTCCTACTCTGGTTCTTCACCCATATTTGGTGTTGGGTTTGGTGCTGCACTATTCCATGCACATCCTGGTGCTCTGGGGCTCCCCAAGACTCTTTTTAAGAATATAAAGGGCTCTGGAGACTGGAAAGTTTGAGAACCACTGATTTAGATCCTCTTTTTTGTTGGCTGGGCGCTTGTGCTTTTGAACAACTGCTTAATAGGCAACGGTTCAACAAGTGTAGAATGTCCTTGGATGATGGTGCAGTTATGGGGAGACTTTGCCTGTTAAATTCTTTCCTGCCCAGGGGAGGGAAGTGTCAGCCTTACCGAGTGCATCCATTCCAATGGGTGGTAACAGAAGCAAAAACCATCAAGAGAAAATAAAGACAGTATTTGGGATCAACGTAGACTTCCCGCACAATCCTGCATATGTCTACTCAGAAGTATGTTCTATTACTGGTGTCTAATGTGGCTTACTCTCAGGGAAGTATTTATAGAACTGCAGCCTTATTGTTTTTGAAACAACACTTCCCCTTATACACTCTCAGTTAAAGCAGAAATAAAGAACAGCATTGAGAAGTGAAAATGTTTCATTTTGAGTCTTGGAAAGTGAGGGGATCTTGAGTCCAACCCATGCAAAGGCCTTGCTAAAATCCAAAACCTAGTTTCTCAATGTCCTTTGGGTTTTAAGGTTTTTTTGTCCCAGACTCTCCCTCAATTATAGAATTTATTTTTCTGACCATATTTCAAAGCTCTAGTGCTAACCCTGGCTGTTTTGCCTTCCCATTGCTTCAGACCTCCTCCAAAGTGCCTGATCTAGCCTGAAATCCATTTATATCCATGACATACGTCACACATGTGCCACTAAAGTGTATTTGAGCCTCTCCCACGCTCTGTGCCATGTTGTGAATATTGCTGTGAAAGAGAAACTTGGCTGTACTTTCTAGCCAACGTTGGTTTTTACGGATGGATTTTGGTACAAATTGCTTTTCACATTGTGAAAATGCCTGAAGACATTTGTATTAAATTGTATTAAACTAAATTCTGGAAAAATAGCACGACAGTCTTATGGCATTGTAAAGACCAATATGTTTATTGCTGCATAATAAACTCTTCTATTTGTTGTAGCCTTCTTTAAGAGGCCTCAGGCCTTTTTGTTATATTTGTTGCCATAGAGTAACACAGCTACACCTCTCTGAAAGTGGTTATGCAGTCAGATTTGTTATTCACTAGGGCAAAGGTTTTCAGGCTGGGGCATTGCGACGCCCCAGCCTGAGGGCCCTGGCCTCTTTGCCCTTAAGGGGCAGGGCAGCCAGGAGGCAGGGAGGAGGCAGCAGCGCGATCCCCAGGATTGCGCCGCTCAGGGGGCTGCAGGGGCCCCTTCAGGGGCCCCTTGGCTACATTCATCACAGCTGTCCACGGGTCTCCCCGAGGCTTCCAAAGTGAAAGTGGGGCAAGCGCTAAACTGGAAGTGGAGCGCGATCGCCCCACTTTCACTTCTGATGGGGCTGCAGGGACTGGGGTGCAATCACCAGTTCCTGCAGCAGCCGTCCCTGGGTGCGGGGAGCCCTGCACAAGCCTCTGCAGGGCTCCCCAGGTCAGCAGCAGTGAAAGTGGAGCGATCACGCTCCACTTCTGGTTTTGCAGAGGCAGAGCGCGATCGCTCACTTTCACTGTTGCTGACCTGGGGAGCCCTGCAGAGGTTCGCACAGGGCTCCCTGCACCCAGGGACGGCTGCTGCAGGGACTGGTGAGTACATCCCAGTCCCTGCAGCCCCCCTGAGCGGCACGATCCTGGGGATTGCGTTGCTGCCTTCCCCCAGCCCCCGCTGCCTCCCCCCACCCCCACAAGGACTTACTGCAGGTTTCAAACTCCAGGAGAGTTCGAAAACCGCAGCACTAGGGTTAGGTCCCTGGAAAACCTAGTGGATACTGAATTAGCAGATACTGAATCATTTAGCCTCTGGGGAAAATGGGGTTAGGTCCTAGGGAACCCTCTTCACCATACACTCTAGGAACTTTATGAACTTGAACCTGAATCTTAACTTGAAGTCTATGGGGCTGGGGGATAACCAAGGCTCATCTACATCTCCAGCATCTGATGTTTTCTCCTCCGTGCTTGATATCCCTTGATGCGTTGAAAGTTGTGGCAATGATTATGGTGATTTCTCCATGCTGGCTATCCCTCAGCTCGTTGAAGGTTGCTGGCCCAACAACCAGGCCTCAGTTCAGCAATGGGGAGAGGGTTGCTTCACCTGCTGTCCTCCTCCTCCACCTGTCTCCTGGCTTGCCCCAGTCCCAGAGCAGCCCTCAGGTAGCTTTCCAGACACTCAGATCATCAGCCTCTCATCATTGCCAGGGTTGTGAAGTTTCAGCTGGAGTCCCCAAGATGGTGCCCAAGATGGCGGGGCAAGTCTGGAAGCAGACACAAAGGGGTCTGACAGTTCTCCACGGGCCAATACCACTGTCCGTTTGATGCGGCACCAGCACAGTATTAGCGGATAATGAGAACAGAGTCACAGATAACAGGAGGTCGCTTGCAGGTAAGCAAATTCGCATCTAAAGAGAACTGACTGTACTATATTGAAGTGGGTTGCGTGATTGTACTCCTGACAATGCCCCGAAGTGACCACCAGAGGGCAGGCAACTCTCCCTGTTTCCTTCCCTCCTCCCTCTCTCCAAACCCTGCTCAGCTGAGCTTTGACAGTTGCTTGCTGCTGCTGCAGCCCCTAAATGCTGGATTTTCTGCCAGTCAAATTCTACCACAGCCCAGGATCCGTGCAGGATTTCTTCATTCCTTGCTCCTAGACTGGAGGTGGCAGCTGCTGAGAAGAGGGTCAGGGAGCTGTGGTGTGTGACTGCCAGGAAGACACAGCGGAAAGTTAGTGCCAAGAGAAGGTGGTGCTTTGGAAGGGTTAGGGATGCACCCTGAATTGCTGAAGATTTCCTGGGGGGTCCTTGTCTTGTGCTGCCTACTGCGGGAGGAGGCAGTGGGATCCGCGCAGGAGAGAAAAGAAGCAGGTATAGTTCACGCACCTTCAGTGGCACTACCTCTTGTGCGATGTGCATGTGCAGAGTGTGAACCAGAAAGTGTGAATGCCTGGCTGTATGGCAGAGAGCTTGCTTGAGTGTATGTTGCAGTGGGTGGAAGTAGGCTGTGTGAACAAGTCTTGGAAGTGCCAGCCTGAAGGGGTGATAACTGTGATGGGAAGCACATGTGTGAATGTATATAGACAGGTGCACCTTGTAATGTAAACAGGGAGCGATAAGCCCCTGGGAAAGCAGAGCTGAGAGGCGCAGGTATGTAAGAGTATGCAGGCAAATGTGACAGGAGTTCTTAGTGCAATTTAGTGCAAAAGTGTTGGGAGGGTGTGCAAAAGCACCTAATGCTGCATGCACAAGTGTGCACCTGTGAACTGAATGAGAGCCTATATGGACAAAGGAAAGTGCATGCCAGAAAGGCAGCAGATATTGATACATGTGCAGATGAACAATTTGTGTGTACAAATGTCTCTTGTCCACATCCAAATGCACAATTGTGCAATCAGATGTTGGGACTAGTGACAACGTCTAGTCATAAGTGTCTATACAGCTTGGTGCTTCTGCTAGTGTCTTTTGATGTGTCTGTACTTTGTCACGGCTGTGCATCTCACACACCATTTCAGTTGTCAACAAATGTGGCCATCTACTTGCGCACAAAGCTTTGTGTATTCCCATGAGGCACTGTACATGCTAAAGCAGCAGTTCCCAAACATTTTACTGCTGGGACACACTTTTTAAAATGACACTCTGTCGGGACCCACATAGCTTTACGAGACTTAAAAAAGAGACATCTAGAAAGAAATTATTTATTTATTTGCTAGTAATAATAACCCCAAAAAGATGCTCAAACATTTCTCTCCCTATATTTACACATGCTTGCGCACTGCAGGAGCTGAGTTCTTTGCAGGGCAATTAGCGGCTATATGATTTTTGAATAGCCTCAGGGCTTGAGGCAATTAGTTATCTTTCCATCGCCTGTATTTTCATTGGAGGCTCTGCTCAGCTGCTATGGGACCCACCAAAAATGGGGTTGTGACTCACCAGTGGGTCCCGACCCACAGTTTGGAAACCACTGCACTAAAGAGACTGTGTTCTTCTGGCAGTTCTGAACTGGTTCTATAACTGAATCAACATCGGCTCACTTCCTAGCCACATTTATCCAATTTTGTAAAGAGATTTTCTTTCTGTTACGATGGATTGCAATGTGGACTCATGTTAAAGCATTCACGAAACTGGTGTGGCCTGCTAAAATCCACTGTAGAAGTCTATTTGTGTTGACTTAGTCCCATGGATAGTCTTTTTTAGCATGTCTATAGTGGCAAAAGTGCAGCCTATGTATGTACAATCCTCTCCTCAGAGATCAAGCTCAGGGAAAACCAGTTCTGTCTATTTGGGGTGGAAGCTGGCTATGCTCTGCACCGATTGGCTGGAGACTTGTGACATCACAAACCGACCTACCCAGGAACAGTTTTTCAAATCTCTAAATGTTACCCTGCACACGCTTGATCTGGTCTGATCTTGGAAGCTAAGCAGGGTCAGGCCTGGTTAGTACTTGGATGGGAGACCGCCTGGGAATACCGGGTGCTGTAGGCTTATACCATAGACTTTCGAGACTGAAGGTTGCCAACCAAATCAGTGATTTTCAACCTATTTCATCTCAAGGCACACTAAGAAGATGCTAAAATGGTCAAGGCACACCATCAGTCTTTTGAGAATTGGTAAGGTGCACTATGCTGCCGGTGGGGTCCTCACATCCCTATTAGCCCTATTAATATATGACGTTGCTCCAAACCCCCGTGGCACACTTGCAGACCATTCACGGCACACCAATGTGCCATGGCACAGTGGTTGAAAATGGCTGCTCTAAATACTAAGTTAAAAAAAAAATTAGGCATCAAACAAATACTGAAATAGATACTCTTGCAAACAATGTTTCAAACAATGTGTTTTAAGGCTGCCAGTCCTTCTGAAGCTTGGGAAGCGGTGCGAGTCAGCAGCTCAACCAGTGTTTTGTTCGCTGATATGTACATGAGTCAAAAAGTGTTGCAAAGGAGAGGAACTGTGATGAGATGTCTGTCAGTGCTTCTTGGGATGACCCAGTATGTGCAACCCCCTAGTTGTGGCAGTACTGCTGTTGAAACGTGTGTGTACTTGTGTAGTTGACAATGAGTCGTGTACGTAAGTATGCATATTGTGTGTGAAAATGATTCTACCTTGGCAAAAAAAGATAGAGCACCAACACTGGAATGAAGGAAGTAAACCTATAAGGTGCACAGAGTATCTGCTCTTTATTGGGTATCTGCCCAAACTCACTGGGATCAGTCTATTTTCTGTTTGAGCCTGTGCACCTTAAGAGTTCTCCTCCTCCACCGTTCTCAAATGATGATACATTACTATCTCCAACTGCATGACATTTTGAATTGATGAGGCAAAGGCCATGTGGCTAAATTCACAGTACGGTGATAGCAATGGTGAGAAACTGTGACCTGTGCAGGGAAAGAACCACTCCGATGAAGGTTTCATTACGCTGTGCCTGGACTGAGTGTAGGCTGAAGACAAGCAGGCAGGCCTGACTTTGTGTTTTGTGCATGTGCGTGAAAGCAAAAGTGCACAGGCTTCCAAGCAGTTGGACACCTTTTAAAAGATGTGAATGAGGACTAGCTTCTCTGAAGATGAAGGAGAATTCTAAGTGTACCTGTTAACAAGAGGGAGTTTGTATCCTTTTTCTTCTAGGTTTATGTCCCGCAGTGACATTGTATGAGTTTTCAGTTATGATAGGTATGGATTCACTCTCACAAGATGTGGTGATGGCACTTAAAAGGAGAGGAGATTACATTTGTGAGGGTCTATCATTGACCTTTGGCCGCAATGCCGAAACAGAAGTGGATGAAATACCGTGCATGTTGCAATGCTGTTTAATTAGAACTGGCCCATCTGTGAGGCTAGCTGAGGCTGTCATTGCAGGTGGTGGATTGACAGGAGGTGTTTGTTAGCTTCCTCTGACCCCCATCTCTGTTTATCCCCTTCCTTCCTCTTCTGGTTTTGAACAGAAAGAGGGGAATGGAGCTGAAGAGAAAGTGTGGACTAGGTTAGCATCAATGGTGTAGCCCGCACTCCTTTCCTCCCCTCCACACCTCTCTTCTGTTGCATTCACGTATTCCTTTATGAATCTAGGGAATGGAGCAGTCAGCCAAATTCTCTCTCTCTCTCTCTCTCTCTCTCTCTCACCCTCTCTCACCAGAATGTTCTAGCATTGGCCTGGTGCATAAGAGTTGAGGGAACTGTCCAGAAATGCGTAGCAAAGTTCCAAAATTACTGTACTTTGAAAAGATACACATTTAGTGAAAATATGCACAAACTATGAAACAAAGACAATAAAGATTCACTTTAAAGATTTAACAAATTTATTGGGGCATAAACTTTTACAGGCAAGAGCCCAGATCATCAGATGCACAAATTATTATCCACAGTTGGCAGAAAATCTCTCCCCCCCCCCACCGCAATGAAATGCTAACAGTTATCGTATATGTGTGTTAGTTCTACGCAGAGCTGAAATGTGTACAACTTCACAACAGCAGGCAGTGCTGATTTTTTTTGTTCTAGCTACAATGTGCTAATGTAACACCTGTAGTGGGAAAGAACCCCAGAGGTCCAATTTAAATCCAAGCTGAATACAGTATAGCTGAAATAGCTGATGGTTGGTAACCTTCAGTCTCGAAAGACTATGGTATAAGCCAGGGGTGTCCAAACCCCGGCCCGGGGGCCACTTGCAGCCCTCGGGGGCTCCCAATCAGGCCCTTGGGGAGCCCCCAGTCTCCAATGAGCCTCTGGCCCTCCAGAGACTTGATGGAGCCCGTGCTGGCCCAAGGCAACTGCTCTCAGTATGAGGATGACTGTTTGACTTCTCATCTGAGCTGTAGGACAAGGGCTCCCTGCACTACTTGCTGTTTCACAACTGTGATGCAGCAGTGGCAGAGAAGTAAAGGCTGGCCTTGCATTGTGCAAGGCCTTTTAGAGGCTTTGAGCTACTGCAAGTCTTTAATTCATTCATATATGTACCATCTCTTAATAAATTCATTTATGTAAATTTATTCAAATTTGAAATGTAAATTAATTCTTTTTTCCCCCCGGCCCCCAACACAGTGTCAGAGAGATGATGTGGCCCTCCTGCAAAAATGTTTGGATACCCCTGGTATAAGCCTACAGCACCTGGTATTCCCAAGCAGTCTCCCATCCAAGTACTAACCAGGCCTGAACCTGCTTAGCTTTTGAGATCAGATGAGATTAGGCATGTGCAGGGTAACAGTTGCTAAACAGCAGTTCCATGCTGGTGTTGGCTGTCACCAAAAACTCTTTCTGATTTTTTTTTTTTTTTTTAGTGAAGAGCAGTCCAGGTTGGGTGGGTAGAGCCAATTGCAAAATGGTGGCTCAGGGAGAAGAGCCAATTTACCTGTTTATGCAATGACCCATACGTTGGTATAATGCCGGAACATTTTCCAGTATTGGTGTGGGTACAAATCAGGAATACTAACACAGAACTCTAAAACTGAGTGGCAGAGGGGCACAAAGACCTGGTCGAAAGCAATCGAGTAATCCTCCAGTTTTTCTTACTGCAAATAATGAACTTTCTGTATGCTTTAACTCTTTAACTGCCTGGTGTTAGTTGAGATTAATCAGAGCCTTGCCTCAGTTTACAATCTATTGGTTGGTTTGAGGGACTTATCCACATAACTGGGAGGGAGTTCTCGAAGGATGCTTACTCTCAGCTTGTCCTTGTGGTGGCAATGGAATCTATTGATTTTTCCACGCCATAGAGGCATAGGTGAAAGAACCAGGGCCAGCCCAAGACTTCCTGATGCCTGAATCGACATGCCAAATGCTGTCCCCCTTACCCAATGATGTGCAAGCTTCAACTCCTTGCACTCTCCAGTGTTCTTGCTCCGCACTCTCTACCCCTCCACATTTCCTCTTCCTCCCCATCCCCCTCTTCCTTCTCCAAACCAGGAAGTAGAAGGAGCAGTAGGGGCAGATACACAGAGAAAGTGCACCTTCTCAACTCAGCATGTGGTTAGTCTGTAGAACTCCTTGCCACAGGATGTGGTGATGGCATCTGGCCTGGATGCCTTTAAAAGGGGATTAAACAAGTTTCTGGAGGAAAAATCCATTACGGGTTACAAGCCATGATGTGTATGTGCTACCTCCTGATTTTAGAAATGGGCTATGTCAGAAGGCCAGATGCAAGGGAGGACACCAGGATGCAGGTCTCTTGTTATCTGGTGTGCTCCCTGGGGCATTTGGTGGGCCGCTGTGAGCTATGGGAAGCTGGACTAGCTTGGCCTATGGCCTGATCCTGTGCGGCTGTTCTTATGTTCCTGCCTATCTGCTTCCTGAGGCAACTCTTCAATTGCCCTTATGGATGGGCCATCCCTGGGAGTCACCAACTACATAGGTTGGCCGGAAATACCCTGGATATAACTGGGATAGTCATTGAGTCCTCTGTTCTGAGGGAGAAATGTACAAATGTGCTCATCTTCAGAATGTTTAAGCAATCAGGATGCCTTGGGCTATATCTATATAATATCCAGCTTCTTCATTGACATGGGTGTAGCTTAACCATTTAGGGGTACAATTCATGCCCACAATTTTGCAGGAAAGATGTACAGATGTTCTCCTTTCACACCTCTTCTTATATTCAGGGAGTCTTGGATTACAAGTAGCCTGGCTTTCAAGGTTCTTCTCGATGGAAAAGCAGCCTGACCATCTAGAACAGGAGTGCCCAAACCCCGGCCCTGGGGCCACTTGCGGCCCTTGAGGACTCCTAATCCAGCTCGCGGAGAGCCCCCAGGCTCCAATGAGCCTCTGGCCCTCCGGAGACTTGCTGGAGCCCATGCTGGCCTAATGCAACTGCTCTCAGTGTGACGGCCAACTGCTTGACCTCTCGCGTGAGCTGTGGGACGAGGGCTCCCTCCACTGCTTGCTGTTTCATGTCTGTGATGCAGCAGCGGCAGCAAAGGAAAGCCTGGCCTTGCTTTATGGAAGGCCTTTTATAGGCCCTGAGCTATTGCAAGACCTTCATTCATTCATATGGGTTCCATCTCTAATATAATGTAAATTTATTCAAATTTGAAATGTAAATTAATTCTTTTTTTCCCCTGGCCCCCAACACAGTGTCAGAGAGATGATGTGGCCCTCCTACCAAAATGTTTGGACACTCCTGATCTAGAAGTACACTTCATATCCCCTGTTTAAAGGGAGATATCTACAAACATCCCCCCTTCAGACTTTCCTCATAATCACATATACTAATTACATATACCAAATTAATGTTTTTGAGCTAGCGTAGGAGTAGCTTAACCATTTAGCAGTACGCTATAGCCCTGTTTGGATGTTAACATCTCTCTCTCTCTCTCTCTCTCTCTGTGTGTGTGTGTGATATAGAATGCTAGGAAACCAGTATCACAGGGGTGATCCCTCCCCAGTGTTAAATAAAAACCGTTCCCACAGCAGGGCCTCTGAGAGGAAGTTTATCAGGGGGGCACCAAATTTCTTTGGAGCCCCTTCCCTTCTGCGTTGGATCATAATGTCTACAAATTACGATACATAAAATTAGGTAGGCTTGCAGAAAATGTGACTGCTGGTCTTTGCACAATATATGCAAATATTTTCTGAAATCCCAGGAAATTTCCAGCTCCCCTCCACTTCCAGCTTCCTGCTGTTGGCTCCCGGGCCTCCTTTTTTACTCCAAGCCCAGGTATTGTGTATCCCCTGCACCTTCTTCTCATGGGTCCTGGTGAGGCTGGAAAAGTCCAGACACTTTGAGTAAGTCCAGATTAAGATCCCAGGAAATTTTGGTGCCTTGGACTCCAGGGCTCCCTTTTTCACCCTGTGCCTAAATACAATTAACCCCCTGCATTGCCCTCTCACGGGCTCTCCCAAGGAGTAGAAGCAGAGCAGTAGATTGCAACAGTAGCAGTGATGGGGCTTGCCATCACTTTCCTGGATGACCTGAAAGTTACAGTGCTGTCCATGCGTACAGTAACATCCAAACAGCTTTTGAGTCACTTGATTTGGGAAACAGATAGACACACACTCCCTTTTTCACATGCTTCTGGTTATTATACACATTCTCAGTTTTAGGGACTTTAGTTCATTGGGAAGCACTCAAACAATTTCAACATCCCCAGTTGTCAATAAGGCCTAAACATCACATTTTGCGCAATAAAGTTTCTCTAGAGCAAATACAACTTAAAGCCACTTAAAGCATCTCAGACTTGTCTGGCTCCTTTGCTTACCACCCAATCTCAGCTGGAAAACTGTGTAAACAGGAAAAACCAGCAAGGCATGACCAGCGGGAAGGCATCTCGTGGTCCTTTCAGTGCTCGCCTGTTTCATAAAGAGTCTCTCGGCTTAATATTTTCACACCAGGAAATGACCAGGAAAGCAGCCAAGCCATAGAGATGGAAGGAGCCAAAGAACCGTCTCTCTGCTTGGCTACTCCATGCACAGGAGGGGGAGGGAGGGTGACCGAGGGCCTTATTAGATGTTGTAGACCAGGGATGTCAAACTCATTTCATACAGAGGGCCAAAGTTAACATTCATGGCACCTGCTGAGGGTCGGAAGTGACATCATTAATCTGAAAGTGACATTATTAAGCAAGTGATGGCCAGAAATTAGCACTTTGTTCTCATGTAGAAACTCCTTAGCTGCAAATGACAGAAGAGAAAATGTGCCAATTTCGATCATATTTTCAAGATATGAGAGAGCCCAATTATCAAACTGGAAGAGCCAAATTATAATGGAGGCTGGATAAATTGCTTCTGGAAGCTGCATTTGGCCTGCGGGCTTTATGTTTGACACCCCTGTTGTAGGCCTTCTACCTACAACTCCTTGGAAATTTTAGTAAAATAAATATGTGACATGCTCAGTGTTTCCTTACAAGCAGCAGTCCACAAAGTGGAGTGGGAAAAATGTTATATCAGATGCTTTTAAAACATCACTTACACATCACTTAAAGGAGAAGATATAATTCGGGGTAGCCACGCATTGTCCTCCTAATACCGAGTTAAACTCTGTTCCCCCATGGTAAAATGAATTTGGCTGGATGTGGCGTCAGAGGGGAGCAGTGAGGAAAGCAAATTAATTGCTTGAGAGTAGCAGGGCAACCAAAGCCTTGACTTTGAGCATGGCTGCATACTACCCAGCTAAGCTTTTGTCTGACCAGAATTCAACCTGCCATGCCAAATTCTGATCTTAAGACTTCTCAATCATTCTTCCTCTTTGAACTCTAGACCTTTTCCTCTATGGTCAGTTTTTAAAAATTTATCTTGCTTCTCTTAGATCACATAACTATGTTGTTGTTGTTCTTGCATTATTCACAGACATGGCATTTTAGAAGGAATAAGAGGACAGGTCTTTGCCCCAAGGGGCTTACAAAGTGGATACTAACAAAAGGAAAGGAGGGCAATGGGTAAACAGGAAAAGTATGTGGAAGTGTTTGAGTTGCCTTTACCAAAGCTAGGTTATGATAGGGAATGGGGATTAAGGTGTTGTGCCAACAGTAGTTGGCAACCTTCAGTCTTGAAAGACTATGGTATCGCGCTCTGAATGGTGGTTCTGGAACAGCGTCTAGTGTGGTTGAAAAGGCTGATTCGGGAGTGACAATCCCTTCCACACTGGGAGCAAATGCAGTCTGTCCCTGGTCTGTCTCCCTGGCTATGGGCCTTCCTTCTTTGCCTCTTTGCCTCAGTCTGTTGGCCAAGTGTCTCTTCAAACTGGGAAAGGCCATGCTGCACAGCCTGCCTCCAAGTGGGCCGCTCAGAGGCCAGGGTTTCCCACCTGTTGAGGTCCACTCCTAAGGCTTTCAGACCCCTCTTGCAGATGTCCTTGTATCACAGCTGTGGTCTACCTGTAGGGCGCTTTCCTTCCTTTCCACCTCCACATGATAAGTTCTCCATAGAGGAGATCCTTGTTCCAACAAGCTTAATAGAAAATGTATATTTTAAGAAGGAATCCTGACAGTGACAAGACCCAGACCCTCCTAACTTCAGGAAGGTGGATGTATTGCGTGCATTCAGCCCATGCCCTAGGCCAGTGATTTTCAAGATTTTTCTTCTCATAGCACACTGACATCTATGGTCTTCTCTATGGTCTTCACCTCTTGTGATGTCACTTCCAGGAGACTCTTCTGGGTTCTGCAGCTCTGTTTCTAGGGCAACTGTCTGAAGTAGTGAATTGTCTGCCTCTCTTCCTCTGGCAGAGGAAGACGGACAGGCTATTCATTACGAAAGACAGTTGCCCTAGAAACAGAGCCACAGAATCCAGAAGTGTTTTTCAGTTATTTTCGTGGTCCAAACTCCCATGGCACACTAGAGGACCTTTTATGGCACACCAATGTATTGTGGCACACCAGTTGAAAATCACTGCGCTAAGGCCCTCATGGGTTCAGAACTGGCTTCAGAAACCTGATTTCCACAATCTGCTTCAGAAATTAGATCAGGACAGGCTGTCACAGAAAAAATGCGTCCCTTCCAACATTTCACAGAGAAAATAGAGACATGCTTGTAGCACCCCCTGTTCTCACACTTTGTGGGACCCGTCGCCTCCACTGTGAAACAGTGTTGAAGGCTCTTCACCACCTGCTGTGTATGCTGTATTTATTTACTCTGCAACAGCCTGTCCTGCGCTGATTTAAAAGTCGGGAGGGCGATGGTTCTGTTTGTTAAGGATATGCTAGAATAAATACAAATGCCTTCCAATATGTCATCAGCAATTCAAAAGTAAACTTCAGAAGAGGCAGGGAGTGAAATCACAAACTGTGGGTATCTAATGTTTATGCACTTGCATTTACAAGCATGCACACTAGAGTCACAATGCATCCACCATCTCTCTCTCTCTCTCTCTCTCTCTCTCTCTCTCTCTCACACACACACACACACACACACACACACACACACACACACCCCCAATGATTTAACCATTTAGAGATTTGGGGGAGGAAAGAATAAGAACTCTAGCAACCACTAACAGGAGTTCAACAAAGAATTCCCCCTTAGCAAAATTAGGAACAGTGGTGTATTTATTTATTTACTGCATTTTTATACCACCTTTCTGCCTTGGCAAAGGCGCTCAAGGGAGGTTTACACTATTAAAACAAACATTACAGGTTTGCAAGTTAGAAGTGGGACTAAGTGTGGTTTGGCATGCCAGCCCCACATGCCAGAGGCCCAGGTCCAAATTGGGTACCTAAATCACAGAATAACTTAAGTAAAACTATCAGATGTGTGTGACCAGATTCTGCTTAATCTATTCAGAATTGTTACCCATGCTTCTAGCAGTTGATTTTGAAGAGGATGATGCCTGGTCTCAAGGCTGTCTGGAAGTCATGCTTTTGGGCTTGGAAATCTTGACCTCTTAAGCCCAGACACTTAAGAGCTGGCCAGGGTTACTCATTGAGATTCATTCTGATTTGCTGAGTCTCCCCTGGGACATACATACATACATACATACATACGTGTTTTATTTAATATTTTAAATTTATTTAGTATAAATTAAACGTAAATTAATATAAATTAAATGTATATAAATACGTTTATATATATAAAAGTTTAAAACAATGGAAGCAAATATTTCAACAGCACAGAGTTGTTCTTCTGTAATGTTTTTGCGGCTGGCAGGGGAGGGGATTCCGTGTGTCACATATTTCTTCAACGAGGTCTTATTCTCAATGAAAATTACCCAATTAGCATAATTCCTGTTTAAACCTTCCTGCTCCTTTCCTGTCCAACTCCAAACCGGACCTACGACACAGTGCCGCTATTTTATTATTTTGTTGCAGCTTGTATCCATAATTGATCATTAATTTGATATTTTGTAATCCGTTTTGGGTCTCACATTTTATAGCGGCTGGGGGAATTATTATTTTTAATATTAGCAGCAACAGTATAGTCACGTTGATGAAATATAGTCATGATATTTTGCTTTGGAAACCTGCGACTCAGTGAGTGCCAAACCACACATGATGTTAGAAGAGCCATTGTTGTTCCATTTTTTTTCTTTTTACAGACAGGGTGGCAGGGATTGGGAACTGATTCAGCCAAGACAACAGCATCTTTTCCATCCACGTTGTAGTTCTGACAAAAATTGTCCCACTGAAACTCAGGATAATGGCAACAACAAGCAAATCCCTTTGGGGGTGGACAATTTTCACCACCGCACAGGTCCCCCTTCCCTCTGTGCTACAATCATAATTCAGATCAGTGGCATAGCTAAGGGATCTGGCATCCAGGGGCACAAAAAATTTTAAACCCCCCTCCCAGGGTTTTAACTACCCCCATGGGCCAGATGCCCAGAACCCCCCCCCCCCCTGGAGATATCCAGAAGGTGATCTGAGGTTCAGGGAAGCCACCTCAGAAAGCTTCAGAAGACCTTCTGGGGGCCTTAGAAAGGCACTTCCAGTTTTTGTGAAAACAGGAAGTGCCTTTCTAAGGCTCCCAAGAGACTTTCTGAGGGACAAGGAGGTGGCTTGTGGCTTCCTTGCACCTAAGACCACCTCCCGGACACCCTCCTACCTTGGGATCTGCCGTCAGGAGAGTGCAGGTTGGTACTCCCTCTAGGAATGGTACCTGGGCCAATGTACGAGTATCTTCCTCTCTTAACTATGCCACTGATCCAAATTGCAAGGCCCAAAGCTGAAATTTAAGAAGAAACAGGGCAGAATAGCAGTGACACACATAATATCATAATTGATCTGTGTAACTCAAAAGTTGGCAGTTCAGGTTTCTGAACATTTGTTTCAGTGCAATCCTAGGCATGTCTACTTGGAAGTAAGTCCAATGGAATTTAAAGGATTTACTTCCTGGTAAGTGTATGTAGGATGGAAGCCTCTATCTAATAAAACTCATGTAACAGTTCATATGCCTGATGCTCTTCAGGACAAGCAAATCTGCTGAGATTCTGATCTATAAACGTTGATTTCCTTTCTACCATGATGGCCTGTTTTTTCCCCCCAAATGGCATGTGCTTTGGGCTCATTCCCATCAGCACCACCAAGGCAGTCTTTTACTTCCCTCCATCGTTGAAAAACATCTGGTTTCCCATACCCGTCCTGCAAGCCACACAAGCTAAAGGCAGTTTTGTGGGCAGAGGTAGGATGAATAAAAGCCACCGCGATCCTTATCGGAAGTGGTGGTTCCAGAGAGGAAACCCAGAATAGCTGGTGGTAGCTGTGACATTGGCTCCTTTCTCATCAGGGACATGTGGTTGCAAGTCCAGCCAGCCAACCTCATAATTCTAAATGTGGTAGTGAGAGGCTGTCTAGCATAAAGGTTAAACATCTAAAAGCTTTCAATGTTTTGGGGCTCCTACCTCTGATTGCCTCACTGCTGTTCATGTCTTCTAGCCCACTCACCTCCCAATATATGGGTAGGGCATGCTTTTCATGAATTTGTCTAAAGCCCTTTTCAATCTAAGCTAGTGGTCCTTGCCGCCTCTTAAGGCCGTGAATTCTGTCAGTGATGCAGTCACACTCCACAAATCCAGTGCAGATTGGTGAAAATTCTCTGACCAGGAAAACGTATAATTCACCCAGGTCTTGGCTGGCAAGAAAGGAAAGCATTATTATCCGATTCAGGATCCTATCCTTCCCTGGAACTATCCTTCCCTGGATCTCTCCCTCCAGGTGCCTCATGCAAAGGGAACCCACCTCATAGTTTACTGGAGAGATCCTGTTCAATTGTTCCCTTGCCTGTCTGTGGGCCCACTCCTATTTCCCACCATCATCTGCCCTACAGCCATGCTGATGGAGCCTCCGCTGCATGCAGTGGTGGGGGGATGACCAGACGGCCAGCAAGAAGCAAATAAAAATATTATTACTTGCCTCGCAGTAGGCCTCCTGGTCGACAATGGATCTCCTTGGACGTACGCCAGTTATTTTGCTGGCATAAGTCAAGGTAAGGTGTGAGGCAAGAGGTGTGTCAGGCTGTGAAAACGGGGATAGGATGCTGCTGTAACTGAGATACACTCCCTCCAGCCTCCAAACTGTGTCCTGCCTTCCGCCTCCTCACCTCAAACCTCAGCCCACCCCTGCGGGCACCTTACCTGTTCTGATGTGGCCTGGGTCTGCCTGTGGCAGCTGTTCAGAGCCTCTAGCTATTTCTGCCAGTGGCTCCATTGCACACAATGACACTGAAAAGTGTCATACAGCAGTAGATCGCTAGATTGGACCGTGGATCTACAATTTATATCCCACTTTTTGACTCTTGGGTCCTCTAAGCTATTTACAACACTCAAAATACAATACAACTGTCTAAAATGCAATTTTTCATCCTTCCTGCGCTGATCCTGGTTTCTTAGCCGCTGCCATGGGATGTGGTTCGGTTGTGGCTTGCCTTTTCCCAACTTCTTGTAATTTATCCCTCTGGCACGATTTTTGCAACCAGCTAAAGAGAACCCACACCAGAGCACTTCCCAGTTCAAGAGTGCTCTGAGCTGGGAAACTATTTCCAAACATAATTGCACATCCCAAAAGGTTGAGGTCCTTAGGCGTTACCCTTTGGCAGCGTCCTGAACGTGGCTGTCACTTGATCATAATACTTAACATTTGTAGAGCACTTTTGGATCCTTACAAATGTTGGAGTTGATGTAACTCTGTCTGCTGTCCAGAAGGGGTCAAGCTATGGTCCAGTGACTCTGACCTTTCTACCTGTTCCCTCTGTGATCCTTGTGGGGTGTGGCCCTAACCCTTTATCCTTCCCTTCTCCTCTGAGCACTTCCTCCTTGTCCTCTGACCACCACCTGTTAAGATGGTGCACACCAGGGCTCTGATGCCCAGGCCATCTTGAGCACAAGGCATGCAGGGCGAGGCAGCTCCAGGGCCTTGCTATCTCTAAGTGTTAGCTGAACCTCTGATCCTAATCAGATGTTGTAAATATACACTCAATGGAACTGTAAGTAAATAACTTATTTTTGCAACTTTAACAAGCCATTGCCTCTTTGTCTTTTTTATTGATTAGCAGTCAGCCGGGTGTTCTGCCAAATATCCCAACTCCCTTCTAATGCCCGCTTTTTGGCTAATTAACACCCTCCTTTTCCAGGAACAACAGCTGCAGTGTGCAATGGAATGAACACAGAACTCCTTATCTATAGCAGATAACAAGAATTTATTGCTACAAACACAGATACTCCCTGCAAGTCCTCTTGTCCAGAGGCTTTCCCTCCCCAAGACTCCACTTAACTCCGGGGGTAACGTCTGAAGCCTCCAGTCCAAGTCCAATCCGGTCTCCAAAACACAGTCCAGTCTTCTGCAGTAGAGTTCCTCCTCTCCAGCAGTGTGTCTCCTCCAGCAGGGTCCTGGCAGTCCTCTCTTCCTGTAGGTCTGGGTCAGGTAGCTCTCTTGGCCAGCTTCCAGCTGGGTCAACATCCTGCTTGGCCCACTCTTTGCTCCTTCTGAAGCTGCCTTTTATCCTGCAGCCCCTTGTTACGTCCAAATTCAGCTCAGCTGTGAGCTACCTTGTTAAGTCCAAGTTAGCCAGCTGAGCCATCTCTTCAGTCCATGAGTCACGTCCATTCAAAGTCTCATCAAGGTCAAATGAAGCTCAGCTGTCCATCAGAGTCTCCATTGGCCTTGATTGATTACAGCTGTGGAGCCAGCCCTGCCCTTCCCAGAGCTGTCAAACAGCTGTCAAAACATGGGATCACTGTCAACACCACATCATCCACCTGATGATCTTCTGATCTTCCATTACACCTGGTGAGGGAGGTTCCCTGGGGTGATACCCAAAGGGGGGGGGTCTGCTGCTTAAGCTACTCTGCTTCCCCCCAAAGAGGAAACTATTTTTAATTTCCTCCAACAACAACAACAACCCTATAAAATAAAGTAAGTATTGTTATTCCCATAGTACAGATAGAGAGAGGGAAAACTGAGGGTCAGTGGCTTGCCTAAGGCCACAGAGTGAGTTCATGGCAGAAGCAAGATTCAAACTGGGAAACTTGTGATTTGCAGCTCAGTCTCTTAGCCAGTGTGCTACAAGGGAGGAGGTATTTAACTCTTTTGTGCCCGTGCCATTTTCTCAACACGATTTCCCCCTCTGAAGCCAGTGTCAGACCCAGAAAAGAAGCTTTCTACTAATTCCAGTGAAAACTTTTCTGGGGGGGCTAATGGTAGCATTGGAGGCCTAATTTTGATCAGGGCCGTGGCACTGCAGGAAAGAGTTAAATATTCCTGCCTCATAGTCCTAATCCTGATGACACTCACCCAGACATACCCAATTTGGCAGCTATTAGCAACCACAAATTTAGAAAAACCACAGAGCACAACGCAAGATAAATGGTGCTTTTCATCTAATGGGCAGTTTGGTCCTTAAAGGGTCTTCCTCCAGTATGAGGCCAATATTTCTTTCTTTTAACTCTCACCCTGCAGGTTGGACTCAGGGAACTGTATCAGCATTAGGGGCAGAGCAGCGGTCTGCAGAGCGAAAGACACAGGCGGCCTCCCAGGAAGACAAAAAGAAGCAGATTAGTCAAGATTTCATTGGAGGAAGCATAGCCATTGACACCTTGCGGGACAATGAGACACGGATTGTGGTGAGTTTCACTTCAGAAATCGTGCGCCATCAGGATGCATTTCTGGTGCAAGTGGGCAAGAGGGCAATTTTCCTTGATTATTTAGGTGTACAGAGGGTTTGCATCACCCAGCACAGAAGTCTGGTTTCCATCACCCAGAGGTGTGTCACCCCTATGATGGACCTCCTTCCATGCAGTGGACATGGCATTGCCCAGGCGGTGGGCGTGATGGAGTACCATTGCCTTGCCTGTGCTGGTTTTTTGGCTATAACTTTTCATAGAACAGAGATATTTCAACATGGTTTGTTTTATTACATTCTGCATTAAATTACACATCAATTGATATATAACATGATGGTATTATTCAAAAGTACCAAGCATTAAAAATTTTTGGCCAGCTGTGGTGTCACTCCCCTGTGCAGCTTGCACTTCTCCCCCACATCTCCTAGCAACACCACTGGGGAGGGGCAGAAAGTGGCAGTATCCCTGGCCAAATCTGACCCACAGCATGGTGTCATTGTCTCCAGTGACCAGTCTCTGTTTCCCCTCCACTTCTTATATTTCCTTAAAATTGCTCAGTAAGAGAGAGGTGGAAACAGGGGTACTGTAGCAAGAGAAACTAGCAAAAGCCGTCATTCTTAAATCCCCACGGAGACCGGAATGTTCTGCGCTCTTGTTTTGGTGCCGTTATGCTAAAGAAAGCATGGATGTGTTTGTAGAAAAAGCAGCAATGGCCTGCCAGTGAAATAAGTACATGTAGACATTGTACTTTGCACTCTATTATGATAGCACAGTTTGCTTTGCTCCTGAAGCCACCCCATGGCCCCACTGCAACAAACTGCTGTGCTTGGGCCAAGAATGCCTAAGGTTATGTGATGTCCAGACCAGTATTTCGTTTGCATTTCATTTTTCATATAATTTTTTTTTTGTGCCCTGGTTTTTTTTATATGCTGCTGGTTTTAAAATATATGGATTGGTGTTATCAAAGAAAAGCACTTTGAGCTACCACAGAAGTTCAGCAATAGTGGGCAATGTGGGGGGTGGGTGGGCAGTGTGGAATGGCGAGTGGGAGGGGCTGCTTATATGGTGTGTTGCAGTGCCTGCAGTACTTACTGTTTTGCCCTGCCCCCCAGCTATGCAACTGCTTCCTAGCATCTGGGATCAGTGAGTCTGATGCTGCCCCCTCACTGTTTTCGTTTGGTGTGCTCACTTGCTAGAGAGATGAGGGAGCAGGCAGCAGGGACCCCTCCCCCTCCAAAAAAAAAGCACAGTGAAAGGATATGGCAGGATAGGTGTGGAATGGCATCTGCTCTTTTCAAATGGCAGGACTGGGGGTGGCCAGCTGGGGCAAAAGGTGGTGGCAGGGATACATGGCAGATGCTGGCGGCTGAAGGTGAAGAATGGGGGGGCGACTGGGGGGGCGACTGGGGCAATCACCCACTTCCCCCAGGTGCTGCCTGGTTTTCGGGAACCACTGGGGCCAAATGGAGGGCCAAATCTGGGGGGAGTGGGTTGAGCTGCTTCGGGGGAATACTTGCTCCCTCATCTTTCTGGCACTGCCTGCATGGGGAGCAAGTCAGATTGGGATCAGCCCTTTCCCTTGTGCTCTTCTCATGTTGCAAATTGCTCATCTTGCAAAATTGCTATATGCCCTTTTAGGGAACATTTTTACAGACGGAAAAGGTGGTTCTTAATATATAAATCTATAATAATATGTATATGCCGCTTTTCAACAACACTTCGTCCGCAAAGTGGTTTACTTAGGAAATAAAAATGGTTCTTTTGGGTTCACAATCTCAGAAACTCACAAAGGGCTCATAATTTTAAAAAGATGCAGAGAAGACTCCAGCAACAGCCACTGGGGTGAAGAAGGGCACTTGCTCTCCCTCTCCTAATTAGAAGAGGACACTGCCTTAAAAGGTGCCTCTTTCCCCACTAAGCAGGGGTTTAACCCCCTACCGCACCCCACTCTGTGCTCTTACTTTGAATATGTGCAATTGCTACTTGAAAGATGCTTATGGCAAACGGGTGCTCAGGTGCAATGGGACAATGAAGGTCCAAGTTAAAAGCCCCTATCATGAAAGAGGAGCATGAGGCAATGGTTGGGAAGAAGACAAGTGCAAGAGTTTAGTTCCGATCATTTGTGAGAAGATTTATACCTCTTTCACGTGGCGTGAAGTGGGGGAAATAGAAGGCCAAAGGAGGTGGTTGATTGCAGGAGAGATCAATTGCACATTCGGTCTGTGCTTTGGGATTAGAGCGTGTGCCGCATCTCGATGAAAGGGGAGTGCATTTTAATGAATTGAAATCAATAGGGGGAAAACGCCTTGCACCCTTGGATGGTGTGGTGCCAGCAAGCTGAAGCAGCAGAGTTTGCACACTCCAGCTGTGGACAGCTGGTGCAGAATGTCGAGGCCTGCTGATGGCTCATTCGATTCATTCCAGAGCATTACCATCCGTTGTTCAGGGGAGATTTGGAGACTTAAGAGAGAAAAACACACACAGCAGGAATATGTTGGTCAAGTACAGCATGTATTTGTGGGGGGAGGGCGGGGAAGACTCAGGTTGCCAACTTTTCAACTGTAGCTGTCCCTTTAACAGCACACAGAAATTAGCGACTGATCTCTGATCTGCAGAAATTAGCAAGTGAAGCTTACATTGCAGGAAGCCAAACTGCTTGTCATCTACTAATTACTGCAGACCGAGCTACTGATAGGCCTGTCATTATGTGGGCACTTCTTATAACAGGATCTGACTATCTTATAAGGTCCTGCACATAAGCTATACTTAACATGTCTCCAGTAAGCATCTGATGGGCCTTTTCCTTCAAAACTGCCAGGAACGGATTCCACAGCTTGCCCCAATGTTGGTCTCTTCTTAAAATGAAGAAATCCCTCAAGCTTCAACTTTAAATGGTTTGGAGGTGGGAGGAGTGGAAGGAGGACATTTATGCTGGCAGAGATGGCGGCATCCCAAGAGAACATAACAACATAAGAAGAGCCCCACTGGATCAGGCCAAAGTCCAATCTAGTCCAGCTTCCTGTATCTCACAGTGGCCCACCAAATACTTCAGGGAGCACAAAAGACAGCAAGACACAACTTGCATCCTGGTGCCCTCCCCTGCATCTGACATTCCGAGGTAGCCTACATCTAAAATCAGGAGCTTGCACTTACCTATCATGACTTGTAACCCATGATGGACTTTTCCTCCAGAAATTTCTCCAATCCCCTCTTAAGGCAAGATGCCATCACCACTTCCTGTGGCAAGGAGTTCCACAGACTAATTTCACGCTGGGTAAATAAATATTTTCTTTTGTCTGTTCTCCCAGCACTCAATTTTAGGGATGTCCCCTGGTTCTGGTGTTATGTGAGAGGTCTCTCTAGCCACTCTATCCATCCCCTTCATAATTTTGTATGTCTCAGGGCGCAATCCTAACCCCTTATGTCAGTGCTTTCCAGCACTGACTTAAGGGCACTGCAGCTCCGAGGTAAGGGAACAAACATTCCTTACTTTGAGGAGGCCTCTGTGAGTGACACCCAACTGCAGCATGCAGCACATGTCCCATTGGCACTGCTATGCCAGTGCTGGAAAGCAATGACATAAGGGGTTAGGATTGCGCCCTCAGTCATGTCCCCCCCCCCAGGCACTTCTTTTCTAGACTGAAGAGCCCCATATGCAGTAGCCTTTCTTTGTGAGGGAGGTGCCCCCAGCCCAGTAAGGGAGGTGCCCCAGCCGAGAGGGCTTTGGCCGGTGCCCGGTGAGTTTAATTCCAAGCCGAACGTCAGCAGAGGCACCAGAGAAGGCAGTTTGCCGGCATCATTTAAGCAGCCACAGCCAACTGGAACAAGAACTCTGCCTCAAATCTCAGCTGTGGGTGATCTTGAGAGGACAATGGGTGACTCTACAGAGCAGGGGAAAAGTGGGGAAAGATGCGTGGGCCATGAGGGGCAGGCAGTCACATGCCAGTTTATGGGTGTAGCATTGGTCAGACCCTGATTATAGCTTCTTTGTGGAAAAGTGGGGCCTCTTATTTCATGGCTAAATTTAGCATTTGCTCCGCACTCACTGTGCATTCCTTGACCATTTTTCCTCTGTCTCTCATCTTCTCCTGTCCATACTTCAGACATTGTCGCTGTTTGAACTGACCTGGTTTTGCTTTCAGAGATGTCTGTCATTGTCATCTTGTGGCAAAATCTATGGGGAACCTCAGGCCCCATTGCCAGTACCAAGAAGTTGTGGACCCTGAGGCAAAAACTAGCCCTGGCCATTCATCCCACAATGCAGTGACTTTTTTCATCTCGTGGCGTGCTGATAAAGTGCTAAAATTTTCAGATTTTTTTGACCATCAGTTTTTTGATAAGGCACACCACAGTGTCCGCAAGGTGCCTACATCCCCAAAGGCCCCACTAATAAATTACTCTCCCCCAAACTCCCATGCCACACCTGTGGACCTTTTGCAGCACACCAATGTGCCATGGCACACCAGTTGAAAATTGCTGCAGTTGGTCCTGAAGATTCAGGGTTCAGCCAACTGGGCCCTCCAATGGGTATGACTAGTTCCCCCTGTGGCATACTTGGGGGGGCAAGGGGGACAAAAACCCTGGGCACCACACCACCATCCTCCCCCAGTGACACCACACCCAGCATCACTCAGTCAGCCAGTGCGCCACTCTGAGGGCCGCCCCCTGAGGGCCTTTCGTCCAGAGGCCTTCTGAGGGCCGGGGAAGCAGAACACAGCCTCCCCAACTCTTCAAAGGCTTCCAGAAGGGAGGCAGGGGGTGGCAGCTTGGCCAGTGGGGGGGGGGCACGGCAGCCTAGCCAGTGGGGGGATGACAGCTTGCAGTCATGGCCCCAGATGGTGTCAGGGCCAGGATTGCCACTGTTCCCTGCTCCCTCCAGGCACCCCTAATACCAGCTCTGCAAAGCTCACTGTCCATCTGTGTCACTAAGCTCACTTTTGACACATACACGCGCAAGAATTAATTCTGGCCAGCCTGTCAAGCGCCCCGCTACGCCTTCACTGAATTCTAATGTTTCTCAACAGTGATTAAGGCAACTTTCGGCTGATAGCCACTCTTTTAATAGCCCTGATGTTGCCATTCACTTACCCAAGCAGGTAAAGCTGGTGTCCTGGAACATTGCGGGCTGGAAACGGAAGTGCCTCGACCAGGAATTTCTAACTTATTTAGCATCCTTTGACATTATACTTTTGCAAGAAACGTGGTCTACTGAACCAATTTTTTTTTAGGATTATCAAACTTTCCATCTACCAGCTTATAGACTCAATAAGATGGGCCGTGCTCAAGCGGGCTTAGCAGTACTTATTAACCCGCTTCTCCCAGCGACTCTGGTGGAGGCATCAAAAAACTTATGGAATTTATTAATCATCAAATTGGTTGTTCAGCAGCGGACATTTCTTGTTTTCAATGTTTATTTACCCCCTTGTCAAAATAGTTCACAGCAGGAGCAAGCTTGGAATTTTCTCTCAGAACAATGTAACGCGATGACAAGTATTTTCCCCAATGCTACAGTAATTCTTAGTGCTGATTTTAACTCAAGAGTTGGGGATGGTAATGAGATTTTTTATAAGATGGCCTGTGAGGACTGTGAACCTTTATTTCTACTCATGGATACATACACGCTATTATCAACCTAGTGGAGACAAATGCCCTTGAAAGCCAATTGAAGCAGTGACTGTGTTGATGGAGTTACAAGGAATTTTTTTTAACCTCACCATAGAGCAAAATACTGTAATGTCCTTTCTTGGGTTGGTGCTGCATGCAAGTTTCTATATTTCACAAATCTTTTAACGGGGGCAGTTGAAGATTTCGGTGAAATCTGCATGCTCTTATTCCAACCACTTTTTCCAATTAAAAAGGTTACTTTTAAAAAATTTTGTAGCCCCTACAAAATTTTTTGTAGCCCCTTTTGACCAGCATAGCAATTTACCTATCCTGAGTTTGCTAGAGCAGCGGTCTTCAATCTCTTTCTTGTTGCGACCCCAGTAAATAAAGTATGAGATTGGGAACTCACCGACAATTCTGTCACCACCCAGGACCTGATCCACCCCATCGGCGCTCATCCCCTGTCCCCCCCCCTGCCCTATTTCCTCCTAGCTCTTGTTTCTTCACAACAACCCTGTGTGGTAGCAGGATGGGCCAGGCTGGCCTTAGCAGCTACAAGGCAGGACAGCTAAAAGAGGCTGTGCAGGATTATATCAAGAACTCAGTCTGGATAAGATAGTACCGTTATCGGATTGGGTCCAGCCCTCTTTTGCACAGGCTTTGAAAGTTTGCCACGACCCCCAAAATGAGGCTTTGCTACCCCATTGGGATCCTAACCCACAGGTTGAAGAACATTGTGCCAGAGGATTCAGGCTAGGCAATACTTCGGGGGGGGGGGGAGAGGAGTGGAACAACAAAGTCAGCAAGATCATATAAACAAGACTGCAGAGCCTGAAATCATTATCACTTCAACTTGTTTGCTTTCTCAGAATTTTTTTCCCTTCTCTCTCTCCCCTGCCCTTCTGCTTGTTTTATTTCTCTCTTCTTCTTAATTCCTGCTGTAACCAAATCAAGGTGGCAGATTGGGACATAATAATGACCAAGGGATGAGGTCATGATGGAGCACATGCTTGGAGTGTGATAGCAGCCAAGTCCACACATCTCCAACATTCGCTGTTTTCGTTTTGTTTTCCCCCACTTGTTTTATTGAGAACACATTTGGAAGCTCCTAGCATGCATGTGCACACAAGAAATAAGTGGGCCAACGTGGGTGGCAGCCTATCCAAGTGGACCTTTCCGATTTTGCACAACTGCCTTTAGTTCCTTCCACTCCCTCCTTCAGCAAATCTCCATTCTGAATCTGTGACCTGACATACCCTCGGGCTTCATGTTTGCAAAAGTCTTAGCTCAGAATCTGTTTTCAGTGTCAGGGCTCTGCTTTGAATGTGTAATACAGGAGACAGTGCCACTGAACTTGTGCAGAGCACCTTTTCGGCACATGTCCATCTGCACTGGTTGCCAGTTTGCAGGCCCAGTTCAATGGACCGGTTTTAATAAGTTAAAGCCCTACACAATCTGGATTCAAAGTACCTTAAGGATCACTTGCCCAGGCTCTGCCATCTGTCTGGTGTTTCCCGCTCCCTGACTTGCCAATAATATATTTTTGTCATGTTTTGAATCCAGGAACAGGACAGTTTTGGTGGTGTCACCATTGGCCCTGGCGATCCCTTCCTGGGCTGACATAATCAGTTCTCATCTTCACCACCAACTTTTAAATTGGCCAGTAGACCTTTCTTTTCTGTACGGCTATCAGCTGACATCTTTTAAACCTGCAGTTTTGTTGTTTTATACGTCCGGCTTTTAATGACTCTATTTTTATTGTGTTGTATACTTCTTTGAGAGCTTTTTAATCTAAAAGGCAGGATATGCATCTCTTAAATTAATAGACGTTATGATGGGTAGCCATCTGTTAGGGGCCTTTTCCAACAGGTTCCCATCCCCTGCAGTTGGGTAAGTGGGGGCAATTCCAACCATCTAAATCACTACACAGCTCCAGCCAACTTCTCTAACTGTGATGGGATGTTGCTAAATTGAATTTCAGTTCCTAACCTACAGGCAAGAAGAAAACTAGCCTGGTGCTTCCCTGGAAACAATTCTTTTGCAATTCCTCAGTTCCTTGGAAGAATAAAAAATGAAATAAATAGTTTGCCTAGAGGGTGGCATCTCAGAGCTATAAAGATCTGGGAGCCCGATGATTACGGTGACCAAAAGGGAAATGGAGGAACTGGAAATTGTGGACTCAAAACCCTGTTGCATGGGTGAACACTCAAGTGAGGCTGTTGGGAGGGACATTTGGGCCACAGAGGGCATGTGAGAACCAGGGAAAATGAGAGCCAGGATGGTGTAGTGGTTTGGGAGTTTGACTTAGACTTGAAAAATCCAGGTTCAAATCCCTGCTTAGCCATGAAGCTTCTTGGGTGACTTTAGGCCAATCACTCTCTCTCAGTCTCATCTATCTCACGGAGTTGTTGTGAGGTCGAAAAGAGGGAAACAACCATGAGTTCCTTGGAGGAAAGGCAGTATAAAAATGTGAAAAATAAATGGAGAGGGAGGAATCTGACGTATTGTATTTTTTCTGGAGTCAACAGTCTTGCCAGACTGAGATTGGGGCAAAACATCCAGGGCAGTATGAAGCGCCAATGCGTTTCACATAGGACTAAGCACTGTGACTTTGCAGGCTGAACAGCACTTGTTCTGGCCAACAGTAAGTTGGAGAGTCAATGTTTCCAAACAACTCGTTGACAAATCCAACTTCTTTCTGAAAAAGCAGGATCACTGGGTCAGGACCTCCAGTTAACACTCTTGTCTTGAAGCATCAATGCAGCAAACTCTGAATCCTTTTCAACAAAGTTAGAATCTTGGCCCTTCATCATGCCAAGCCCTGTATGGAAGGCCAGAGCCTACCTTCAGCAACTTTGCTGTGAAACCCACATAATTTGGGGCGAGGGCAGATTCCAAAATAAAATTAGGCTAGAACAGAGCTTAATTTGAGCCAAGGCAGCTTCAGAACTTGTTTTTCGGTGCTAAGTCAGAAGGGCCAAGATGGTCATTAAGGGTGCAAGTGAAGACAAAAAAGCCCAGGGTAGAACTGTAAGTTCCCCGGGGCAGGAACCTGCCATTTGTAAAGCACTGTGTACTTGGATGGTGCAATAAGAATGACAATTTCAAGAGACAGAAACACAATAACAGGTTTAGAAGGTCACAGGGAGAATGAACAGAGAACCATTATTCAGTCTTGTCTCAAAATAACACCAAAACAAAACAAAACTTGGACCTAGCTGCTGAAATTTTTCAGTGGGTGAGCAAGCTGAAAAACAAAAGCAGACCTTCCCCAAGTTATGTGCATTTAATTAACCCTCACGGAACTTATTTCTACAGGAAGTTGTGACAGCCAGAGGCATAAATGGCTTTTTAAAAAGGATTAAACACATATTCAGAGAAGAGCTGGGCCAGGGGGTAATAACCACAACAGAAGCCCTGCCGCCAAGCATGGAGATGAAATATCTCTGCTTACCGAGTGTTGGGGAATGGATGGACTGGATTTTCTTGCCCTGCTTTGTTAACCTTCTTGGGGCACATGACCAGTCATTGCTGAAAAGCAGACGCAGCACTAAACGAGCCACTGACCCAGCATAGCAAATTCTGTAATTGGGAGTTGGGGCACAGTCTACGTGACCAAAACGTGGATGGCAAGTAGACCTGTCAGTTCTGGTTAAATCTGCCCTCTTCTTGCCCATCTGCATGTGTTCCTGCTACTGTCAAAATAGGTACAATTCAGATTCATAGGGCAAGGGGAGAGTTAACCACTGAATCCTTCTAGCGGTTCCGTCCCAAGTGGTGGATACGGAGGCATAAAGTGACTGTTTCACAAGGACAGGGTCTGTGTGAGCTTCTTCCTGCCCTCAAAGCTCCCGTCACATTAAAGGCTTTTTTATTAATAGAAGTTCTGTCCGTTTCCCATCACCACCTTGCAGGACTGAAATAAAGTGGCCTCCTTGGGAGATGTAACTAGTTCACTTGTACAAGAGTGAATTTCCCCCTCATTTTCTCTATCCTTGAGTCATTTAAAGGGGAAACGGTAGAACCAGCAAGCAGGCAACATAACAGCCATAGCTCTGCAAGTTCTTTAGGGTGCTTGATGAGCTGGTTGGACCTACACTGAATGACAGCAATGCACACTGCATTACTAATAGTTGAAATTATGTATGTATTTATTGGCTTGTACCCAAAGAGAGCAATCCTGCCCTTCACTTGGGCCAGTGCAGGTCCCTCGCACCGGCCCAGGAGGTTGGCATGTTTGCGCTTCCTCAGGAGTCAGCTAGGCTGGAGCGCAGAGGCGCACCGGCATGTGGAGCTGGGACGAGCCTCCGCACCGAAGGAGGCACTGAGCCTTGCGTTGGCCCGGCTAGATTTTCCTACTAAGTCTTTTCTTTGTTATTTTATAGTACAGCCATAGAAAGAGAGCCTAAAAGGCGTCAAGATTTTTAAATTAGCTGTTGGCTATTGCACTATAGAATTTTCATAAAGGACTTTAGAAGCTGTTTTTGATAGCAGCTGTTAGTAGTAACTAGAGTTTTGTGTTAATTTGATACTCTTGACTGCCCCCAATTTTTTTTTTCACACACACAGAGAAGTTTTTTCCTAATTCACCAGAATTATGTATTTTCGGAAGAACATGGAAGGTGGCTAGGAAAAGACTCAAACATTCATGCTTCCAATTTGGCATTGTGATGGAGATAAACCACAATGGCAAAAGGTATGTCTAGTTTGTACAGTAATGTAACTACATCTGTTTCTCTTTATACAGGAAGACAACCACGGCTACTATGTATCCCGGATTTATGGACCAGGTGAGGTACGAGCCAAGGAACTCTGGGTGGATGTGATGGAAGCCAACAAGAGTCAAGTCAAGATTCATGGAATCCTGTCAAATACACACAGGCAGGCCTCGGTGAGCCCAACTCTTCACCTGCCCTGCCCATGCAATGGCTAAATGTCTAACTGTCTCCCTCTATCCTTTGGTACCAAATGTGATGGTTTTCTCTTCCATATGTTTGGAGGATGTGACATTATTAAGTCTGAGCAGGGGCGTAATGTTAGGAGTTGGACAGGTTGGGCACTGGCCTAAAGCCCACACTTATCACAGCGCACACTTGGCTTCCTGACCCCTGAAGCCTCATCATTGGTGGCAGTAGTAGCACCCAATGCACCATCAGATGATGGAAGGGTGCCATGCCAGTGCAAAAATATTCCCCAGGGCCCCCAGCAACCCAGTCCTGGCACTGTGTCTGAGCTATGAAGGCACTTGCATGAAAAGTAGATGAAAATTTCAAGGATTTTCTGACAAGGATGAAAGGGAAAAAAGCTTAAAAGACTATGTTATCTCACCTCTACATTTTTAAACCTGCCTTGGTGGGAGGAGGCTCCATTCTATTGAGGTAGCCAGAGTTAGATAGACCTCAGTTAAGTTGTGGTTTTTCAAAGAACCTGTGAGATATATTTGAAATTGGTTCTATAAATATAAATTAGTCTTACTAATTGCTTACTACCGTAACACCATAAAACAACTGTTATGTTGCCATCTACTGTTTTCTGCCTGGCATCTCACAGCACTCTAATACCTTAGGAATTTATCCTGGCTCATACACCCTTGAAAGGGTAAATAGATAATAAATAAATACAGAAAGACTGGCACCTCTTTGTCTTAACTGTAGCATTATCACTATGTAACACAGGGGTGCTCACACTTTTTTGGCTCGAGAGCTACTTTGAAACCCAGCAAGGCCCGGAGATCTACCAGAGTTTTTTTTACAATGTTCGTGCCATCATAACATATAACATTTATGTGTACAATGTATGTTGGTGTACCTTGAGCCCCACTGAGTATAACAGGACTTACTCCTGAGTACACATGCCTAGGATTAGGCTGTGAGGCTGCAATCCTAGCCACACTTACCTGGGAGTAAGCCCCATTGAGTACAATGGGCCTTACTCCTGGCGTTTCCTCCCAGAGGCACCTGAAGGGGGGGGTCGGCACTCCGCGATCTACTCATTTTGCCTCGTGATCTACCGGTAGATCGCGATCCACCTATTGAGCACCCCTGATGTAACAGTATTTGTATTTCATATCATGTTTTTAAGTGGGTGTTTGGGGTCATTTATGCCCCTAGCATTGTGGATATTCAGTGTGTTTTGGGCAACCCAACCTGAAAGGCAGTGCTACTGCCGAATGCAGCTGTGCCAAAGCGGCTACTATTGCATCCCAAGGCACCATGGCAGCCGCCGGAGGTCTCCTTGGGGGAAGCTCCAAGCCTCAAGGGAAGCCCCAAGGCTCAATGGGGCTTCTCAAGTCTGTGCCAGCTATTTTGTTGACGCACACTGGAGAGACTCCGTGTGGGACCAGAGGTCCTGCTCTGGTTCCTCCTCTGACTTTCAGTGATCAGTTGTCAGGGAGTATTGCTTCAGTTCTCTCTGTAACATCTCCCTATGAGTAGTGGATTAGAATACAGGTACATTATGTCCATAAGTGTGTACATGCAAATATGAATCATATACGTAGTTTTCTTGGGCACAGAATTTGGTTTATTTTTCTAACATAGAATGTGTGCAGACCCTTCACAGTACCCCAAGTGACACTGCCATTTGATCTCAAACCTGCTCAGAAAACTGTGAATATGGTTGACACACCACCCAGCACGCCTTCTGCCTTAATGCTTTTCTTCCCATCTATCCTCCTACAGAGAGTCATCCTGTCATTTGACTTTCCCTTCTATGGGCATTACCTGCGGCAGGTCACCATAGCAACAGGAGGTGAGCCTTAACAGGTACCACACTGGGTATAAGCGATGCTGTTTTGCAAAGATTTAGAGAATGTGGTTGGGCACAGATACTGTACAGCAAAGCTTTAAAGACAACACAGTATTAGCCACTTGGATACATGCCTTGCCTTTATCCCCAGTTCCTTTAACAAAGGCAGGAAGTGTAGAACCAACCTCTCCCTCATCCCATTCTTGCCTGCTAACAAGATTAGCTCTACTTCCCTCCTCTTTCTGAAAAGTGAGGGAGAAGGGCAATGAAAGTGGCAGTGATGGGAGATTTTCCTTTTCACTCATATGTCATAGTCTGGATTTTTCTGCCTGCCCAGCATGAGAATGACCACATATTTCTTCGAGGATTTCTCTTCTACTCTTGGGTCTCCATTCTCTCCACCCAAGCAGAGGCTGGCTGCTGGGTTGGGGGATAGCAGAAAGGCCCCCTTGGGAGAAGGTCCAAGTCAGCCTGGAGCTGCCCACTGCCAACTCTTGTGAAAAGAGCTGCACATGTAAGGAAAAGGAAAAGCTGTACCCCATGTCGCAAATAGAGGTGGGTTCCAAAAGAAATCATGGGTCATCTCCCCATTCATTTTGAAATTGACACCATTTATTCTCTGCATCTATTCTGGCTCTCTCTGGCTTCCTTTTGGTCAGCCAGCCCAGTTCCAGTGCTCCCACTTTTGGTGACATCTGAACTCAGGGAGTTGGCTGATGCTTCCATTCATTCAGTGGTCAGGCTGGCAGCTATGCCAATCCAGTCTATTTCCAACAATTCAATCTAGTTCCAGTATTGTTCCTTCCCAGCATGAGGGTGGCCAGAATATGTTTGTGGGCTGACCTTCAGCCTGTAGGTTTGACTACAATAGCAGGTCTTGAAATACTTCTCATCTCTCTGGTGTACTGATCCAATTACACAGGCCTACAAAATTGAGGGTCAGAAAAGTTTTTCCCAAACTTTATGGTGGTTTGATATGAATTTGGGGTGCCGATTCCAAAAATGGCATCCGTTTTGCCCTATCACATCTAGTTTTGGAGATATAGTAAAGCCTCTTTAGTGAATGGTTCAAGCAGCTTCCTCATGAAGAAGCCATGGTGTAGGCTTCCTCATGAGGAACCTGCTTGAACCATTCACTAAAGAGGCTATGCTGTGTCTCCAAAACTAGATGTGATAGGGCAAAATGGATGCCGTTTTTGGAATCGGCACCCCAAATATACCCAGGAATTGATGTAACGTTTGAGGAAGCAAAATGTGTGTTGGCCTGTGTTATTAGGGCCTCATTCTGCCTCAATGACTCCCCCCGCCCACCCTGATGTCTTTGATTGAAAGTCAGTGGTGATGCAGGGGTTCTTAGGAAACCTGGTCAATAAAGCAGTGGTGTATATTGTATTGAATACCTACGAGAAGCAGTGTTGGTATCACTGTAATTTGGCTTGTTCCTTCTTCATTGGTTTCTTGCCAGGTTTTATCTTCATGGGAGATGTCATTCATCAGATGCTGACAGCCACGCAGTATGTTGCTCCTCTTATGGCCAACTTCAACCCTAGCTACTCCCGCAATTCTACCGTCAGATATTTTGACAATGGTGAGGACCTGCAGAGAGATCCCGCTCCCCTCCTATTTGTACACACTGCCTGTCTTCATATCTCCTTTCTCATTTGCACTAGAATGAGATTTTACAAAACCCAGTTCATTTTCAGAGAAAAAAAACCTCTGTGTGTGCGTGTGCAAGAGAGAGATCCCCTGATCTGTACTGCAGCATGTAAGGTTAGCTCCAACTGCAGAGGTCAGATTTGACATTTTTCTTCTGAAAATCACCCTCTTGAAGCTGCTGCTTGCCCTCAAAGTGGCTATTTTCAGCACGTGCCTTCAGATGAGGAAAATTTTAAAACAGAATTAGGCACATTTATGGAGGAGGCCAGATCTATCACTGGCTATTAGTCACTATGGCTATGTATAACCTCCATGGTCAGAGACAGTATGCTGTGGAAGGAACAGCAAAGGAGGGCTATTGCCTTCATGCCCTGGTGTGGGTTTCCCAGAGCCTGGCCCACTTTAGGAACAGGGTTCCTGATGACCTTCCTGCAATGCTATTCACACTTCCCTTGTAGAAAATTATATTGAGCTAAATGGGACTTGCATAAGATTAAGCTGGAAACCATGCAACGTATGCCTACAGAATGGCCACAAAGTCCCTGTGCATGTTGGATTTGGGACTGAAGCCTGCATAAGGACTTTGTGGCCACTCTGTGTGCAGATTGCAGGATTCCACTTTTATTGGTGTCTAATTTTATTTCATTCCTGCTCCAGATTTGTTTGGAGTTACTTGAGGATGGTTTGAATCAGGATAGTTTGCTCACGCTTAGTTTTCTTTAAGATGACATGTAGGACACAAATGATTCTGTTGATCATCTTTGCAGTTGTGTGGGTGGTGTGCGATTTGCAACCTAGTTTCAAACAGCGGTTTGCATAATGAGAGCAGAGTGTATGACTGTGATTTGGTTTAGGGGAGCGGATGAGGGAGGCCTGGTTACCACAGTTACTGCATGGTGTGTGAGCATGTGTGCCAGTGATATGGCTGTAGCAGAGACTGGAAGAGTGGTTACTAGGGTTACCATCTATGAGAATTGACCTCCTCTTGATTCCTTCTTTTCCCCCAAATCTTTCTTCTTAAACCATTTCTGCCCAATGTTGCATATATGCAACAGGCACCAAATGTGTACACGTGTGGGTCGGGAAAAATGGATGAAAGACCTCTGTGTAAAGTTAGATAAAAGGATTCCCTGAGACACTTTGAAATCAGCATCATTGCAGAAAGACTGCATGGCCAGGTAGTGGTGTAGCTAAGGAGGGGCAGGGGGCACATTGCCCCAGGTATCACAAGGGGGCATCTTAGAGACCACCGAAAGGCACTTTTGGTTTTCACTGAAAACTGAAAGTGCCTTTCTCAGGCCTCTAAGATGTTGTATGGGGTGTTAAAAACATTTGGGTGGTGTTATGGAGGGTTGAGGTAGGGGGATGTTAAAATTTTGTTCCCCTGGGAACCAGATGCCTTAGTGTGCAATCCTAACCCACTTTCCAGCACCAACATAAGGGCAATGCCACTCCGAGGTAAGGGAACAAACATTCCCTTACTTTGAGGAGGCCTCTATGAGTGCCACCCAACTGCAGGATGCCGCACACGTCCCATTGGCTCAGCTATGCCAGTGCTGGAAAGTGGGTTAGGATTTGGGCCTTAGTTACACCACTGTGGCCAGACAGGTATGCCATTTTGTGTATTCTATGTCTTCTTTGTCCAGTTTCCCACAAGAACAACAAAGCCTAGCCAACACACCTGCCAAATGTACCAACCGATTGGGCAGCTGAGCCCAACTGATCAGGTCAGAGAATGGATAGGGATGCCCAGGTGATTTTGAACAATCCAAATGAAAACACTGATGACCAACCCTGGGGTTGGTAATGCACTGATGACCAACCCTGGGTTTCTTAACATCAAGTCCAAACATGCTTTTAAGTGTTCACCTTGACTCCCTCACAGAACACATCTTTGTGTGGTCAAGTCCTCCCCACTATCCTGGGGATCAGAAAGGTGCAATGAACCCTTCAAGGTGACACTGGAGTAAGTACAGTTAGGGAACAGTGAAGTTGAGATACTTTACTTAAAGTATCTCCACTGTTCCCTAACTGTACTTACTTTTATTATTTTGCTCTGACACTTACCTGTAATGGTCTGCTTGCCTCTTGCTGAGATCTGCACCTATTCCACTGTTGTAAAGCCCAGTTAGGATTGAGCTGTTAGCAGTTCTTTTTTATGTGCCATGATGCTGACATGGAAGCAATGGAGGGGCCAAATGACTATAATCGATATTGTCGCTTTCCCCTTTTTCATTGCCCCTACCTTTTTTATATTTATCAATGCGAATTTGATTTATAGAGTGGCAAGGGAGAGGTTTATTTAAGGTTTATGAGTAATTTGAGGGGTATTCATCTTGTGAGCAAGCAAACAGGTCCCTTTTGTGAGTGACACTCCTTTATTTATTTAAAGGCCTTGCTTCCAACCTGTATAATAACCTGATTCCTGTGGATTTTTGGTCCATGTGAGGCCTTAAAATAGTTTGGGAAAGAGAATGGAGGCCTGTAATTTCTGGTAGTGAGTGGAATGATATTTGGAATAAGCCATTTCATTCATTTTCTACAGAAATCCAGGAACATTCTTTAAAATCACTTCATAGATAGTATCTTAGTCTATATAAAATGGGTTACTTACATACATGTATCCTGTGCTGGAGTGCGTGCCATCATACAGGCTCCTGTTTCCATATGTGGTGAACCTGTATAGTAGAATATAGTTTCTGGGAAACTGTTCTCGGAAACCTCTAAAGTGTGGTCACTGTGATACCATCTGCCCTGGTTTGCTCTCTTTGTATACAGTGGGGTTTACAGGAATTTGCTAGATAAAGATTTAGTTCTTAATACAGTTATTGTGGGATGTTTAGACATTGCTTTCCATTAGAGGGGAAAACCAGCACTCACATTAAATCAGTGGTATGAAAGGGGTTGGGCATATTGTCTTACCAGAAAAAAACTCTGACATGAAACAAGACTAGCTAGGGGAATTGGCAAGCCTGAATCCTTTAGTGCCACTTGGTATCTTTTTCTTTCTTAGGTTAACAAAATCCCATCTGTTCTAGATTGGTGATTCAGTGTTGTTCATTTTAGAATGATTCACCTGCTTAAGTTCCACTGCATTGTACTGCCTCATGTTACCTCCAAGTAATGTCACTTGTTTTACATTTGCTGTGTTATTTTATTGAAAAACCCAATTTGGCCGGGGGGGGGGGAGAGTTTTGTTTTTTGTATGCTGTCATCCTACTTTGCTTTCCTGCTCTCTCTGCACAGGGAAAGTCTTTGTGGTTCAGTGGGACCAGGTATATCTGGAGGGGAAAGAAGATAGAGGTTGTTTCATCTTCCAGGCAGCTCTGCACAGTGATGGCAGAATTGTCTTTGGCTATAAGGAGGTGAGTGGACCAAGTTTATGGTCTAGAAATTGGAAGGTATGGGAGAGCTGACCTGCCCTTTAAGGCCCAGCCAGGACCTCTCCATTTAGGAGAAGAGATCCCCAAGGAATGACAAAAATGGAAGGTTTTCTTGATGAGATTTTTCTAAAACCTCTCACCTTTCCTGGCTCCAGATTCCCATGTCAGTCCAAGAAATTAGTTCTACACAACACCCTGTCAAAGCTGGCCTTTCAGATGCTTTCATGATCCGCAGCACTTCCCCTGATGCACCTGGTGAGTCTCAGCTGATGGAGGGGGAGGGAGGAGATTGGAAAGACCCAGAAAGCAGAACTGAAAGGTAACTAGAACTGATTACAACAAAATATTAAACGCTGATTTGATTATGATTGTTCAACTGCTTGATTGAGATATAGCAGGAGGGTATTTAGCGGCATGTGTATCAGTTCCAGATACATGGAAAAATGCTGCATACTGCAGTTTGTTCTGCATATACAGCAGAATGAAGTGGTAGAATGAATTGCATCAATTCAGACTGTAAGTGGGATGTCGGATTTTTGAATGCACTCCTAAGAACTTCTTTCAACTTGAAAACCAGAAGAGTTGACAAAGGGCCGGGTGGGAACCTTTCTCGGATGTGCTAGCTTACTATCTGCAGGGAGATGTTGTCTTTTTTTAATAAAGGGAGAATTCAAAGGTGGTATCTCTCGCTTATAATCTGTTGGGGTTCATTCCGTTCTCCCATCTCATTTCCATGACATACTGCAGCTTGTGCAGACCCAGACTGAGGCTAACTGTTTGGTGGGTCTGGTGGCTAAGAATTCCTGTGTTCTGGCTCCAGCCAGCTGACAATTCTGAGAGCTCCAGAGAAGAAAGGAATTGCTGTATAATTTTGGATCAGACACAGAGTTACTCATCTAAAAGCTGAGGTGGAGTGGTTTCCGGCAAGCAGCTGGATTGCTAGTTAGGAATCCTATCTGCTCGATGGGTGGAGGCAGCTCTTATCTTGAGCAATCAGTTCCAGGGGAAAAAAGAAATCAGATTTGTCTCCTGACATCCACAGCACATGGTCCTCAAACACACTGCCACCCCAACCCCTTACTCAGAATAAGTACAAAGTAAAATAATCTAAACCAGTGTTTTCCAAACTGTGTGTAATGATCTGACTTTTGGTGGTCACGGGCGTGCTGAAGAGAGGAAACTGCCGAACAAGATGGTGTGTGACCCGAAAGTCACTTCTGGGATGCGCCGGCACTTTCCCCACATCACTGGCCACGCCCCGTTCCCAATCTATGTGTTGTGCCAGTGTGACACAGCCAATAAGTGCAGAGGCGTGCCCCAGAAGCAACTTCTGGGTCACATGCCATTTTGTTCTGCAGCTTCCAGGCCTTGGTGGGCCCCAGAACCACCGCAGATTATACGGTAGATCACCAAGGTAAAAAGGTTGGGAGCTCCTGTCCTAAACATATGTACCTGTTGGGAGGCACTGGAAGGTGAATGGACCAGATGTGCCTAATGAAGAGAGTTTGGCTTGGGCTGAAAGACTTGTAGCCTCTAGAATGCCATAGATGAGCAAACCAGTGGTTGGCTACACAAGACTATACCCCATAAAACAGAGGATGGAGGCCTGCCCTGATCTAATGTTCCTCTCCCCTCCTCCCAATATTTTAGAATCCCACCGTCGGACCATCTACGAATACCACCGAGTGGAACTGGACACTGACAAGATCACAAGCACATCAGCTGTGGAGTTCGTGCCCTTGCCCAGTAAGTCACAGTGCACTGCTATTTTACCTCCCCCCCCCAAAAAAAAGACAACCAGTGTAAAACAAGAGACATTTTTAACATCTGATTGGCTTTTCATGGAACTGCTTTATTCTAATTCCATCTGCAAGCAAAAGGGAAAAACATCCTCTGAATAAAAGCCTATTACCCCTTGCACACTGTGTCCTTTCCATGTCTCTTTTGAGATGCATCACAAAAGAGCTGGTTAAAGAAATAGCATTAAGTGCACAAGGCCAATGCCAGTGAAAGCAAAAAGTTCTCCTTGAGTCAATAAATACCCAGGAAGAGAATAAACCTGTCCAGAAGATGCCAAGGCTATACATTGAAGCCATCACGTTGTGTGTTTTATGACAACCCAAATAGCAGTTTGAGACTGCCGCAATACAGGCCATAAATAAATGTTCTGCAATGGGATAAAAATACGATGAAGAAAAGAATCCTGTGATTTTAAAAAATGCTTTCAGAAGTCTTTTATGGCTATAGTGGAAATTAGGACAAAGAACCAAAATGGAGAGAAAAACCCAACAGAAACATACTTGACTCTCCTGTCTGGCAACCAGCATTATACAAATGCATTATCTGTTTTTTGGGTTTGAATATATAGTATTATCTGTCCAACCCAAAAAGCTCAGAGCAAGTAATAATATTACAGGGTAAAAATACCAAGCATCCCACTAGGAAGCAATTTAGAATCATAACAGAAATCCTTGGTCTACTAGCTTAATCCATTTTTGCCTGGCCCTCAGATGTATACATTTGGGCCCTGTTGCGTATATGCAACATTGGGCAAAAATGGCTTAATGCACATTCCCTAAATCTGGCCCAGGCAGAAAGGCCTTGCTTAAGGTCTGTTCAGTGGTGTCGCTAGCGGGGTGCAGGGGCTGTGAGCCGCACCAGGTGACGCGCGTGGGGGGGGGTGAAACCACTACTCGCCAAATTTTTAAAATCTTGATATTTTTGAATAATACTATCATGTTATATTTCAATTGATATGTCATTTCATGGAGAATGCAATGAAACAAACCGTGCTGTAATATCTCTATTCTGTCAAAAGTTATAGCTAAAAACCAGCAGGCAGTGGGGCTATGGTACATCACCACGCCCACTGCATGAGAGGAGGTCCCATAGGGGTGACGCGCTGGCCTCTTGCACCAGGTGACGTAAAACCCTAGTGATGCCACTGGGTCTGTTACAACAACATGCAAACAGCAGATTTGTCTAAAAAAAACTGCTTATGTAAAAGTTCTATTTGCATGAGTTTTGCAACATGGAATTTATTTGAGATCAAGGCTGTGCTTCCATGAAAATAAGATGAATGAATGAAGAAATTTATTATATAACCATTGGTCATTACAATATAAAAACCACATACAACAATATGCACATAAAAGCAGGCAATAACGTTTCAGCCTTCCAAACACATCAAATAAAACAGGGAATATTAAAACCCAGCATAGGATAAAAACATAAAATTTTAAAATAGTTCAGAGGTGGAACAAGCTTCAGTAAATTCCAAGATCTTACCAACTAAAAAAGAGGCCAGAAAAATTTAAGATTAAGACAACGAGAAATTAGCACGAATTTTCTTTGCCACAAGGGCAAATCTAGCCACTTTATAGGTGATATCAGGGTCTGAGTCAGCAAGGAGCCAACAGATCAGCGCTAAGATAGATCTCTCTTGGAACAAAGTAATAATATTAAATAAATATTTTGATCTGGGAAGGTCGTATAAAGGACATTTTAATAAATAATGGTAAACATCCTCTATTTCACCAGAACCACAAATACAAGTCCTAAGATAATAGGGAGTATTTTTATATCTGCCTTCAAGGACCGCAGTCCGCATACAATGGAAGCGCAAAGCAGTAAAGGCTTTGCGCAATGCTGGCACTGTTAAAAGAGAGAGATAATTTTCTGAAACAAATGATAACTTGTACAAAGGAAGCCAAGATGAATAAGATGAGATAGCACATAAGTCACGTCTCATATGGTAAAGTCGAATCTTGTCTTTTACCAAAGCTTTAACATTTTTAGATAGATAAGAAGGTAAAGAGTCCGTGACAATGTCGTATTTCTCCAAGATCTGTTTTACCAAAATAGCCCAGGACAACCGAGCAGAGTTAGAAAGTTGTTCTCTAAGGCACATCTTGGGAAGACAGGAATCATCCATTGCTGCTAATTTATACTAATACAGGGCCAGCGCAGTATGACAATGGGCTTCTATTGAAATTAAACCCGCTCTGATAAGAGGGGATAAAATACGAAATTTTGAAAGTAATAATTGCATCTTTTTTCCCCATCAAAGGGGAGCTATTCTCTCTTGTGTGCTGACAACTCCCACATTGCTCTATTCACTCAGGTAGACTTGGTGTGTGAGCAGCCTTTCCCTCCCAGGCAAGCTGCCAGCGTATCATCAACTGATCCAGAGCTTCCAAAAAGATACAGAGTGCCAGTCTTTGAGAAGCTTCTAAAAGCAGAGGGTTCCAGAGTGGTGTAGAAGCCATCAAGTACACCTCTCACTGGGCCCTTGCTTTCTGAAAATACGTAGTATATAAATTCTAGGCTGAGAAGCCCACATATGGTGCTCACTTACAAATAAGCCCCCATGCACCCAGTAGAGTTGCTAGGGGGTGCAGGCCACACCAGGTGATGTGCGGGGAGGGGGGTACATTACTACACAGCAAAATTTTTAAAATCTTGGTATTTTTGAATGATACCATCATGTTATATATCAATCGATGAGTAATTTCATGCAGAATGCAATGAAACACACCATGTCGAAATGTCTCTATTCTATCAAAATCTGTAGCCAAAAAAACAGCCAGGGCAGGGCGATGGTACATCACCACGCCCACAGCCTGGGGTGTTGCCTCACCCACTGCATGGAGTCCATCATAGGGATGATGCACTGGCCTCCCATACCAGCTGATGTAAACCCTCGTGACCCCACTGCATACACCCACCTGTTCTCTTGGTCTTTCAATCTCAATCTTTTTCTTCTTCAGGTTGGGGGCCACATGGAACCACAGTAGAGGCAGTGGCCACTTAGCAGCACAGCGTCTAATTCTTCCTTATATACTTTCATTTCTATTCAAAATAATGGCAATGTTAGTGATTGAAATTTGTACAAGGTTGATGGGTGGAAGTTGCAGGGAGGAACATAAGAGACTGAGGGCAGACAGACATGGGGAGATGACAGACAAATCCTCATATTTTTGCTCCCGCAGGTGGAAAAACAGCTTTGGAGGAGCAGTTTCAAGTAGGCAACCGGCAGAAGGGAGAAAGGGTTTTAGCAATCCGCAGCTGCTTTTCAGTTTAAAAAAAAAAAAAAGTCAGGAGAAGGTTCATACTTCTCCTGCATATTATCTAGTTTGGCCCTAACTGCTGGAAGAGATTGGCAGTCTTCTTGTTAGACTCAAAGGGGGAAAAAAATCAGGATTCGAGGATAAGCAAGAGGTGATTGATTGATACTATGAAATCAGCGAGAAACTATTTTCTGCAAAGATATGCTGAATGCTTTCCCTGGAGGGAAAAGACTTGTTAAAACTGCTGCCAAATATAATGGAAGGGGGCTGGGATGCTTTTTTTTTTAAAATGATGGTGATGATGAATTCAAGGCCAAGCATTTCCAGTTTTTTATAACTGCAGGATTACTTTGTACCAGTTCATTCTAAGAAAAAGAAAATGTTTTACTTTGAAGATAAGAAACGTTGGAGCCTCCCCCAGTCCTTCAGAAATCTAGGATTTACCCAGGCCAAGTGAGAGTGGGAAATAGTTGGAACCAGCTTTTCAAAATAACCCTTCTGCTCACAAAATTTTCTAACTGTTAAAGGTACCAGACATAAAATATATTGACAGACAATGCAGGTTCGGAAGTCAATCTACTGTTAAGAACACGTTATGTTCTTAGAACAGCTTATGCAGGAATTGACATGATCTCATCTTGGAAATAAGTGTTATAATGGAAGCACACCCAGGCTTTAATTTGAATCAGACTTACCAGGGCTCAGACCCAGAACCCATTTGCTATGCCAGGAGTCAGCTATGAAACACATGAACAGAGAGAGCACCTCAGTCTGACCCCACACTTCTTGGACATGGGGGAATAGCTTCTAGAACAGAAAGTGCCACTTCCAGGCTATCTTCAGCCTCAAGACCATGAGAAGCTGTAGCTCAGTGGTAGAGGCATGCAAGCATTTCCAGGGAACTAATGTAGGGCTGATTAAGACCTTAGTCTAAAATCCTGGAGAGCTTCCACCAATCAATAGAGACAATATTGAGCTAGATGGACAAAGACCCCAACGCTACTGGGGCTGGCAAAACTAGCATTAAGAACATAAGAAGAAGAGTCCTGCTGGATCAGGTCAAAGGCCCATCTCGTCCAGCTTCCTGTATCTCACAGTGGTCCACCAGATGCCTCTGGGATGCCTCTAGATGCCTCTAGCATTAAGAACATAAGAAGAAGAGTCGTCTGGGATGCCTCTAGATGCTAGATGCCTCTAGATGCTAGATGAAAGAGTCTAGCATTAAGAACATAAGAAGAAGAGATGCCTCTGGGATGCCTCTAGATGCCTCTAGCATTAAGAACATAAGAAGAAGAGTCCTGCTGGACCAGGTCTGGGATGCCTCTAGATGCTAGATGCCTCTAGCATTAAGAACATGAAGAGTCCTGCTGGATCAGGTCAAAGGCCCATCTCGTCCAGCTTCCTGTATCTCACAGTGGTCCACCAGATGCCTCTGGGAGTACACAAGACAAGCTATGTGCACCCTGGTGCCACTCCCTTGCATCTGGCATTTTGAGATAGCCTACTTCTAAAACCAGGAGGTTGCACATACCCATCATGGCTTACAATCCAGCAGGGCATTTATGGTGGCATAAAAGTTGGGCCACCACCCTGCCCTTCTGGGGTGCTACCACAAACTGGCAGCAGTGTGGTGTGTGCAGCAGCAGCTTCATTGGCACTGGTGGAGATGTGTGGTGGGTGGATAGGGGAAGGGGTGGGACTGGGTGGATTTCAGTGGCACTGGCATGGACCAGTTCTTATCCTCTCTTTCCCATGCTGCTGTGCCCCTTTTCTGTCCTTGGATATATGCCTGCAAAATGGCTGTCATATGTTCCAGGAGACCCATAGGTAGCGGTGGGTGAAAACAGTTTTATTTTTTCTTGGATTTTGGCGCTTTTCAAAGTTAGAACTGCAGAAAGCAGTTCTATGTGTTTTTATTCAAAATTTATATTATATGTATAAATTACAATCACTTCGAAAGTGTACTAGGTAGGTGATAAAGGTAGTGTAGTGTCAGCAAATCTAGCCGCAGTCATTACTCATGCACTCCCCATTAAATAATGGTGGGGGAGGGTAGGATTGGGCAAAAAGGGTCTGACGACATATGACAGGTTCATAGGTAGACCTCTCACTTTAGAAATTAAAGACTGAAGCACTGTTATGTCACTTTCTTCTTTGCAGCTTGCCTCCAGCACCAGAGTTGTGACGTCTGCACAACATCCGACCTCACCTTCAACTGCAGCTGGTGCCATGTCCTGCAGAGGTAATGTACACAGATAAGGGAAGGCATATATGTTCAGGACTCCAGTGAGCCAAGTAAGCTTTATCTGGATGTCTCCTATTCTGAGAGTCTTACAGAGCAGTAACACTGATGCACATTTAAGACAGAACAAAGATGCAGCAATGGCTTCTTGGGGGGGGGGAGGTGTGTGTGGCTATTTTTAAAAAATCACATTTTTAAAGTAATTGTAGGAAAATGTGTGAGCATATTTACGTCCTAGCAATTTCATGTCCAATGGGATGTCTTACTTCTCTAGCATCATGTCATTCACCTCCAAAAGTAGGTATAATTTTTTGAAAGTACTATGAGAAAGGGGGAATTGAGACAAACCAATGTGTGCTTTCCTAGCAGTACTCACCACTGAACACAGTGGGACTTTCTTCCAAGTAAATAGGCTTTGGATTGCTCTGTGAATCACCTCTGCCTATAGTGCCAGTCAAACTTTCAAGTAGTGCTGTGCTACTCCGAATAAAAGTAGTTGGAGGATTCAGTGTATATGCTCAGAGGGTAAAAACATCATGCTCATTCTTTACTACTGACTTGGAAAATCATCAGTCGCTCTCAGTGGCATAAATACAGGGGACAGTGCAGTCAGTAGTGAAGGCACCGCAATGCCCCATGTAAAAGGCCCCTTCCACTTGCTGTCAGAGTCATTCAAGGCAACGGCAATGCACAGGCACTCCTCTGTGTTGCCAACACTTCCCAAAATGGCTCCAATCGTGAGGGAGGGGCAATGGTGTGTTGTGGCTCCTGCAGCACTTACCACACCATCCCCCTGTAGTGACATCTCTGGCCACCCTATCTACATGCAGCTGACCAGGCTCCATAACCTAGCATGCTAAATGCTGCGTCCTGTGACCTGGTGATGCACCAGCCCTGCTCTTCCCACTCCCTAGACTGGAAAAGGAAGCAGGGAACAGAATGGAAGAGGAAATGTGGATGATAAGAGAGAGGTGTGCTAGAGCATCTTCCACTCCCTCTTCCTTTCCTAATCCAGGGAGTGGGAGGAGTAGGAAAAACAGTGGAAGTGAGTGGGCAGGCAGAGACAGACATCCCCTGTCAATTTGCTTCTTGAGATGACCACCTCAATGGGTTCATGCAGTGGCAAAGCTACAGAGGGGGCAGTGCGTTAAGTGCTGCAATGAGCAGTGTAAGCAGGCCCCTCTCACTTGCTGTCAGAGCCATTCCAGGCAGTGACGGTAATGTGCAGATGCTCACCAAACCAAACGGCATCTCCTGCCCATTACCATCAATGCCTGGAATTACCATCAATGCCTACGCAGAGTCCAATGGCAAGTGAGAGGGGCTGCTTACACCTGCAGTACTTACCACACTCCCCCCCGTAGCTACGCCACTGGATTCATGGATGGGCTGGGCCTTCTTCTGACAAAGCTGAAAGATGCACTTATTTGGTGTGGGGGAAGGTATAAAAGATGTGTGGCTAAGTCTTTCCATTCCAAGTCTTTTATGTCCAAGATTCCTGACTAGCCCACATTTCAAGTCTCGTGTAATTGGCAGTATGCCCTATCTCTGATTTTTAGGTCATTTTCCTGTGCAGATGTTTTCTTAACACAAACAGCAACAAGCTGGAAAGTTTGTATCATTCCCGGAGCTCAGAATCCAAAGGACTGAAATCCAGCCTTGGCCTGTGCAGAAACTGTTTGATAGACAGATAGGCAGACAGAATGATAGACACTATTTTCCAAGCTTCATGTCTCAGAAAATCAGAATAAGCTCCTCTGCAGCATGCACACAAAATCCCAACCAGCCAGATCCTTCCAGCTTAGCTGCCTTAGAATGGAATCCCCGGTTCCACAGGGAAGCCATTTAGGTCTCTTGTTTGTTCCATTTAATTCTCCATGTATCTGGTGCACTACACCCAACTGGGAATTCTGATTATAAAATCATACACTTAAAAATAACCCAGCCCTCCCACATAGAACAAGGCCAGATGGTCACACTCTTGCTAGTTCTGCAGGAAGCATTCTGAAGGGAATGCACCATTCTTTGAATAAGAGCTTATATGTGGTACAAACTGGTTTAACTGTCATGGCTCCCCACCAAAGAACCCTGTGACCTGCAGCTTGAACAGATTAGGCATCTCTGTCACAGATTTCTCAGTACCTTTACTCAATTATATTTTTAGGGAAAGAAACTTTAATAGTTAACTGATCTTGGAAAAGGATAGGCTTTTAGTTCTGGTGAAGCAGCAAAGATTTTCTAAGCCTGTGGTTCTCAAACTTTTTAGCACTGGGACCCACTTTTTATAATGACAATCTGTTGAGACCCCCTGGAAGTGATGTCATTAACTTAGAAGTGATATCATTGCCAAAAGTGACATCATCAAGTAGGAAAATTTTTAACAATCCTAGGCTGCAGTCCTACCCATGCTTATCCAGGAGTAAACCCCAATAACTATCATTGTTAAAAGCATATACATAGTAGCCTGTTAAAAGTACAGATCTGTAACATTTCCCCAAATTCAGTCACATTCCTGGGAGCATCAAGTCTAATATATTAAAATTAAAATATTGAAATGAATGGGGACCCACCTGAAATTGGCTTGCAACCCACCTAGTGAGTCCTGACCCACAGTTTGAGAAACACTGTACTAAGCATAAGTCTACGCAGAGAATTTTTTGAAGTCTTAGGCATGGCTTTCAGTGTCCCTGACTCTTTCAAGCTAAGCAACTTTGATTCAGGTCCTGAAGATGGCCCCCACATGTCTAACAGCCCAATCTTAACGAAGGGCCCAGTCCTATCCAACTTTCCTGTGCCAATCCAGCCACAGTACAACCCTGAGGTAAGGGACCTTGAGGAGGCCTCCATGACTCTGCCCCATTGCAGGATGCCACTCTGTTGGCACAGCTGCATCAGTGCTGGAAAGTTGGATAGGCGTTAAATCCCCCCCCCCCATGCAGCTGTGCCAGTAAGCTATACCTGTGGGAGGCAGTTCCTTGAGGTAATTGGACTTTTTTACCCTTATCTTGGTGCAAGCTATTTTGCTGGCTATATCTTTTGGTAGACTAGAGAGACAACAACGCCATTTGTTAAATTGCATTCTGCATGAAGTTACACATCAAATGATATTTAACATTATTCAAACTACCAAGATTTTCACAATTTTGGCCAGTAGTGGTGTCACCCCGAGTGCTTCACCCAGTGTGATCTGCACCCCTCTAGCAACACCACTGGCGTGCTTTTACCATGTGTCTTCCCTCTGAATCACTCATTTCATACTTCTCAAGTACAGTAATACCTATGCAGGCAGACTCGTTTGCAGCCATGGCACATCAGATAATTCCAACATTCCCCCTTTAATTATTATTTCCTGAGAAGCAGCTCTAGCAATGAAAGTGTCATCTTCGGAGAGGTTTATTCTGTAACGTACATGCATTCTTTGTTACATTCCCTTTTCCCACAGATGTTCCAGTGGGTTTGACCGATACCGTCAAGACTGGTTGCAATATGGCTGTGGCCAAGAGGTAAGGTTGTAATAAAAGATGTTGGAAGGATGGAAGAAGAAAGCAGTTCTGGCTCAAATACTCAGCCGTGGTGTCTTCCTCTTCAGCCTCTTTCATAGTAGTTACAAAAGGGCATCTCCCAGATATTCCAGGGTTGGTCTTTCTACAAGTCCGTGGCTGCAATTCTAACCTCACTTTCCTGGGAGTAAGTCCCATTGAACACAATAGGACTTACTTCTGAGTACACCTGGTTAGGCTTGTGCCCTGTTTCTTTTAAATGAGAGAAAACAGTGGAGACCTGGAGTACCTTTCTAATCACTCCTTCTATTGACACTCCTTCTCATATCATTCCTGTGTACAAATGTGTGTAACAGCCAGTGCAAGGCCTGCAACTGTCTCCTGTACATGTCCTCCATCTTCTATCTTCCCAGGAGCTGGGAAGCTGTCCTGGGAGCTGTCTGTGTGCTACTGAGCTGTTCTCATAAGAGGCCAGAGAAGTTGGACTCATAACAAAAGACCTACAGCTGCCGCACTTGGCCAGTATTATAAGATGCATGTCAGCTTCAAAGCTTCAAGCTATATTTATGCTTTATCAATTAAGTTGCATCTTGTAGATGACCCTTTTCTTAATGAGAGAAACACCCTGTTTTGCCATCAGCCTGGGCCAATTATCTCTAAATGTGTCTGATAAGAGGTCCCCTAATGATGCCAACCCATGAAATAGTTTGATATACAGGTACAACCTAATTATCCACTGATTTTTCACCTGCAGTTTTATCTCAACATAATGAGAAGGGCCCTTGAAATTAAAGGAAAAAAGATGTTTAACAATAGCCTTGTTAATGGAGGAGAGGGCAGCCAGCAGACAATCCTTCAATCATTCTCTCCCTAGGTGCTTAGAACAGCTTCACTCCAAAGCAAGCGACCCCTCCCTTCTCCCTGAGCTCCTGAAAGAATGCTAAGTGGAAATGATTATCACCTCCTCCATTCTTTCCCTGGGCTGTGGCTCCCAGTCAAGGGAAGGGTTGCTGCCTCGAGAAAGACTATCTGCTGGATGCCTGTGTCCTGCATTACAAAGGTCAGCAAGGCTGTTTTTAAATCACTGAGCAAAGGGACATTGTTTTTTAAATGGATTTGCTTTAATGCGATTTTTGCCATCCACATGAATTCTGGGAACAGAACCCTCGTGGATACGGAGATTCAACCTGTATATCACTTTGCTGTCAACTAGTTTATTTCTTACGAATCAGTGCTGATTCCCCTATAAGTGAGCACCTAGTCTAAATAATCTTGTCATGATTTGGCCTTACTTGGCTTTTGACATCAGCACACCACTGCATTGCTCCATAAGCCCACCTAATAACACTTTGTAAGTCTCGTTTTGCCTTATATGCTTTGTTTTAGACTTAAGAGAAATAGTGCCTTTATATCCTGACTCTGGACTGAGCATATTCCTTCCTCTGATCCTAAAACGAACTCCCAGCCCACAGCTAGAGTTGCGAGCTGGAACAATGTGCTAGATACCAAAATGGGCATAGCCCTTGTCTGAACAAAAAGTGTACAGTGGGCTCTCCTTATCTGGGGTTCAGCACTTGCAGATTTCATTCTGCGCAGGTGCCGAGCCCCCATCTGGAGGGCCTCAAGGACCTCCCAGACATGACCAGAAGTGCCTTCTAGTCACGTCCAAGAGGTGTTCTTGGGCAGATTCGATTATCTGTGGAAATCGGTATCCAGGTGTGGTCCAGAAACGGATCCCTGCGGATATTGAGGGCCCACTGTACTTTACTAATCTAAGGAGAGTTACTCAGGGATTAGTAAACCTTTACAATGAGGTAACCGCTTATATTACCCCTCTTGCCAACCCTTTCTATCCCGTCATTATTAATTAACCCCTTTCTAAGATGGTGATCAAATGTATTCCAAAGTAAGCCATCCAAACAAAACCTGGATGGGTTGTCTTGAGCATGAAACTGGCTGCAAAGAAAAAAAACAGCCCTTTATGATGAATTTCCTTCTAGCAATACAGGAATAAAATAATGGCAGCAAAAATAAAAGATGTCAATCATAGCAATATCTTTTGTACATACAAAATTGAACCAAACAGACGCATGCTCATTTAATTTCTCATTCAGTGCAACTGGGGTAAATATAATTCCAACAGTGACAGGTATGCAATTCATTTTGCAGAAAAACAATTGCAAAAGGGGCTGGGTCATGAGACACCATAGAGAAATTGACTGCACCATGGTTAAAGAAAGCATGGAGTATTGAGCTGCAGAATATTGAAAGAAAATATTTATTAATTATTTTCTTTCTCTCCAACTTATTTTGATCTCCACAATTCAGGCTAGAGAAAGGGTATGACTGGGTTTCTGCTGATGGAGGGAGGGAGATGGAGGTATGTAGATAAATCATGGATTTGGGAGGTGGGAAAAATTGTTCAGCTGCATGCTCACAGTTGGAAGACTTAGAATGAACGACAGAAAATGTGGCCAGTGTGACTGAGGGTTACTTGCTCCCATTCCACTCCGCAAAACCCAGGAACAAGTAAGTCAGGCTGTCATTTGGAAATACAGCCTGAAGAGTTGGAAGATTGCTTTAAAAGGGGAAAATATGGAACAAACAGAAAAAGTGCACATCTCTGTGTTTTCTTAATGCGCGCCAAGGGATAAGTGAAGTTGACAGTGCTGGGAACAGAGAAGGGTAGCAGGAGGCTGTGGACAGAAAGAAAAACTGCAGTGGGAAGGAACTGCTGGGCAATGATTAGGGCAACAAGTTGAACATTAGGTAAGCGACAGTTCTTTTGACAGGCATATACATTTGGAGAACAGCAGATAACCATCCCCAACTGCTGACAACTCAGTGAAGGAAATATAAAACTGGCCAAATGATATATAGGATCAACAACAGCCCTTTGCTGTTGTTGGAAGAAAAAATATTGGAAGAAATGATGTAATTGGAGAAAGGCAAAAACTAGAAAAGGAAGAAAAAACATTTTATACCTAAGCAAAAAAAGAACGGGAAGAAAATAAGGCACTGCAGATAGGAAATCACAGATAAGGTGCCTGAGTTAGGAGAACAGCAATTGTTTGAAATCAGAGCAACTGTTACCCTGCACATGCCTGATCTCGTCTGATCTCAGAAGCTAAGCAGGGTCAGGCCTGGTTAGTACTTGGATGGGAGACCACCTGGGAATACTGGGTGCTGTAGGCTTATACCATAGTCTTTCGAGACTGAAGGGAAGGTTGCCAACCAGATCAGACAAGAGGAGTCATCTTAAGAACAGAGTCTGCTCAGGTCCCAAGACTTTTCCTTGCCTTTTTTCCAAGGTTATAAGCATGGGGAGGCATGTCGGGGGGGGGGAGAGGCAGATCCGCGGAGCTGAGCTCTGCAGGATCCTAGGCGCTTGTGCAGGGCTGCTCGCTCTACACAAGTGCCTTTATTTTAGCGGCAACCTTTTGGTCACCGCTAAAGTGAGTAGCCCCATTGCGGGGCTGCTTCCCTTAATCGGGCCTGCTTCCCTTACTGTTTCCCTTACTTACTTACTGCCCTTACTGCTTCCCTTACTTACGAATGTCCCCTTCTCCCGAGGAGCCTCCCGCAGTAGCACGGGAGGCGCAGGATCCGTCAGCAGCCCTCCAGCTCAGGATTAGGCTGCCCAGCTGCAATCCTACCCACACTTACCCAGGAGTAAGTCCCATTAACTATCATTGTTAAAAGCATACACACAGTCGCCTGTTAAAAGTATAGATCCGTAACATTCCCCAAATGCAGTCACATGCCATGGCAGCATCAAGTCTACTATATCAAAAATAAAATATTGAAGTGAATGGGGTCCCACCTGAAATTGTCTCACCACCCACCTAGTGGGTCCTGACCCACAGTTTGAGAAACACTGCCCTAAACCTTATGGCTCATTTTAGAAATATCAACAAACCATCAGCATGCAATCAGGTACAAAAGAACAGTCACTGAACAACCATTTCAGTTTTACAGGGTCCCAGACCCTGGTCCCAGGATCCCATAATCTAACTCGGTGTTCACTGAAATTGCAATGGTGAGGACGACCTGCCTGCCAGTCCTGCTACCCTTTGTGTGCTGTTGTGTGTTCTGGGGCGCTCATGGTGGCTGCCAGAACTCTTGGACCCTGTGCTTTTGTATAATAGTGTGTTTTTGAACACATATCTGCCATGTCAGAGGGGCTTGCATTCTAGTAGTCAGTGGCTAAAATAGAGAAGCAATGGTGATTGGTGAGAGAAGAGTCAATACAGTAGGTTTGCTAAAGAAGCTTGACAAGAGAGGACCTGATGTGGCCCAAGAACCCATTTATTGAGGAACATGATTCATTCCATCTGGCTACAGCAGAGGGAGTGGTGAGCCAGCCAGGTCCCCTCTATCAGCCTGGCTGGGATTAATTGCCATTTGCCTCCCAGAACTGTCTCATGCAGGGACCAGAAGACACGAATGTGCTTATTTTGCTCTTCCCATATGGTCCCTTTCCCCTTCTGTATCATGTGCGTTCTAGACCAGCCTCTCCATGAGGCCAACTGAACTAGTCACTTTAGGTAGCAACTTGTTGGAGGGCATTCACTTGTTCACCTCCACTGCTGTTTCTCCTCCTTCACCCCAGTTCATGCATTGGAAAAGGAAGACAGGAATGGAGCAGATGAGGAAGTGGAAAGGAGAAGAGAGCAGTGGGCTAGAATACCACTGATGGCCTGTCTCTGACACTTTAGTTGACACTCTAGCTGCCACTCTCTTCTCCCTCTTCTGTTCTGTCCTCTTCATCACCAAATGACCAGAAGCCCGGCCCTGCCCAGCCATTGGACAGTTTATGGAAGGGCTCTGCACAGCAGCGGGAATTGTTAGAGGGAACAACAGGGCCAGGAGGTCTTGGGCCAGCCCTGTGCCTGTTCACTGTCAGCCATCATTCTTTTGAACTGTGAGCCACTTGAAGTGCATTGAAAGGAGGGTGGGACAGAAAGATACCAAATTTCTTTTTAAAGGGTATAGTAAACATGAGCAGCTGCTAAATATTTGACTTTGGTTATCATTTCAGTCAGAAGAGAAGACTTGTGCAGATTATGAAGAGGACGAGCATTACTATTCATCCGTCACCAGTCCTGTCACAACCCTGAGAGAAGACATCACCACTTCTTCTCATTTAGTTGACAGCCTAACAACAGAAGGTATCAGTCAGGGCCAAATGCCCGGAGTCTGTAGGATGTCTGTAGGATTGCACTGATTACACACAGGCAAAATGAAATTTCTCTGCTTCAAGGTTCTGTCTCACTGGACATCTGGATTAACTGGGGAGAGGGAGGGAGGGCTAGCGGGCTGGTAGATCAGGCCAAGGAGGGGGACAGGGACAGTAGAGGGCTGCCGTCAAGGGCTGGGACAGATCTAAGTAGACCAGTATTCCTCATTGTTTACCCCCTGCTGTACCACTTTGCTTGGTTCACCTATTGGAAGTACCATCAGAAGTAACTGGTGATGGTGTCATCACCAGTCATTTCTGGGTAGGGAGGCCAGATATGATGTGACAAACACTGGTAAGAGGCTCAGGGTGGATGGGAGGGCTTTTTTGAGCACATGAAAAGCATGCTTTGGCGCTCTAGCTGCCATGCCAAACCAAGCCTCCTACTGCTATTTGTTGCATCACGTTACTGGTCTTGCTGCCGGGCAGCAGGTGTCCCGGTGTCCCACAAGGACCACCAGAAACCACCTCAAGTACCACCGGTGGTACCCGTACCACTGATTGAGAAACACTGAAGTAGACCCATTGGGGACAGCCGTGCTCAACACAGAGCACCACTGTATTGCTGGGCACTGAGAATGGACAGGATTGGGTCATTAGAGGGCATTGCAAACAGAATCCTGACACCTCTCACTTTAGAAATTCTCCAGTGAAGTTCAACTCTTCCACTTGCAGGACACTGTTCCAAACTAGACTATTTTTCCTCCAGTACGAGTTCTCCCTTATTCCCCAGGATCTTGTGCATAATATGCCTAGCACCAAATTTGAGCGTCTCCTCTGAGACTAGTGGTAGGTACCAGTTCAATTTTGCTGCTTAATAGTCCCTATCGCAAGCTGCTAATTAAAATAAATAGAAAAGAACATTAGTAATTGCCCTTCAGCAATGAAGGAGGAAGAGGAAAGAATTCTTTCTGAGACAGAGTTGACTTTGCAAAAAGCTAATAAAAGATGAACGAAGAGCTCCCTCTGGAATTGTGATGGTTTTCCAATTCATTTTTTTAACCTTGGCAGGAAAAAAAGTTTGGGATTTTTTTTGTTTTGCAAACATTGGGCCCAGTCCTACCCCATGCCTGCTCACAGCATGATGCTGACAGAGCATGAATTGTATGTAATTGGGTAGGCAGGTAAAAGTAAAAGTTTTTTTTTTTTAAACTTTGTTACTTACCTCTCTGCAAGCCATCTGGTCTCCCGGTGATCTCCTTGGACCTCCGTCGTCTTTTCTGTGGTGTAAGTCAGAGGAGGTTCTTGGGAGTGGGTCCGGGCCAGAAAGGGGGGGATAGGATTCAGTGTGCACGGCTGCTGCCAAGTTCCTCCTACTCATGCCCTCTCTGGGCCCAGCTTCCTCCCCACCACAATGCACCCACAAGCCTCCCCCAATCTTCACCTGCTGCCCACTTACCAGCTACAATGGAGGAGGAGAATCAGTGGGCTACTATCACCTGCATATGGCCTCTGCCAGTTTGTCCTAATTTCCACGGCTCACCAAACTTACACTGATAGGTCACAAAATACGTGAGTGTAGGTCCCTGATAGGACTGGACTGATAGTTAAGCATGAATAGAAGGAGACAAAAAGAAAAAAACCATCAGCTTAGTCAGGACAGAAAACTTCATTTGTGGAAGTCATAAAGATTTCCTTGCCATTGACTGAGACAGTCAAGGCCATTGCCTTGACTGAGGCCATTGCCTTGTCTGAGGCCAGTTGAGGTTCTGGGTCTTGGGCCTGCCTAGAAATTGCACTCATGGACCTGTTGGGAGACACAATGGCAGCTCAGTGCTGTGAGAGAAAAGGACACCAATATATGCTTCAGATCTTAATTTAAGAATTCAAAACAGCCAGCTCATAAATTCAGCCAGTTTGAGAACAAAAGAGAACTAATATTGGTCACACTGTTGAATCTTGAATGCTCCCTGAAGCATTTGGTGGGCCACTGTGAGATACAGGAAGCTGGACTAGATGGGCCTTTGGCCTGATCCAGCGGGGCTCTTCTTGTGTTCTTATGTTCTTTATTACACTATATGAAATTAAGTACATTTGTAAGAAGCAGTAAACACTTATGAATGGCAAGGAAATGTCACTTGTGGTAACAAATCTCCTTAAAGAGGGATTGCAGGGCTGGCTCTCCCATGTTGCCATATGAAGTGGCTGCTTTGAGTGGTGGACTGTGGAAACATGAAACTGGTGGGAATGCCCTGCAACCCACACCTGCTTGCCATCTCTTCCAGCCCCCTGCTTACCCAGCCATTTCACCCTGCTCCCTGATCCTCTTCTCACTCACTGAAAGAAAGCAAGGATTGGAATGGTGTTGACCAACCCCTTCACCCATTGGTGCTGCCATGAATGAGCAATTGCAGTGGTGCAGCTGGCAGAGAAAGCAAGGGGCTGCTGTGATCCAGTTTCAATAGTTCCCCTCCCAGGAGGGTGCCTGGAACAGAATCAATCTGCTGCCACCACCTCCTCTGTCCCTGCCTGGCCACTTCTTCATAACAGGCTGGGCATCCTGTATTTCTTAGGGCGCAATCCTAACTCCTTATGTCAGTGCTTTCCAGCACTGGCATAGTGGTGCCAATGGGACGTATGCTGCATCCTGCAGTTGGGTGTCACTCAAGGAGTCCTCCTCAAAGTAAGGGAATGATTGTTCCCTTACCTCAGAGCTGCATTGTCCTTAAGTCAGTACTGGAAAGCACTGACATAAGGAGTTAGGATTGTGCCCTAAGACATATATATCAGTGTTTCTCAACATTTGTCCTCTGCTGTACCACTTCAAATGGTCCACATTTTCAAAGTACCACTGGACAATAACTGGCAATAATAATAATAATAATAATAATAATAATAATAACTTTATTTTTACCCCGCCTTTCTCCCCGAAGGGACTCAAGGTGGCTTACAACAGGTTAAAACAGATTAAAAACATAATTTAAAAACAGATAAAAGCATATTAACACATATCATAAAAACAGTAGTCAGATAAAAAGTAGTAAAAAGGTAAAAAGAGCATAGAGCAGCAAGTCATAAAAGAATCAGGCTGTCCTGATACTGAGGTCTACCTTTAAATGCCTTAAAGAAAGAAACAAAGAAATGCCTTAAACAAAGAAAAAAGCACCAAAATCCCATTTCTTACCTTCACATTGTTAGGATGCACTGGTTGCAAGCTTCTCAGGATTAAAGATAGATTTAAAGACCCTCTTCCGGGTTTTTCGCTCCTCTGTTGTCGCCCCAGAATGCATTCATATAGAAGTTATATTGCATTCAGTCACTAGATGGGATGAATAATAGAATCTAATGGAATCTAATGGAATTATTCACCCCATCTAGTGACTGAATGCGCTATAGCTTCTATACATTGTTACAAGGCATTTAAAGGTGGACCCTGGTATCCACTGGGGGTTCAGGATGGGGAATGGAGTCTTCATCTGCTGAGGTCATTCCAGCAGAGAGGTAATAAATCCTTTCCTCTTGTACCATTGCCAAGAGGAAATGTACCAATGGCATCATCGTCAGCCACTTCTGGTTTGGAAGGCCAGAAGCAACTCTACAAACATCAGTAAGAGGCTCAGGGTGGATGGGAGGGCTTTTCTGAGTGCTGAAAAGCATGCTTTGGAGCTCTGCCTGCCAAGCCGAGCCTCCTACTGCTGTTTGTTGTATTGTGTTCCTGGTCTCACTGCTGGGTGGCAGGTGTCCAGAGGTCCCACAAGTACTACTGGTGGTGCCTGTACCACTGGTTGAGAAACACTGACATACATTGTTAGGTATATCAATGTATGATACATGTAAGTGAAGGAAAACATTTTCTAGGACACCTGGATTTTAAAAAGATTTTCTCCACAGAAGGGGATCAAGATAATTAGTCTTCCTTTTTCTTATATATCCATACATATAGGCCGACTATCTAGGAAGACTTATTAGTTTGTTTCACATTTTTATAGCACCCTTCCTCCAAGGAGCGTAGGGTGGCATACATAGTTTCTCCCCTCTTTTTGTCCTCACAACAACCCTGTGAGGTAGGTGAGGCTGAGAGATAGTGACAGGCCCCAAGTCACACAGGAAGCTTCATGGCTGACCATGGCTTCACCTTTTCAGTAGGTCATTCATTCATCCACTGATCTGCCAACATTACTGGTTCAGATGGGGAATGGAGTCTTCATCTGCTGAGGTCATTCCAGCAGAGAGGTAATAAATCCTTTCCTCTTGTACCATTGCCAAGAGGCAATGTACCATTCCACTGCTTTGGAAGGAATTAGAAAGAAGGAAGGGAAAGTTTTCTCTTCTCTGACACTTAACAACATCTTCTGGCAGAAATTCATTGGCTTCTGTCTTTCTGTACAGTGGAAGACAGAAATGAGATCCAAATAACTAGAATATCAATCAAATTCATAAATATCTCCACTGCAGTGCAGTCGCTAGGGGGTGTGGGGGTGTGCATTGCACCAGGGGGATTGACACCACCACTGGCCAAAATTGTGATGATCTTGGTATTTTCGAATAATACCATCATTTGATGTGTAATTTAATGCAGAATGCAATGAAAGAAACCGTACTGAAATATCTGCATTCTACAAAACATTATTGCCAAATAACGAGAAAAGGAAAACACAACTGGGTTTTGTGTAACAAAAAGTGGATTTGCTTAACTCAAAGCTGACCAATGAGACTGATAGTTCTGAGAGCCAATGAGAGGTTATTATGACAGCAGGGAACCACTAAGGTGTTAGTAGTAGTCAGCTCTCATTTCCATGTATCAGAGCTACTATTAGAACTTATATTCAGTTGTGTGAGTGCCATCATGTTGGCCACTGGTTTTTTTGTTGGTTACTAATTTGTTGGGTGACCTGTACTATCCTATATTTAAACAAACAAACAAACAAATGGGGTGACACCCACCCTAGCGATGCCACTGCATTTAGGCTGTGCGTATGATATCGTAATTTATTCTGTACGGTCTGGTACTGGAAGAGGTCCATCATAGGGGTGGCAGACTGAGCTCTTGCACTGGGTGACACAAATCCTACTGAAACCTCTGCTCCACTAGCTGATGTTAAAGAGTTGGACTGTATAGGCTGGAAACCAAAAATATGTCTTCTAGGGTGTCTTTGCAAGTGGCATGGAAATCTGATATTCCTATCACTCCTTTTGCCTTTAAAAGTCTGCAAGGCACCTTGCAATATAAAACAGAATAAAAATATAACCACTTGTCTAGAAATAACTGTTACTACATGTTATATAGTGGGTCCATGCAAATAACGGAAGGTATGGAGATAACAGCTCAGTACGTTTATTCCATCTTCAGAACAAGACCTGGCAATGAATCTCAATGAATCTGACACAAGGCAAACACCCCTGGCTTTTATAGCCTGTAGCTCCGCCCAGACTCCCCATGATTGGTGCAATTGAAACATTAACTAGAGGGCCAATCGGATGGTAGGATTTTGATCCATCACCCAATTGGCCAGCAATAAGTCTGGGCCAATCAGTTATGCAGGATTTCGATCCTGCATAACTTGCATACATAACACTACATATCATCATGCAAAACTAAGAAGCAACTTTTAAAGCTGTATCTTCACTGACAAAAAAAGTCACTCTAGTTTATAGCAACTAATAAGGCACACAAATTCCTCTTTCCCTTCCGTAGTTTTGCTGCTTAAATAAGCATTTTGACAATAACATTGCAGAACTGAAGCTAGTGTATTTTACTTACTTTCAAGCAAGAACACACAACATTTTAAGGATCACATTTTACACACTATGTACTGGGGTGGCCAAACGTGCTTAACATTAGAGCCACATATGATAAACTTTAGATGTTTGACAGCTGCAAGAGAGGTGTTTGCGAATCACAACATTTAAGAAGCATTTAAATACTTCAGTATATAGAACGTCCTGTGTTATCTGCAGGAGTTCTGTTCTAGCACCCTCAGCAGATAAGAAAACCTGTGAATGATGGGATCCATTGGTCCTGGGGGGCCATGTAATCTTCTGGAGGCAATGGGAGCTGTGTGTTTCCAGAGGAAACTGGAAGTGACGTTTAAAGGCCTTTAGGCCTTAGGAGAGCTGAGGAAGCCCTTCCTGGCCCTCCAAAAGCCTTTTAAGGCTGTAAACATCATTTCTGGGTTTGCCTGAAAACCAGAAATTACCTTCTAAGATCTCTTGAAGGCCTTACAAGACATTCTGAGGGCCGGGGAGGCCGCACATGGCCTCCTCGGGTGTCAGAACCCCCTCTGAAATAAAAACAAACAACAAATATAAACAAACACATAACGAACACAAACTCCATACACAACACACACACACAAAACAAAAACACAAAAACACAGCGTTGGAGGGTGCAGGCAATCATATATCAATATATCTAATCAATCAATACATATCTTCTAATCTTGTTCTTCTAGCTTAGCCTCTTAATATCATTTATCTATCATACCATATCTTGTATAATATATCATGTATACAATATATTCATCTAAATGCCCTATCTTATACATCTACAACTCCATTTTCAACCAAGCATAAAATGATCTCCATTGCTCTGTCTGTATCGGTTTATGCTGTTGATCCAAAGTCTCTGTAAGCCTATCCATTTCCGCCACTTTCATTATTTTCTCTATTAATTCATCTTTCGCTTGGAATTTTAATAACTTTCCAGTATCTAGCATATAAAATCCTTACAGCAGTTAATATCATAACTAAATACACATCATTTTCTTTATCTATAATATCTAAGATAATATTAAGCAAATAACTTTTGCAATTGAAGGAAGACTTTCTTTCGTTTTTGAGGTGAATTTGTTTATATTTGTTGTTTGTTTTTATTTTGGAAAGTAATAAAAATAAATAAACGAACAAACAAGAACACCCTCTGGAAGTGACCGGAGCACAGCTCTTATTGCCTCTGGAGGGTCCATGTGGGGCCTGCGGATAGTGAAATCTAGCGAAACGGGGTATCCGGACACCGGCAGACAGTGAAATCTGTGGATTCCAAATTTGCGGATATAGAGGGCCCACTGTGTTTACTCATCATGAACATTAAGCTTACATTTTAATTCAGTAGACTCTCCATTTATATGTAGTAAATAATTATGAAGCTTGAAAATTTTTTATTTACCTTTTATATTAATTGTGATGCAAAAAGGAGCTCAGCCAACATATTTTTGTGTACATGAAGAAAGACCTGCATGTGGCTCATAAGCCATGGTTTGGCCACCCCTACTTTATACCAACATAGTAATCAACACAGTTCACCGTTGAACTTTCATCACTTTATTCATTTGGAAAGAGGTTTCTGTTAAATGAAAAAGCAACACACAAATCTGAGACAACAACTACAAATAGGAGGAGGCAGGGGAAAGCAAAAGCTTGAGAAATTCAATGGCTTGCAAGTCAGTGGCATAACTGTGCTGTAACATGATGCAGTAAAAGGAAGGAACAGAGCCTTCCCTAGCCAGTTCCATACATTGATATGGACACCATATTTAAGCCATTGTGGTTTCCAGACTTTCTTTGCTATTAGTTGCCAGTGGTGCAGGACTAGATCACTAAAGACATATTTGCCATGAAATAAGAAGAGATGTTTCTTATTTTTTTGTTTTTGTTTCTTTCCTATAGATGACACAAAGTTGAACCAGAATGCAGAAGCAGATGGTAAGTACCGAATCTCATGGCTTTTGCTGTGGGAGTACTGAACATTATGTAAGTCTGAAAAAATATATATGCTAGGAGGTCAGCTTCCTTATAATTTTTTCTAGGCCTATTAGAAGGTGGAGGGGGTTTGATATGACTAAATTGGGGAGGACTGTAGAGGCAGGGCTTATAAGTATCCTTAAAGGCCCCCTATCTATTCTCCCGTAATTGGAGCTTGGAGGGATATGCAGAGCCCCCTAAGTTACCATCATCCTCTGCTGTTGAATGCTACGTCAGTGGCGAACAAATCATAATAATTACTCCATATGATCTAATTGTGGAGGGGTGCTGAGGACTTTACATGTATCACTGAGAGAACACCTGGTTGGACAACACTGGTTTTCCTGTTTTGGTGCAGCTATTCCATCAGGATATTTGATGGAGGAGGGAATCACCATTGTAGCAAATCTGTGTCCTGTATGAGATATCCAATGGTTGAACTGAAAAGTTTTGTTATAGTGGAAGCCAGAGGAAAAACCTGGGGATTCTGTAGATGTGCCGCTGATCTTGTTGCCCTGTAGCAGTGGTGTCGCTGTGGAGGTGTGGGGGGCATGCAGGCTGCACCGGGTGACATGCATGGGGGGGTGACACACACGGGGTGAGGGGTAACACCACTGCTGGCCAAAATTATGAAAATCTTGGTATTTTTGAATAATACCATCATGTTATATATATATCATTCAATGTGTTTTTTTCATGCAGAATGCAATGAAACAATCTGCATTGGAATATCTCTTTCTGTCAAAAGTTATAGCCAAAAAATCCAGCAGGGGCAGGGCGATGGTGCCTCACCATGCCCAATGCCCAGGGCATTGCCCCACCCACTACATGGGAGGTGGTCCATCATGGGGGTGATGCACCTGCATTGGGTGATGCAAACTCTAGTGATGCCTCTGCCCTGTAGACTTCCTGGCTGAGTTTGCAAAGGTAGTTAGTGCTGTGATTCCCCAGTTGCTGGTATTGGGAGACTTATGTATCCATGCTAAGGCTCCCCTGGCTGAGTATGTCATGTAGGCACAGAGTTTTCCCAGGGAATCAGCAACCCCACACATGCAGCTGGTCACACAGCCTAATGTTTTCCTTCAGACAAGATGATGATGATCTGTTAGAGGCCTTCCCTTGTCTTGGGCAGATCATAATCTGGTTATGGCTCAATCTCTGGAATTTCTGACCTCAATGATAAACCATATCCTTTCCATGCAGAAAGTCTGGGCCTCAATTTCTGGCATCTCCAGGTAGGGAAAAATCTGGGTTGTTTAGATTCACTGAGAAGAGACGGGTGGTGTCCTTAAATTTATAAATCTGGGAGCCCATACAGTTCAGCTTCCTGCTGGATAGCAAGATCATCCACCTGCCATATTCCCAATACCTGCTTGCATATAGTCTGGCCCCACAGAATGTGTAGGTATATATGGGGGGGGCGGGAAGAACGGACCCACATGCCAATGGTTTCTGAATTCACAACAACTTTATTGTGTCCCCAAAAGCAATACCCCGAACTTGACCCTATCTCAAAAGGCTACATCTTTACAAACAGTAGTTCAAAATGGTTTGGTAGTTCAACCTCATGGCATTATGGGTAATCATGGTGTTTCTGTAGCAGGCCTCCATGTTCACTCTGATCGTTCTCAACAAAGTTCACCCTTATTTTCATTTTATTTATTTATTTTGTTACTGCTGCTGCTGTTGTTGCCATTTCTGTACACTAGAAATTCACAATTATGTTATTTTCGATCTCTGTGTCTCTCCCTCCCGCCATTAAAACTTCCCTAGGTGGTCTGAAAGATGACCTTCCTAAGAAGAAAATGGGGTCCCAGGTCCATACAGGAACAATTGTAGGGATCATTCTAGCAGTTCTGCTCATTGCTGCCATTATCCTTGCTGGCATCTACATCAGTAGCAACCCTACCTCCAGTGCTGCTTTGTTCTTTGTCAAGGTGAGAGACCAGAATTCATGGTTGAGGCCAAGCGTTTGCCTACTCTAAAAAAATTGGCATTGCCGTAACTATAGTCAACTTCAAGAAAGTTTCCTCCTACTCTGAGAGGAAATGACAGGCTCTTGGCTCCCATTCCCTCTCCTCTTTCTCTCCAGCCCAGTCTTCCTTCCTTCCTTCCTTCCTTCCTTCCTTCCTTCTTGAGCCATTGCCCCAGATAACTCCATTATTTTCCAGATTCAGTTTTGGGAGTAAGACTTTAACTCCTTGACTCAGTATATGCTGAAATTCAGACACATATATTGGCCCCATGTTTTCAGCATACCATTTAGGCCTCGACGGAGGCAATTCAGTGCACTGAAGGGTATCTATGGCCCTGCACCTGAACTATTTAGCATTTGCAGACACTAATCAGAAAGAAACAGAAAGAAAGAAAATAAACTTTCATTCCTAGATATGCACGTGATTTCAATGAAACAGACCCACAATTCTCAATGAGTGTGCCTCGGCCCATTGGTGTGCCGCAAATGGTCTGCAAGAGTGTTGTGGCAGTTTGGAGGAGGGTTATATATTAGTAGGGCCATTTGGGGACGTGAGCCCCCAGCCAGGAGTATGGTGTGACTTGTCAAATGTAAAAACACTGATGGTGTGCCTTGACAATTTTAGTGCCTTCTCACTGTGCCATGAGACGAAAAAGGTAGAAAATCACTGAAATAGAACTTGCGTCCATATAATCACCATGGTCCAAAACTATCTGTGTGTTCTGATACACACAGAGAGAGCTCCTGCGTGGCTGTGCTACCCAGTGGAGGGGATTGTTCTTGCACCCTACAGGATCTGTGCATGCAGCTGCTCTTTCCATTGATGTCAATGAGGCAGCCTTTGTAGCAGGGCCTGCCTATCCATGAGGCTGATTGAAGCAGTTGCCTCAGGCAGCAGATGGGGGGGGGGGGCACCTAATTGCCTCCAGTGCTCCTTCTCCTCCCTGGAATGGAAAGGAAGAGGGGGACAGAGAGGAAGAGTAAATATAGAGGGGAGGAACATGCTGAGCTAGAACACTGGAGAGTGGGAAGAACAGAGACTGACATATCAGTGGGTAAGGGGGCAGCATTTGGCATGCCATCTCAGGCACCAAGAAGTCTTGAGACAGCCCTGCCTCTTGGGCAGGAGATCTCCATCTGCACAACAGAGCTCCTACACCATTGAAAAAAAGCTAGATCAGCTTCAGCATGTGTTCCTAAAGAGTGTGCCTGAAGACTTTCTCTTTTCACATGCTGATGTGCTTTTTCTTTTCATGCTACAGCGGAGGCCGCACCAATGGCCTGCCATGAAGTTCAGAAACCACACAACATACAGTGAAGTGGAGCATTCTGGTCATGAAAAGGAGGGATTTGTCGAAGCAGACCAGTGCTGAGGAATACCATTCGTCTTATTGCTCCTGCACCTTCAAGGATCTCTCCAGTCTGAATATCTCCTCTTTATTTCACAATTACTGCAACTGAAGAAATGGCCAAAGGGAAAAAGAAAGCACAGTTTTTAAAATGTCCCCCAAAGAGAACTGAAATGGATAAACAAGGAGCTAAAAGCACAAAGAAACATGTAAAATAGACAGGGGCCCCCCCACTGGATGAATCAACAGAGAAATCTACAATGGACTTAATTTTCAAAGTGGTGACCCACCTCAGATCAACCAGCCATCTATTGCTGGCTGCCATGCCAGTGGAAAGCAGTCTCTGCTTTTTGCAAAGCACTGTCACCAGATGCTACAGATAACCAGAAAGTGTACATCTGCCCCAATGCACTAACAGGGTGTCCCTATGCATGCTAAGCAAAGCCCCCCAAATGGTGGAATAGCAAAATATGCAAGACATCCAAAAGAGGTTGAGATTAGGGGGAGGAAATTCAGCCTTCTAGTTGGGAGATTGAAGTTTGCCTTCTAAATATCCCTTGAGAGATTACATTGGGGTTAATAAATTATAGCATCATGGAATGGCTAGTCTGGCTTGCTCTATTCGAATATCTCACTGTCGTCACAGCACTTATCAGATGTAGCACCTGACATTTGTGGATTGAGGAGAGCTTAAGCCAGGCCTGAAATGCCACCTTCATATTTATCTGTAATGGCAGTATAAATTCAAGCCAGGAGAAAGAAAACATTAATTAAGGAGGCCTTGCTGTTGACAGTAATCACCCCTTGTTGACAACTAAATCAGCCAGGGGATAAAATGTGTGCCAAACATGGCCCAAGACCTTAAAAACAACACAACTCATTATTTCTGCTGTGAATTACCCACTCCACCTCACAATGAGCTCTGGGGTTCAGCTTGCTTTGCTTTTGCTTCAGAAATTTTAAGAGCTAATTCTGGCCATGCTTTCAGTGGCAGAACTACAGGGAACTTTTATCGGTGGAAAGCAGCAAGGTTAGCCTTATTTTAATGAAAGAAGACTACAGTTCTGTTGATAAATGCAAGGTCTATCACTAAAAGGTAAATTTGCCCTTAGTCCACCTGCCACTATTTCTGAGCCCATTAACAGCCATGTTTAAAATGGGAATTAGAACCCAGTCTATTATCAAGGGAGTCACTTGGTGCACCAAGATGTTTATTGTAATGTTTAAGTCATTTTTGCCCACTGTTGCATATACGCAACAGGGATCAAATGTGTACATCTGAGGGCTGGGCAGAAATGGGTTAAGTCTTGGAAATGATGTGGTTTTCTGGCTTTCCACTCTTTCTCTTTCTTCAGTTTGTATGATGGCTTTCATAGATCATATTCTCCCAATCTGATAAGATAGTAAAGGATACCACCCTGTAAAATGCTGGTACGCATCCCTGAAAGTGCTGTTACAGCCCAATCCAAAAGTATTTTTACACAGAAGCAAGCCCATTGTGGTCAATGACACTTACTCCCAAATACGTTTGCATAGGATTTCATCCTTAAACTATTTTTAAGCCTGGTATGTATTCCTATAGGGCAAGTAGAAATATATGTTTGGCAGTACAGTTATCAGTTCCAGCTTTACCCCCCAGCCCTAGCCCCTTCTCCCTCTAGTGGAAAACTCTCCATTTTAAACTACACCGTAATAAAAGTTTTGAAGTTATTGCGAGTGTTGCCTGCCTGGGCCCAGAACGGAGCATGTACCTGAACAGTTTTGCTGATCCTTTGAGGACCAATCCACAAGTTACTGTAAGACGTGGCCTTCAACCAACCAACATCTCCTTGTCTCCAAGTAAAACATGTGATGTGATGTCATCTCAGTCTGCATTTCCTACTCACTCTATTGGCTGCCATTTGAGGGAGGGGCAGAACAACTGAGTATATCGACATCACATTGCACCAGTTTTAACTATACATTATCAGGAAATATGGGGAGTCAATGTGGGTTGGTGACAGCTGTACACTTAAGGCAACATATTGTTTGACCTTGAGAGTTAAAAAAAAAAAAAGAACTTATATGAACCCAGACTGTATGGAGAGTTTGCATGAAATACCACACAGCGTGCCATAGCAGCCATGCTGCCCTGATTGGGGGGGGGGAGGGAACCCTTAAGGAAGACACTTCTAATTGTTTGTGAGGATGCATGTTAATTTCGCAGCTATATGTGTTGCAGCCTCAGTACCAACCAGGCTGAACCTATCTGCCCAAAGAGTTTCCTCAGGAGCAAATTAGATAATATACATACAGTACAAAATTGGTTTTTTAAATTATTATCATTATTATAAAGAGAAATAAAGATATGGCTACAGGATAAGTGGAACTGGGCCTGTCATCTAATTCAGGCCTTTCTTAAATGATAGAACAAGCCTAACCAACTTTCCAGTGCCGATTCAGCCATGCCAATGGGGTGTGTGCTGCGTTTGCTGCATACAAAGCGATCACAGAGTCCTCCTCAAGGTAAAAGAACAGTTGTTCCCTAACCCCGGAGCTGCACTGCAGCTGTATCAGTGCTGGAAAATTGGTTAGGAATGGGTTGTGAGATAATTTTTTTATTTGTTTAAGAAAAAACTAAATACATATAAGGCACAACACAGCCCAACTTTTCATTCCAGTATTTCTTTCTATTTCTTTCTATGTATGCTGTTAATTTATCAGTTTGCCAGGTGAAGTGGGGTGACAGAGAAGATAGGATCCCCTAGAAGAAAGAATAGAGTTCACCCGCCATTCTTACTCAAGAGTGATCTACAGTCATAAACAGCAAAAGAAGGATTTGATTTAAAAGAAGAAAAAAAGCAGAACCCAAGTCTTCCTCGCCAGTAAAGATGTGTGTACATAGGAATTTTACAAACTGTTATTTGAGCACTTTAGCACTGAAAAGCTGATATTGTGTGTTCTGTACTGATACTATGAACTGTAATGTTGGCCCTGCAGCCCCCACTGCCTCCTGTAATGTGTCTGTTGGACACACATGGCTGGTTAAAGAACCAGTGCATGAAAATTGCAAGATTTAGATGCGTTGACCGTATCCGATTCCGTAAAAAAAATAAAACCCATGCAGAACCTCTTAGTCAATGACCCATTCAGTTAATCTCCATCTGAGTGCCAAATTAATTAGCTCTCTGAGCAATTCAAGGTCTAATATCTTTCTATATACTTGAATTTACGGCATAATTCAATTTTTTGAGGGGTGGGTGGAAAAGCTTGAGGCAATGCATTTAGTACCGTTTGTCTGCATGGAATGCAGTGTTGATACTAATATATGTATAGTAAAATATTAATTACTTGTACTTTTTGGGATTGCTTTGGTTTTTAGAATAAAAAAGAGCAAAGATAATGAGTGTTGTTCAGATGTGTGTCAAATGTCAAGGTTTCATGCTTAAAATACATCCAGATAATGGTTATGTTGGTAGATCAGTATGTATTCAGACACACCTACCAGTCCTACCCACCAGAGGGCTCACCTGGCTGGACAAACCTCTAAATCCTCAATATCAATGGTAGCAGGAGTGTCCAGTGGGTACCATAGGAAGCCTGGTGCAGAGCTTTTCCCAGGACCTGCTGCACTGCACTAATCCACTGCAGTCCAAATGTATACCCAAGGGATATGCTGATATCTTGTCTGCTGCCACCTGTCTGTTAACAATGGCAGCATCTACTGGACCAAACCAAGCCATGAAGTCTATGCACTCTGATGCCCCGCACATAAGGATCCTGGTTCTTCAAGATGCATGCTCTGTCCAATTTCCTGCTGTTCAGATTTGACACAGAAGCATCAGCCCAAGGCAGGAGAAAGCTGTTGAGTGGGCTGCACCCATAGAGGCAATTCTCTCCATCAGAAAGAAAGAGAACTTGAGATGGTCAGTGGCTTGTACAAAAGTTGCATTTTATACTTAAAAAAAAACTTTTCAGAATGTCTCATCCACTGATGATTTCATATTAAAATTACAGCAGCAATTGCTGTAATTGCTACAATGCTTCCAAAAATATGTCAAATTTTTCAGCAGCAGGGGTTTCTTTTTCCTTTGCTTTGGAACCGATGTAGCTTAAAGGCATAACTGGATATAACAGGGGCAAGCTCTTGTCTGCATATGTGGGTTGTTACTGAATAATGAGATGGGAGAGGTTGGGGGCAATTTCAAGCAGCAGGCAGAATGGGGTTGCTGAACCCTTCCTCCTCCCAATGCTTCCCCCAGGCTGTCTTTTCCCTAGCTGGGTTCATTTCTAATCTCAGAGCCTTGGTAGGAGAAAAGCAGCATAAGGGCTGCAGAGGAGAAGACAATTCCTTATAATCCCCCAAATCTGAAGTCCTAAGTCTCAGCAGTTCATGATCGTAATTCTTGACAGATGCAGTGGTGGGATGTATGTTCAGAAGCTAATCTTCCTTTTCCTCCCATGCACACAAGCTCAGAATCCATCCCAGGGTTTTTAAGACAAAGTAAAAACAAGAATGAAGAGGAGAGAAATCCTTGTCTCCTGAAAGAGGAATGACAAAAGAAAGGAAGTGATGTTGCTAGATACAAAATGCTACTGAGTTTCATCCTATTGGACAGGTCCACATGCCAATACACCTTAGTTTCCAGGAGCTAGTCCATTTAATGATACCTTCCTAGCTACAAAAGAGAGTTGTCACTCTGTTGGTTTTTAATTTTGTATACCAATTAGAAAACCCTCTACTGAACGTACTTGCCAGTGCTAACTCTGTCATGTTTTCCTCTGCCTTTGGTCAGAGGAGTCAAATTTAAGATATTTTGGCATAGCAAGCAGTTTGCAAAGATATGAAAAATAGGCTGCAGCTCCAGTTGTACATTTTGCAGGAAGTAAGAGGACATCAAGTTTCCCTTCAGGCACTTTAGCACTCCTCCAAGAGCGTGGGAAGGATCCAGAGAATGGCAGACACTTTTTCTCAGGGACCTCACTGCAAGAAACCTGCTGTGCCATCTGCTTCCATATGTCAGGGCCATGGAGGTCAGAACAGAGATGCTGAAACAATCTACAGTACTGTGTACTTTTAATCCTGGAGTTGACCAAATGTAATTCTCTTTCTTCCATCTCATGGTGATCATAGGTGGGAGATAGATCTGCATTTTTTTCCTAGTCACTCTTTCCACTTTTGTCTAAGTAAAATCATTCTTAACATACTGTAGCCTTACGCCAGTGGTGTCAAGCATAAGGCCCATGGGTCAGATGCAGCCCCCAAAAACAATTTCTCCAGCCCCTATTATCCAGCAGCATAACTGGGCTCTCCCGTAACTTGAAATTATGAACAAGATTTGCTATTTTCTCTTCTGTTATTTGCAGCTAATGAGTTTCCATGTGAGAGCAAAGTGCTTATTTCTGGCCATCTGCTTTAATGATGTCACTTCCGGTACTCAGCAAGTGCCATGAATGCTATTCAGCCCAATATGAAACAAGTTTGACATTCCTGCCTTGTGCAATTGGAACTGCCTAACTCAGTATTTGCTCTGATCGGTGGCAGCTCCCTGGAGTTTTGGACAGAGATCTTTTCTGGCACTATCTGAAGATGTTATGCAGAGGTTCCCAAAGTCCTCCAGCCTGCGAAGCCTCCCCCGCCCCCATGCTGCACAGGCAGTGCACAGTTCCCAGAAGTGACTGGCAGTGATGTCATCACCAATTACTTCTGGGTTTGGAGGTGCGTGGGGAGCCTACAAATGCAGGCTCAAGGTGGGCAAGAGCATCCATCAGAGTGTGCTACCTCTCTGCAGGACCTCTGCCTGCCATGTTGAGCCTCCTACCGCCATTTGCAGTTGTCCCATGTGGTTCTGCTGCTGGCCAGCACGTGGCCTACGACACGCCCAGCGAGTGCCTCATGACACCCCAGGGCATTGTGACACACAGTTTGGGAACAACTGATTGACTCTGGAACCTTCTACATGCAAAACCAGTGCTCTACCACTGAGCCATTACCCCACCCACAAAGTGCAATGATTTTCTTCTGAAAAGCCAAGAAGAAATAGTTTGTGTCCACACACTTAATCTAACCAGCATGTAGCCAAAATTTGATACATAGTACATAGGTCTCCATCCCTTCTTCACAGATCCCCATTCACCAGGGACAGCCCAACCTGCCACCACCATGCACTCAAACTGCATGGAACAAGTAATCCCACCTCCTACTGCCTCACCTTCCTGCTCAACCTTTTGACAAAACAGGAAGTGCAGAACATGCCAAGAGCTCACAGTGTGTCCCTTTTGTTAAAAGGGATCATACAAAGGAGGAAGGCTATTGGATGGGGAAGTGGATCACCACCTTCCTCACAGTTTTTTTTCCAGACGCACATGGTTGCAACAGGGGCAATCTGCTTCCCTACCTGCATACCTGACTCTTCCTTTACACTGTTCCTTGAAAGAAATCACTTCCTGATTGTTTAAAGCAGGGGTCTCCAAACTTTTTGGCCAGAGGGCCGCATCAAATATCTGGCACGGTGTTAGGGGCTGGAAAATCTTTTTTAATATAAAATTTATATAAATAAATTAGAGATAGAACTTAGATGAGTGAATAAATGAATGAATGAGTGGGCTCATTCATATAACCTCTCTGGCCCTTAGAACACCCTCCAGACTCAACCAGAGCATAGTTCCTATCATGTTCGGCCAAGTGGGCCAGAGGCTTTCAGGGACAAGAGGCTGGCCGTGGGCCGGATAGAAGCTCGCCACGGGCTGCATCTCGCCCCTGGGCCAGGGTCTGGCGACCCCTGGCTTAAAGAGTCTGCACCAGGAAGGAGTAAGTTAGGGAAGTAGATCAGAGCATCCATAGTCAGCTGGAGGGAGGTTGTAGCAGGCTCAGGGTGAAGGTCATCCCAATTCTGCTCCACCTGCCACTCAATGTGAGCTGGTATCATCTGCTTCATAGATGAACTGGCCATGGCAATCCCTGGACTTCAGCCACTCTGTGGAAGCCAAGCAGGACTGGGAGTGGTTAGTGCATGGATGTGAGAATAACTGGGAATCCTATGAATGTCTCATTGAATTGCATGATTAAAGTAAGGTGGGATATACAGTAAATCTTTAGGTCTCCAAACACTAAGCAAGCAGAGGTGTGCCTGCTGAGTCATGTCTCTAGGTCAGCAAACTCAAGCAAAAATTTTTCCTATATATGGGGAATAATTTCCTTGTAGGAAAAAAGAATAGCGTATACATTGTCATGTAGGAAGTGCGGAATGAGAATTTTATTACTGTTATGCATGCATGAAGATGCAACTACTTCCCAACCGATGTGATTACAGGGAAATACATTTAGGCGGAGGGTTGATCAGCTTCTGCTTTCTAGTTCTAGGACTCCATGACTCATAGGCAAAAATGTAACAAAAGGCATGTTATTTTAATAGTTCACTACACTTCAGTGCCAATTTCAGACATCTGTGTGGTGTGTGCCTGACCTGCAATGACTCTGCTGAAAACATCTGGGAATCAGCACAGGCAAGGAACACCTTTGAGGATAACAGTCGTCAGCCCAGTTGCCTCCAAATCACCTACAAGACCTGTGCAGACTTTCAACATAAGCGCACCAAATTCAAGCACACTGTAAACATGGAGCAACGCTACACTAAACATAAACACCACCACTGAATCTGCAGTGCAGATATGGCCAAAATCCTTAATTGCCAGAAAAGACGTTCCTAGAACAGTCTTATGACCTTGGGGAAACAAGGCAAGGCAGGAAGTAAGAGCTTTGTTACTAGAGGTTGAAATGTATTTAAAAACATTTCAGAGAAAAAGGTCAAATCATATCCTAGGAATTCTCATCATAACTGAAAACTTGAAAACACATGTGGAACTTGTTTACAAAATGAAAGAAAACACAAGCATTTACTTTATTTTTACAGCAGAGACTGAAAGTAGTAAATAATCGCCTCTCTCATGGAGTGCAATAACCTGTTGAGTAACTGGGGCAGAAGTCCTCTCCCTTCACTCAGTCTCTGCCTCCGTTCTAGGTGAGTGCATCCTATAGTGTCATGTCCTATCCCCCCACATAAGGCAAGCATTTTGCTTGGGTTGTCTGCAGGAAAATAAACACATACAGACAACAGATGACACCAGCTAAGGAAAGTGCTGTAATCTGAAGCATCTTAAAGTCAGAGTTCGGTTTTGTGATACATTTATTGAACTCCCAGAAGACGAGCTAAGATATATTAGGGTTTTTATTAGCTGAACTTTCAGTAAAAGGGGACATCCTGTCCTTGCAGATTTAAATGCTTTCATTTGCAAAAGTCATGCCTATATTTGGATAGATTCTCACCCACAAGAGTCACTCAATCTACGATCATTTTGGGTTAGAAGGGACCTCTAGTGGTTAAAAAAACTCAGTAACTCAGTAAAAAAAAAACTCAGTAAAAATTTGTAATACGGATGGTTGAATTTTTTACATGTGTTGAAAATACTTCATATCTACGTTCAAAAAATTGTTCTAATTCTCATAGCTTGTCTCCAAAGTGTCTTGGTAGCCAGTTACCTACAACAGCTCATATCATGATAAATACGAGTCTGTACACAGCACTTTCCTTGAGTGAAAGCGATGGTAGGTAAACTACTTCAATCTGGTTTAGGTGTTTCATGCTTGCTATGCTTACAGTAATCATCTATTTAAGGCACACCTCATGTGAATTGCTCCATGAGACCAGATCATCAGAGTAAGATGAGAGACAAATGGGTTTGCAGAGATGGGGCAGTGATACTCAGGGATGGGAACTCGAGTCAGGTGACTTGAGTCTGAGTCACAAAAATATGTATTTTTGCTGACTCATGTATACTCGAGTCGATGACTCCAGCACTGATTCAAGTCTGAGGCCACTGATGGCCTCAGACTTGAATCAGTGCCAGAGTCATCCTCCCCATGTATGCAGACTCGAGTCTGTCTGTGTCTGGGTGTGCTTGTTTACTTTTTTGTGGCATGAAAGACCTTGTGCGGCTATCATTCAGACCGGGCGAGCAGCAGGTAAGTTCCAGCCAGGAGGCTGGGAAGGATTAATGTTTTGGTTTTTCACTGAGCAAGAATGTATCTTGTCCATCTCTGAAGGAACCAATGAGTATTGGATGAAGGATGGGCAGTTTGATTTTTTTCCTTTGGATGAGGTAGGGCAGAAGGAGGAGCCCAAGGGGGTCTTAGAACATGCCAGAGAAGCCCAGAGAGGGGGAAAAAGGAGTCGGTGAAGCCAGGGGGAGGCAGCTTGAAGTGATCATGCTTTCCAACCTCATGGCTCTGTTTTTACTTGGGAGGAAGTAACATCACTGAATGAACCGCGTAAATGGAACTACAGGTTGAGACTCATTATTCACATGGGTTCCATTCCAAGCACTCACGTGACTGGCAAAAAATGCACTATAGCAAATCAATTTAAAAAACAAAGTTTCTTTGCCCCAGTTATTTAAAAACAGCCTTGCTGACCTTTTGACTCTAAGATAGGAGTCATTAAGAAGACAATCCATCAATCAGTCGTCCTCCAAGGTCTTCATTCAGTCCCTCCCTTCACCAATGCAAAGCTATTTCACTTGCTCAGGGGGAAGGGAGGGGTCCGCTGGAGAGAGAAGGATTGATGGTCAGCCAGCTGCCCCCCCTCTCATTAATGAGGCTGTTGCTAAAGGACTGTTCAGTTTTTTAAACTGATTTTAAAGGGGTGCATTTTTTCCCTTCTCCAGGGATCAGCACATTCATTCTTATTTGCAGTGGCCATTCCTGTTAAGTCAAATCCATGTATTAAAAATCTGTTTATAAATAGGTTGGACCTGTACTTCTGAGTAGAGCAACAAAGGATTGGGTCGTCCTGGTAAGCCTCCCAGCAGCTGCGCTGACCCTCCTCCCTCTTGCCATTTCTGTCCTCACTCTCACACAGTTCGTCCCACCCCTTCCTGCCTTGTTTATAGATGGGATGGGGTCATCAGGGTATTGTTTAAAGCAGGGGTGTCCAAAGTTTTTGACAGGAGGACCACATCGTCTCTCTGACACTGTGTCGGGGGGCTGGGAAAAAAAGTAATTAATTTACATTTAAAATTTGAATAAATTTACATAAGTTTACATAAATGAATATATTGAAGATGAACTTATGAATGAAGGTCTTGCAATAGCTCAAGGCCTATAAAAGGCCTTGCACAAAGCAAGGCTGGTCTTTCCTTTACTGCTGCTACTGCATCACAGATGTGAAACAACAAGCAGTGGAGGGAGCCCTCATCCCACAGCTCATGTGAGAGGTCAAATAGTCGCCCTTATGCTGAGAGCAGTCGCTTCGGGCCAGTGTGGGCTCCAACAAATCTCTGGAGGGCCAGAGGCTCATTGGAGACTGGGGGTTCCCTGAGAGCTGCACTGAGAGTCAACAAGTGGCCCCAGGGCTGGGGTTTGGGCACCCCTGGTTTAAAGAGAACACACACACACACACCCTGACAGCAGCTGTGCTTTTTTCCATGGCTGACTTTTTAATGGAAAAGACTCATGATTCAAATCTTTTAAAGTTGCCAAAACGCTCTGGGCAACTCCAAAAGTCCACCCATTAGAACTCGTTTTTGAGTTGAGTCGTGGGAGGTGGAGACTTGTGACTCAACTCGAGTCAAGCCGCCCTCGATTTGCCCATCCCTGGTGATACCCTGGGGCATGATGCTAAAGCAACCTGGTACCTCTGACATGCCCAGTGACACTGTGGGGCTTCAAGGTTATCACACCTGCTTACTGGAAGGATGACAACCCACAACTGTGACAAGAGCACTACCTTGGAACTGGGGTATATGTGATGGTGTTTTTTAATGCCATCTTAATCTTCAGGTAGTGATACATGATGTTATAGAGTGAGGACAGGCAGAAAGATCATTTGGGAGTTAGCAGTAGGTCTGAAAGTGAGTGAAAGTCACTTCTGAATCTTCTACCTACCCCCCCCCATCTCAGTGGTTTGAATTTTTTTCTTGTGTCCTCCCCAGCTCCCAGGAACACAGTTCAATTCCACTGCAGTCTTGTTGGAACATATTGGAATATTGAGCATAGTAACTACAGCTACCGAGTTCTGTGTGCATGTGACAAAACAACCAAGTTGCTACTTTACAACTGGCTCTACCTTCCCAAGCCACCATTTTATGCTAGGCAAGCGTCTGTCAAAAAAAACAACCAAAATGCCACAGGAGCTCCAGAAGCTTCAAGACTGCACCCTCCTGCCACAGAACATCCTGGGCCACTTTATTGGGTGTAAAGAAGCATTTTCTCACACAAGATCCTACATAACTTTTAAGATCTTGTGGCAAGATTCTGTTTCATCTATTCAAAAGATGACATCTGTGAGGGTTTCTAGACTGCTTTATCAGTCTTGAAATTATGATTGTCAAACTCCCTTCCTAAAAAGTATCATGGGAACCTGGCTCCAGGTTGCATAAGGAGTCAGATGTAAACATTCCTGTTTCAATAGGGCTCGTTGTTCTAGTTAGAGGAAAGGCACAAACCCTTTTAACCAGTGCTTTTTTTGTAAAAGAAAAGGTGCAGGAACTCACAACTTGTTAATCTTTTATTTATTTATTTATTTTTAAACCATTTTTTATTGGAGAAATAAATCTTTTTTATGTGCTTCCCCCCTAAAGATGAACTTACTTCTGAGTAGACATGCATAGGATTGGGCTGTCAATCTCCACATCCCCTTCCCCCTAGCTACTTTTTCTACACAAGGGGAAAAATACTGTACAGGTGCACTTGTAGCGTGTAGTATGTAGTGTGGCACTACTTCGAGGACAGGAAGCAGTGAATGGATTCTGAAAAATGGCTTACATGAGTTCCATGTAGTAAAATTACTCTAAGCAACTGTGGGAGTAAGAACAAAAAAGGAATTCTTACACGAGAGGGGTCCTTAGGTGCACATAGAAACAGCTACGTTTGCAAACAAGCCATTAAATATGGTTTAATTCAGGTATCAGAATACTCTGTGTCTTTGGGAAGGCACTTGGCATGCAATTGTATGTTCTCTGCTGCCCTGAGCAGCTGCTGTGCATTGCTGGAGAGGAGCTGCAAATGCTGGCTGGCAGAGGGCATGCTTGTGGGGGAAGGATGAGGAGGATCTCTGGCAAGGCTGGACAGCACGTTGTACACACGTAGAATCCCTTTTCACCCGCCCTTAGCATGTGAAAACGGGTGCAGATATATATCTTTGTCAGGATTAAGAGCCCAATCCTAGGTATGTCTACTCTGAAGTAAGTTTCGTTCTAGTCAATGGAGCTTACTCCCAGGAAAGTGCCTAGGATTGCAGCCTAAGAGCCCAATCTTATGCATGTCTACTCAGAAGTCCACTTTAGTGAATGGGGCTTACTGTAGATAGGATGGCAGCCTCAGGGCCCAATCCTATGCATGTCTCCTCAGATGTCAGTCCCATTAGAGTCAATGGGGCTTCCTCCCAGGAAAGTGTGGAGAGGACTGCAGCCTCAGAACCAAAGCCTATGGCTGTCTCCTCAGAAGTCAGTCCCACTAGAGGCAGTGGGGCTTCCTCCCAGGAAGGTGTGGAGAGGACTGCAGCCTCAGAGCCAAAGCCTATGGCTGTCTCCTCAGAAGTCAGTCCCAGTAGAGGCAGTGCCAGCACCTACCCAGCGAATGCCTCTGTTTTGCCCCCCCCGAATGCCTCCGAAGGGGAGGGGCCCCTGCAAAAAGGTGCCGGAACTCCGTCCCCCCGCGTTCCATTAGAAAAAAAGCCCTGCTTTTAACATATTTAGTGAATGTGGGGTGGGTTGGGGCGCCAGAATCACATCCTCTGTCCCTGCTCCCTATGCACTTAGCTGAAGGTTTGAGCTAAGCTTTGTGGACAAAAGATGTACACAAGTTATGTACGCTTGATAGAGGAACCATTAAAACCTTTCCCGTTGTCTTAAGTTTTGTGTTTTTATCTCTCCTACAGTGCCTGTGGTATTTTCAAGTGCTTAAGCAGAAGCACACAGAAAGCCTTGGTACGATGATTGCGGGCAAACCCCCCTTGTTATTGGCAAACCGACAAGGAATGCTAGTTCCCAGGCTGAAGTGTGACAATAGCTGATACAGCACTCTGTGAAGAAGCACCCATTGTTCTCACCCCTGTATGAGATTCTAATGTGGCTTTATCTGAGAACTGAATGTAGCTGTCAATGTTGCAAGTACAATAAAAACGCAGGAGGCGGCTAGTAGAATCAGCTTTTCTCTCTCTCTGCTTTGAATCTAAAAGTCTGTCTCTCGTCTCTTCCTTGGCTCCTTGATTCTTTCCTGCACTTATTCAGCAACCTAGCCTGGGGGCTTGGTTGCTCCCCCAAGGGTCACTGCAACATCTGGCGCCCGAACAGGGACCCTCTGCAACAATCAGGTACAGTAGACAGGCTGCTTGTCCTCTGGCTACCTCCCATTCATTGCTTTGACTTTCTGTTGCTCCAGTTTTCAAACCCTCAGAGTGCTTCTGCTTTAGCACTCTCCCTCAGGCAACAAGATACAGTCTTGTGTGTCTCCCAGGCAGCCTTGCGTTGCTACATTCGGGTTTATTCTGCCTCTCTGACTTTTCACTGCATCTGTTCTTATAAGCATCCTGTCTCTGAAGTCAAGTTGCTTCTCAACGCTATTGTAGCTATACCAGGCGCCCAGACGTGGGGCCAGCTAAGTATAGGAAACAAGCTTCTTTGCTCTTTTCTATATCAAGTAGCCTGTTTCGGGTTGCTTCCCAGTCATTGCTTCATCTGACCCTGAAACAGGGGCCACGCAGACTACAGCCCGCTCACCTCGCCTTGCACAGGTTACAGACGCGTCAATCATCCTTCGGGATCCCAGGTGAGTATGGGTTCCAGCCTTTCGGCTGAGCAAGAGCATCATCGCAATGACTTACGGTTCCTCCTCCGAAAAGCACAGCATTCTGTTTCCTCGCAGGAGGTCACAGACTTAGTGCGCATAATTGGAGAACAATGCCCATGGTATCCGGAGGCAGGCACTTTTAGGGTACACGATTAGGAACGTATAGGAGAAACTTTACATAAAGCACCCCGGGCTTCTATTCAAGTTCTTCATTTATGGCATCTTTGTTTAAATGCTGTCAAAAGCTGCACTCCAAAGCCAGAGCCACCAGGGCAGGAGAGTAACAATGCTCCTTCTAAAAGCCCTTGTATTTTTCCTCCTCCCCCTTCTGCACCAGCTCTGTTAGAGCAAAAAGAACCACCAAACATTAGACAACCCTCCTTCATGGAAGCCATGGCTCGCCAGGCCATGAAGTCAGAGAATTTAACAGCAGAAGAATCCCTCGAGCTATCCTTGCTCTGTCCTGTGGTGCAGGGTCACGATGCACAAGGACAGGTTACTAGAGTGTGGCAAACTCTTCCTTATTCAGCACTGAAGGAGGTAAGGGTTGCACTCAAGGATTTTGGCATCACTAGCACCTATTCCAGAGGGTTGCTAGAAGGAATTGCCAATGCATACCGTCTAGTTCCTTATGATTGGAAATCTCTCATGCGCATGGTTTTAACTCCTGCACAAAATGCAGTGTGGCTTAATGAGTTTCGCCAAACTTGTGAAATCCACGCTGCACGCCTGCGCGCACAAAATCCACAAAACAACGTAATTTGGGAACAGCTAGCGGGAGAAGGCCAATTCAGCACTACAGACATGCAGGTACAACTAGGGGACCAGTATTTAAGTGAAACAGCCAATTGTGCACTACGGGCTTTACATAAAGTCCCTGTAACAGGGCTGCCTGGAAAGTCTTTTGCAACAATTAGGCAGGGGGCGGCAGAATCCTACGTGGATTTTGTGAACTGCCTCCAGGAAGCCATTGGCAAGCAAGTGGACAATAATGAAGCAGCAGAAGAGCTGTTAATGAAACTTGCTATAGACAATGCCAATGAGGACTGCAGAAAGGCACTTCAACCCTTATCAGCAGTCTGGAACTTAACTCTGGCAGACATGATTAGAACTTGCCAGAATATAGGCACCCACAGTCACAAAGCTAGTCTCCTTGCAGCAGCCTTACAGCAGTCAGACACCCAACTCCCATCCCTAAAGCAGTCACAGTGTTCACTGATGAGTTTCCAACCAGGGGGGTAGTTACATACCAAAGGGAAGGTCAGAAAAAAAAAAACCACACTTTATAACAAGAGCAAATTGTACAAGAGAGCTTTAAACACCTTGGCTCCAGTTCTGATCCTCAAACTGCTACTAACAAGCTAAACTCACCCCTCCCTTTCAGTTTAGTTTGTAGTAGCTCCCTAACTTTTCAGTGTCTCTCATTCCACACACCTTTCAGAACGGCAACCATCAGCCATTTTGTCCACCAGCAGCAGTTATTACAGCTTTAAAGTCAAACTAAACCTTATTCTGTCATTAGTCAGAGCTACACCTCTTTTTATTAAGATGTTTATGTAAAGGTAATAACAAAGCTATTCAGGCTTTTAAAAAGTCTCCCTGTTCCCATAGCTTTGACTAATTCTATCCTGTTCCATCAGAATCCTATAGTTTTAATCAAGCCCTTAAGGCCTTTTTGTTTTCATATATAAGTGACTAGCAGATAGTAATATTTTAAATTAGTTGTAGTAGTTTAATTATATCAGAAAGGTTTACACAAGGTTATTTCCAGTTCAAAGTTCAGATTCTCACAGAGAGTGCAAAAGATAGCAGTTTAGCAACAGTTATGTTGCATTTCAAAGGCCAGAGTAAGTCATACAATGGTTATGAAAAATGAAGTCATTGTGATTAAAAGTGCAATGCCATTTGCTGACTGCAGAGAGTATGTGAATTATATGTGTAAGATGAAACAACAGAATTGTTTCCAGTAAAAAATGTATGTGTTTCAAAGAGAGAACCCCACATTGTAATAACACACATACAAGCTTTTCTCTTCTTCTCACTTCTGAATCTCACACACATACTCAATGCTTAGACATAAATCCCTTAAGATGTTGATGTAACTTCACTCACTCTCACTTCTAACTCTAACACTCTCTCAATGCTTAAATATAATGTGCTTTTACCCCCCATGTGCTTTTACAGATAATTGCCGGACCCAGAGTAAAAGGGCAAGCTTCATTAATAACTTAGCAGCAAGATTCTGCTATTCTGTTTATTTTCACAGAAATGTTTTAAGTGTCAGCACAGTGCGTGAAGATGCGTGGCACTAAAGTTTCCTGAAGACATCCAGTGAACCAAGAACCCCTAATAAAAAGTTCAATGTTGTTGTTCTTATGTTTGTTTTTGCTTTTTATAATTGTGTTAAAAGATAGTCATTTAGCACCCCCCTTAAGGGAGTGCATAGTATGTAACCAAGTTTTTAAATTTTCCCAATGTTTGCATAGCTCATGATCCAATGTCTTATAATGTAAATGTAATTCATGGTGAAATCCCAATGTCCATTTTGCATGGTGTCAAATGACCCACAATGCCAAATGCTATCTCAAAATTTAAATAAATAAAAAGGGGGACAATGTGGTATTTTCAAGTGCTTAAGCAGAAGCACACAGAAAGCCTTGGTACGATGATTGCGGGCAAACCCCCCTTGTTATTGGCAAACCGACAAGGAATGCTAGTTCCCAGGCTGAAGTGTGACAATAGCTGATACAGCACTCTGTGAAGAAGCACCCATTGTTCTCACCCCTGTATGAGATTCTAATGTGGCTTTATCTGAGAACTGAATGTAGCTGTCAATGTTGCAAGTACAATAAAAACGCAGGAGGCGGCTAGTAGAATCAGCTTTTCTCTCTCTCTGCTTTGAATCTAAAAGTCTGTCTCTCGTCTCTTCCTTGGCTCCTTGATTCTTTCCTGCACTTATTCAGCAACCTAGCCTGGGGGCTTGGTTGCTCCCCCAAGGGTCACTGCAACAGTGCCTAATAATGCACTGTAATACACGTTGTCTACTACAACTGCATAGCGTAAACTATGGTTAAACTATTGATGCTGTGCCAAAAATGGCCCATTTTTAATATCCTAACACCAAAATTAATAAACATTGGAATACTGTATTCAGATAAACACGATATTGTTCAGATTTTGCTACATAATGTAATAATGCAGAAAATATTATTGATGTTATGGTATACTGTTTCATTTGTTTTGATTTAGGCTGCCTGTGGTTTTTAATAAAATCATTTAAATAAACAAATGTGAGTTATGATTAGCAATAATATGTGAAAATAGTACCTGAGGCACAGCTGGCGTTGGGGGGGGCTCGCAATATCCTGCTGCTCCCCTCCCTTGCTTAACTTTTAGAAAAAGTAATGCTGGCCTTCAAACTCTTTCTCCTAATCCTTTCCTGTGTGGTGACTTTGTCAGAGGTGAGGGAAATGCTCTCTGTACCAGCACATTGGCACTCTCTTCTACTCTTTCCAGAGTAAAAGTGGGGGTGGGGGTGGGCATGCCACCGGACACACACCATTGCCACCTGGCAGAAGCACCTGCTGCAGCTGCCTCCCTAAATGTAGACCCCTCCCCCTTCTTCATTAAGACTGTGTGGGCCCAATTCTATCCAACTATCCAGCACAGATGTAGCCACAACACAGGCCCCATGTGAGGGAACAAACATCCCTCCTCTTGAGGGGGCCTCTGTGACTGCCCACGGTCCTGGAAACTGGATAGGAGTGGACCCTGAGTCCCTTGAGGGCAGAGTGACAGGATACAGTGGAGGACAGGGTGCCTGTACCCTGGTTTAACCATGGTATAACCAGGTTTAACCATGGTATAGCAGAGGGAATTTGGGCAGGTGTGGCTTTTTAATACCTGCCCAAATTCCCTCTGCAGTACAATGGTTAAAGGTATAGCCACCCTGTCCTCCATTGTATCTGGTCACCCTGCTTGAGGGCAAGACTTTTGCTATGTACAGAAAGTAAATAATCATATTACATTACAGTTCAAATTTAACTATAAGTGTACTTATATGTAATGTACAGAGGGGCATGTATTCCCTATGTACAGAAACTAAAGAAGCAATGCAAGCTGCCTTGGGCACCTGCAGGGCTGGGCAGGGGAAAGGTGAAATGCAACTATTTTAAAGCAATCAATCAGAGCCCTGCCAAAAATAAAACCCCTTGCCAGCTCCTAACGCCCTCTCAAGTGGTGTTTATGAAGGAAGGCAAGGATTTGGCGCCTTTTTTTTTTTTTTTTTGCTTTTTGCAGGAGTCAATGAATGCTTTATATGGGGGGAGGGGGAGACTTTCAGAGTGGTTCACAAGCACGGGGCGGAGCCAGCGTTGCCTGGGGATTCTCAGCTGAAAGGGGAATGAGCGTTCCATGGCGAACGGGGAGAACTTATGAATTATTCAAATGTGGGCGGGGCCAGGCAGAAGGGCGGGAGGGTTCTGAGGAGCAGCACAGCCCTGCGTGGCTCGAGCGGGAGAGGGGAGGCAAGAGAAAGGGCGGGAAATTTGAAGGATGCATTCGAAAGCAGAGTTAAGCGGGCAGGCGACTCATTCGCATTTATTATTACTGAGGAAGAGAAGTTCTTTTGGTAATTCAGTGCCTGCAGTTTAAGCACATGCAAAATTCTCTGTGGGGTATGAACATACTATCTTTAATGTACAAAAACCCATCTGTGTGCACACACACACACAAATGGGTTTTTTATAAACACACACACATTCTCTCTATATACATACACAGATAGGTTTTTTTATAAACATATGCATATACCTCCCCTCTATATATATGAACAAAAGCTAATTTTGTTTTTCTTACTCAGGAAAACGTGTATATAAAGTATTTTCTGAGTAAGAAAAACAAAATTAGTTTTTGTTCATTGCCACTATTTTATTCATTGCCAATATTCATTCACTTTTATCCATTGCCACTAAATCCCATTTACATAATTCTGTCCACAATCCATTCTTTTTTTTTGAAATATGCCTGGATACTTGGCAAATGGGAAGATTTTTAATACCACAAAAAATACATGTGGGAAAAAGTATGAGTGTATATATTTAACAAGTTTCCCAATGGTGTCACTTCTGTTATGAGCATTTTCTTTCCCCTGAGGGAAAAACTGTTGTAAATGGATGGACACACACATACAGACTAATTGTAAATGTCTATATACACAATAATCTCATGTTTTATGTTGCTTCCTCAGTCTGACTGACATAACTACTGAGCTGCTAGTATATTATTATAACGTTTCATTAATTCTGAATACAAGCATTTTATTACTGTGGCAACTACGTATATATTGTTGTACAGACTAATAGCTATGTGACAGATAAATAGGCAGCACCACATTTTAACAAAGAGTCTTGTAATATATTCCCTCAGATAAAGGTTTTGTGTGGAAAAAATAAGCTATCACAGTAACTAAACTATAATAAATTAATAATCCTGACTAAAATTCTGATAATTTAAAAATGATTATAGATAAATTTGAACTAAATTAATTCATTTAGCGATTGCTGTGATTTTAAATTCAGACAGGAAGCCTGTTCCTGCCACCCGCCTATATAGTTTGCCTCACACAAAACTAAAGGTACACATCTCAAGCCACCCATGTAAGGGACAAATGAAACGGGGTTAAAATATATTTGTATCTCAGTGTAATAAGCCTTCAGATATTTTAATCTCATTTTATCCGTCCAAAGAACCTCTGAGAGTGAAGAAAAAAAGATTGGCACTGAGGTCCATGGCTGAGCAGGAGTTTGAACTGGCAAATTCATCATTCTGTACCAGTGATTTTTCAACTGGTGTGCCATGGCATATTAGTGTGCCGTGAATGGTCTGCAGATTTGCCACAGGATTTGGGGGGAGGGTGATTTATCAGTAGGAACTTTGGGGGTGCAAGCTTCCCACTGGCAACTTCCGCTTGTCAGTTGTTTTAAAACTGATGGCTGCCCTGAAAATGTTAGCACCTTGCAGTGTGCCATGATGTGGAAAAGGTAGAAAATCACTGTTCTATAAATGTCATTGCACTAACTTCATGCTCTAAAAAATTGACTGTAAATTTATTTTCAGGTATCATTATCCATCTTGGCCATCTGACAGGCTCTGGAGCAAGACCCTAAGTGCCTCATGGGATATTATGCAGGGCCTCACTTCAGAGGGGGCAAGCACAGTCTTGGTGTGTGTAGGCCTAACGGCAATTGACCACAGGCCTTAGTAGTATTTAAAGCTGACAAGGTATTTTTAATATTAAATACAGACCAAAACAAATACAAGCGTTAAAATTGGGAAGGTAGCACTTTTAGGGTAAAATCCAAGCTAGTCTCCTATCCGTGGAAAAGCTGTTGTATGAAAGGAAGGGTGTAATTTAAGATTGTTGCAGTGAAGAACCAACCTCAATTCCAAGCCTAATGGTTGCACTAACAGAAGTTACCGTGTCCACAGAACACTGTTGCACAGCTGCTTCCACAACAACTGGTGTAATTGTTGTATTGTTTCACATTGCGTCCTGACTGGCCAGCCACATTCTACATGTATACACACATTCTGCAACATACAGTGGGCCCTTGTTGTCCACAGGGGATTGGTTCCATGACCCCTGCAGATACTGACATTTGTGGATAATGAAATCTGCAGACGGCCAGGGTCGCAACTTTGCCAGGACTCACCTGGGGGCCATGCTGGACCCTCCAGAGGTTGCACCAGCCTCCCAGTGTCTTCAGAAGGCCTCCAGAACACAACTGAACGTCACATGTTCTGGTCCACAACTTCTGGTCATGTCCAGGAGGTGTTCTTAGGGAAGGCCCGTTGCGTGGGCAGCGGGGTTTCCCCAGCCTCAGAACACATCCCGGATAAGACAGGAAGCCATTTCCAATCGTACCAGGGAGGCCCTTCAGCTGCTGAGATGGCAGATAAGTAGAGGCCACTCAACTTCACAGCCTTCATCTATCACAATTGTGGATTTGTTATGTGGCATTGTGTCCTGGGTTCCCAATCACATTTCATATTTTCTTCAATGCGTGCATTTTTCAGTTAAGTTTCATTAGTATTATTCTTGTGTGGATGTATAAAAAGTAGTAATAAATAATAAGTAAGTAGTAATAACAAATTAAAGGTACACTTGCATGGTAAGTGCAACTGGTTGTCAGTGTTGCATGAAGAAATCATCTCTAATTATTGCAGCCCCTCAGAATTCCTTGGTCCACTAGGCTGATGTGATAGGAATAGGTGGATTTATGGGAGGACCAGCTGGTGAGAATACAGCATTGGTTACATCATCTCACATGTCATTACTGCAGACAGCCTTCTTGGATTTGAAATATACTCCCCATGCCATGTAAATGTAAAAATGCATTTTCAGTTGACCAAAATTCTTTCTATAAGGGAACTCGTTCTTCTGCATACGCTGTAGAATAGGGGTGTCCAAAGTTTTTGGCAGAAGGGCCACATCATCTCTCTGACACTGTGTCGGAGACCGGGGGGGGGGATTAATTTACATTTCAAATTTGAATAAATTTACATATTAGAGATGGAACTTATATGAATGAATGAAGGTCTTGCAATAGCTCAAGGCCTATAAAAGGCCTTGCACAAAGCAAGGCCAGCCTTTCCTTTGCTGCCGCTGCAGCATCACAGATGTGAAACAGCAAGCAGCGGAGGGAGCCCTCGTCCCACAGCTCACGTGAGAGGTCGAACAGTTGGCCATCATGCTGAGAGCAGTTGCATCAGGCCAGCATAGGCTCCGGCAAGTCTCCAGAGGGCCAGAGGTTCATTGGAGACTGGGGGTTCCCTGAGGGTCGAATTGGGAGTCCTTGAGGGCCGCAAGTGGCCCCAGGGCTGGAGTTTGGGTATCCCTGCTGTAGAACATTCTAAATACATTTGTAATTCCTATTTGATATGCATGATTCCATCCTCCTCCATGGGCAAAAGAATGAGTTTGTCTTTATGTGTAATCATTGCTTTAAGGAATCAATTGAAATACTTACAGAGGCTTGAGGAAGGCCCATGGCAGCACCAGTGGCTTCCATGAATGCCCCTGTGGCCAATAGTCTGAGTCTGACAAGTACTACCTGTACTTAAAATATTTCTCTCTGTGTGGAGCACATGCCTTAATTGTGGCCTCAAAAGATAGTTTCGGTGGTGTATACTCTTTTTGTCAAGATGAAACAAACATATGCGTCATCCCTCCTTGGAATGTGATTAATCCTTGACCTACGTCCCCTGGAGCCTTTGTTGCATCAATAACCAATGCATGATGATGACAAAAATTGTCAAAGGCTTAAACTAATTCACTGGCCCTTCATCCAAAAATTAAAAGCATTAAATTAAAAAAATTAAAACTCTCTACTTCTGAGAGTTTAGAAAGCCCTGCACAATCATTAACGGAAGAAACAATGCAGTTTTCCTGCAATATCTGTGCAATTGACATAACAGTGCACAAAGTCATGAAATATAGACTTGTGTTGCAACTATCATTAGGGCCAATGGAGGATGTGAGCCTCCTACTGGCAGCATGGTGTGCCTGGTCAATTGCCAAAAACCCAGTAGTGTGCCTTGAAAATTTTAGTGCCTTGTCAGTGTGCCATGAGATGAAAAAGGTTGAAAATTGCTGGATCCTGGAGCAATTTCTCCATTTCCCCCTTGCTAAGCCATCTGCTTCTTTTTTGGCTAAGGTCTTTGAAAAATATTTCAGAGCAGCACAAGAGGGGCCCTGCTGATGACATCACCATTCCAGCTGTTGAAAAAGTCCTGGAGCTCTGCTCCCCTTTTACAATAACCCTGTTGTGGATCAGAGGGTTTAACAGTGTGCTTTTCACCTTCTTTTGTTCCTGCAATTCTGTATAGTGAAGCAAATAAATCTAAGATCATACAGTGAACTCCCAAACCAGTTCCAGTGGTTTAACAGGGTCCCTTTAATGTGCTGCAGTAAAGTTTAGGAAATTACTGATAGGGACTTGGAAGAGAATTTGATTATGTATTGTATTATTACAATTAAACATGTGCCCTGTTTGTCTACCAGTGTACTAAATGCACCACTAAATAGTTCCTTCAGCTCATGATTTTATTTATCTCCCCTGTGGATTTAGTTTTCTTTATCTTAATATTGACTGTGTATTTTTTAATTGTTTTTCTTCAGGCTAGATTTATGGATTGAGGAAGAAGGATGACATCTCAAGTAAGAACCAGCTACACTCTGATTCCTAACCAGAAATATCGACGTAGCTATCGCCATTCTAACAAGTTCAACATCCTGGAAACCTTTTCTTCATCTCTGTCAACACTTGGGAGTTTCAAAGCACTCCCTTTAGAGATATTTCAGATGGTTTTGGAATATCTGCCAGGTGATAATCTGAGAAGATATGGCATATCTGTTAAGACAGCCCTTACCCCCTGCCTCCACCAAATATTGTATGCCACATTCGCTAGCCATGAGACAAGCTACAGTATTGGGTTTATAGAATCAGGCTGCTCATTTAGAATTGACAGCACTAATCTCTTCTTGCATACTGAGATGTAGGTATGCTTGTAGTCATGTCCATCTGTGATACTTTTTGATTTGGTTTGGCTTGTCCTTTACAGTCCATGTGCTGCTGTTCATACTTGTGGAATTCATATGTGAATTCCCCTCAGGATTGGAAGGGAGGGTCATTTTTTCCCCTAATAATTCTTAATATATGCACAATCAGCAATGCACTTCTAGTGCTATTAACTATCTGCAGTGTGCAAAAAGGCTGGAAAGACTTTATAACATCTATATAGTACAAAAGAGCCAGGATTGTATAAGGAACCACACATTCCTCAAAAAGAAAATTACTCAGATGCCTACTAATAGATGGATGGATATATACAAAATCAGATTTTAAAATATTAAAAAGAACAGAACAAATGCTAATGGCAAATGAATGGTGGGAGAATAGTGGGATAAGTGATACTGTGAGAAAATTATTTAAATAACCAGAGATACTGATGAAGGGTTTATTTGTATTTAAGAAGGTATCAACATTCATGCTAAGAAGCAGAATAGTAAGATAGTGTTTGGGATAGGTCATATGGTAAAATATGAACTACAGAAGACATTCCTAGTATTGCGAGATACAAATCACTTGGAAAGCAGTTACCCTGGTTACATCCATAGAGCCCAGTTTGGCAATTTATTTTAAAAGAGCCAATATTTTAAATTTAGCAAGAACTGGAGGGCCAGCAACATTGGCTTTGCTCCACAGAGTATTCTTGTGTTACAAGCAAGGGGTTGTGTAGTCTCTGCTCTGCTGTGTGAACAGCAACATAGGGTGCTAACAGACATAACAATATTATTTTTAATACAGGTGGGACCCCGTATATGTAAGTTCCAGTATCCATGGATTCAATTATCTGCAGATCAAGGGGTGCCACCCCTGTGGCCATTTACTTGACCATATTGACGTTAACAGGAAACAGGAAGTTAACTGATCTAGTTCTTTCAATCTAGTCCTTTCCAGCATTCAGGCTGCTGGCAGCCTGCCTTCATATCACTTGAATGCTTGAATGCTTATAGCATCCTGTATAAGGAAGAACATTTTTGCCCCAGTAAGGATCTAAACTACATTAATGGGCATGCAGAGGCCACGGAGACAGGGTTCCGCCGTATTATTGGTTTCTGTATCCACAGGGGTGGTGGTGGTTCTGGAATGGATCCTCCGCAGATAAGGGGCCCCACCTGTAATATTAAGAAAGCATTTATATAGCTATTTCTGAGTGTGCAAAGTGTTGCACATGTATGATCTTAATATAATGTTGCATAGGAACTCATTAGCAGCAAATGACAGAAGAGAAAATATGCAATTCTTGATCACATTTTCAAGATATGGGAAAGTCCAATTATCTTGTGGTCCACCCTTTCAGCCACTGGCATACCTGGCAAGGGGGTCGAGGGAGCAAATGCTCCAGGGTGACACCATGACCGCCTCCCTTGCCATCTTTTTTTTTTTTTTAAACAGGCCTTTCAAGGCCTTTACAAGTCTTTCTGAGGTTTGGGGAGGCTGCCTTCCCCCCCTGAACCTCTGCAGAAGTGGTACTGCTGAAAGGGTGGTGCTGAGAGAGCCCAATTATCATGTGAGCCAGATGAGCTTCCACAGGCCATATCAAGCCCATGGGCCTTATGTTTGACACCCCTGATATAATGACTGATGATCATCAATGTTTGGGTAAGGTAACCAGGCTTGTTTTTTCTTTTCTTTTTCCCCTTTTATTCAGTGAAGGATATCAGCATGCTAAGCATGGTATCAAAGACTTTCAGCAGCCACCTTTTTAATTACATCTCAAGTCCAATAGGAAACAGAAGGCTTTTGCTGCAGGACTTTCACCACCCTGAGCTACCTGGAAATAGAAAAGGATTCTCCATAGTAGAGCACTACAGATCTATAGGTGACTTTAAGATAATAATTTTTAAAAAGCTTAATTTGTTTTTCAGGTATGCAAAAATTCAAAAGAGCTCAATCAAATAAATGAAGTCAAGATACAAAATCTCAGTTAATCAGAAAGCAAGAACACAGCTACAAATTGTATTCTGTTAAATTAGAAGAAAAAGATAATATAATGGTGCAAGATGGGAGGAGCATTTTCCTATGGCAACTAAGAATACTGTACACACAAAATCTAGATTCTGGTACAGATTAGAATAAACAAGTTTATTCAGAGATGGGCATAAATGCAAATCTTGAATTTTTTTGTTGTTTTTTTTGTTGTTTTTTGTTGGAAATGAGTAGCTTCTGTTAAACCATTGCTAGATAGATGGAGGTCTCTTGTTTTTTTCCATTGTGTAGCAATTCCATTGTGTTACTGCCACCAGCGAAAAATAAATCAGTTCCATGTGCATTATTGGGAGTGGCTGAATTCACTTAATCCCAGTGTAATTCAGCCAGAGGAACTTTCAGTCTGTAGGAATTTTACAGTTGGTTGTAAAATAGTCTTAAACACTAGCAGAAAACATCTGGGCCCTTGCCCACCAATTGTGATAAAATGACATATTAATTCACATTTTATTAGGTGACTTATATGATGTGTTCAAATTAGCTGATGGGGCAGCTAAGCTACATTAAAATGTCTACAAAAATACCAGGAGGTGCTTTTATTTCATCAGCAAAGTTGCAGTGATGGGGGGGGATGATTAATTGTAATCTCACCTACTTTTCCATTGAAACTCTTCCCCAGCTGTTTTTCTCCATTGTGATTTCAGATACGTATTTACATTTACAAAGATGAACCTGACTGGAGAAGTAGTTGTTCGAAAGAGGGGCACTCAGATGGAACATCTGAGTCAGGACATTCAGGACAGGGAATGTCAGGACAGGGAATGAATTAAGCATCCATTCACCTGCTCCCTTACTCTTTCACTCCGAATCCCTCCATCAAAGCCTTGCCATACCTCAATCAGCCATCAGGATTTTCTTATTATTAACTTTATTTATATACTGCTTTTCAACAAAAAGTATGTTTTGCTGCACATATGTCTGTTTGCAAATAAGAACAAAAATCTGAGAAATGTGTGTTCTTGCAAACACTGAAGTGCCTCTGGTAAAACAGTATTCTCTCCCATGCAGTTCTCTACCCTATGATCATGCCACCCCTCTGCAGTTCTGATCTTGATTGTGGGGCCTCCATAGTTGCTATTTTAAGAGAAAGAACTCACACACATGCAATGGCAAACTATACAGGTCATGTCTTGTTATCCAAGGGGTTCTGTTCTGGAACCCTCACTGGATTAAAAAAAAAATCAGTGGATACCAAATCAGTGGAAAAATAGCTTAACAAACCCAATTTCAAGTTTCTTGCTCCTCTATTGTAGCCCCAGAATGCATTGGTGTAGACACTATACCACATTCAGCCACTATGGGGTGAATAATGGAATCTAATGGATTGAAATTGTAATTATTTAAGAGTGTAAAGGTAGGAAATTTGATTTTTGTGCTTTTTTCCTTGTTACAAGGCATTTAAAGGTGGACCTCAGTATCAGTGGTGAGTCAAATGAGTGGATGCCAAATGTGGATACCGAGGTCCCACCTGTACATTCAAATGTATAGTTTGGCCATGGGGCGTTCAGTGCCAGGACTAACTATACTGTACACATTTACTCAGAAGTAAGTCCCTTTTTCAGTGGAGCTTACTTCCAAGTAAGTATGTTTAGCATTGCAGCCTAAGGCATGTTGTATTGGATTTATCTTTCTCGTGGTTTTGTTAGTGTTCTGCTGTTTATGTCACTGGACTTTGCTGTAGTTAATTAGTTGGATTTGTTATTAATGTTCTTAGCTGTCTTGAATTGCACAAAAAGTAGGATATAAATATTTAAAACATAATTTTGAAAAACTTGGAAGTGTCATCAGTGGCTCTCCATTTCAGCTGCTAAGCAAGAAAGAAGCTTCCTGCATTTTTACCCTTCAAAGCCTGACTTGTCCTGTCTTTGCTCCTCTCCCAAATGTCTTTCCAGTGCCATTGCTGATAATTCACTACCATTTATCCTGGCATAATTAACCCAGATCTTGTGGAGGGGGGGGGGAGTCTATTTAAATTATAAACTTTCCAATGGATGAGAAATATTTGTTTCTTCTATGTATGCTAAGTTAAAACAATTTGGAATAATATTTCTCCTGTCATGGCTTGGAAAAATGTCAAAAACTCTTCTTTCCATGATAGACAAGAATAACTGAGTTTTCCCCAGTGTATTCTTGAATTCTATTGGCTTCTTCTTAAGATGAATATTTTTAGCAACCATCATTTCAAGATTGACACAATCTTTCTTCCAAGGCTGCAGGTATTATTTGCACAACCTTTTAAAAGCAACAGCCATTTCCCAGATGCTTTGATGTACATGCCTAAACCCAAAGTGTCAAAATTGGCAGCAGTATCAGAGGACTTCGTCTTTATAGACTTATCCGTAAACCAATTAATCTGGAGCACTTTAAGCAGATTTTCTTCAACTGACTTGGCTTAAATCCAAACATTCACCTGAAATAAATGGGACTCCATCAACTTTGAACAAGTAATACCAATAATACCAATTGCTGCCCCCCCTTAGTCAAAGACATGCCAGCCCCTGCTCCTCTCGCTCTCCAATGTTCCACCTTAGCACTCTCCTCCCCTCCACATTTCCTCCTCCTCTCTGACCATCTCTCATTTTCCTATTCAAGAAGTGGAAGCAGAAGGAGGAGCAATAAGATATGCTCTACCCACCAATTTGCTCCTGAGGCAATTGCTTCAGTTGCCCTAATCAGATGGGCTGGCCCTTCCTATAGCATATCAGGTGCTGTGCAGAACCTGTGTCCTTGCTTCAAATCTATGCAAGAAGGCAAAAGTGGACGGCACCATTTTTCAGTGAGTTGTGGAACTGGGGTAGGAGAGAGTTTTGTGGCACTGGATAAGCAATTAAACTCAGCTAGAAAAGGTAGTTTTGGAAAGAGCCAGGGTGGTGTAGAGGTTTGGGAAGTGGACTTAGACCTGGAAGAGCCAGGTTCAAATCCCCCCTTAGCCATGAAGCTTCCTGGGTGACCTTGGGCCAGTCACTTTCTCTCAGCCTCACCTACCTCACAGGGTTGTTGTGAGGACAAAAGTAGGGGAGCAGCTGTGTACACCGTTCTTTGGAGGAAGGGCTGTGAAAAATAAAACTTGCTGAGGAAGCAGGATTTAAAGAGTTTTTGAGGAAAGTGTAATATATATTTTTGGGCTATCCTAACTAGCTGCCTCCAAGCAATGTGTAGTCTGATCTTAGCTCATTAAAATAAATTGGTTTCTGGATAGGTAACCGTACTCAAAATATTGTGTTTCTGACATCTCTGTATGCTTCATTCACTTTGCAGGCCTCTTGCTAAAGAGATGTACCTTACTGCTGCCCACAAAGGACAGACTGAGGTATATACACAGAGTACTTTCAGAAGTAAGCAAAGCATCTTTCTAAAACAGCAATAATATGAATTGTATTGTGCCGTCTCATGTACAATGGTAAAGTGAAAACTTTGTTTCCTTTTATCTTTATAGATTTCCTGTTTTAAACTTAATGGCTGCTCAGATCCTTTGCACTGTTCAGGGCTAGAGTGTTATGGAGTATTTTTACAGGTAAATAATACTTTTTAGGGAAAAAGGGGCATTGACACCATGATATAAAAGAAAACAAAGCTGCTCCTCTTATGAATCTGTCACTTCTACTTAATTTCAGGGTGAATCCACATAAACGAGGCTTGGTTTCCATCTGTAGTGTCCTCTTTTTGTCATTACAGATCCAAAAACTGAGGTGGATGCCTGAATGCTCCAACTCAGTTCACAGGGTGGAACTAGTAATTGGCAGGGAGGGCAGGTTGGGGGGAAGAGGGCAGATCGGGGGAGGACTGGGGGTGTGTCAGAGGCGGGAGGGCATGTATCCTGGCACAGGTACCTTGCATTGGATGCTGCCCCCCCCCGGAGCCTCTTGCCCCCTTTGTCTTCTTGATCTTGCACCAACTATGCAGCTGGCATAGGTTCAAGGAGTTCCATTGACAGTTGAGGGGTTTAAGGTGTGGTAAAGGAAAAGATTTCCTCTTACCTCTCCCAAGCCGCCCAATCCCCCCCCCCCCACACACACACATGCCTTAGCATGCAGCACAGCCTGTCTTGGAATGGTTGCATGCTATAGCGGGGGAGGGGGAGGAGGATAGGAATGGACTGTTAGTCATTTCCCCCAGTCGCTGTGTCACAGGAAAAGGGATCCTTAGAAGGCACTGTGGATTTCATGGGACACGTTTCTCAAGAATCAGTCCCTGAACTTGATAATATTTAGCACTTTTGGTGTACACTGTAATACTAATAAATAAGACCTGCCATTTGGTTATTGCTTGATACTTCACATGTGCCATCTTGATACAATAGCCCCATGAGGTATGTAACAATGCAATTCTAGGCGTGTATACTTAGAAGTAAGTCCTGTTGCGTTTAGTGGGGCTTACTCTTAGGAGAGGGTATGCAACCTAAGTATTATTACATTATTCAGCTGTGCCAGAGGAGGGAGCTGCTTGCTTTAGGCTACCTACTGAGTTCATACAGAGGCAAGATTTCAGCTGGGATTGTTCTGATGCACAACTTGGGTTGTTATGCTACACCACCTCTCAATGTAAGCTTTACATTGTAAAGCTTATTTAAGAAAGTGCCACCCCAAAAAGCCTTTGGGGTAGGTGGGCTGATAAAAATGCATGTTGTGCTCTTCTGTCTTTCCTGACCTTGCTCGCTGGGTTGAGATATGGGCCCTCTAATTTTGCTATTGATTCTTTTGCATGTGACTTTAGTTGTCTGATGGAGGACTGCATCTGAAAGCTTCTCTATGGCTTTATTTCATTGTCATATAAGGCTTCATCTCCTTCTGCTGGCGAAAATAGCTTTGCTCTCTTCTGGCACTTTGTTGCAGCCCTTGGTTGCTTGGTGTAGTTATTAGACTTTGTAGAAGTGTTTTGTTTTCCACATTCTATTATTTGCCCCTAGATGCTTGCATTATTCTGTTTCCCCACTTTCAGGATGGAAGGGGAATGGAAGTGGGGGACTGGAGCTCAGCATGGTCTCTTCCAAATAGTACAGATAAAAAATTTTAAAATGCACAGAAAATACTAAGTGTAGCTAAAAGACTTCAAACTTTGCAGAGTAAATTGATGATTTTCTTGTCTATATTGATTGTTTTTTTTCTGTATTGTTTTTAGACTTTAACAGCGGGTTGGGATGAATTAGAATGTCATCGGGTTTACATTTTCCTCTGTGAAGTAAGCAACTTACCTCGGAGACTGCAGACAGTGGTTAGCAGCAAACCTGGTAAATACCTCATGTTAGGAAGCTTGGTATAAGTTTTAACTTGTATGTTTTGCAAACCAGATTTTCTGAACCAAAAAAAAAAAAAAGTATGAAGACAAAGTAGAGAGCTTTGACACTGAATTTATAAGATTACCACCCAAATAACTTATTTTTACTACGGTTTGCAGCATTGTAGCACCAAACCACGTTGTACCTGGATTGATTCGCATATGATTTACCCTAGGAAGTGCCCGAAAACTGGAGCTGAGGATACGGATATTTTGCCGCAGTGTCCTGTTAAACCACTGGATCCATCGGAGTGATTCGTTATTTTGGCTGACACGTATTTTAAAGCCATGGCCAATGGTCAACCAAGCCCGGCTACTATATATCATTTTTGGGCCTGCCTCTCCCCTGGATGGTAAACTGCTTTAATTAATAAAGTACAGATAGTAGGAGATAGGGACCTGTGAATTCTGCATCCGAACATTCCAGATGTTGCAAGAGATCCTGTGACCAAAACATACTACAGAAAGTTCTAAGAAATTGTGCAGATTTCTAAAATTGTGTTTGGAGGAACTAGAGCTGTAAATTATAAAGAAACAAAAAAGAAGTTTTGTGGCATTTTAAAGGTTAGTATATCAATTGTGACATAAGCTTTTATGGATTGGAAGCTACCATCAGATGCAACTGTTAAATCTGATGAAGTGGCCTTAATCCACAAAAATTTATGCCACAATAAATACATTGATCTGTAAGGTACAATTAAAATCCTTTCCCCTTCCCCTGTTTTTTGTATTCATTGTAACAAATGAACACAGCTCTCTTCTGGAATTGTATGGTGCAGAATTTCTGTAGGTCAGTGGATGGAGCCAGTTTCTCTTTTCATGTTGCAGTAAACAGTGTTTTGTCCTCTCTTTGGAACAGAAGAAAGGCACAATGTGATTGATGGTCCTTGGTATCTTAGGAAGGGAAAAATATAGACTGTTCCCAGATTTGTCCTGCCTTAGCCAGTGAAGTTGTTTAACAGATATTTTCACACTGTCGAGAACCACGACACCCGCACTATCAATGCAGTGTGCGGCTCCCAGAAGTTACTGGTGATTACAGCATTACCAGTTACTTCTGGGCTAGGAGGGAGACCTGAAACACCACTTCAAACAGAAGTAAGGGGGCCAGGGCAAGCGGGCGAACTTTGCCCAGCGTGCAAAAACCACACACTGGAGCTCTTCCCACTGTGTGGAATCTCCAACTGCTGTTTGGAGCAGTGTGGTTCAGTCTTCCTGTTAGGCAGCAGGCATCCCTTGACGCCATGGCAAGTGCCTCATGACACCCCAAGGCATTTCAACATACAGTTTGGGTACGACTAGCTTAGTGACAAAATTTTGAAAAGTTTTACAAAAGTCACTCTTATTTCCCATCTTTATTTTCTTGCACATTTGCTACCATGGCCAGTTTCGTAGGAAGCTGCGTTATACTGAATCAGGCCATTGGTCCATCTAGTACAGTACTGTTGGCCATTCTGCAGGGTTTCAGATATGAATTTTTCTCTGCCCTATTTGGCTGTGCCAGATATTGAAACTGGGACCTGATGTATGCAAAGCAGATGCTCTGCCACTGAGCCATGTCCCATCCTCACAGTAGGCTGCACTGATAACAGGGAGAAGTGGTTCATAAGTTCACCTTTCCCAGCACATAAGCCTTGTCAGTTGAACATGAAAGCTAACATAATTGCTTCACTTCCATTTTAGGGAGTGGGCAGAGGGCAATTCTAACGTATTTCTATAACTATATAAAGTTACTCCCTGCTTCAGTGATGTTTGTGATTAATATAATTCAGGGCATGTGGTTTGGCAGAAAATGACTGAAGGTCCAACAGATGAGACAAGTTTAAAGGGGCTTGCAGAGGCTATTAAATTACTGTATGACCCACAAGCAAAAGAATGGACAGCAGATGATGTCATCAGTCTGGTGGATGAACTTGCAGGTAAGCATTGCCCTTATGCATTTTAACAATGCTCATTGTTAACTTGCATATTATCTTACGAATGGATGATATCATCTGCACAAGCTTGATGACAAATTCATATGATGAGGGGCTCGTGTGGAATTGTAGGTTGACTTCACCTGTGCTAAGCTTTCTATTCATATAGAAAGATTGTTTCATTCTGCGTCCAGAGCCCACATTTTATCATGCCCCCAGGTGGTTTTTTTCAGTGGCATAGTCAGTGATAGTCAAATATTATAAACCAATATTATAAACTTGGGATGTGAGCATGAGGAGCAACAATCACCTACTATCTTCCTATGTGCTTACACACAATTCAGAATGAACCCACCCCCACCAGAACTGCAGTCCCAGTCCAAATTTGGTCTCTCCCCGTGGGTTTTGTTTTAAAAAAAAATTAAAAACAGAAGATTTTCTCGAGTTTGACGTTTGAGCATAAAGAAAAAAACACTCTGATGTCTGTCATCAATGCACAGCCTAGTTTAACCTTTGCCTCAATTGAAACAAGCTGTCACATTCAAGCTCCACTATGTCACAGCCACCCTCTGAGTGTTGTGTTTTTAATTTCACAAATATTTGGTAGCTTCCATAGCTGTGTGTAATATAAACATTCAAATATTTCTTGGAAGTCTTTCCCAGATTTAACTATATAGCCAGCAATTTATAATAACTTTTGGTGTAGATCAGGGGTACTAACAGAAGGCCCGGGAGTTGTATCAAGCTCTTTAAGAGTCTGCAACATGGCCTGTAACAGTGAAACCATATTACACTTCAGATAAATTGAACCATATTCTTCATAGGAAGCTAATGTATCCATGGAGCAGAGAAACTGACTTGTTAGCATGCCCCAGCATTCATATAGCTCCTCACGATTACCTCTGCAGTGAACCCTGTTTTTTGTTTCCTTTTCTGTTTCCTTAAGGGAACCCTTAAGTATCTTAAATATTAAAAGAGCTCAGCTGAGATAGTTTGAACTCTTCTCCATGAAGGGTGGCTGCATGGTCCAGCTGTTTTGCTAATCTTCATCTAACAACAGAGAAATAAAAGGTTCTCGCCAGTGTACTTTCTGAATTGGCATGTGCCTGTCAATTGGGCACTCCCGCCCACCTAACCATGTCAGAGGTCAGGTAGGGAGATTCAGGTTGTTTTTGACCCCTCCAATTAGGGCAATTTGGGGTTACAAATTCTCCTTCCTGCTGGTACCTGTTTCTAAGGGAGAAGGAAGGGGGAAGGAATAGGGTTAAAATCCTGGTGCACACTGGTGCAGCTGGGATCTACTCCCTCCCTGCCAATAAATTCCCCAGTTCTTCCCCCTCCTCTCCTATAACATTCCTTCCATTGCCAACCCCCACTGCCAACTTATTGGTGCTAGTGGTAGAAGGTCCACCAGCCTGCGCACGCGGCCACCAGCCTCATGCATCTGCAGTTTTATCACATGCGCCATTGCAGTGGAACTTCCCCTAGCACACTGGCACTTCTGCTGGCACACATCCCAGTTTGGATTATTAGTTGGCAACCTTCAGTCTTGAAAGATTATGGTATTGCGCTCTGAATGGTGGTTCTGGAACAGCGTCTAGTGTGACTGAAAAGGCCGATTCGGGAGTGATAATCCCTTCCACAATGGGAGCAAGTGCAGTCTGTCCCTGGTCTGTCTCCCTGGCTATGGGCCTTCCTTCTTTGCCTCTTTGCCTCAGTCTGTTGACCAAGTGTCTCTTCAAACTGGAAGACACCCCAGTTTGGATTGGACTGTTAGATATGCAGGTACATGTTTGAAATTATTATTGGTCTTAGTTTATATATATTCTATAACAGTTTAAGAGCATATATAAGGTGGAAAATAGATGTCCATAGTCCCTTCGTATCTGCTGTGTGGGAAGTTTGCCCCTGAAAACACATCTGAATTGGACTCTTCTGGTTCTGATGACTAAAAGGGATACAATGGGTTATACCTTAGTACACTGGCAGCAGAGACACTGCATTGTATCCAACTATCTGGCATGTGCTTACCTGCTAAGGCTTACCTAGAGAAACCTACTTTTCGGAATTCCTGTTCAGCCTGAGCTTCTATTTGCAGATTAGTAAATAGCAGGTGCTTAAAAATAACAATTTCTAAGAGCATTTTAATTGTAATATATTGGGTGGCTTTGCTGATCCTGTATATTCTTTGTTGCCTAGAATTTATTATCTGCCTTTTTGTTATTTGTTTCATGAATAAATTTTATTGGTGTTGTGTAAGTGCCTCTAGAGCACTGGTTCCCAACCTGTGGTCCACGGACCACAGGTGGTCTGCGAGATCCTGAAAAGTGGTCAGCAAGGTCTCAGAAAAAAAGATTGCATTCAATCACTTCCAGTTTCTCACTGAGTGAAGCACTCCCCCACAGACCACCAGAGAAGGCACAGACCGCCCATATCTGGCACTATAGTGTCAACTGTGACTATGGATGGTCCATTCTCCACCCTCTTTGATGATCCATGGGGGAGCTCTGGCTTAGGAGACATTCCTCCATGGACCACCAGAGAGGACAGAGAACAGACCACTCACAGCCGCAGCCAGCAACAAAAGCAGCAACTGATAAATCTTCTCAATAAATAATGAATCTAATAAATCTTCTGTAATTATTGCAAATTTAATTGTATTTTTTGTGTGCAAAAGGTTAGGGGGTTGCATGTGGTCCACTATGATTCCAATTTTTGCCTCAGTGGTCCATGGGCTCCTAATGTTGGGAACCACTGCTCTAGAGAATTCTGTCTACAAAGGCAGCAAATAAAAGCATAGATGATTAACCAAAATGTAATTAAAAATTTTTTCCCGTATCTTGTTATAGTTGTTCCCCAAGAATGGCTTCTGGAAAACAGTGCCCGGCTCCTTATTTTGTGCGGCAACACTATTTGCTTCACTTTTATGGCTAGTAAAGCTGTGAATGGCCGAGCTATTGAGCTGGCAAGGCTGGTGGTTTTCCTGGCTTTGGTGAGTAGTAATGAAAAAGATGATGTTCCTGCAACTTCGGAGCCACTTCTTCCTAATATTAGGGCTTATCTTGGACCCCAGTTGTGCTACTGAATTTTCTGGCCCTGAAGCAACAGTAGCTTACTTGCAAAAATTAATAAAACTGCAGAAAACTTTTAAAAAAGGGTTTAATATGTCTGAGAATATTAGAGACTAATAAGGACCAAGATATGAATAATTATATTTGCCCTTGTGTTGTAACATTATTTTTCATGTGCAGGGGGAACTTGACCAGGATCAGGTTTGTAGTAATGGGGTAAGTATAGTGAGGGGGTCCTAAAGAAAATCAACTACTGTCTGTCCTAGAAAGTAAACTGTCATTGACATTAGTATCTTTTAGAAGAGCCAGATGAGTCCTCTAAAGAATTGAGGCACTTGGTCAGTGCCCAACCTCTCATACTACCTCTAGTAATGCCACTGCTGTGCCCCACTTTAGGTCTGGGTGCAACCCACTTGCATGCCCTCCAACTGTCCCTGCTTACCAGGGACATTTGCTAGTTTCTGATCCCTGATCAACCTGTTCCTATTTTGTCTTTATTTTTGCCTTTGGGGCATACCTTGTAAAAATTTTGTTAGTATGAGTTACCTGAGTTCTCATTCTACAGCGGGAGTGTAAGCATAAGTCCTGGGGGCTAGATGCGGCCCATGGAAGCTTTTTATTCAGCTCTTGGGCTCTCAGCTACTGAGCTATGCTGAGCTGTCTCTGCTGAAAGGGCGGCCCACATGATAATTGGACTCTTGCATATCTTGAAATATGGTCAAGATTTGCCTGTTTTCTGTCACTTGCAACTAATGGTCCTAAATGAGAAAAGAGTGTTTAGTTGTGGTCATGACCTAATGAGTTCACTTCCTGCCTAATGACATCATTTCCAGTCCTCAGCAGGCATTTTGAATGCTATTCGGCCCACTATATGAAATGAGTTTGACACCCTTGTTGTACAGGGTCTATACAAGTTAAATCACTGGGCAGGGAATTTTGCCTCTAGTCTAGCACATATGTACATAAATGAATGTGCATGGACACCAAAACACTATGGAGTGCCCAGCCAGTCATTTAACTAGCTGTTGAGTCTATTTTGAAATTTGTTAACTTATCAATCAGCCTCTTGTCTTTTAAATTAGTGGCAGGCAATTCTGTTGTAGAATAAACTCATAAAGCACACAGCAGGCAATGAAGAGCCTTCAACAAGTTGTAACAGGGGAAGGGCTGAAGCCTGCAAAGGGATCCTTGGATGAGAACTGGTGAGTTACAAAGATGTCCCTATTTTAATTTGAGCATGGTTGGAGAGGGTTGCACTTGTAGCCCCCAACCCACCAGCTCCCATCTAATGACTTCTAGACCAGTGTGTGCTGCAGGTGGAGAGGAGCTACATTGCAGAAAGGTGCTTACAGACCAAGATGATTCATGCAGACAATCCAGCCATGTGCTGTGGGAAAAGCAAAGCAACACAAACAGTTATTTTTTTAAAGGTTTGAAAAAATTACAGCCCAATCCTACAGGCCTCAGCACTGGGTGTTGCAAATGTGCCATGCTTCCACCCTGGAAGTAAATGGAGCTGGTGGGGAGGCCTATGCCACCCCATTGGCACCACAGCAGGAGCCCTGACTGCCAGATGACAGGAGGTAAGCGCAAAGTGGCATGGGGATGCTGGAGGGCGCTTTCTGGGCAGGAGGAGGGGAGGAGAGAGTGGAACAGGGGGAGGCACAGACTCAGGAAGGGGGTGGGACTGGCAGAGGCTTCCTCTGTTGAATCCTATCCCCCATGTCAGGCTCAGAAGCCCAACAAGAGCTTCTCGAGTCTGTGCCAGCAAAATAGCTGGTAGCCCCATTTAGATTTTTTTTAAATTAATCCTTTATTGCCATAAGCCCCACTGAGCAGGCTGGAGCATTACTTAGTAATGCAAGTAAGTAATTACTATGTACATAGTAAGGGGATGAATGTCCCTTCCTCCGAGGAGACCTCCAGCCTGCTCAGAAATAGCACAGGATGCAGTGGTACCCGTTTGGTGCCGTTGCTCCTGTGCTGGATAGGATTGGGCTAGTTGAATTGGTCACTGTCTTTGATATGCTTAATTGCTTTGAGAAAAATGGCCGAGGGGGGGAGCGGAAAGCAAAGATCTGTAACTGTTGTCTGAACCATCAGCGAAACCTTGTTTTACAGATATTCTCTGCTCTTGTTCCAGGTGTGTGAGAAGGATCTCTATTGCATGGACTGGGCTGTAAAAATGATGCAGAAAGTCTGCAAGGTTTTCAGTACTCCAAGCGAAAGGAACAACTTCTTGCAGAGTGTGGAGAATGCCTTCGCGCACATCATCATGGATTCCCTGCAGTCAGTCATCTCTGGTAAGAAATACAATAGTAGAAGAACCATCATAATCTCCTGGCCCCCTAATGCCTTAGTCTTGGTAGAAAGGAGGACTTGCAAGCAGTCATGTGTTTCAACACCAAACTATTGGTTACTTGCAGTTGCATGTTACCACGTCCCAAAGTTTATTTGCCTTTTACTGCAAACGGCTATAGGAACCTGCAGTTTGAAAAAGAGAACCGCCTTACCCTTTCAGGTGGCAATCCTATCCATATTTACCTGGGAGTAAGCTCCATTGTCTGTAATGGGACTTACTTCTGAGTAGATATTGATAGGATTGGGGCTCCCACTTGCATGGGATTGGTCTCCCACAGGGATTGGGCTCCCACTTTGGCTGTTTTTCTGCTCAAAATTGGCCCTCACCCCAAAAGCTACTTTTCTCCCAGGAAAGAAAAGGCTACTGGGGGGACAACAATTTTGTGTTGAAAAGGTGCCCTGAGAAGAAAGGATTAAGCAACCATGCCCCTTTGGCTTTTGATTGCTTTCCAAACCAAACCATGGGGGGGGGAGGGGAAGGGAGGGCTGCTCAACTGTGTATCTGGACTTATGAACATAAGAACATAAGAACAGCCCCACTGGATCAGGCCATAGGCCCATCTAGTCCAGCTTCCTGTATCTCACAGCGGCCCACCAAATGCCCCAGGGAGCACACCAGATAACAAGAGACCTCATCCTGGTGCCCTCCCCTACATCTGGCATTCTGACTTAACCCATTCCTAAAATCAGGAGGTTGCGCATACACATCATGGCTTGTACCCCATAATGGATTTTTCCTCCAGAAACTCGTCCAATCCCCTTTTAAAGGCGTCTAGGCTAGACGCCAGCACCACATCCTGTGGCAAGGAGTTCCACAGACCGACCACGCGCTGAGTAAAGAAATATTTTCTTTTGTCTGTCCTAACCCGCCCAACACTCAATTTTAGTGGATGTCCCCTGGTTCTGGTATTATGTGAGAGTGTAAAGAGCATCTCCCTATCCACTCTGTCCATCCCCTGCATAATTTTGTATGTCTCAATCATGTCCCCCCTCAAGCGTCTCTTTTCTAGGCTGAAGAGGCCCAAACACCGTAGCCTTTCCTCATAAGGAAGGTGCCCCAGCCCCGTAATCATCTTAGTCGCTCTCTTTTGCACCTTTTCCATTTCCACTATGTCTTTTTTGAGATGCGGCGACCAGAACTGGACACAATACTCCAGGTGTGGCCTTACCATCGATTTGTACAACGGCATTATAATACTAACCGTTTTGTTCTCAATACCCTTCCTAATGATCCCAAGCATAGAATTGGCCTTCTTCACTGCCGCCGCACATTGAGTCGACACATTCTTCGACCTGTCCACCACCACCCCAAGATCTCTCTCCTGATCTGCCACAGACAGCTCAGAACCCATCAGCCTATATCTAAAGTTTTGATTTTTTGCCCCAATGTGCATGACTTTACACTTACTGACATTGAAGCGCATCTGCCATTTTGCTGCCCATTCTGCCAGTCTGGAGAGATCCTTCTGGAGCTCCTCACAATCACTTCTGGTCTTTACCACACGGAAAAGTTTGGTGTCGTCTGGAAACTTTGCCACTTCACTGCTCAACCCTGTCTCCAGGTCATTTATGAAGAGGTTGAAAAGCACCAGTCCCAGGACAGATCCTTGGGGCACACCGCTTTTCACCTCTCTCCATTGTGAAAATTGCCCATTGACACCCACTCTCTGCTTCCTGGCCTCCAACCAGTTCTCAATCCACGAGAGGACCTGTCCTCTAATTCCCTGACTGTGGAGTTTTTTCAGTAGCCTTTGGTGAGGGACCGTGTCAAACGCCTTCTGAAAGTCCAGATATATAATGTCCACGGGTTCTCCCGCATCCACATGCCTGTTGACCTTTTCAAAGAATTCTATAAGGTTTGTGAGGCAAGACTTACCCTTACAGAAGCCATGTTGACTCTCCCTCAGCAAGGCCTGTTCGTCTATGTGTTTTGAGATCCTATCTTTGATGAGGCATTCCACCATCTTACCCGGTATGGATGTTAGGCTGACTGGCCTATAGTTTCCTGGGTCCCCCCTCTTTCCCTTTTTAAAAATAGGCGTGACATTTGCTATCCTCCAATCTTCTGGCACCGTGGCCGTTTTGAGGGACAAGTTGCATACCTTAGTCAAGAGATCTGCAACTTCATTCTTCAATTCCTTAATAACCCTTGGGTGGATGCCATCAGGGCCCGGTGACTTATTGATCTTTAATTTATCAATGAGGTCTGAAACATCTTCTCTTTTAACCTCTATCTGACTTAACTCCTTGGTTAGGAGGGGCTGTTCGGGCAGCGGTATCTGCCCGAGGTCTTCTGCCGTGAAGACAGATGCAAAGAACTCATTTAATTTCTCTGCCATCTCTAAGTCTCCTGCATCTCTAGGCATCTGTCCTTTTCAAAACTGATCCCTGCAAGGACTAGTAGCTGCTTCATTGGCTGTCTAGTGAAAACATACATTAAAACTTGATGGCTTTTTCTTTAAAGACACAAAAAGAGAAATGCCAAAAGGTGCAGGAAATAGTTTAAAGACGCAACACGGGTTCCAATGTGACAGAGAGCCTCCTTCAAGGGCACTGTTCTAGAATTCTTTTTTTGCTTGCTCAAAAAATGGCTTCTAATTTACTGCTATGCTTTCACTCTAGATTTAGTGATGTTCAGTTAAACTATTTCATTTATCCATTGGAATATCTCTTTTTGTGCCTTGGATTTGTAGTGCTATCCATTTCTGCTTGAATTTTTTTTTTTAAATAACAAATCTATCATTAAAAATACAGAATTTTGTTTCTTTCCACAAATTCTAATGAGAATGGGACATTGTTGTTACATTCCAAGGAATAATAACCTGTATTAAAAAAAAGAATAGCTTCAGTGAACCTCCAAAGTACTGTATTGTAGTTGGGACTTCTTATAAATTTGTAATTCTCTAAATGTCATGCTTCACACTACAGAACTGAGAAAGAAATGAAAACTTAATGGCTTGGATTCAAAGAACTCAGCAGAAGGGGAAAAAATGAATATGCTAGTGCTGTTTTGTGAAGTTTGTCAACTCTTGTGAAAACTCACATAAAACATCCCTCAGTACAGCATGCAGTGTCTCAGGATTCTGTTACAATATGAGAAACATGCTGAATAACGAAGATGCAGGGTATTCTATCATTAAAAAAAAAAGTCTTGAGAATGAATTTGTGCAAAGTCTTGCACACAAGTTTACACCGACAGAGCTTCTCTAGATTTGGGTCCATTTTTTTCCACCAGTGCTTTTCCAGTAAGTTGGAAACTGCTGTTCCATGTGCTTAAGAGGCTTTCCACTAGCAGAATGGCACCTTTGGACCCAACCGAGAGCCAAATCTTGTGCTCCGTGGCATGGCTGCATGCCGCCGAGGCACATTTGCGAGCCTCACTGCTGGGCTCCCGCCCGTGCTCGCCCAGCGCTAGCCAGTGCAGAGCGAGTGCGGGGCGGTCGCCCAGCCTTCGCAGCTCAGTGGTCTCCTGGTCCGCTGAGCCGCAGCACGGTAGATGGGGGCGGGGGCGGGGAGGCAGCGTTCCGGGGAGGGGGGAGGCCGGCGGGGGGGGCAAAGAGAGGGCAGGGGGAGGCGTGACGCAGAGGCGTGATGCGGGGAGGGGGTGGGCTGGAAGCATGCCTGGGGGAGGGAGGGAGGCGGGTCCGTGGAGCTCTGCTCTGCAGGATTCAAGGCACTCGTGGAGGACTTCGAGCCCTACACGAGTGCCTTTACCTTACCGCTGACCTTTTGGTCAGCAGAAAAGAAAAGTGAGTAGCCCCATTGCGGGGCTGCTTACCTTACCCAGGGAAAGGGGATGAAAATCCCTTTCTCCCAAGGCGCCTCCCGCGGTAGCCCAGGGCGCGCAGGATCCGGTGGCAGCCGTTCTCAGTGCCGCTGAGCCTGGGCGCCCACGCAGCTCAGGATTGAACTGTCAATGTCTGCTCACAAATCACTATGGGAGTATGCAGCAGTGTGGACTATTGATCTGATGTCATAGCACAATATTTGAACCAAGGAGCTCAACAGCTCCAGGGGTATTCTCCATACAAATGTTCTTTTATTGCCCTACTACTTGCACCCAAATCCAATAAGCCAGTGTTTCTCAAACTGTGGGCCAGGACCCACTAGGTGGGTCATGAGCCAATTTCAGGTAGGTCCTCATTCATTTCAATATTTTATTTTTAATGTGTTAGACTTTATGCTACCATGGTATATACAGGTTGTCCCTCGTTATTTACTGGGATTCTGTTCCAGAACCCCTAATGGATTAAAAAAATCAGTGGATAAGAAAACAGTGGAAAAATACATTTGAAGACCCAGGTTTCTTGCTCCTCCATTGCTCCTAATGGAGTACGGTCATGCCTTGACATCTGCAGGGGTTTGATTCTGGGACTCCCTGCTGATACCATAAAATGTGTTAAATAAAAGCAGTTTTAAAAAATTAAAAAGTGTGTCCCTTTACAACTGTGGTTTAAAAACAGCTTTTCTTACTGTTGTAGATAGGCAGTCAGCAATTAGAAATGCAAAGGACCACCGGCCTTTGCCTTGCTCAGCTGAAGAACGGAATGATCGCTTGCATGACTGTCTCTCTACAACAGTAAGAAAAGCAGTTTTTTTAAACTGTGATTTTTCAAGGGATGCACTTTTCCCCTTCTCTGGGGATCAGCACATTCCTTCTCATTTGCAGTGTCCATTCGTGTTGAGTCAAATCCGTGTATAAAAAATCAGTGTATAACAAGGTTGGACCTGTAACTGCATTTGGGGAAATGTTACAGACCTGTACTTTTAACAAGCTACTGTGTACATGCTTTTAACAATGATAGTCAATGGGACTTACTCCTGGGTAAGTGTAGGTAGGATTGCAGCCTAAGTTTGTTGAAATTTTTCCTGCCTTATGATGTCACTTCTGGTCATGACATCGCTTCCAATGGGTCCTGACAGATTTTCATTCTAAAAAGTTGGTCCCATTGTGAAATGTGTGAGAACCACTGCAATAAGCTGTATAAATTGCACAGTTCAAACACAGTAGGGGTGCAATCCTAACCAACTTTCCAGCACCGAGGTAAGGGTAATGTAGCTCCAAGGGAACAAATATTCCCTTACCTCGAGGAGGCCTCCGTGACTTCCCCCCAAAGTGCAGGATGTAGCACATACCTCATTGGCACACCTATGCCAGAGCTGGGAAGTTGGTTAGGATTTGAGCCTAGGTATTACCCAGCCAAACAAGCAGCCCAGTCCCATGCAAGATTATTCAGAAGTAAAGTTCACTGGGGCTTAATCCCATCTAAGTGTGCATGGGATTGCCACCCTAAATTCTTTTCAGTCCCACTGTTTGCATAGGAGAGACTGCTAAACTCTCCTATGGACATCAGCGAGACTTAAAAGTTCCATTAAGGGCTCAGTCATGCTCTATCTTCATATTGTAAGTTAGTTAGTTCTCCTTATAAACAGAAAAGTATGAAATTAACAGCAGTTAAAACAGTTAAAAATGCATTAATTAAAAACAGTTTTCCCATACGAACCTGATGTTGATGACTGAGAAAGCAATTATGAAAACAAAGATGCTGGTAAGGAAACTGAGAAAGCAGTAAGTGGCAGCTCTATGAACGCATGTTCTTTATTTTTTATTTTCTGGATTTAGAGGAGACTCCCTCCACATAGGAAGCTCCCAGCATCTAACAGCATCTAACAGGGGTGTCATTAGCAGCTAATTAGCACCTGACTGACCACATTATTTTAAAAATTGCCAGCAAAAATTAGGTTTCTGGTACTGATTTGCAAATTGTGCTATTTTGAAAATGGGCAAATTAAGATCATGTTAATCAAGACCTGCCTGTATTAATTCATGTACATATGGATAAGTTGCTTACCAGTAATAATGTTTTTTGACTTGTACAGACACATGTATTGGAGTTCTGCACATGCACAGAGCTGACTATGGAAGCTTTCAGGTCTTTGTCAAGCATTCTGCCCCTGCTGTTTAATAGGGAAAACCAGTGCTTTTTTTGTGGGGAAAAAAGGTGCAGGAACTCACAACTTGGTCATCTTTTATTTATTTATTTATTTATTTATTTATTTTAAACCATTTTTTATTGGAGAAATAAAATCTTTTTTATGTGCTTCCCCCCTAAAGATGAACTTACTTCTGAGTAGACATGCATAGGATTGGGCTGTCAATCTCCACATCCCCTTCCCCCTAGCTGTTTTTTCTACACAAGGGGAAAAATACTGTACAGGTGCACTTGTAGCGTGTAGTATGTAGTGTGGCACTACTTCGAGGACAGGAAGCAGTGAATGGATTCTGAAAAATGGCTTACATGAGTTCCATGTAGTAAAATTACTCTAAGCAACTGTGGGAGTAAGAACAAAAAAGGAATTCTTACACGAGAGGGGTCCTTAGGTGCACATAGAAACAGCTACGTTTGCAAACAAGCCATTAAATATGGTTTAATTCAGGTATCAGAATACTCTGTGTCTTTGGGAAGGCGCTTGGCATGCAATTGTATGTTCTCTGCTGCCCTGAGCAGCCGCTTTGGATTGCTGGAGAGGAGCTGCAAACGCTGGCTGGTGGAGGGCATGCTTGTGGGGGAAGGACGAGGAAGATCTCTGGCAAGGCTGGACAGCACGTTGTACACACATAGAATCCCTTTTCACCCGCCCTTAGCATGTGAAAACGGGTGCAGATATATATCTTTGTCAGGATTAAGAGCCCAATCCTAGGTATGTCTACTCTGAAGTAAGTCTCGTTCTAGTCAATGGAGCTTACTCCCAGGAAAGTGCCTAGGATTGCAGCCTAAGAGCCCAATCCTATGCATGTCTACTCAGAAGTCCACTTTAGTGAATGGGGCTTACTGTGGATAGGATGGCAGCCTTAGAGTCCAATCCTGTGCCTGTCTACTCTGCCTCTGTTTTGCTCCCCCCTCCTGCAATGCTTCCGAAGGGGAGGGGCCCCTGCAAAAAGGTGCCGGAACTCCGTCCCCCCGCGTTCCATTAGAAGAAAAGCCCTGGGGAAAACCCTGTGCACAACTTGTGTCCTGGGGTGGGAAGAATGCCCAGTCTCCAAATTCCTTTGCAGACTGTCCCCTAAGTTCAAATTTTAGTATTCAGAGGGAGATCCAAGAGTTGAAGCCAGACCTGCAAGGAAACAGTCAAGTGGGTTATAAGAACATAAGAACATAAGAATAGCCCCACTGGATCAGGCCATAGGCCCATCTAGTCCAGCTTCCTGTATCTCACAGCAGCCCACCAAATGCCCCAGGGAGCACACCAGATAACAAGAGACCTCATCCTGGTGCCCTCCCCTACATCTGGCATTCTGACTTAACCCATTTCTAAAATCAGGAGGTTGCGCATACACATCATGGCTTGTACCCCATAATGGATTTTTCCTCCAGAAACTCGTCCAATCCCCTTTTAAAGGCGTCTAGGCTAGACGCCAGCACCACATCCTGTGGCAAGGAGTTCCACAGACCGACCACACGCTGAGTAAAGAAATATTTTCTTTTGTCTGTCCTAACCCGCCCAACACTCAATTTTAGTGGATGTCCCCTGGTTCTGGTATTATGTGAGAGTGTAAAGAGCATCTCCCTATCCACTCTGTCCATCCCCTGCATAATTTTGTGTCTCAATCATGTCCCCCCTCAAGCGTCTCTTTTCTAGGCTGAAGAGGCCCAAACGCCGTAGCCTTTCCTCATAAGGAAAGTGCCCCAGCCCCGTAATCATCTTCGTCGCTCGTTATATGTCTGCACAGAGGACAGAAAGAACTATAGTGACAGATAAGCAACTTTGCTTTCTCTGTGATGTCAAAATGCCTTTCTTGTTGGCATCTCCTCAATCTTGATGTCTTTCTGAAGAGAAATTAGCAGATTAGCAGGAGGTGGCATCATCACTGCAGTGGGCTGATTCTCAGAGCACCAACTTGAGGCAAAGCTTCCAGTTCACCTTCTTACGCTGAGCATAGGTGTCCACAACAAGGCATTCTCCCAAACAGGGGAGACAAATGCTGTGCCTGTTGGTGAAGGGATGTTTCACCCCACAGCAGTGACACTTTTCAAAGGTGACCTTCCTCACCATATGACAAGGTAACCTAGCCTACTAACTACTAATTTCATATATACGGTAAAAGGTGCATTAACTGGCACTTGGTTAAGTGGCAAACTTGGTTAATTGGAGTCTTCACCTGCTACAACAGGCAGGCAGAGATCCAGCTAACCGAGTTTGTTGGTTAACAAATTGCTCATTGATGAAGATACTCCCCAGGCCCCTTATTTAGTTACCTGAAAGGGCTCCCTCCACCATGCCTCTGTACCCTCCTTCCTTCCTGTACCCTCCTTCCTTCCTTCACAAGGGCCTCTAGGAACTTGTGACTTTTACTTCTTGCCACATGAGGGCCTCATAAGGAAGAAAGTAGAGCATTTCTTTTCCTAGAGGCCCCTGATGAAGGAAGCAGAGAGATGAGGTGGAGGAAGTTCCACTACGGGCACAATCCTAACCCCTCATGTCAGTACTTCCCAGCACTGGCATAGCAGTGCCAATGGGACATGTGCTGCATCCTGCAGTTGGATGTCACTCATGGAGGTCTTCTCAAAGTAAGGGAATGATTGTTCCCTTACCTCAGAGCTGCATTGCCTTTATGTCAGTGCTGGAAAGCACTGACATAAGGGGTTAGGATTGTACCCTACATCAGATAAGGAGGGTGCAGAGGTAGCCCTTGATATGGTGAAAGCTTTGTGAACCAGCACATTCACTTTGTGAACTGGCATCTCCTGTTCCCACGTGTGCTGGATAACATGGCTTTTACTGTCTACTTTCTATGAAACCTACCAACTACTAACATAAAGATAAATAAGAAAGACTACTGCAGTAGAAGCCTTAAAACGTTCTGGGACACAGCCCCCCCCCCCCCCATGGACCTTCAGTGACAGCCAAAAAAGAACTGAAAGTTTGGGTGTTTTTTCTATTCTTGAGACACATGGTGTCCACAGGGTCTTAACCCCCCCCCCCCCAAAAAAAGAGCATGGGCAGAACATGAATAAGAATATTCCACAACAAGAATAAGACACAACAAGAAACAATGAGTTTAAATTAAGAATATAGTTGGAGTTTGAATGTCCAGCCACATGGAATTTTGCCAGCCCAGCCATGTAGTATTTAGCAGTAGAATAAGTACAGTTGGATGGTATACAGAAGATGTTTGAATGTTTTATTCAAAGTATTTCATTTTTCACAATGTTTAAAAAATACTGTATAACCAATACAATCAAACCATAAGGGAAAAGCCAACTCTTTAACCTAAGGTACTTAATTGGTCTCATCCGTATGTGAGAGATTTTAAGCTGATCACTATTAATGTATCAGAATTCCTTTATACTTGTCAGATGGAGTTGCATAATTGAGCATAAACCATTGCCTTGTACAATTTTGTAAAATCTGTTTTCATACAAGTTGTGGGTTTTTTTACACCCTAATTTATTTTGCTTAGGGGAACATGATGAGGAAGACAGCAGCTTTCTGAACCTGTTTCATCTAGTGAATGCACAAGCAAATTTTCACAAGGAAATTCTTTATCTGACTATGAGCAACAGTATATAAAATTCTCTGGACTTCAAGATTTTAAAGACCACTATGAGAGGGTAAAATTAGCAACCTTTTCCCAGTTAATAAGCAACCTTTATACTTCACATGTGGCTGCTAATAGTCTCACCTGCCTTCCAAATTCATATTTCAGTGCACATGGCCAACTGCCTTATACTCAGATTTTTTGTTTGCAGCTACACATTGTGAAGATAAACTTTGCAGTGGGTTGCTGAGTGAAGACACAAGAGAAATACAAACTAGAGAAACAGTAACATAAAGATAAACTGTACAACAATTTTTCAGATAGTTTTAGCAACTTCCCATACTGTATTTTAATGTCACTCCCATGATAACTTGTTCAAAAATGCAATGCAAAAAAGGGTTTTATACACATACATTTCTTAGATGCTTCCAGTGCTGCTGAGTCTGTCCCACATTTCTAGCACACATAGATCTTTTTTGGGTTTAGGCAGATATATCATCGACCCTTCCCACATAATTTGAAGCATAGTGTAAGATTAGTTGTTATGGCAGCAGGCCTGAGTGTGTGAGTCAGGTGGCTACCAAATTAATATGAAATGGGATGGGGACCCATTTCAAGCATAGCATGGGTAAAATATAAGGGGGAGCTGAACTTTCCTTTCTCACATGCTTCCCCCCCTGAAACTGCTTTACCCCAGCTGTTTTTCTTCTGGTGGGGCTACAAGCCCAGAATTCAAGGCTGAAACAAAGCCTACACATGTACAACTGTATGAGCATAAGGCTTTGAATGTGCAACTGGAAACCTTGCAAAATGCTCTGGATGAGCATGTCTGTAGTGCATTCAGCAAATGCTGAAGCAATTGAGCAATTATTTCCTCATATACCCAGCTTGCAGTTCAGCCCATATTTACTCCACTGCCACTCGGCCCTCTTTCATTGATTTTGTAGTGGCACCATAAGTAAGAGTTAAATGACAAGTTGTGTGTGTATTAAGTACTGCATGAATTCATTCTGCCTGTATTCATCGCAACAAATTTAGTAATGTGAATTGGCCCTTATGATATATATTTAGAGCAAGAATACTTGTCCGTTTCCTGGTGAGTTTGCATGTTTGCAAATAAGATAAATTGTGTGAATATTTCATATAAACAGTGACAGTATGTATAGTTGTGCCAGTCAAGCAAACATAATCTGCATGTGAAAATAGGTTTTCCACATTTATATAAACTGCTTCAGGCAATGCAAAAACCTTCTGGGTTGGAGACAACACAAGGCATCTGGCAATCTCTTAGCACACAGCGTTACCTATTCAGTAAGACATTCTTCTTTCCTCCATGGCTGCAGTTGCAGCTACCTTCTGCCAACCCCTGTAGCTCTGTGGATGAAAATACTCATCGTAGCCTAGGAGAGAAAATGCAGGGGTGGATGTAGTTTGAGCTGTTATTTCTCATTTCCTATTGCAATTTCATTAAGATGAAAGAAACATAATTAAAGAGAATTTATCAGTCTCATATTTAGTCCCCATTATGCCAGAGTTTCTGCCATTAAACTTTTACACATGGGACTCTGCCATAGATTATTTTAAGTTGTTGATAATATATGATTCCATCAGGAAGGAGATTTGCTCCAAACCACAGAACTATAGAAGCAACAACTGAAGGCTGCACACATGTTGATGTGTATTGTACACATTGTATGGAAATCCCAATGGTAAAATGTGGACAGTTGTGTGTTATTAGATGCAGGATGTAGCCTGTTGTCTCCTATTTAACATGTTATTGTACACCCCAAACCCTAATTTCTCCTTACAGGTTGCATTCATTGGATTGGGACAATTGGCTTACTGCCTACTAACTTGCTGGCTTTAATAAGTCACACTTTTCGCTTTTATATTGTGTAGCAAAATCAGCAATGCTAAAGTAAATTACTTTAAAACGACCCTGTTGATGTACTCATTCAATAATAGCTGTCTCATTCTTGTGTCTATGATAGCTGTATCTGATGAGCAAAACTTAGCAGGACCTGTTGTTGTTACAGATTTGTTCTGATTATTTTGTCTGGAGCAGGAGCAGGGTGAGTTTTAAAAGTTAAGGCTATATAGGGTTAAGAATCATTATACCCTTATTGGAACGTAGCTGGAGAATAGGCCTTTTTTCTGTCAGAAACGCCAAAGTAGTTCCGGAATACACTTTTGCTTTAAATAACTGACTAGTTAGCTTTTTTTTTGTCTCAGTGAAGCTGAACTAATATATTGAGACATAGTCTAAGATCAATGTTTTTAATTTTAAAAAACAAACCTCAAGTGTAACTTTCCTACAGAATGTTTCTATTTATGGAATATCGAATTAAAGAACCAGAAATAATGTGCACGTGTAAGATTGTTTGTTTTGTATATGTGTGGTTCATTTTAGGAGTGCTAAAAGCCATGTGAAAGTGAGATTTGCATGGGGTATAGCGATGCTTTATGAAATATGAAAGTTTACAAAATTAATGAAGGCACGTAGGAGTTGAGCCATGACAGTTATTTGCAACAGGGGGGAAAAGGATTAAAGCTCCTTTGACTGAAAGTATTTGTAAAGATTTTTTTTCTGACATAATGCAATGTCATTAAACCACAAAAGCCCTGTTAAAAGTTCCAGGATTTCTTCAAGAGTCATGTGGAGATTGATGCTTAGTCCTGCAGGATTATCAACCCTAAGTGAGGCCCAGGCATCTACTACCACTTTGCCTCATTTTTCTATAAGAAGGGTAATGCTATGTAAGACTGTGAAAAAGGAAAGTTGTGTAGGGTTAGGAAATAATTGTCTTCATGAAACTGTTGTGGGAGCATAAAAACCTTACTAGGTACAAGATCAGGGCTCTGAGCTGAAGACACATATTGTGGCAGTCAAAGCATTGTAGAATAATGTTTGTTATAATTATAGGCCCATTCAATACGTATTTCCCATTTCACAAGATTGGTGCTGCCACTAAAAAGAAGTTCAGGTGGACCTCCACAAGAAGGGCCTTTTTAGTGGCAGCACCAATACTATGGAATGGGAGATTTGTATGGACCCCTTTCCATTATCCGTTTGTAAGCAAGTCATGGCTCTTCTTTTTCAAGGGACTTTGTTGATCTTTTAATTCTGCTCAGCTCTTTACATAATTATGTACTTTATTTTTTGTTTGTTTCAAGTTGGTTTTATTAAAAGTATTTTAAAATACTTGTATGATGGATTCTGTGTTGTGAAGGCAATAGATTGTGAACTGGAGTTACACAGTAACAGTGGCTGTGCCCCAACAGTGTTGGCCCCCACCAGTATGGGAAGTTTGCTTCTATAAAGGTTTGTTTGTTTAGATTTCTCATTGGATCCTTTTCCTGCTTTGTTTTCTGCTTGTGTGAGCAATGGTTCCAGTTCTCTCTTTTCAAGTGAAGCTCATAATTAAAGTCAGTTTTATTGTGTGTGGGTCTCCTTTAATCCCACAGCACTGCTAGTAGTCTGTAGCACGGCCTATCTAGTAGATCTTAATTGCAAAGGAGATTTTTATGGAAGCAGACATTTCCTGAAATAATCAGGATCCTGGCAGTTTAGGGCTTTGAAGGGCAAAACAAGCCCCTGGAAATTAATTTGATAGCTAGTGCAGCTGTTTCAAATTGATAAGCTATTGACAATGATGATTGACTGAATACTATACAGTGCTATCAAAGGCAAGTGAAAGTCTTTTGCTTCCAATCTCTCTTCAAAGACAACCTCACGTACTGTAATTAACTCAGGTATCACCAAACATTAGTGACTGTTGTAGTGTCCAGTGAAACTGTGCTTAGTCCCAGAACTACTGAAAGTACATTTTGTATTAGAGCAGTGGTTCCAAAACTGTGGACCCAGACCAACAGTGAGTTGCAACCCAATTTTTGGTGGGTCATGTAACTAACAAGCTGATAGCTGACTAGGAAAATATATTAAACCCTATGGAAAGCGAAACTGAGTCACATGTGAGCATTTATTAACTAGTAGGTAACTGTACCTCTGCTCTTACTGAAGGCCAGGTGAAGGGGAATGCAAGTCCACCAGAATGGTCGCAATCCAATGAATGTGGAGTTCAACAAATGCTCCAGAAGGCACCCTCTCACCATGGTAAAACAAATAACCTCTCACCATGGTAAAAAGAATAAAAACAAGCTTGAGTAGCTGGTAAAGTGACACACTTTTTTTAGTCTCATAAAGATGGGTGGGTCCCAATAGTGTGTCATTTAAAAAAGTGGGTCCTGGTGTGAAAAAGTTTGGGAACCACTGTATCAGAATGAACTTGATCAGTAGTTTCCAGGATGCTCATTTCAGTGCTGTAATGTCAGAGCAGAAGCATGAAGAAAACCCCTGTAAAAGTAGTAGCTCTTTCAGTCATGCTAACTGATGTTTTGCCACTCATCTGTCTCCAGTATAAATGGGATGGGCCAACCTGTATACATCTTGTCCCCAATGTTTCCAAAAATTGGATCACACACACATGCACTCACACACACATCCCATAAGTTGTCACCATCAGAATCCCAGCTTTGGGGATATTTTTAATTAGACCAACCAGTAATTTAGAGATGTTGCAAGTTTCTGTGTTTCACTGATTAACACTTACCAAGCACAAGTAATATTCAAAACAAAAATGTAGAATTCATACAAGTTTCAGTCCAGGCTGTTTCTGCAAATCAGTTTGCAGATAGATTGCTAATTAGTTTTCATTTTGGCTATATTGTGTGTGGTCTTCCTGGCTCTGAGGTTACAGAAATGCCACGTGACCAGAGTAGAATGATACTGTCTGTTAGAGAGAGATTGTTGCACTCACGTATCTTGGAATTTTAGCTAATGTCTCCCTTTCTAGCAGGTGACCAAACACTCCTTGTGCATTCTAATGACTTTCTCCATCAGCTCTTCTCACTTCTCAGGGTTTCCCTGCCTTCCAACTAGTAAACACTTTGTCTTTGGAGAATGACGGGCTAAAAGCTGATTCATGAAGATTTAACCTTCATCATCCTATGTGAATAAGTCTAAATCTTTTGCCAAATGGGTTCCCTGGTCAACAGGTCAGTCAGTGTATCTCTGTAGCTGAGATTTCATTTCTAGCTACCCTGACCCAGCAGTCATGTAGATCTGTGCTCTGGTGAGCAGAATTGAGCATTTATGGCACAGAATTACTCCTATCATGTAGAGAGGTTGAACAATTCAGAGTACATGTGTGTTTTGTTCTCAGTGTTTGTTGTACTAGTGATATGAAAAGGGCAAGTGATGACTATTTGATCTGCTTCGTTACATCAACAAAGCAGCACGGTTTCCTCCCCTACACTTATGAAAGATCATGTAGGAGCTTTGTGTAACAATCCCTTTGCCCATCTGATATCTTCTGGCATTGCCACTTGGTGAGTCTTACTCTACTGTTTTAAAATTTCTCTTATTGTTTCAGGGGAATTGTAGACTCCTCCACTACCACCCCAGCAATTTAAGCTTTAAAAGTGTCACACAGCAGTCTGGCTTCCACTCTTTTGAGGAAGAGGTGCCTCCTTCTGACAGAAAATTGGCTGCATTTAGGGGGATGTATGAGGGTGCAATTCTTCTGCTAATTGTGGTTATACAGTTTTCTGAAAGAATGAAAAACAAAAATTTATTATCCCTTCTTTTAACCCTCCCCAAACAACTTTTTCAAGACATCCAGAATACTGTATTTTTGATATACAGTGGACCCTTAGTATTCACGAGGGATTTGTTCAGGACCACCCCCCACAGATGCCAAAATCCATGGATGATGGAGTCCTGGAGGGGGCAGGGTCGCACCACTGTACTTACTTTCTTGGGGGTTGCGCTGGGCCTGTGGACCATTTCCTTGGTCTCCCTTTGCATCAGAACACTTCCAATCATGTCTGGGTGGTTTGGGGAGGCCATTGTGGTTGCTGGACTTGGCAGATTCCAAGACCGTGAATTCTGAGGGCTCACTGTACACTCAAAAAAAGCAAAGTGTCTTGAAATTGGTTAACATTAATGATTACCACAACATTTAAAATATTTCAAAAGCTGTTTGTATGAAGGGATATGTTTGATTTTGTGTGTCTATTGGGTTATTATATATAATCTCACTCTAGAACATACACACTTATGAGGCCTTGTATATCTGGGGTATAGCATTGTTTACAGTTCTAGCTGAACATCAGTTTACACATAGAGCCAATAGTTACAAACTGCAAAACTATTCTCCAGGGACATTCTCAAACAGGTAATTGCACCATATCAGAGTCTCATTTTTGTTAGCAGTTGTGCTAATCGCAGTTCCTGCATTTGTGAGGCCATAAGACTCTGTGTAAACATTTTCCCCAATCAAAGCCCTCAGCAGCTGGCCCTCACACCACACTGGCTTTTCATATTCCATTAGTGCTGACAGAAATTATGAACAATCTACTGGGCTGGGCAGAGATTACTGACACGTGAGGCAGCATGTCAAATGCTCTCTCCCCCTTACCTGGTGATTTGTCAGCTTCCTCTCCCCTGGGGGCTGGGGATAAGAATTGGCCCTCAGTTCGGCTGTACTTGCCGTAAGAGGCGACTAAACAGCCACCGGGTAGGTGGGACTCGTCAGCCTGGGAAGGCAGCTCATCTGGGAGCAGGAAAACTCTGATCCCAAACCTCCACTGCCTTGTGGCTACATCCAGTTATGGAAAAGGCTTCAGGAGTCAACCTTGAGGCAAAATCCAGAGCTGGAGTCCTGAGGCAGTTCATGGCTGAACACAGTCACGTTCTGGCAACTCCTGCGACGCCGCTGGAACCAACTGTATTGGCCTCTGCCTTTTCGTTGGACCATTTCAGTGACGTGGAGAGGGGGGATTTGCTGCGTGGGTAACAGTCTATCCTCCATACCTACTACCCCAGGCTTCGCGCACTGGAGAGGACACTCTGTTCCAGATCCACTATTCAGAGCGCGATACCATAGTCTTCTGAGACTGAAGGATGCCAACAAGCTCCTCCCAGTCCCTGGCTTAGAAAAGAAAGATAAGGATGGAGTGGAAGAGGAGGTGTGGAGGAAAGGTGAGCAGTGGGCTAGAACAGTGGTTGCCAACCTGGTGTACACGTACCCCCAGGGATACTTGCCAGGATCTTTAGGGGTACTTGAAAAAGAATTGAATAATGGTAGAAAAAGGCAGGTCTGTATTAGAATGCCATGCAGGGCTGGCATTAGAATGACTTGCAAGGCTAGTATGAGGGCTACAATTTATGGAAATGGGCCGCAAAGGCATATGCAAGTGAAAAAATGTTGGGAACCACTGGGCTAGAACATCAGACACTGGAGGTGAATGGACAGGAGGAAGTAGGTACCCCCATCAATCTTGCCTGAGACAACTGTCTCAGTAGTCTCATGAGTGGGCTGGCCCTGCTCTTCAGTTTGGAGAGCAGTACTCCTAGTTTCATAGCAGCCAAACGACATTTCCCCTTTCTATTTTGCCAGCAGGTTTTGTTTAGAAGATCATAGAGGTGGGGGGGGGGGGGAGAAACAACTATGTATAAAAAAATATGGCTTCCTGAAAAATACAATCCAGCAAAAATAAGCATTCTGATCCACAGAACAGCACAAGTAACACAAAACCTGCACCTTCAGATACACAGTGCTCAGCAACACATGCTTCCACACAGAGGTACATATCAGGTAATGCAAGGTGTTTGAATGCATCACCAAGCTGTTGGATCCAATTCCTGCCTCCCAGCAAGCTTTCCAGACCTGCTGTAGCTGATTGACATGCAGAAGCCCATTGCTGCACACAGATTGCAGGGTCTGCATTGGGGTGTTAGTACAGTATAGCAAACATTAAGTGGAATATGGTTGGTTTCTTTACCTTCTTCCCTCCCAGTTCCCCCCTCCATTTAGCCTTCACCAATCTATGACATGTTTCTCTGGTTTCCTTTTTACTTAAAAATATATAGAGAGAAAGGGGAACTTAAAATGAGAGAAAATACTTTTCTTCCCTTCTTAAAAGGCTCATATCTAAGCATATAGAAAATCAACGTTTACACTCTTTGAATATGAGGGTGGCACAGCTCTTCTTCCCTAAAAGTCATTTCATTATTTGTATCCTCTTTCGGTTTTGTCCATCCCATGCTTTGCCTGTTGGTTCTTCCAAAGCATTTCCAGCTCACTCTTTTGGAAACTGGAGACACATCTTCAGACTTTCTGCTGAATCATTCTTCTCTCCGCCTGTTAATTTTGCAAATAAATTAACCTTTCGCCAGAATGCTCTAGAATAAGCTCTGTAAGGCCATGCTGTTGAGAGGTAACCACAGATCTGATCCAGGGTGGGGTCCAGAATCTGCAGAAAAATTCACATTATTTAGCATGTAACGCAAAAGAAAAAGGCTGCAGATATAAATATACACAATAAGACTTATCAGAGGACATCAAACACCATTTGCTTTTTTAAAAAGCATGCAAAAAAGCAAAAACATAGTGCAATCTCCCACCATCTAATTCTTAAAGCCAGGGGGAAAAATTTGCAACAGAAGACAATCAATCCCTTTGTGCCTCTTCCCAGTCCCAAACAGCACTTCAAAACTGGTGCCATTCTAAATAGGTATAGTGATATTTCTGTGATCAGAAACAAAATATAGCAAAATATAAATATAAACATTATATTTAGAAAAAGTAACAAATATTCATAGGAATAGTCTAAGCATGATTTTCAAAGAAGTCTTCTGTCCAGCCAAAAGCAGAAGGCTGCAGCTTCCTATTTCAGCAAGATTGAAATGATACAGCAGAGAGCTTTAATTACAGAAGAGAGCTTTAAAAATACAATCACCACTTCTGCCTGTATATAATCTACCACCCACCCCATTGCCGACTTAAAAAAACAACGTGGGTTTTAAATACCAGTTATGCTGTTAAACAGAAATCAGGATTCCCACCTGCAGTGTTGCTGAGAGAATTTCATTAAATGGAAAAAAACAAAAAAACACAACACTGTCTCCCTGCTTGGCTGTCCTCCATAGGCTGCTGCTGCTGGTGGCAGTGGTGCGGCTGGAGATTCTACAGCATGTAGATGATGTAGGATAAGACAACCAGGCCTATAATGGCAAAAAACATGAGAATGAATATGTCCAACATGGTGATGGAGGGGAAAATCAGGACGGCAGAAACAGTGGTGCCTGATCTAAGAATCCAGAGGACAGGCAGACAGATGGTGCAGTGAGGGAGCGAAAGAAGGAGGGAGGGATTTGCAGGCAAGGTGGATTCAGCGGTGCGTGCACACATACAGCAGCATCTTAGAAGGCGGAAAGATGATTCCAGATGAAACAGATGCCTTTCTTCCAGGAAGAAGGCTTGGGGGGGAGGGAGGAAAAAACACCAATTCACAGATTTCTGAAAAAAACCTTTCAAAGCTTGATGAAAATGTCAGCCGCAGTCCAGACAAAACAAAGCTTTCTTAAGTCCTGTTGAGATTGAATAAGTGCATCCATACATGAATGATGCCCTCTCCTTTTCTCTTCCTGATTTTTAACCTTTTTTTCCTGGTACATCAGAGGAAAACCACAACTAGAGACTAGATATTGAGTGGCACAAGGCAGCAATACCAAGTTCTCCTTGGCAAGGTTTTGTGGGAAGGGTTATTATGCTTGGAACCAGGAAGGTATTCTCTTCTATGTTTGATTGGCTACAATTATGGAAAGTAGCATTGGTTTCCCCCCCCTCCCCTCCTGCTGTCCAACATTAATCTTAGATCACTTGATTCATCTTGAGCCATCTACTCTTTAAACACTGTCCTTGGGGGTATTTTCCTGTGGTATGCAGTGCTCTGGGTTGACTGATATGGGAGGGTGGCCTTGCTTCATGAAAGGGTATGAAGATACTTGCTTTTTCATGCTTTATGGCCTTATTAAGATTTATCTCTTTAGCCATCAGCTCCTCAAAGTGGTTTCTCAAGTTTTTCAATAATTACATAATTTTTTTTTTCCATTTGAGTCTATTTTTACTTGGCCAGATTTTTGCTTTTAAAATGTTTGCTCAATATATATGACAAAGCCAGTGACAGAAAACACCAGAGTGTTATTTTTTTAAACTGATCTACCAATTGGAATTGTCCCCTTTATTGTACAGATATCTCCTGTGCCAACTGCATCATTGAGTGTTGTCTGTATACATTTCTCAGTTCAGATATATCATTAAGAGAATTTGCTTAAGGATGCAACCATTTCAATGTGACAGTAGGATAAATTGTTTTCTGTATATTCTTATAAGACCACTTTTTTCAAAATCCGTACATGTGGGGCTTCAGCATCCAAAGGGGATCCATCCTCAGATCCCCCAGGCAGATACCAAAAATTGCAGATAATGTGATCTTCAACCCCTTAAGCCCTCTGAAGGGAGCTGTGCTCTGGTTGCTTCGGGAAGGCTTTCTGAAGCTGGTTACCTAACATATGCCTGATCTAGTCTGATCTTGGAAGCTAAGCAGGCTCATGCCTGGTTAGTACTTGGATGGGAGACCACCTGGGAATACCGGGTACTGTAGGCTTACACCATAGTCTTTCAAGACTTAAGGTTGCCAACCATCTGCCTGTCATCTCTGCAGGCTTCAGAATGACCTTTTCAGCCAAAAAATTGCTACTTCTGGTTTCCCTTAGGAAACCGGAAGTAACATTTTTCTGCCTTATAAGGCATCCTGAGGCCCAGGGGAAACCTTGTGCTCCAGTCTCCTTCATAGGGTTCTGGTGGGTCCGGGGACCCATGTTGGGCCAGATCCCTAAGTGTAAACAGGCTCCACCTATACTTAGTTCACAGTTAAAAGAACTACTTATCCTAGAGCAGGGGTTGGCAACCTTTTTGGGCAAAGGGGCTGGACATTTGATGATGACATCATGTTATTGCTTAACATCTAGGTCAGGGGTCGGCAACCTGCAGCTCTAGAGCATGTGGCTCTTTCAGCTGTCTGCTGCGGCTCCTCCTGGTGAAAGTGGCAAAGGGGTTAACAGGAGGCACCTGTGTTGGGAGGGCAGGCTGCTTCCCTCCGCCCCCTGAGCTCACTGCCCTCCTCTCCCTTCACCCCCACCTGCCCCGCATTGGTTTCCCTTTCCAATTTTGCAGCTCTGCAGGCTTAAACTCCCTGTTTTTCCCTTCCCCAACTCTCCAGCAGGCTCAGCCAATCAGCATCCAGCAGGCTCCTGGCTTTTTCTGTTGGAATGGCTCAGGGCCCTTCACTGGCTGACCACCAGCCAATCCTGAGCTGCCCTCCTCCTCAGCCATTGCAAGCCCTTGCAGCCCGCCTTTCCTTGAGCAGGTCCCCACTCAGTGCAAGGAGAGGCTTTTCCTCCACAGCAGAGGAGACATCCTGTGTGTCTACTCAGTAGTAAGCCCCATTACAGCAGATGAAGCTTACTCCCAGGAAAGGGTGCCTGGCATGGCAGCCTTGGAGCCTGCTCAAGGCCAAGCGCAAGGACGGGTGAGTGGGAGCCTGTGCAGGTCTGTTCAAGAGTAAGCCCCAATGTAGTCCCTGGGCTACTCCCAGGAAGGTGTGGAGGGCTGTAGCCTCAGCCTCAGGAGGTCTTGTGTGCAGGTCTGCTCACAAGTAAGCCCCGCTGTAGTCAGTGAGGCTTCCTCCCAGAAAGGTGTGGAGGGCTGCAGCCTCAGCCCCCTCCTATGCAGGTCTACTCACAAGTAGTCAGTGAGGCTTCCTCCCAGGAAAGTGTGGAGAGGACTGCAACCTGAGAGCTCCAACCAACTTGTCTGCTCAGAAGTCCCGTTGTAGCCAATGGGGCTTACTCCCAGGATAGTGTGGAGAGGGTTGCAACCTGAGTGAGGGAGGGCAGGCAGGACAGAAGCTGGCCTGTGGCTGCCCCCCCTTCTTCTCTTCTCCACCTCTGGAGTCTGTGTCCTTTTTTCTTTCCAGCAGGGTGCCTCTGGAAGGTGGGGGGAGTTCTTTAGTATCCATGTAAGATAAGCAGATGTCATAACTGCCATATGTATTGGAAGCCTGGAAGATCTGGTGAGGAGGTAGATGGTCAGCAGTGGCCCCTTTAAGGGTAAGGCCTGGGCATCCAGCTGAGTGTGCTGCACAGCTGCAGCCACTTGAAGGCAATAGGGCCATCAGGGATATAATGGGCAACTGAGGAAGGGGGTGTGGGTTGTAGAAGGAGTGCAGGTTGGAGAGGAGACTGACTGGGCTTATTGACTTTGACTTGGATACTCTGACTGATTTGACTGACTTACTTTGGAATCTGACCTTGGACTGTGACTTGGCTTATTGACTTTGGACTCTGCCCTGGATACTCTGACTGGCTTTGTGACTAATGGACTGCTGGAGGCACTGGAGTTTGGTGTGTGGCTGCTGTGCCCAAGACCTGCTGAGGACCAAGGGGCTGCTGTAGTGGTGGGAGGCTGCTGGCAGGGGAGAGGACCTCTGCAGGTTGAACAGGCAAGCTGCCCTGGAGGTGGGGTCCAGCAGGAGTGCAGGGCAGAACCAGGGTCATTTGTTGGGGGAAAGAAGGGGAGCTAATTTGCTTAAAGTGGGCATAATTCTCCAGGCAGAGAATGGCCTTGGAATCAGGCAAAACACCATAGAGGACCAGGAGTCTGAAAACACAGGACAAGAATGTATGACAAAACTAACTAAAAGCTACAAGAGGGGGCTACATTATAAAAATGGGACCTATAAGAGCATAAAGGTAAAAAAAATCAACTATATATGCAGTGTTATCTTCATTTTAGATGTCAAAAGGGTTTTGTGGCTCCTGAGGTTTTTTTTCCTCCGGAAAACGGGTCCAAATGGCTGTTTGAGTTTTTAAGGTTGCCGACCCCTGATCTAGGTTGTTGAGCTCCTAGAAGTGGCTACGTGGAGTTTGGCTTCCTCCTGTCCAATTTCCTGTACACTGGATAATACATGGCAGAGCCTCTGTGAGCCTGGGCAGGCACCTCTGCCATACCTGGTCCGATACACAGCAAATTGGGTGGAAAGGTTCACTTCCCAAGCCAAGCTGTATGTGGGCCAGACAATTTTGGATGGATGGCCAGATACAGCTTTTGGGCCGTAGGTTGTCGACCCCTGTCCTAGAGATGTGCTAGTTCCAGAACCTTTGCATGTTTCAAAAACATTTCAGAGCCTTCCTCTTTGCAGTGGCTTCTGCAAGCCAGGATTTTCAGTGCAGCAGATACATTTTGCTATGTACTTCTTTTCAGCTCCTGCTAATTGCCGGGAGACTCAAGCTACAATCAGTACTCTGCCATGGAGCTGTTAATAGCCTAAAACAAGTCATTTACCATCTCCCCCTTCTGTGTACAAAGAAATATGTACCTATTTCATTAGTATGGTCACATACAATAAACATTGTAGAACGCCTTACAGATTTTTTTTTAAAAACTGTTGTATAAATTAGAAATTATAGTGAAGAGCTAGAGCTCTGGCTACAGTAGGCTAAGAAATTGACAAATATTTTCTTTTTGTTTCATCCATTCATTGGTCCAAATATCAGTAGACTGAAACAGAGCAAAAACTGGCAGAAATCAGGTCAACGACAGCAATTGATATTTACTGAAGGGAATTAAGCTTGCTCTGAAGATGGACTTAATTTACAGGCTGTAAAAACTGTCCAATCATTCATTTCCTGGACTTGCAAGAGGAGCCAATCAAATCCAGGATTGCCTTAGATTTGTTGATCTGGAAGATGGAGGCAGCTGGAAAGAGGAAAATAGTGGGATTATATTTGACCCACACCATTGTTCAAAAGGCTTTTGCTTTTAAACATCGTATGACTACACAATTCACCTGTATGTTGTCATCCCCCCAAATAAAACAAAGGTTTGAGTAGAAGGGATAATGCAACAAAGGCAAGGGAAGCTCAGCAGCATGCATTAAGGTGATCTCTACTGTACAACTGTGTTGGTTTGCTGGCTTTAATACAAGACCTTTTCTGACCCTTCCATGAAAATGTGATGATCTGCTAACAGACATTTTAGCACAAATTCACATTGGTCTAATATTAACAGAGGGGCAGTAAACATATTTTAGTGTTTGCCATGCACAAATTATGACTTTTCAATCAGTTATTACTGATACAATGGATCCCATAGGAGCAGATTAGCTATAAATGATTATTTAGGTTTCCTTTGGGATTTCCTTATTTGGCAAAGCACCTCTCTAAGGGCAGGACTATCCTCTTTGCTCTGTCGCAGTAATTTTCAACCTTTTTCATCTCAGGGCACACTGACAAGGTGCTAAAACTGTCAAGGTAGACCATCAGTTTTTTGATAATTGACAAGGCACAGCATGCGGCTGGTGGGGGGGGCTAACATCCCCCAATGGCCCTACTAATAAATTACCCTCCCCCAAATTACCATGGCACACCGGCAGACCATTTGTGGCACATCAATGTGCCCTGGCACACTGGTTGAAAATCACTGCTCTATCAGGTTCCTTTTAGCCCATATACACACCCTTCTCTTCAAAACATAAATACGGTTGTGATGGTTGTGCTTTTATTGCAAGCACACCAGAAAAGACAATGTTGCTGCCCTGAAGGAAAAGAAAAAAGGAAAAGACAACCATGTTTACCATACTATGGACTTGGATTAGCAGGATACAGGAACTAATTTCTGGGTCGTCCTCCCACAGAACTGTAGTCATTCTCCTTGCTCATTATAACAATTGTGTTCCTGAATATTTTACTGTTGCCTTCTCATCTTTTTTCCTCTTGTATCACAGTTCTTAGATTATATGCCATGACTTGAAATATATTTGTAGGAAGGTGGTATGTAACTGTAATAAAATAACGTTATACAGTGTTACAGCCCAGTAGTCAAAATGGATGTTGTACATCACAACCCTTCAGAAAGCTCAGAGTGCCTTACACTGGCTTCTAGAGGTCTCACATCCGGATGCTTATAGAATCATGGAATGTGAGACTTGGAAGGGGTCCTCGAAGGCATCTACCGTAAAACCTCCTGCTAAGTGCAACTGACTATTATAGTATACTTGAGAGGTGGCTAGCCAGCTTCTGCTTGAAAAACTTAAATGAGAAAGTTCACTACTGCATGAGTCAGAGTTTCCAGAGCTGGACCACTCCTATAGTTGTGAAATTCTTCCTCATGCCCAATCTAAATTGACTTCTCTGTAGTTCCAACTCGTTGGTTTTAGGCCTGCCTTCAGGAACCATAGAGAGTAGGTCTTTCTCTTCTGCTGTGTGACAGCTCTCCAGATACTTGGTTATCATATTGCCCCCTTCTCCAGACTGAACATACCAAGATCTTGTAACTATTCCTCACAGGACTTATTTGGTTTCTAGAATTCTCTCCATCTTGGTTGCTCTCCTTTGAGCTCACTCCAACTTTTCAACATCCTTCTTAAAAGGTGGTTCACAGAGCTGGATGCAGTATTCCAAATGAAGTATGACTAGTCCAGAATGCATCATAGACTCACAGCCCACCCCTATTCATGTCTACTCCAAACTAAGTCCCATTACTGTCATTGGTGCTTACAACCAGGTAGGTATGGATAGGATTGTAGCCTCTATCTGTTCTAGCATCGTTCCAGGTACTGATGTCAGATTGACTGGTTTGTAGTTTCCCAGATCCTCATTTTTTTTAAAGTTCAGGACAGCATTAATTTGGCTTCCATCCTCTGGCACCTCACACATTTTCCACGAGTTCTCAAATATTACAGACAGCAGAAGGGCTGCTCCAACCACCAGGTTGACTGAAGTGGCTGCTTTGAATGTCAGGCAGAGAACTGAAAGCAGTGTGTCACATCCCATGTCTGCCTGCCATCCACCCAATCACTTCAATTATCTTCTCACTTGCTGACCAGAAAGTTGGGGCAACAATCATCCACCTTTTCCTCCAGCGCCGCTGCTATGAGCCAAAAACAGCAAAACAAAACCAGAATGTGCTTGACAGGGATGGCATATCTACCAGTTCAGGAGTAGATTCATTTGAACTGCCCCAGATAGCAGCTCTGAGACCATGTCCACAAGCTCCTTCAATACTCTGGGGTGTACTGGACCTTGAGACTTCATTCATTTTAACCAGGGGTGTCCAAAGATTTTGGCAGGAGGGCCACATCTGACACTGTCGGGGGCCAGGGAAAAAAAGAATTTACATTTAAAATTTGAATAAATTTACACAAGTTTACATAAATATATTAAAGATGAATTTATATGAATGAAGGTCTTGCAATAGCTCAAGGCCTATAAAAGGCCTTGCAAAAAGCAAGGCTGGCCTTCCCTTTGCTGCCGCTACTGCATCACAGACGTGAAACAGCAAGCAGTGGAGGAAGCCCTCATCCCACAGCTCATGTGAGAGGTCAAACAGTTGCCCTTACGCTGAGAGCAGTTGCGTCAGGCCAATGCAGGTCCCAACAAATCTCCGGAGGGCCAGAGGCTCATTGGAGACTGGGGGCTCCCCGAGGGCCACATTGAGAGGCCTTTAGGGCCACAAGTGCCCCAGGGCCAGGGTTTGGGCACCCCTGATTTTAACTAATGAATTGTTCCCTTGCCATCCTTTCAGTCTTGAGCTAAGATCCCCCCTCTAGTTAGTGGAACTGTTGTCAGATTTGGCCTTTTCCTTGTGGAAGAAAATACGTAGCTCTGCCTTCTCCAGCATCCTTTGCCATTTCATCAGAAGCTCCTTGGCATTCTTCTTGTTTTGGACAATAAAAAAAATCCCAGTTGAGACCACAGCTATTTTCTCCAACTAGATTCTCTGGTGTAGTTTCTTACAAGTCTATCTTTATCCATAGTTTGAGGTTCACCCTTTGGTTTTGTTAGAGCAGCTTTCCTTCTTCAGAATTGCTGCTGTTACTTGATCACCTTTCATACAACAGGGGCCAATTTCTAACATTATGCCCCCCACACCCTTTGTGATAATTAAGACCAAAATATCATGGGGGTCACACACTGCATTGCTCTTTCTGCTGCCCTTCTGCTTCAGCACAGGCTCCAACTCAGCCTCTAAGCTCAGTTTTAAGAAGTCCACTGACCGTTTTTGGCTACTCCAAGGGCAGGTGAGAAAACAGCATCTCAGCATCCATGGAACTGTACAGTACATTTCCAATTCCCAGTCAAACCTCAAAGACCAGCCTATGTATGGTCTCTTTGACATGGCCTCCTACTCAAAAGGCACTGCTTCCGACTACTGCAATATGTATTGGTCTCTTTTCTAACTTGAAAAGTAGTAAGTTACCTAAGGCTAGAAAGGCCAAGAACAGTTGTATCCACACAACACAGTTGTCCCCTACAGACGAGTGTGATGCTAACCAAAAGGCAACATTAACAGTGAAACGTTGCTATCTTACATGGTTCAAGCTTGCTGTTACTGAGTTTCCTCAGCATTTTCATACTGACAAGAAGGAATTCATTAAGTTGATAAACCTAGAATAAGAAAGGGTGCCAGCAGATGTTTTCCTCTGGCTTTTCTCACTGCTCTTTGGGGTTCTCAGAGCTACCATTCCAAGCACATTAGCTATACAACCATAGGCTTCTAACCACAGCATAAATCCTTTACTCCAACCCCCAAGCTATCCCTCATTTGCCATGGTTGCTTGCAAAGGGGAATTTAGAGACTATTCCTGCTAGAACATTGCTCTTAGAACAACCTAGAAAAATATGTTGCTGGGACAGCTAAGTTCTTGGAGTTAAGAGAGTTAAATCCCCAATTCCTATGCACTGTAGCTGTGGACCCAGCACAGGGCTCCTTTACACAAATCAGGAAGTTGTTTTTCTGGGAAATCATCTCTCCAAAAAACCAAGAAATTTCAAGTGCAGTAGAGCAAACACATTGTGCTTGCATCAGCAAGGGAGTTGGTGCTTGAGCTATAATTGCCAAATCATGGCTTGGCTACTGTGAATGAACTTTGTGCTCTCTCCTGACCTTAAGCACTCCCAGTTCCTCCTGAATTGCCTGGTTCAGGCTAATAATAGTTCTCCTCCATTCCTGAATGGGAAACTATGATTTGAAGGCAAACTATAGTTTGCTCAAACCAGGAAATGCAGTTCAAGAGTGTACATGGGGAGAAGTATATAGACCCAATCCATGGCTTGGCCACATCTGAGTCTATGAACTCTATACATTGGGCATAATCATCCTGTTTATATAGCTAACTTGTCCCAGGATTAGAAAGATGTCACAACTCACCCACCCCAATACTGCCAAAGTTGCCTCGTTCCCCAAGTCCTCAAAACAAGTGGTGGATTTCAGGGAGCTGCAGATTTTTAGGTGTTCAACAGTCCACTCACCTGCTTGCTCTTGCCACCTTAACTCTTGTCCAGTCCTCCCTCCCCTTTTCAAAGTCAAGTGCATACAGAGGAAGTGTGGCCATTTGCAGTCTGGGTGTAGCCCAATTGCCTGACACCACTACTGTCACCACTAGACAGCAATAGCTATGGATGCAGCAGCACAGCCATCTGTAATGGCCACCTATCCAGCTGGGAAGAATAGAGTCAATGTAGCAAGAGCACTGACAGTGTGCTGTGCTGCTGCTCACTTCTGGCAGTGACCTAGCCCAAGTACACCACAAAGGGGGTTGTGGTGGGTGTCTATGCATGTGAGGAAAACTGGCATCTGGTACTCTGCTTTCAGGCACCCAAATGTCTTGTGCCAAAAAACCCATGACCAAAGGTAGGTGGATATCCAGGGACAATCATTTTCAGACAGAAACCATCTCTTATAATGTACAAAATTTAGTTTCCAAGTTTATTCTTCCTGTTATGTGGAAGCACAGAGTCATCAATGAAGACCAAAAGAAGTCAGCAGTAAAAATTATATTTTTATTTTCAAATTGGCATAAACCAGAAGAGAACTGGTACTTTTGATTCTATGGTGCCATTTAAAAAGGCCAAATGACTTTTGGAGAGGGCATGCAAGCCCACAAAGAAGAAGTACACAAAGACACAAAATGAAAACCCCAAAATATACTCCAAACAAAATCATTCTAATATCAGACACTGAAATCTAGTTGGAAAAGCTAAGATGTACAAGACTTTACATGAATAAAAATGGCTACACAGATGCAATTTAGCAGTTTCTTTTTTTACATTTTATTTATTTAAATACAGGTTTAGGTGCTTTTCAGCTATTGGAAAAAAATAAAAAGGCAAAAGTGCATAAGTCAAAGAAGGCTGAAAAAATAAATCAAGCAGTGAGAAATCATTTCATCCAAAGGCAGGGGTGAAAAAGCTAGGAGATTCAAAAAATGAGTATTTTATTGTATCTATTTGGTCCTCTAAAAATATTTATTCACATTGTTATTTTGTATCTTCCTCACAAAAAGCTGTCCTCAAGGATTGTCTGTACATGATTTTGCCTCATTTGCATCAGCTAGAAAGGAAACAGCCACTATTAAGCTTGTGCTTCTTCCTCACCACTCAGCCACTCTTGTTAACACCTCCAGAAAATTAACTCCAAGATTAGAAGGTCCCTAGGCTCCCCCCTCTCCCCTCCAAACGATCTTGTGAAATGGCTCACCACTCCTGCTGACCTTTCTGCTTCTACAAACTGCTGTCCCTCCAGGTTACAGATATGGTGAAGAAGAGACTGAAACACCCCTCCCTTTAACACTTTGTGTTATTAATGCAAACGCACCCAGGGAAAAGCAGGAACTGTGACTTTTAAAAAAAAGAACAAACAACTAATATTTTTGTGCTTCTACTACTTTAGGAAAAGAACAATTTGGTCACTGTTATTTGAGGATCAGGCAAGGATGTTTGGAAACTTCAGAATTCAAGTTGGGACAAGGATGTTCCAAAAAGGTTTTTAATTTTCCTGCAAGCTGAAACTAGAAGACCAAGCATACAGTGGTCAGCCAGGAAACTAAGACGCTAGACAAGTTCACAAGTAACACAGTGAATTATTCCATTGCTTTCAACTGAAGGGACCTAGACACTGTGGAAGAAAATTCTCTAGTTCTTGCTTAATTTAACATGTCTATTTTGCACCTCTTCCAAAAGAGACTGATTGGGTGCTTTTTAATGGTCGCTATGTTTATTCTTCCTTTGCACAACATCCACAGAAAAAGAGTGAAAACCATGTGGAGAAATGGCTCATCCCCAATATGACACCTTTCTGCACAAGAGGACAATGGCAACAAGAGAGACCATGAGCACATAAAATCAAGCAGCACTGAAATGACAGAATTTGCAAAGGTAAGACAAATTGTTCAGTTTGGTCCTCATGTATTCCAGGTACTGGAGAAGCATCCAGTTTAACAATTAAAATCAAGGAAGTTCAGTGGACCCACCATCTCTACCAGAATGTGTCTTGGAAAGGGTCATTAAAAGCAAAAAGGTTTAAGCCTTCCACCTCCAGAGATCCACTCACCAATAGCTTGAGTTGTCCTGGCTAGAACAGAAATCATACTACAGTGGTGTAGTGCTACTTATCAGGTTACATTTAAAGAGACTAGATGTTTCTATAAGTCAGTTCCACTTGCAGGAATCTGCAATATTACATCTAAATGAGAAGGAGGCATTCGCTCTGAGGCTCAAACTGTTGAGACATTTCCAGAGGTCCACTGCTTTGCAGAGGAGCTGGTTACGCATTGCTCTTTAAAAAAGGACTTGCACTACTTTGCCAACACAGATAACTTTGAAAAGTCATTGCAAACCTTTAAAAATGTAGCATGAGAAGTAGCAGTCAACTTGTAGAAAATGAATGGCAACTTCCAATAGTCTCACTTCACCTTAGAGGAATCTGCCTTGTCCTTGCTCTTCCATCACACCACACCAGCCACATAAATTTCCAGTTATATACTAGCTCCCTGCTATTTTGACAGCAAAACACTCCAAGGAATTTGCTTTTGGTCCATGATACTATCCAAAGCCAGCAACAGCACCTGCCAATGGTATGGGGGAGCAGAGGTATGTTTCTAGTGCAAGGTATTTGCCCCCCTAACCCCTTCACCCAATTGCCAGGCTGGCTGTGGGGTAGTGGAGAGAAAATTGTAAACATTGCTTGGCTCAAAAAAAAGTACAAGATAAGGAGATGAGGCTATTCGTTTGCCAGAACTTGGTTTCACGGGAAAAAGAGATCCATGCATGGATCTAGCCTTCAGAGGACCACCATGAGCACCCCCAAAAGAGGATCTGGTCCCAAAAATAGCACCTCCACAACTGTGATTCTTCCCACCGTCAAGGATTGTTCCAAGTAAGGAATTTATTCCAACAAGTTCTTTTAGTTGGTGGTGGTGGCAGAAACCCACACTGACATCAAGGATTTTGGAGAAGGGGCTATATGCAAGCATAAGCTACAGAAGCCTTGCATAGGGTAGCTCAAAACTCGCTCTGAAGCAACTTGAGGTGGTTTCTTTTGGGGGAGGGGGGATGACAGCAGGAATGGTCAGAAGTATTTGGAAATTGCTGTTCCTCCTCATGCTTTCTCCAGCTAGGAGGTAGCACCAAAATCGAGCTGTGCAGACTAATATTCCTTGGCTGCAAAATCTTGGGCTACAGCTGAGGATTGGAGCGCATTTTACCAGAGATGTTCATCTCCAGGAATACAGCCTGCATGCTCTTGCCTCCTGCACTAAGTAAATGCTCACTTATAGCACCATGGCATCCAATGCTTGAGCATTCTTGCTAGAACTGCCACTATTTCTCCTGAGCCTCTCTTTCTGTCCCTGTACAACAGCAACAACTTTGGCTTTCATCTCCTTGTAGACACCACAGATATGCTGGTTCCTTTGATTTCATCAAAGGTTCTTCTGCTTTAAAAATGTTTTTAATCTTTGATTTCTTTCAAAATATTTAAAATGAATAGAAAGGAAGGAAGGTTTAACAGAATATTGGTGAGCAAGGGTCAACATGCAAAACAGAGACATTGGGCAAGTTTTTCACTGGAAATGACACTTCCCCAAGTTACTCTAAGCCCTACACTCCCTAAAGCAAGCAAGGCAGAGTCCAATCTGAGTCTCCCTACACTACTGCCTGGTGCCATGAGGCAGTTTGGACTTCATCCAGGATTTCAATCAATTCCCCAAATGGCAGATCCCTGGGAAAAAGGAGAGCATAGTGCCATGTTCCAGAAATGCTGAGGGAGAGCATGGAAGAACAGCTGATCTTTCAGAGAAGTAAATTAAGCAAATTCACATGATTGCTTAAAAAAGTAAAAAGACACCCACCCCAAGTTCAAATGCCTCCAAAACAAGGCTGTGTTGGCAGAAGGATTAACAACGGCCATGGCAGAGGTTCAGAACGAAACAACTGATGTGTGACAAGAGACAGCAGAGAAGGGATAATGGAACGAGAAGCACATGAGAGCCCTCCCCTGCTTGATTTCAGGGTGGCACCGAATTGGGGCTCATATAGCCTCCACATAGTTGGCTGGAAGCATGCCTGTGTCGCCGGTCCGCTCAACAGTGCCATACATCCAGCCATCATCAATCTGCTGCACATTGATGATGGTGTCACCGTCCTGGAAGGAGACCTCATCCTCATCAGCTGCATTGTAGTCATAGACTGCCCGGAATCGTTTCTGAAGGAGAGAGAAGAGAATGAAAGAGAGGTCAGTGCGCAGGGATTTGGAGGATTTCAATGCTGCAGAAAAGGATATTATGCTACAGCTTGTCAAATTCTACTTAATAGTAACTGCCCAGCTCTGAAGGGCTTCAGGAAGGGTAGCTTGCACAATATGAAAGCCAGGAATCCAAGAAAAGGAACTCAGCTCAATGGCAACAGCAGAATCAAGGGTCTAAAGCTGGAGTTCACTCCCATTGTTTGGTCTCTATACACTGGAGTTATGCCACCCGAAATAGCATCTGAATTCCAGCAGAAGAGGAACTCTACTCTTAGACCATCTGCAAACTTCATGACCAGACCACCAAAATCTGGCCTGTGCTTGCTCCCATCTCCTATTCAGATTTGAGTGGCTCCCCTTGCCCCAGCTACCATGTTTTAGAACAATTACACATGCATATGAATACATGCACAGTATCGCAGAACATGGCAGTTGAGCCTGGGCATTAGTAGTTAATATAACCAGCAGATTGGCAATGCCCTAGCAGGGTGCAGAGCTGGCACCTCCCAGTTTAAGTAATTCTTACAAGTTGCTCTAACTACATCACAGCAGCAAGGCAAGACTGGAGAGAATGCCAAGAGCCATCAGCTCCACAATATCATGCTTCTAAGCTGTCTGTAGTATGCCATGAGGATCCTGGCATGGGTTTGGACTCAACCTTAAAATAAAGGGCACCAACATGACCAATGGGCCCAGAGCTTGCACCAAAAGGTAGTTTGGGGTTGCCATCACTTTGCCTAATTTTTACATGTTCTCTCCATGCATGCCTGGATAACAGCTGCAAAGCACCTAATTCCAATAATGTTTGCAAACCGGTCAGCATGAATAGAATGCATGCTTTACATGACCGGTGCAGTTGACTGATTTATTTTGGAGACTGGAAGTTTTACTAAGAAAAACTAAGTTTTACTAAGTTTTCCTTCCCTGAACCTGACCCCCATCCACCAGCTTTGAGACAGGATATGTGCAAAACAATTAAAAAGTAAAAGTTGCAACCTACTCATTTCAGAGGGCATGTGAACTTTTTGCATGCTGGCTTAAGAAAAGCTACTTTTAGAAACACACCCACAGAGGCAATTAACACTCCTACAGCAACTCCAACCTTTCTGTTGCTCTATCCCTGGCTAGTTAATGGCTGTCTAACTCTTTCCTAGGTTGCACTCACCCCTCCTCCAGATGGGGCATTACGTTGTATTGAGACAGGTGCTGCTGGTTCCTTGTAACCAAAGGACTGAGAGGTTGGCTGCTGTGGTGGCTGATGGTGATAAGCTAGAAGAGACAAACATTACAGTTAACTTAGTCGATGATATTGAGATTGCAGAACTTAGCCCCAAAACACAATGCAAAATCCCTGCAGAAAACATCTGCAATGAACACGTCATTAATGTTTAAAACACTCAGTCACTTGTCTACTATGTAGAGAGCATGTTGAGTTCCGTTGTTCTCCCATCAACCTGACACCACCCTGACTATCCTATATTTTCCTGTGAGGAAAGGGGATGGCCGCCTGCCCTGTCAATACACAAAGGAGGGGTTTTTTAGTTTCTGCTGAAAGGAGACAGCTGAACTGTTTGTACTTTACTTGGCTTGAACATTTTCCACATCTACGAGATGTGGAAGTTGCCAAAAAAGGACTGCAACTTGATAATTCCTTGTTGCAAAATTCTTTCTGTGAAGAATTCACAAGGCCCCACTTTTTGGATACTTACATCCCTATGGCTCCTTGCAAGGCAACAGTGTGCAGAGCTGGTGCTGAAGTTCAGAAAATTTGAGTGCCAGTGTGGTGCAGTGGTTAAATGTGCTGGACCAAGAATGGGATTGATTAATGGTCAACTTCACTCAGCCACGACATCCACTAGGTCACCTTGGGCTAGTCTCTCTCCATGCCTAACCTACTTCATGGGGGGGGGGGGGAAGAACCCTGTGTGGTGCCCTGAATTTCTTGGAAAAAAAAGAACAAGGTGAAATGTAATGAATTTAGAAGAGGCAGAAATGAGAACAAATGTAACAATGCTGAAATGCTTAGGATCAAGGACCTATTTTTTGCTAACATAAATTTTAAAAGCAACTAAAGTAAATGCTCATGTTAACATACTGTTGAGTACTTGATAGATGAACAGAATCATATAAGTTAATTACTTGGCTATCAAGCTGAGACCAGTCTTAATATGGCTTAAGACTATGGCTTCTTGCACTTATGTTGCTTTATTTCATCATGTGCTTTCTGACATGACTGCAGATTCAGTCATCCAACCTTTTTACACAATAATGATAAGGCAAGGTCTTGCCAAATGGCTTCCTTCACTTCAAATCTTATTCCAAATGTTTCATGTCAGCAATGAGGTTCACATGTAGCTAAGGTTACCACATAAGGCAAGGTCTTGACAAATGGCTTCCTTCACTTCAAATCTTAATCCATCAACTGTTTTGTGTTAGCTATGAGGTCCACATGTGGCTAAGGTCGCAATTCACAGATGCACTATCTACTATTTATGGAGGATGCTGAATTCTAACATAGCACAGTGGGTATGTTGTACCTGCAGGGGTTTGGTTCTGGGACTTGTATGGATACAAAAATGTGCATACTCAAGTCCACTTATAAAATTGTATACAATTGTCAAAATTTGCGTTACGTAAATTGAATAAAAGTGCTGGAAATAGCAGACAGGAGGCAAAGAAAGACGAATGCTTCAGAGAGATCAGATTCTAGATCTGAATCTGGTGCAGCAGGGTTATATGGATTTTTTACATTTTGATCCGCAGTTGGTTGAAACCGCAGGTATGAATCCCACGGATACAGCGGGCCCATTGCATTGCTCTCACCAACTGTGCCTTTCTTCTTTCTCCTGCTCTACCTTCAGCTTAAACACCCTCCCCCTTGCCCTTAACTGCCATGTGCTTTGTATAGCACATACAGTTCATGACCCATTTTAACAGTGCCTTCCACAGGCACTACCTTATAGCATGCAGTAACCAGCGCCAGAACTTTGCATGAGATGATGTGGGGAATTCTGCATAAGTCGTAGATAATCTCATGTGGATATGCAAGTTGAACTACCAGGTGCCCCAAAGCACCACTCCAGCATGATTGCAACCCATTACCAGGAGTACTTGGTTGGATGTGATGAGGCTGCTGGTGTGATGGTGGTTGCTGCTGCTGCTGTTCCACTGGCCTCCTGTAGTTGGCACCTTCCTGTGAGTTGCGGCGTTCCAGTTCACCTCCCTCCCCTCCAGGCATGCCCATCCTGCTTTTTTCAAACTCTTCATGGTACTTGATCTATAAGAGGAGGAGATAATATCAGGACAGCACCAAGCATTGTGTGCACACAGCTCTATTTTGAGACAAGTGGGAAGTCCTTCAGTGGCTTGCCTACAGTAATGAACTCCCCTCAACCCACCCCACTATTCAGTAAAAGTCTCTCCAACTCACTGAGTCGTTTCTCCATACCACTGTTCTCATACTTTTTCCCTACTTTAGATGAAATTCAAAAGCTGAGGCTGGTGCACCAGAAGCTGTAGGTGAATGAGCAAACAATCCTAAAGCTGAGAAGCTCAGCAGTATAAGCTGTCTCCCAATATCCCTCCCCCAAGAATTTACTGCAGTACTGGTATGAACCAGCAGGTGGCAGTGGAAAATCAGAAAAGTGCTACATACTGTTGACAGTCATCATCTGCCCTCTTCCTGTTGGCTGAGGGAGGGATTGCAACCAGAGGAATGGCTCAGCACATACTGTCCTGCTCAATGCCAGCTGGTTCCTCCCTTCAGATGTCTGAGCTGCTCTTTTTAGCCAGTGGATAAACACAAATTGCTCTATCCAACATTTTGGAAAGAACGTTTTAGGCAGACATTTGTTCACTACATGTCAAACACTGAAATTCTATATTCAGGAAAAACAAAGTTATGAGGCTGCTGGCTAGCTGAGTCAGTCTCTTGATCATATTTGAAGTAAGCACAAGTCAAAATCTGCTCACCGATGAAACTGTCCATCCATACTAAGAGATACTCTACCCCCAAATCACAACAGCATCTAATAAATGAAGCAAATTTCTAAAATGTTGGGACCTCAGCCTGGTTGGAAGTTGCAAACTATGCAAGGGAAGCCAAGACCCCCAAGTTCAAATGCAGAGAAACGGGCTGTGGCTACCCAGTGAGTAAACAATGGCCCCTGGTGCATGCTTAAACAGTCATATCCTGAGATTTGCCCATTCAAGTTACGACAATTTAACTTTATGAGGAGTGGAGACTGGAAAGAGGGTCACAGGATGGGAAGCGTGGCGGTAGGTGGGAGAGCAGCCTGCCAGCATGACAAGCAGTAAGTACCAGCCCAGATGTTGCCAGTGGGAATGTGGTCCTCTTTTGGATGACCACAAAGTCTGCCCAGGAAGATAATGCCCTGCAGATGGACCAGTGGCCAGAGGAGGAAAGTGTAAAGCGGACTCCACTCTGTCAGTCCGCTTCTCCAGCGGCTGCACTGGCTGCCCATTCGTTTCCGGGCCCAATTCAAGGTGCTGGTATTGACCTTTAAAGCCCTATACTGCTCTGGACCAGGGTATCTTAGAGATCGCCTGCTCCCGTACAATCCGGCTCGCCCTCTCAGGTCATCAGAGAAGGCCTTTTTACAAGTGCCGCCGCCTAGGGAGGTACGTGGGGTGGCTGCAAGAAATAGGGCCTTCTCAGTAGTGGCACCAACGCTATGGAACTCCCTTCCCCTTGACTTAAGAATGGCTCCCTCTCTTGAGACCTTTCGGCAAGGCCTGAAGACCCTTCTGTTTAAACAGGCCTTCTGAGTTCTCGGCCTTTTAACATCTTTTTAACATCTTTTAATATTTTTTACAGGCCTGATTCTTTTATGACTTGCTGCTGCTCTATGCTCTTTTTACCTATTTTTTACTCTGACTGCTGTTTTTTATGATGTGATAATATGTTTATATTTGTTTTTAAATTGTTTTTAATATGTTGTAAGCCGCCTTGAGTCTCTTCGGGGAGAAAGGCGGGGTAAAAATAAAGTTATTATTATTATTATTATTATTAAAGGCTGGGGATAAGAAAAGGGAAGAAAATGAAAGGGGATGGAGTGAGCAAGTCTGTGTAGAGTGCAAAGGGACTTTTTGACTTACAAGATTTCACCCTTTCAGGAATGAATTACTCTCATAACACAGGGGAAGACTGTATGCTGATTACTTAACATCATTCTAGCATCATAAATAGATACAGGAGCTAAGACTTGGTGAGGACAGGTTCAAACAAGGCCTGGTTGAGAGGGAAGAACAGGATCATGGGCAGGATGGATTAGACCAGCCATTTTCAACCACTGTGCCATGGCACACTGGTGTGCCACAGATGGTCTGCAGGTGTGCCACAAGAGTTTGGGAGAGGGTCATTTCTCAGTAGGGCTACTGGGGGTATGAGCCCCTGCTGTCAATGTAGTGTGCCTTGTCAGTTGTCAAAAAACTGATGGTGTGCCTTGACAATTTTAGTGTGCCATGAGATGAAAAAAATTGAAAATCACTGGACTATACATAGAAAAGAATCATATTCATGACTGAAATCCCCTGGCAGACCTTTCCCCATTGTCAGTTATCTTCAACAAGTAAAGTTCTTGGGCCAGGGACCAGAAATTGCTTTTTGACTTTAAATTTGAAAAAGCTGAATTTGCCAGCATCTACTGGATACACTCTGAATCAGAAACCAGATTCCACTGTATACAGTGCGTTCATAGCAGTGCAGAACACAAGTTCTATTAACCCTTTAGAAAAGGGCACAGAGAACCCTAAACTGACAGTGTCAGGTAACAGCCCTATCCCCAATATTGTGCTCGGCCAGATCTCCTAATGTTATTAGGGAAAAAACAGACAGCCCTCTATCGTGGCAGCTCTGCTTAACAACCTCAAGTATGCTTCCACCATTACATACTATATCTAACCATGACAGAAGGGCAAGATATGTGGTATCTAAAACATGGTAAAGGAGATGGAATTAAGGGTACATTTTATGAATAGAGACGAGAGAGAGAGAGAGAGAGAGAGAGAGAGAGAGAGAGAGAGAGAGAGAGAGAACACACCATGTGCATGGACTGGGGCAATTAGGGTCAGAACCTCAGCCTAACATGTACTCTTTGGGCATATCTTCTCACTATCCTTTCCTCTCCATTCAAACACCAGTAAAATGGAAACAATGATTAATTGTCACAACAACTTTATGATATGATGAAGGCGAAGCATGTGAACAGGAGTATGGTAGAAAATCCAAATTCTGCTGCAAGAACAGTCATGCTCTGCAACCAGAGTAACCAAAATTTTTTTATTATACTTGTTTTTAGAGCATAATTTATTTGTTCTTGCCAGCTTAGGGAAAGAGGGTAGGGGGGTCAGGTTTTATGCAAGCACAACAGTTTATACTCTGACCACTGCAACCCCAATTCCCTCTCATATTCCTCCATCAAAATGCTGAGGCATGAGTGCTCACATGTTTTCAAGCTTATCTGGGCAGCCATACAGGAACTTACATACAGCCCTGCTTACACTTCCCTTATTTAGCAGTGATCCATCTCCTCCACCTTCAGAGCCTACACATGACAGGAAAGAGAAGGAAAATCCCTTCCAATGGCTGACTCACAAAGAACACAATACTACTAAGCTGGACTATACAGCAAGCCAGACAACCAACCAACCAACCAACCAACCCCCCCCCCCCAATCTGTTGCTCCATGGAGGGATGTGCTGTCACCATTAGATCCTTTTCCAAGGCAAACACCCCCACCCTGAGTGGTATGCAGCCAAAAGGGGACTGGTCTGAGACTGCAACTGAAAGGGGGGGGGGTAGAGCTCAGAACAAAAGGGCAATTACTCAATTTAAAAGCTCCAAGAGTGTCTGTCAAAAGAGATCATGGAGCAGAGGGCCTGGGAAGGGAATCCCTATGGGATTAAACTCAGTTTGCAGGGCTCCCCAAGAATTAACTCCCAGAGTGCCAGTTAACACCAGATGGTCAAAGCAAATTATTAAGGGTAGATTATTCAACAGGCCACAAGAAAAAGCTTCTCCACTATTATTAGAGAGAGGGTATGAAGAAACCACACACTAATTTTACCCAGTCTTGATATTTCACTTGTTTTTTACTAGTCTGCATTTTACCCACATCTGTTATTTCTTTGTGTTTCTTCTTCAAATATTCTCAGTCCTCAAATTATACACATTCCTTATTACAAAGTCCTATCTGAATCAGTTGTTCAGTCAACTGATGTAATCACTACTAGCCAAATCCCCAGCAGAAAGGGTGGCCAACCTAGCACTGTGAAGGTCGGTAAGCATAGTTTGGGGTTTACTGGGTGGCTCTTTGCAAAATTACAGTTCTCCATCTGTAAGATGAAAATTAATAAAACATCTAACTGAATTATAGAGAAAACAAACTACTGACAATAGGTTGAAATAACATTTTTTACCTGGGTTGTAACTATTTTACACTGGTGCCTTAAAGACTATTCTCCTATCTTGATTTTAAGCATTAGTACAAACGATCATTTGGGACTAGTGTGATACAATGGGTAAGGAGTATTGTGTTTGTACTCAAGACAACAAGGTTTAAATCCCTACTCAGATTTGAAACCCACTGGGTACACTTGGATAGACTGCTTCCTCCTATCTTCACCCACCTCAAAGCTATTGTGAGGACAGGAACTACAAAGCACTTAGTCTACGGAAAAGTTTAATAGAAATTATTCATTGAAGAAATGAACACCATCACAGTTTGCAATATTTTCCTACATGAAAGAGGAAATCAGGTCTGTCACTTCCTCCAGTAGGGTCCATACAAATCAGCATCAGGTTGCCTGTCCCATTCCATCAGAGCTTCCAGCGAATGGAAGTGCTGAGAAGGCTGGGTCTATGTCTTCCCAATCCACACACATTAGAGAGAAGGCTAGCAGTTGATTCAAATCCCCCACTGACTGTGTCACTGGAACCCTCTGCATAGAGTTTGAGGTGAACAGAGATCAAGGGGAAATCTGCCAAATAGTAGACAGTCTTTTAGAATGGGAGAGAGAAGAGTAATCACATTTGGTTATAGTTTCCAGGCACATGGAGCACAGCACCCAAAAGGGTTGAGCCAGAACTGGTCAATAGGATTCATGGATCCCTAGTCTGATGCTCCAGCTATATATGGCTCATTGCCATATTTCATTGTGGCACAATGACAAGAAGTTCAAGCTCTCATGTACTGTGCCTTTCTGAGAATCAGGTCAAATTCTCATGCTTCCATGTCCCTCTCATCTCCCCCCCCCACCTTTTTTTTTTTTTTTTTTTTTGAGAGAGAGAGAGAGAGAGAGAGAGAGAGAGAGAGAGAGAGGAGTATGAGACAAATCTCCTACACTGTTAGTTCAAAGGATTCAGCACAGCTTCTGATGCACAGATACGTTTCCTGTATAAAAGAAAAAGCAAGTTTCTAATAGCATACAGACATATACAAGAGAAATGGACCTGGGAGACAACGCTGTTCTTCAAGGAGTGGTACCTGCTTCAGAAAAAAGACCCAGTTATTTCTCATGATTAACATGACTGCTTCAAATATGCTTTCACCAAACATACCATAAGTTCACTGCCTAAGATAAAAGACAGTAAAATACTGGAAATTCAGCCATGGTGGTACAAAAGTTACAAAAATTATATTTCCTGGCCTATTCATCTTGTTTAAATTGCTTGCAGACTTGGATGCAGGGGTAACATTTATGTAACTCAACTCTTTTAGCAAAGACAGACACTTTAATCAGAGTGCAAAGTTTCCCTTAAATGTGCTTTACTTCATACTACATACTTCATGGACTGAGAAAAAAAATCCAGTTTACTGGAGTGATCAGCAATTTGAGATTTTTTTTTTTGCTTATTTTTGCTTTAAACACAGAACCTATCATGTATAATACACACTCACTTCTAGCATTTGGAACTTTAGATTGGGAGACTTTATTTTTTTAAAATGTACTCTAATGACAGAATTCAGAAGTTTTCAGGTCAGATTTTCAAACCAACTCAGCCAAGTGGTGCAGCACTACTAGCTCCAAAAAGGAAAGCCAAGACAAATCTTTTCATATAAAAAGTAACAGTTACAGAAAGCAATAAGTAGGGCAGCTTACGTTGCTGATCTGGTCCTGTGTCTTCTTGATTCGCTGAAGTTCAGGGGTGTCAGCTACCACACTGAAGCCCTTCCCTTTATTCTTTTCAAACTCCTCCTTGTAGCGGACCTGTGAATAAGAATGAAGGAATACCCATGGTTTTATTCATAGTGGTTGATAAAATTTTGAACTGGGTCAATCAAGGTTGATAATAAAACATAAAAGCATCTGAATTTCCTGAAGTCACCTGTCTTATGAAGAGCTCTGTTAAGGTTGAAGTTTTCATATTTTTACACCTATCTAAATAAACCTGGAAAAGATACTTTAATCCTTTACCCATGTAACAAAAACTCATTCTATCAAGCAAGGACAAAAGCCATCAAATCAGCTGCCTGCTAAATGTGAACAGCCTTGCTGGCTCTCCCAATGGACTTAGTAGGGAGAAGACAGGGAGCCTTGTTCGAACAGATGGTCAAGAGACGGTCACAGCTGCAAGCAGCTTCCTGGATCTCAAAAGGTCAAAAGCCTTCAGTAAACAGAGAACATGCCTATACAGAGGACTAGTGTGGGCTTAACAGCCACAGAGATTCACATAGTTGTGATTTCAGCAAGCAAGGAGGGGTTGCTCTTAAGGGCGCAAGGTGTGTGTGTGTCCTGTTAGAACTGGGTGAGCTAACAGTCCCTTTCATCTTCCAAAATGCATCACGTATTGCCAGTTTCATAGACACTGGTTGCTGTGTCAGTCCAAAGAGTATACAATGAACAACTTGAGGACTTTTCTTGGACTAACTTGGGTTGGCATAGCAGTATGCAAAGCTACTGAGTTTCACACAAGGAAACCAAAGTTCAAGTCAAAGAGAGCATGCTGTGTTACAGATGACAAATATTCGTATTATTTTTTCCAAGTTTTGTAAACAGTTCACTATTGACTATGTACACATATGGGTAGGTATATATGCTATTCAACAGTTCTACATATTTGTGAAATTTGGCTCCCTATCCATTCTGCTTGATGAAGAGCTTTGTGAAACTTGCATACAGCTATGCTAATCCACATTAGTCTGAGGACTACTTCTATTTAGTATTTCTAAGCATAAAATCTCTCCAGACCTCACTGAGATAAATCTCTAACAACATAGTGGTAAATTTTATAGTATAGGAGCTCATAATGTCACTTTCCCCACAGCCAGAACTGCCTAGGACTATACAGGTGTGTCCAAGTATCTGTGGGGGTTCCAAACAGAACCCCCCCAAAATTAACTGAAACTGCAGATACTGACAAATGCCCCCCCCCCCCGGAGGCAAGGCACTCCCCTTGCCTCTGGAGGGTGAGCCCAGCAGAGGACACGGACATTCATCCACAGCCTCTGCCGGGCTCAAACTGAGCCTCTCGATGCAAAAAAAGTCACTACCAGTTTTTTGTAAAACTGGAAGTTATGTTTTTAATGCATCAGGATGCCTGGGGAAGTGACTTTTTTTTCCTCAGAGGGTCAGTCTGAGCCCAGCAGAGGATGTGGATGGATGTCTGTGGCCTCTGCTGGGTTCAGAGGACCCTCACTCAGGAGACAAGGAGAGCAGAGTTCTGAAAAGAGTGCATGGGGTGGGGGAGGCCCTGTGTACCCAATCCATGGATAAATGAATCTGCAGATACAGGATCCACGGATATGGGGGGAACCCCCCTGTGCAACAAATTTCTTTAGAGGCTTATATTATACTTTGAAAATTATTTTAACTTCATTAAAAGATCTATCTCATTTCATCCCAAACTCTAGAAAGTAATAGTTTTGCTATTACTGTAATAGTTTAAACCATATGGACAGAAACTGAAAAGCAGAATTAAAAAATATACATTTCAATATTTACCTGGGATATTATAGTGATTGGGCATGCGTGTTTACTCAAAAATTAGTCCCACTGTCTTGCTCCCAGGTAAATTTCTGTAGTATTACAGCCTTGATGTAATATGAGCTATATACTGTGTCTCAAGCAGCCCTTGAGGGAAAATAGCAGCTTAGAATTCAGCAGTTCTCAAACTGTGGGTCCATGACTCAACAGTGGGTTCTAACTCAATTTTTGGTGGTTTGTGAAATTGACAGGGCAGATTAGGCTAGGTGCATCAAGGGTTAAACAAGCTACTACTGGAGAGAGCACTGCTGCCCACTCAACATAGCCACACCCCTTAGCATTTATAAATCAGGCAGCAGCCTCTAGGACAGGGGTGGCACACTTTTTTGGCTCGAGAGCTACTTTGAAACCCAGCAAGGCCCGGAGAACTACCAGAGTTTTTTTTACAATGTTCGCGCCATCATAACATATAACATTTATGTGTACAATGTATGTTGGTGTACCTTGAGCCCCACTGAGTATAACAAGACTTACTCCTGAGTAGACATGCCTAGGATTAGGCTGTGAGGCTGCAATACTAGCCACACTTACCTGGGAGTAAGCCCCACTGAGTACAATGGGCCTTACTCCCGGCGTTTCCTCCCAGAGGCACCTGAAGGGGGGGATCGGCACTCCCCGATCTACTCATTTTGCCTCGCGATCTACCGGTAGATCGCGATCCACCTATTGAGCACCCCTGCTCTAGGACTTCTAAAAAGTTTGAGAACCACTGGCCTAGATATTAACATATGCCCCAAGGCAAATTTCTCAGTCTGCCTTCTGCTGAGTGTGATGCTTCTTCTCAGTTAATGTCCTTCAAAATAAATGTCAAAGGCAGCATTGGTTGCTCCTGTTGACAACATCACTGCAGCAAAAACTCTTTAAGACTGTTCCCTCTCCTAACCCGTCAACCTCACATGGTATGCTCACAGCTATCCTACTCTATTTTGTCTCTGTCCTGAATAGGTGTAATACAGCAGATGCCAACTTTTGATTTACATCCAGCCCTCACACTAGGTTCTGATAGGTCCCCATCCCTACAATTTCCTTCCAGGCATAAGTCAGTGCACTCGCCAGCAGTAAAAGAGGGTGCCTCAGAAGCTTGTCCAACAGTATAGAAGCATTTTGGGGTATCATGATATGTTAAAACATTTTTACCCCACCTTTCCACCTCTGCAATGGGGTGACCAAGGCACCTTAAAACAAAATCATAATACACTGCAACAATAATAAAAATACCAGCAGCATAAAAACAGCAAACTGTGGCATAAATACAAACTAGCATCAATACAAAACATGGCAAAGGGCCTCTTCAATCAAAAATTACAATATTCATAAGCCCCTGCCCAAAGATGCTACAGTGAAAAGGCCAGATGAAAAGGTTTCAAGACCTGTGGGAAAATTATGTGAAGGGTGCAAATCTCAAAAAGTTGCTGCTTGCACAGAAACAGCATGCCTTCTCCATTAGTACTGAGCGCTGCTTTAGCTTGGGGGGGAACTTCCCTGGACATGGTACACCAAGGTTAGGGTGAGAAACAGAAATAAGCAGTGAGATAGATACACTGAGCCCCCACCAGCCCACCAAAAACATTCCTCATATCTAGTAGAATAATACACCTGACAGGAGCAAGAAGAAGCTGATGAGCTAGGCTAGCCAAATGCATCACTGTAAAATACAAGGGTGACTATGCTTCTGTCAGCAGTTTTCAAACTTATCTGTAGATCCAAATAAAAACACAATTCCCTTTTTAAAAAGAGAAGCAGAAATCCTTTTGGTTTAGATGCTGAACATACTGTGGGAATGAATCTGTCTCACAAATATACCTGGTGTTACAGACTGAGCTGCAAGTCGGTGTATTCTAAGATACGGGAGCAGGATTTCATTGCAGATAGGCAAAAATAAAAGATGTACAGTACATAAAAAGTAAACGTAGCAAAAAGTAAAAGTTGTTTATTAATTGGTATTTGAAATAGCATTAGATTTCAACATTAGCATCAGAAAAAGCCTTCATGTTTCAAAGAAAAAACTCAGGAACAAACATTATTTGTTATTCTTCTGAAAAGAAAATATTTTAAAGAGATTTCCTCTTATTTTATCCCAGTTTCCTTTTTTGGACTTGGGGGGGGGGGAAGCTTTTCCCCTTAGCCTTCATATATCTACCTTGGATACCACTCTTCAAATTGCAGCTCAGACACAAACTCACTGATCTTGGACAAGTTACCCACACTGAGCTCAGTTAGGTGATTTGTAAAGTGGGAATTAATGGCTGATCTCTCAAGGTTGTAGGAATTAGTGGCTCTAGATTACAAAGTGTATATCATCTGCACACATTTCTTCTGCACACTATGGGTGAAGCAATCAAGTGCTGCAAGCAGAGGAAGTGCTCAAACAAGGCTTTCAGTTCTTTCTGTCCTTTTATGGGCACTCAGCTGGAATCAACTCAGCTCTGATGCTTGCAGAAGGCCAGAAATGAGTGAGTCAGGCAGGCGAGTTAGCTCTTTCCCATGTTCTGCTCAATGCTGGGCTATTATGAGAAGGCAGAAAGAGGGTGGCGGGGGTGGAAGGCTAAAAGAAATAAGTAAATACACTAAACAGGGAAGTTAGAAAGGGAGTGGAGCTAGCAGCCATTGACCACTCGGAGGAAGCAATTCCATTCATTAGACTTGAACAGAAAGGTACACAACAGTCATCTGTCCTCCAAACCCCACCCCCAGCCAATTAAGGAACAATGTAGTTAAGCTCCGACTACAATTTCTTTATCGCAGAAGGGTTCTAAAGTCAATGGAATGCTCTGGAATAAGATGACTGCTGTTGACATCCAGGGCTGCATGCATTCCACACAAATATGGAATTGGGTTTTGACACAATCCATTATTCTGAGCAGCACAACTTTCATTTAAAAACCTACATACAAATATCTGTCCCCCTTAGGAACACAGGGAATCTTGAATGATCTCAGTTTGGCTACAGGAAATGTTAGCAGGATTTCTAGTTTCATCCTCTTTGTCCTCCCTATTAGCAGAAGCAGAAATTAGGCAAAATAAGCCTGTGCAAATGTTCATAATTTACTTAGATCACAATTTCCAGGTCCTCCTGGTGCAGAACTATAGTTATGTGGTTCAAGCAGTGCAGGACCAGCTCATACCAAGGGATGTTCCAACACCGACAACATGAAAATAGTGTTTTTACTAGCTGTAAACAGCTTTTGTGTCTGTAAACTAGGCTACATCCAATAAAAGCCTGAAACTTGTACTAGAAATTACAAATGTCAAACTCATTGGGCTGGTTCAGATTTTACCCTTGAGCTGATCCAGCCCATTGCGTGAAGCAGGAAAAGGCACATGCCTAACCACCCGACCAGGTGCACCAGCCTTGCACCCACTGTACCCAAGGTGATATACACATCTAAAGTCTTACCTATATGCATAAAAACCATAAAATGGTTTTAACCTTTAAAGTCCTTAATGGCTTGAGGTTAGAGTATTTGAAGGTCTGCCTTTTCCCATACTGTTCCCTAAAATCTTTAGACGGGACACTTGTTTAGGTGCCCCTTGACTGCAGCAAGAGAGCAGCAGAGGCGGCTTCCTGAAAGTGAAATTCCTTCTCAGGTGAATTACCATCAGTCCCTTCCCTGGTGCTTGAAAACTTTTCTATTTCAAATGGCTTTTGGTTGTGGGTAGGGTGGGGAGGACGTTTCGACAGTTGAAGATATTAGGGGGTCAGCAGGACTTTATTTGCTATTTGCCTGATGCTTCAGTATATATTTTTAGGCCACTGTGGTCTTAAGTATTTTTTATGTATACTTATTATGTATGTAAAGTGCCTTGAGTACCAGGCTTGCTGCCTGTGAAAAGACTGTATAGAAATCTCCCAAATAAATAAAATCCAATGCATGTGCATCTCCATCACAGTCAAAGTCTATGCACATTTGCATTTCACAACTGTAGGCAAATTTTGGATATGCAGTCCATGTTGAGGCTACAAAGGCAGAATCTTCCACATGATGAGGCAAACAAGTGTCACCCAAAGATATAAAATCCAAACCAACCCATTAATGCTTGCACTCATATGAATAATGGCAAATTGCACTGAGTACGTCTACCATTTTCACATGCTCTTGCTTTGCAGAAATGCTTCTGCAACAAGGAGAACCATGCTCGGCTTATTAAGTCTATCCCAGAATTCTCATCTGCTTCCCTGAAAGGAACTAGCATTACTTGTGTTGGAAAGAGCTACCATGTGGAAAAGCAGGTCTTACTGCAGTACCATTCACAAGAATCAACAGCATAAGGGAAGGGAACTGCTTGTAAGAGCTTGTGGAAGAGGGGTTCAAGGCAGCGATGCAGTCGTCATGATTGAGCTGCTGCCAGGGACAAAGAGGTATTTTTTTCCCTTATCCTTGGCAGTGCTGGCCTTCCAGAGAATTTGGGGAGCTTGTGGACTCCTCTGAAAAGCTTCCCAAACCTCAGAACAGCCAAAAATAACGAACGCAATCCACTTCCGGTTTGTAATCAAGAAACTGGAAGAGGGTTGCAATAGCTATTTTTAGCTGTCCCAAGATCGCCATCACCCTGCCTCTTGAGGGGCAGAGAGAGGGATTTCCTGGTTGGTGCATCATGACGCCTCAGTTTGGGATCCTCTAGCTTAGTGTTAAGACTTAATCTCTGATAGCAAATATAGTGCAAATAAGAAACCAATTAAAATTTATTGCATATACACACTGAGCAGCTTTACTGCACAGCTGCCTCCTGGCAAGAAAATGTTAAACAGTCATCTTTCAGGGATGTTGTAGGAGTGGGTCACCCTAACCTCCACAAATTCCAAGCTCCAAGTACTGCCCTGCTTCAAAGTCCCAGCTACTGCCCTGCTCTACTCTCCCCCTAAAGTGCTATTTTAATTGTTTGAGAAGGAAAAACCACAGGAAGTTAGCCTTCTTATTTCACAGTCATTTGTGGGCTGCAGGTGTTAAAATTAATCTAACTGGAGGACTTGTTTACTCACATAGAAGGTAATTACTATGTGCTTTTGGCAAGCTATCGGAATAGCTACGCCTTCTTAGCTACTCAAAATAAAAGAGACAGCATTTGCAAAGGTATATGGAAGGGCCTTTAGTGTGGCTGCTCTGGTCCAGATGTCCTTGAAGAAGGTCCAGTAGGAACACCAGGAGCTACCAGCTATATAATGCATGGGGCAAAATTCTAATCCTCTGAGTAACATATCACTGCTACATTCAACACATTTTCTAAAATGCTTATTCTTCCCTCGTGCAAAAAAACAAACTTTAAGCCCTAGTAATCACACTGTCTTAAGACAGTAGTACTCTTAACTGCAAGACAGATTAGGGCACACCATTCAACCCTGATGTGACACTTCTGTTATTTTACTTATTGCTTTTAGACAAAGAGTTATCAAAGTGGTTTGCAAAAGAATGAGATGGTTCCTTGTCCCAGAGGCCTCCCTTGCTGAAGATTGTGAAAAGTTAACAAGTTAAAAGTCATTTTCACCATGTCTAACTGCTTGTGTCTTTTTTAAGATGAACGCTCAGAGGAACACCAGCTGTCCTGAGAAGGGGAAGAGACCAGAGAGCCTTACACCTGCCTTTAGTATTTTATTAGTATGTAGAAAAAATATTGTAAGCCACCTTGAACACCACTTGAAGGAGAGGGGAACATCAGGTTATAAATATTTCCAGGTTATAAAAGACTAAATGAAACAGAAGAGAAAGCATTGTAAAGGGAAATGGAAAGGACCAAAGCCACCAGCTGAAGGACATGATGTGAAAACATTAGCTGAATTCTATTACCCTACCAATCAGGAAGGAATGAGGCAGGGGAAAGAGTACGTGTGATGCTTTTCAATCCAAATCTGTGTGTTATCTGAAATGTATCGACAGCCTTCATACTGCTAGCCAGTAGGGGGGAAAAAGTATTGCACTCCCCACAAATTTACTAAGAAATCAGAAACTTTTAGATAAGAGACTGCAACATTAAGAACAAGCCTTGTTCAGCACATTCAGGCACTGAGCCTGTTCCCATTAGCTTTGGGAATTCATAACAGAAACTTCATTTTGTTAGGCCAGTGATTCTCAAACTTTTTAGCATCAGGGCTGCCATGAGCTCCATTCCTTGCAGACTGCAAGAGCACAGCTCTTTGAGGACATTTAGCAGCTATCTGATTTTTGAATAGCTACAGGTCTTGAGACAATTAGTTATCTGACCTTTCCATCACTCGTGTTTTCATTGGTGGCTCTGCGGGACCCACAAGAAATTGAATCTAGTGTGCCAGACACATTAGAATTTTTACAAGAGAGCTTGGCATTAGGAAAGATGGCCACCACCATTCTTACCTCACTTCTGCTTTTTTTCTATCAAAAGAATGCAGGAAACTGTCAGGAACATGGCAGCCCCCATAGTGTATGGAGTCTATGGTGACAACATGGCAATCTCTAAACAACTGATTTTAATGACAGGGTGCCATTTTTTTGTTTATAACCATGCTGGAAGCATGCCAGCAGCATGCTATAAACTTCCACATTTTTTCACGTGAAAAAAAGAACAGACAAGTTGTCTATTTGTTGAAACCCTACAACAGAATGCATGCATATGAGAGAGAGAGAGAGAGAGAGAGAGAGTATAGACAAGCCTTCTCAGATGGTTGATTAAGGTGGGGGGCACATCAAGTTTGCTATCTTGGGGGCCTCAGATCAGACAGCAGTCAACAAGCCGTTTTACAACCAAGTTGACAACTTGCTTGCTTCTCAATATTATAACTTCATGGCAAGAAAACAGGAGGAGGAGAACTTCTGGGCTGCCTCCCTCCCACAAATGTATGCCAGGGATCTGTGATAGTCACAAGTATTAGCTCTCAAGACACATTCCCATCCCTGGAAGCAGACACAACTAACTGGAACAATGCTAACACCTTCGCTGTGTAGAGAGCATATAGCTAGAGAAACCTAGAGCAGGGCATCTTTCTTCAACACACAGCTGAACAAGAGCATCAGTTTGCTTTTTTTTAAAGCAACTCTGTACTTACAACTGGAAATAATGCTTGAAAATATGCATATGTTGCTACTACAACTAGACAGTGTATTAAGAGCTGTACATGATTCTCTCTCATTTGGTTTTAAGGGAAGGGCAAGACAAGGTTTGCAGGGGATGATAGGAATTAAAAATGAGGGGAATAGAAACTACTGAATGATAATGGGTGGCAGGTAAGAGAAAGGTTTGTTGAGGAGAGAGTAGTTGAGTAACACCAAAGCTGGACTACGGCAGGGCTCTACTTAGCCTAATGATTAACTCAGCCCTCCAAGTAGCACACAAGGTACAGGGACGCAAAACACTGAGTTCTTACACCACAATAGCAGCAGTGACGCTTGCAGGAGAAGATGAAAAAACTCTTAAGAAAGTGGAAAATGTGAAACATACAAGAATTGCTCATAGTTTGGAACTAAAGCTTGAGGATGTTAAAGTGCATTCAACATGAAGAAAGACAAATCTCTTGCTTTAGGTTTATCAAAATCTATAGTGAATGTGATCTATGTACAAGAAAACAAATTAAAGCAAAAGCTCAAAGTGTGCTTCATGGTGTTAAGTTATCCATAGGTGACATGAAATTTACGAAGTTTCCACCTAACTCCATCACTAATGGCGTGACAGCTATTAGTGAAAACTAACAACTTACTAACTAACAACTAACTAACAAATTGTTAACTTGTTAATAGTTGTTAACAACTATTTGTTGTTTTTTCTATTTTATCATACCACAAAATTTTTTCCTTACGTATTAGAGCCCAATCCTGTGGTCCACAGCACGGCTGCATGCCGCGGACCACAGTCGCAAACATGTCGTAAGGCACGTTTGCAGGGCTTACCGCCAGAGCTAGCCCAGCGCCACCCGGAGCTGGCGCGCGGCAGTCACCCGCGTTCCATGGCTTGGCGGTCTCCTGGACCACCGGGCTGAGGAACAGGAGGCAGGGGCGTGGGGGGAGGCCTGCCAGGGGGCAGGCAGGAGGCATGTCGGGGGGGAGGGAGAGAGGTGAATCTGTGGAGCTGAGCTCCACAGGACCCAGGGTGCTCGTGGAGGACTGCACGCCCTACACGAGCGCCTTTACTCTAGCGCCAACCTTTTGGTCAGCACTAAAGAGAGTAGCCCCATTGCAAGGCTGCTTCCCTTACTTGGGGGAAGGGGACAAATGTCCCCTTCTCCTGAGGAGCCCGCAGGATTTGGCGGCAGCCCTCCGCGGAGCCTGGGCACTGCAGGCAGCTCAGGATTGGGTTGTTAGGCATTTAGGGAGATTTTTGGGTGAATGCTTTGGGAACAACTCAGAATTTTTCCTATTTAAATCATTTTAGCTATAAAGACCATTTTTAGGAACAAGTTAGGTACGAATAACGAGAAGATTGTAATTTCATCCAGCTCTGCAAATTCCTCAGCTACATTTAGATATTTTGGAGAGTCTCTGTTCCTTAGTTATTGTATCTTAAGTGTCATCTTCTTGTAGGGTTGATGCCAGTCAGAGCTTGTTAATTTCATTTCAGCTTTGTTAACTTTATTTCCTCAGGTAATGCTTTAGCAGCTTTCCTCCTTGACAACTAAGCACCAAGCTCTGTTTAAAAAGATGTAGAAATTTTACTAATATCTTCTTTAGAGGCACTTTATTTGATGGAGGCTAGTATATAGAAGAGGCTATAACCGATAAAATATAACAGTAGGCAGTACATGAAAGGAACATCAATAGACTTACTTGACTCTGAAGTTCGCTCTGCTGCTTAAGGCGCAGGTTCTCTGGAGTATCCGCCACCATGGTGAAGGACTGCTTCGGGTAGTGTCTGTGAAAAGAAACAAGATTGCATTAATAATGACCAATGCGTAGGTGAATGTCATGAATATGTACATGTTAGGCCTAGGTTAGCATGTGGAGCCTGAACCAAACTAAGTCAGTAACGAAGAAGTGGCTAGCAGTTCCCAGATGCAAGAATGCGAGTAAACAAACAAGAATTACAACCCCTTGGAATGTTTAACACCTTAGTAGATGGAGAGGCACCTGATCAAGCGGAATGGAATGCAGCTATGGATCTCCAGTCGGGAGGGATAAGAACTAGGAGGGCTAGCAACCAGGCCAACTTCAAGAAGGTTCTGTCTTCCAAAGTTTTAGAAAAAGAAACAACAAAGTTTCTGAAAAAAAAGTTTCTGATTGGACAGTCTAAATAAGTATGAAGTCACCTCAGCACTATTAGCATAAGAAGTATAATACTGAGTGCCCCAAGGGGTGTTCGTGTTCCTTCTTGGACAGCATTTTGGGTGCAACATCCTGCATGCTTGTAAGCACCAATTGTCCACCATGGGCACCTGGCCTCATAGGTAGCCTGGAGCTAAAAGATCTACAAGAGAAGCTGACCCAGGTGAGAGATAGGGACTAATAGAGATAGCCAGCTAGCTTTTTTATTTTATTGCTGATATGTTTCCTAGATGTTATGCCTCTAGCATTTGCTGCCTTACTGTAACTTTATGTAACCTTATGTACTTAATAAACTAAAATCTTTTACACTAAGTTGTTTCATTGCCTGTTGGGAACAAAGGTTCAGAATCCTGCCTAGCCGTTCAGCAAGCTACCAAGCACTCATTAAGGTCTAGTAACTTGAGGACTGAAGTTTTAACTGGAGAAAGAGCTCAGTGCCTCCAAGGGATAGAGTTAAGCCTAGAGGGTCTCAGTGTCCCTGGACTGAGGCACTGGCACATACAGGGTGGTGGCAGTACTACTGGACATGGGGGCCTTGAGGGCTTTAGGGTTTGAGAACCAAGAACTCTGAGCACCCCAAACCCCCCTAAGTTTGCGACAGTGAAGCACTACTTTTATTCATACCAGTTTCTTCCCAATAAGGATGTATACCTGTGAACCTGCTCCTGAAAAAGCCAACTGTGGGACCTGTTCAGCTGTTCCCAAAGTGCCTCTGCCATCTTACAGAATTGATATTTGCTCTCTATAACAGTTGCTTCTAGTATGGGGAAAATGGCAAGTAATTGTTAGAAAATCCAAAGAGATAACAACTCCCCAACTAGTGACCTCCCCAAACTGGTCCCGGCTTAACAAGCCAAAACTAGTGGGAGTAAGCAGTAAGAGATGCTTCTTGCACACCACTTGTCTTAGTCTTAGTTAGGAAATATCACGCTCACTTATTCCTCCTTCACTACAAATATTTGAGGTTTGTCACCCTTCCAAAAGAAAGTCATTTTGTTCACCTTTACAGATCAAGTGACCAATCCTATTCAACTTTCCAGCACCAATGCAGACATAATGCAGCCCCAAGATAAGGGAACAAATGTTCCCTCACCTTGAGGAAGCCTTCATGATGGCTTCCCAACTATAAGATGCAGTGCACATCCTTCTGGCATGGATGTGTTCAAAATTTTGACAGGATTGAACCCTAAGTCATCTAAATGTATTCACATTTACAAATTACCTGTTTCAGACAAACAGAAGAAACTGGGTGTTAACTGAAAGACAAGTCAGTGTAGTCAAAAATTTGTTAAGCAACTACCTCCAATGCTTTCATTTGTACTGCCCATCTGCTAAGCTCAGCAATGGCCGAAGACTCAAGATTTCCAGACCAGGGCAATGGTCTGGAATGGTTTCACAGTCCAAATCAGGCAAGCTGACACACAATGTTTTCAGGAGATTTTCAACTTGCAGTTGGGATGGGTGGGGGAAGGGAAGGAAATGAGAGAAATCAAGTGCACAAAATAATTGAAAGTTAGCACAATATTGCTTAGTGCTGCTAACTTTGCTTCCAAGAGCATTAAAAGCAGTGTCCCCTTCCTCAGAATCACCAATAAATCACACCTCCGAGAACCTGCTCCAAAGTTATTATGTTCACTTAGCTGATAAAGTCTCATTACAATGCTTGGATAACTGCACTGCCAAAGCACGCAGCATGTGAATTCATTAATCTGCTTTGCATTAGAAATACAACTTTCATAAGATCCCTCTCCACAGGTACCATGATGGCACACAACTTTACTACAACTGCACTGCAAGTAATCTTGCCTCAAATATTTAGTCCTTAATCGATATGGAAAACCAAGCCAATCCACGAAAAGCTCTCAAGGGGAGCACAGAGGTTAAGTTATTTGCTGAGCACCTCAGTTGCTCCACCACCACAACTGCCAAAATGCAATTCATGAACAGATTTTGAAACTATGATCTCATGACAAATTCTTTTAATGCAAGTTAATTGACTTACAGTGCTGAAAATTGCTTGGTGATACCTCAAAGAACATGAACAGAACTTTGGGGTGGGGGTAGAGAGCAGGGTCAATGCCTTTCTTACAGCTACCAGAGAATAAGCAAATGTCTACATATTTGCAAAAAATTATTTTGTGTCACAGGCTTTAGGTTACCAGTGCAAAATTCAGACTTTTTTTTTTACACAGTGTATACAGAGCCCTGATTGAATCTAACAAAAACGCTCTTTAACTTCAGAGCTTGGGAATTTCATCTGTCCTTGGGCCACAACAGTGAAGCAGCTGAGCATTTGCTTCCCCCATCCCCCTCACAAGCACTGTCAGTTCTGTGTTCTTGGCTTATGAAGAATTCGTTGCATTCTCCCAAGAGAATCAACCTCCTCTTGTTGGATTACAACTTCCACTTTGACCTGCTGGATAGCTCAGGTCAGTGAAGACTCAAGAAAGAAGAGGAGTGAGAATCTCTCCTGCTCCTTTTGATTGTCATAGCAAGCTGGATACCAAAAATCCATTCCAGGATGCTCATATCCAAGCCACTGTGAACCTCAGTACCTAAAAGGGAGCATTCTTGAATGAGCACACTATTGTAAGGAATAGTGTCGTTCTCAGTGAGCTACAGCTGAAATAAAAAAATTTATTCTTCAAACGGATGGGGTTTCATGCCCCAAGGAGACAGTGCCTGAATTCTACACCTTGAAAGCCCAATCTGAAAATGGCACTCAGCAGAAAAGAACTGCCTAGCTCAGTGCTTCCCAAATGCCTACAAGGGAATTGGGAGCACTGTAAGTTGTTGCGGGGGAGGGAGAAGGTAACACAGGATCATGCTGCTGCTGGGGACAGAAATGGGGTTTCTATTTTTGTAGCCAGTGCTGCACTCCTGAGGGGTTAGGGGGTGGTGGTGGTGCAGGACACCTTGTGCCTGCAAAACTGTAAACAAGGGGGAAAGGGCACATGGTTTTCGCAAGAAAACAAGACTCCCCAGAACTGCAGTGATGGCTGCAGGTAAGTGTAAAAACTCTCACGCCCCAGCAACAGTGCAATCCTGGGAATCACATTGCTGCCTTGCCCCTCTCCCCGCCCTTTAAAGGTGCATTTAAAGGATCGCAACCACCAGTTTGGGAACCACTGGCCTAGCGCCACACATCATTGCTTATGATATCATAAAACTGGGCCATATCATTTAGTGATATCATATTACTAAAACTGGGCCATCTTGCCTGTATTTGCAGTATCATCAGACTAGCACTGGACAATGCTGTATTTGCAGCCCTGGATGGGTGGTGCACTGAAACTTATCCTAAGGGGAATGACAGTGTAAGGGCCCAGGTTAAATAGTACATGCATATAGAACATTGCTGGTGCTTAAAATCAGACCTAACAAAGTGCAGAGTACTCTGATCTGAGAAAGTAAGCTATAAGTCACTCTAATGCCAAGGATTATGTGCAGCCTTGGGCAAGACCAGTCTTGGTGTCACATAACTGCAAAATGGAAATAACGATGATGTGCTTTAAAACATTGTTGTGAAAGCAAATACAGATTATAAAGCACTGGACAAATTAGAAGAGCTATCAGTTCTTGTGTCCACAATGCAATCCCATACATACTTCCCTGGAGATAAATCACACTGAATTTAATGAGGTTTTCTTCAAAGCAGACATACTCAGGATTGAGCTATAATTCTTTCTTCCAACACTTAACTGTTCACTTAAGCATTTGCAGAATGCAACCCTCTTATTTCCTTAAGAGAAACAAAGCTTTTAGCACTAGGGAGGAAATAGGATAAACTGCTCAAGGAAAAACTGGGTGGCTATAGAGTTGGTCCTAAACACTGTAGGCAGCTTACACATTTATCTCCACAATGATGAGAGAAAGAAACTAGTTTGACACTAAAAAGTAACCCCCCAACCAGATCACTTAAAAAAATTAAGAATGCAATGCCTTTGTCATATATCATATACTGCATGTAAGTGCTGAATATTGCCTTGAATAGCTAGCTACAAGCTACTACAGGAAGAGGTAAAATACCTACGCACTCAGTTTAGCAGAAAGGCAGGAAATTCAGGGTTAAAAATAGAGCTGACTATTAAAGTGAGAATGTAACTAGATACACTAACCAAAAAGTAAAGAAAAGCAAGCAACAGTATGCTCTCAGCCCCCTTCCTTAGGACTTATTATACAATATCAAATAATACACAATCCCCATGGCCTCCCTCAGAAGGGAGGGGAAATCATGCCACAAACTCTTTTCAATTCTATGAGCATGACATCATCAATAGATTATGCTAAGACATACATAAGACAACAGAAGGGACCACCCAGAAGAATCTCTAGGTCAATGTCCTAAGTATCACAAATCAGCAAGGTGGGTTGGGAAACAAAACTATGGCAACAAAGTCATTCAACATTGTCTACAGTAACGATTTTCAACCTTTCATCTCACAGAACACTGAAAAGGTGCTAAAATTGTCAAAGCACACCATCAGTTTTTTGACAATTTACAAGGCACATCACACTGCCAGTTGGGGGCACATATCCCCATTGGCTCTACTAATATGATCCTCCCCAAAACTCCTGTGGCAGACCAACAGACCATTTGCAGCACATCAATGTGCCATGGCACAGTGTTTGAAAATTACTGGTCTAGAGAGATTTTATGTCCTGAGGTGCAATAGAGAAGGGTACAGGAAGCCATATGAAGTTTATATGTGCCTTATAAATTAAGGGCTGCCTAACAATCCTACTAACTACTGTCAGCGCTGGGGAAAACAGCATATCCTGCCAGCTATCTTCAAGCCCCTTCTCCCAATTGGCAAGAATGACAAGGCTAATGCCTTGTAACTCCCATGTTTGCCCTCACAATACTTAAACCCAAAGGGTTTCCTTAATCCCCACACTGGTTAATACCTGCTTAGAGCTGCTAAATATTCCATGTATGTTCCATACATGTACAGAGAATGGTGACATAACAGGTGGGTAGTATGTCTGAACCAACTTAAGAGCTTTAGTTTGGAAAATTGGTTTTTCCAAAGAGTAGGTTTTAATTCTCTTTCAGCTGTAGCCTTGCATCAAGCCAATCTCCCCTCAGTTTCTCAATCTGCACTACGGAAATAAAATAATATATCAAAGAACAATTGGAGTTGAATACAATTGAAGTAGAACACACACTTAGCAATTACTAAGGCTTCCTCAATACAGAAATGTCTCAGTATTGTAATATGTGGAGCACATCAAAGACACTAGCTTCACCTTGGCTTTTCGATGAACAGGAACACAAAACAGCTAAGGGGTTTTTTGTTTGTTTGTTTATGGCCATAACTAAGTCATTTTAAAGCAGCATTGTAAATACCAAGAAACTACTGGAAAACCAACTGAAATCTCTAACTAGGATAGAGTGGAAGACTATAATTCTGATTCCAGGACAACTCTCTCTGCTTCAACTACCCTACTGCCAAATTTGACACTATGCTCAACATGTAGCCCAAAAGTGACAACCACATGTCTAGTTCCCCACTTCTATAATTTCTAGTAGAACTTACCCACATCTTCATATCACAACATTCTTCATTTCCCCAGCTCCACTTCCCATAACAAGCAGAGCAATGTAGAATGTTGCAATATCAGGACATGGGCAAATCCAGAGGAGAAAGATAAACTAGACACACCAAGTATCAATTTTGGCATATTTAATTTGCCTATTTAATGTGACACACAGGACCCTTAGAATAAGAACTCCAAGGAGGTGGCCTGAGAAATTGCTCTTCATGAATGCCTCCAAGCCCATGAGAGCAAGCGCCTTGAATGAGCCAAGAAGCAGAGTGCTGATAATTTATTTCAAATACTGACTGCAGTTATATGGGCAATAAACAAGAGGATTATCCTATCATGGTGCCCAGATATTTAAAATGTAAGTGATTAAGAGAAAAGAAAGGGGAAATAGAAATGCAGATTTGACTTGTGGTTCCCAAAAACAGAGTGGCAGCAAGTACAATCCAAGGCATTCCACTAATTCTCCCTATAGTGAGTTTCTGGAAACTCACTGCTGCTTCAAAAACTGAAAGAGGCTATTCTGATAGGTGAATCAGAGATGAGTATCTCATAAATAGAAGCATCATTGGGGGGGAGGTTACTACACATAATGGCAAGAAAAGACATTCTGTTGAGTTTTTCAAGCCCATTACACCAACCCATTCCCATAAAGAATCTTGTCATCCCCAACCCATTGGAAATACTCTACCTTGGCAAAAGAATGACACCACAGCTTTCCACCTTGCAATTTCCTATCAAAGTATGCATGCTGACAGGTTTCAGCCCCAATCCTGTGCTAGTGGAGCACGCACTCCACCAGTGCGCCAGTACAAAGAATAGGTGCACCAGCAGGAAGGACCAGGGACAGGATTTGTGGTGCTGGCCAATCTTATCCTCCTGCTCAAGCCGGATCCACCAACATGAATCAATTCAGACTTGTGCCAGAGATATTGTTGGTGCAGATACAAGTTGACCCATTGAGGTTGCTGGGGCTAAACCCACGGCAAGGAAACAAACATCTCCCTATCATGTGGGGACCCCCAGCATGCAAAATTCCCCTGCAGGATGCCATGCTGATGGCAATTTAGGTAGGATTGGAATGTTCCATAATTTTGCTTGCCATAGGTAACCCTAGGAAAGCAAAACCAAAGCTAGCTTCCAACCTTGGAAGGAACAAAGGATGCCTAAGGTTGTGGATTTAAAATTCTGAGATTTAAGCACCTCCTAAGTGAAACACCAAAAGCAAGCCCTGGTCTTTTGCTTTTGAGTTGGAAAAAAGCTTAGAAGGGGGCTTCTTAGCTTGACCCAGCATTTGTCCAGGATTCTAATAGCCCAGCAAACATGGAGCTACCTTTTTATCTTCATATGTTGAGCGCAGAAGGTAGAGGGGGATGGAGGATGTAGAAGACAGTTTACATGTTGTCCATTGGTGGGAGCAGACAAGAGTTAAATCAAGATATCCAAATACCTACAGCTATACACATAGTTGCCTGCAATTAGAAAGGAGCGTTTCCCCTTCAAACTCGTTTTTAAAACTCCCAGACACACACACACACACACACACACACACACACACCCATGGTGAGTAGGCATACTGGCATATTTATGGTTCAGTCATGGCTCATGAGCTCTATGCTGCTATTGCAAAGAGTCAGGCTCTATACTTTGCCATGGCAACCACATCTAGTGCTCACATCTGAGATGGTGGCTCTTAGCAGTGGCCTCTGGGTCTTGGTGCACAGGAAAGACAGGGAAGGAAATTTTTTTTAGTGTAGAAACACCCTCCCCCCTCGCCTCTAAAAATGGGATCTGTTCCAACTCTAAAGAGGCGCAGCATACAACCAGATCTCAAGCACCAGGAGATGGTGCTTGAGATCTGGTTGTCTATCCTAGCACAATAATTACAATGCAAAAGACCTGTTAGTGCTGACCCTCTTGTTTTTACAAGTACTGCAATATACCACAGAAAAAAATTTCTCAGAGTCAGACTAGGCTGATAGGAATTAGAAATTAATATTTGAACATTTTCTATTCCCTTGCTTCTATTTCTGTATGGTTCTACTACAATTCAATAACTTTCATGCTTTAAAGGTGGTTATTCTGTTCCACAGACCACTGTACACAATAAGAGGACATCTCATAAGCCCTATCTACCAGGGCTGCAGCGCTGGTCTCCAAAACACTGCCCTGGTCACAGCAATTGAAAGCACTGTTAAGCACTTTGTGGCAATGAAGCAGAGGCATGTGCTAGTGCAGAGAACAGTGTGGGTGGGCACTGGGCCTCTGCACCAATCAGAGAGGCTCCAGGCACTGAAGGTCATTAAGTTCACTGCAGAGCTGCGCAGAGGTATTCCAGGGTGGGGAAAGGTAGCAAAGGGGGCAGGGGTGGAAAGGAGGAGGCAGGAACTGTGGTAGAGACTGCAGCCAGGTTCTATCTCCCTTCCCGGATGCAATACACTCTCATGAGGCTCCATGTGCCTGCAATAGCAATTTTGCTGGTACAGGACTGAGTAGCTCCATAGTGGCTGCTGGGGCTGTCCCTGGAGCAAGGGGACAAAAGTACTCTTAACTTGGGGAGACCTCTAGCAGCCATGTTGCCCATGCTGAACATATCAGTGGTCATTCTGGCACTACTGCACTGTGATACAGGCAGTTTGGATAGGATTGGACTGTAACTCACACAGTCCAGACAGACATAAGCAGGTACCTTGAATGCTGGAACAGTCCACACACATCAGGGATGTGTTACTGCTTTAATCCAAGTGACAGCTTAACTGGATTTAACACAGTGATAACTAGTAGTGGCTCTAGAAGCATGAATTTCCACTCTAGTAATTTTTCCTAATGAGGTTTTGGCTGCTCAAAAGCACCACACATACAAATAGTTAACTACACGCAACAGCAGAGCAACTTTGGAAACAGGGACTGCTGCTTCTTTCAAATGTGCACATACTTAAGAGGCCCAACTGAACAGCAACAAGCTATTTTGGCAAAGTTCACTACTGAATCCATTCTCTGGAAAAAATTATAATGCTACCATCACAATTACTAAGCAAGAGGCAGTAAGGAATCCAATACAGAGAAGAAAAGTTTGGACCCTCCCTCCTGATATGAATAATAGAGGCTCTGTTTGCTAGGCAAAGCCAGTCAACACAAGCACTTGGGACAAGAAAATATCATCTGCAGAACTCAGACACAGTAAACACACAGCAGTTATTTAAAAGTTTTAATTAGCAGTTGGCCTTTCTTCACATAAGCTATTTTCATGGCTCCTACCTCCTAGTTCTACCCCACACACTAGAATTAAATCAATAAGCCACTTTCATCTTTAGGACCTTCCTAAAAACTTCCCTAGCCATCTCCCTCTTACTTTGCCAGCTGCTGCCTTCAGCTTCCAGAAGTCCACCCCCACTTCAAAATTGTGGTATATCTGCAACTGTTCATTTTCTAAAAGCAGACTGTTACGGAAATATACCTGCATTATTGTACCTTTCACATAAAGTAAAAAGATGAAATTAGTATAAATAGTTTGCCGGCAGGTAGACTCAAGGCACCTCCAGAATGTTTAAATTCCAAAAGTCACAGAATTTGCTTGTCTACATCTCAGAATATCAGTGAGAAGGAACTCACTAAACTAGATAATTTGTCTGCAAGAGCATCTGAAGTTTAAGAGAAATGTGGGATGTGGATGTATGTCAAAACAAATATACAGGTAATTATTTCTGATATATCCTTTCACAACAACAGAAGTGTTTTCTTTCAAGTGCCGCCGCCTAAGGAGGTACGTGGGGTGGCAGCAAGAAATAGGGCCTTCTCAGTAGTGGCACCAACGTTGTGGAACTCCCTTCCCCTTGACTTGAGAATGGCTCCCTCTCTGGAGACTTTTCGGTGAGGCCTGAAGACCTTGTTGTTTAATCAAGCCTTCTGACTTCATGGCCTTTTTAACATCTTTTATACATCTTTTAGTTGCTTTTTACAGGCTTGATTCCTCTAAGTACTGCTGTTTTATGCTCTTTTATTCTGACTTTTATCTGACTACTGTTTTTATGGGTTCTGCTAATGTGTTTTTTAATGTGTTTTTATCTGTTTGTGAAATTATGTTTTAATCTGTTTTATATGTTGTTAGCCGCCCTGGGTCCCTTTGGGGAGAAGGGTGGGATAGAAATAAAGTTTTATTATTATTATTTTATTTTCTAAACGCTTTCCAAAGTGAAATATATACTGTAATGCAGCGGTTCCCAAACTTTTCAGCACCAGGACAATCTACTGGGACCCATTAGACTTCAAAAAAGGAGATCTACAAAAATTAATAATAATCAGAAAAAAAGATCGTCAAACTTTATCTCAGTATTTACACATGCTTGCAAACTGCAGGAGCTCAGCTCTGTGTAGGGCAGTTAGCAGCTATCTTGCAAACTGCGGGAGTTGAGCTATTTTGTCATGCAAAAGGAAAGGCTGAAGACAGAATGATTCACTCAAGTCATTATTAAAAATATTTATATACCACTTTTCAGTGAAATAAGTTCACAAAGGCAGTTATCAACAAAATGGTTCCCTGTCCCAAAAGGACTCACCATCTAAAAAAGATACACTAGCAAGCAGCCACTAGAAAAGTGTGCTGAGGTGAAGAGGAACAGTTACTCTCCCCCTGCTGAATATGAGATGAGCATCACTCATCTGAGATTAGCAGATGGGTTAGCAGGTGTATATATCCTTTATAAAGAAGGGTAATTATAGAAATTCACTTCAGGAATGGCTACTCCAAGATAACAAAATGACACTAACCCAGGCCAGGAAAACATTTGCAATTATTAAAAAGCAGCATTCTTCAGGTAGTGCAGCAAGCACATTCGAGAAAAATGTTCCTCTTTGTTCAATAACTGCACAACAAGGTATAAAGACCTCCCAGTCCAATGATTTAACAAAATTAGAGATGTACATTTAAAAGTAGCACTATCAATTAAGAATCTGCTGCTCAGATCTCAAAGAACTGGCAGCACCAGACACAGTTCAGAGATTTAATGTTTTAGGAAGCTCTGAACAACCACAATTCCAGGCCTAAAAGTACTGATTTTATCCTTCACCCTACCCAGCATTGCATGTTGCTTGTACCCTCCAGCTCTTTGCTTGAAGTGCAGAACCAGAGAGGGAGAAGATAACATATCTGCATAAGGGCCTAGCAGTTTGCATATGCACATGCTATATGTAGCAATAGTATAAGGACCCATCAGAATAGACATGCAGGAAACAAAAGAGATACTCTGCAAACCACTTTGATCCCAGATGACTGAAAATTGGTTCTACTACAGGGACTAGCACACCAATTTCCCAAGGCATAGAAGTTGATAAATTGTCAACAGGTGTTGAATATCCCAATTTCAGATTTTAGCATTCACTGAAAATGAGAAGCAAACTTTTCTGGAAGAGAACTACTGTTCTAGCAGCAGTTGAAATGCCCCAAGTGAATATACTTACAACAGGCAAGAGGAATTTCAGAATCTGCACAATCACACTGAATAGCATGTGGATTCTAAAGGCAATTCTCTCCCACACAACCTGGGTCACCTCATCACTTAAATTAACACTGTTTCAGAACTTGACACTTGGCAGCAATTGGCATTTCCATAGGAGAGATCCTGTTTATGGTTGTGGTATCCCACTCTGGAATGCCTTCCTGTTGCCAAATTTGGTGTCCTTTCAGTGCTAGCTGAAGACCATTTTTAATGACCATTTTAGAGTTACACCACTTTAAATAAACTAGCCTTGGTTAAGGTTGACACAAACTGCTCTGCTATCTTTTGTACCATATTCTATTGCTTTGCTGCTTAGGTGACAGACACATAAAAAGAAAATACATAGCTCTGAACCCGCAAGCAGGAGTTAAGCAGAGAACCTCCACCATAGTATTCTTCCTAAGACACTTGGCAAGAAGTAAAACTGCACTGCTGTTAGCCATCAGCACTATTCCTCCAACACAAGTCCCAACAACATACAGTGATGCCTTGCAAGACGAAATTCATTCCGCGAGTCGTATCGTATTGTGAAATTTTAGTCTTGCGAAGCGTGATTTAAAACAAACCAAAAAAAAAAAATGAAAAAAATTCGTCTTGCGAAGCATGGCCATAGAAAAATTTGTCTTGCGAGTCACCAAAAAAATCGCTAAACACTTTCGTCTTGCGAGTTTATCGTTGCGCAAGGCATTCGTCTTGCAAGGCATCACTACTGTTTTAAAACAGCTGTTCTGCAATAAGGAGCACTGCATCATCCACACAAGGGGGGGGGAGGAAAAAGAGGAAATAGCTGTACAACTAGGCCACTTGCTTCCTGCCAGCTATTCCACATCATTTCAAGAAATAAAGAGGTCTGCTTAGTGGGGTGTGTTCAAGAAAGAGACAGCCTCTCTGATTAACCACACTCAGACACTCCCAATCAATACTAGCACCCACGCTCTTTAGTGTAAAAGGGTAATATGATGTGCAATTATGTACCATTGTTTTTCTGTAGAGTAGCAAGATGTGTGCATTTCCAAAAGAGAGGTGCATGTGAAAAACAAGGACTGATAATTGGGATCTCCCATATCTTGGAAATATGATCAAGATTTACATAATTTCATAATTAGCTGTAATTTGCAGCTAATGAGTTCCTAAGTGAGAAAAAGTGCTTATTTCTGGTCATCACCTGACATTGTTGAGTGACGTTGTTAAACATTACTTCCTGTTTAATGACATTACTTTTGGAACTCTGCATACACCATGCTTATTTTTTGTTATGACCTGTTTAATGACATCATTTCCTGCCTAACGACAACACTTCTGGCCCTTTGCAGGCATGATGAATGCTATTTGGCCTTTTGTAAGAAACAGGTTTGACACCCCTGATACAGACAGAACGTTCGATGAACTCTTTGGTATTTTTGTCTGCCTTATCTTTAACTTATGCTTTTGAAAACAAATTTCAGCTGGAATTAGTCACACGTGAATAATTTTTCCTAATCTAGGCCTCTTTCAGAAAACAACCATCAGGCATTGTATGCATTCATTCAACTTTTATTCCTGCTTTTCTCCCGCAGCTGAGAGCCCACCTGTTTGACTCCATAGTACTTCCTGCTTTTTGCTATGCTACAGAAACATGGGCCGGCAACAAGACCATAGTTACTGCCATGTGAACCACCCACCAGGCACGTGGTGGGTGCCTCCTTGGGACAAACCGCCGAAAGCAATGGCAACATGGTCTCAGAAGTCAAGACCTCCTGCAAGAATCCAAGATTCATGATCCGCTCAAGTACATGGCTTCTGCAAAGCACAGATGGGCAGGACATATCATCCGCCAAACAGACGACCAATGGAGCACCAGAATCATTCACTGGATCCCATACCATGTCAAAAGAACCCACGGCCAACCAGCTACTCTTTGGTTAGATACCTTTTCCAGGTCATTTAAACAGGGACTGCCGCACTGGACAACAGTCACACTAAACCAAAAAACATGGAGCAAGTGCGGGCCACATTGGAAAGATTGCCAATGAAGATGGACCATCAATGTATGTATGTGTTTTCTCCCAGGTGAGCACCCAAAGTGGCTCACAACAGCATATTAAGATAAAAACAACGCATAGCATTTAAAATGTAACTAAAAAACAACCAGCAGCAAACCCTCATAATCAAAGAGTAAAACGCTAACAGTAGTAAAACATACCCATAAAACCTGTAGAACATTCCAGTACTAAAATGGCCATAATAAAACCAGAAGCTAATCTAAAAAGACATCCAAATTGAAGTTTTGCAATACTTCTTACATTCACATCTTATCCCACCACGTTCTCATTTTTTATTAGTAACTTTACTATTTACTACCAGTTACCCATAAAAAAGCAATGTTATTTGAAACCCAGAATAGAAACATACTGCCTTCTTTCTCAGCTGACCATTTCCTCTTTTTTTCTGAATCTGTCACCTTGAGCATCTCTCAAGGCTTCACACTTATAATTTTGCATCTAAACTCACTCTGCAATGGAAAATCCCTTAATCATGCATCAAAGTAGTTGAAATAAGAGAAATTCATGAACAGTCTCCTGAGACCCAGGGAAGCCCTCAGAGGCTTCCCCGGACCTTCTATTTATTTATTTTATTAGATTTCTATACTGCTTTTCTAAAACCCAAAGCGGCATGCAACAGACAAACACAAAGAAAAAACATTAGAATCACTTAAAATAAAACCATAGACACCATTACAACAATCTAATAATAAAAGAGCCGATTAAAATGTCAGCAGCATACAAGTGTAGAAGCATAGAAGTCCCTAAGGAGTGCCTCCCTTCCCAAAGGCCATGCCAAACAGATGTGCCTTCAAACCCTGGCAGAAACCATATACTGAGGAGGCTGCCCTCAGATGTTCTGGCAGCTCATTCCAGAGGCATGGTACCACAACCAAGAAAGCCCTACACCTCACTGCCATCCTCATGGCCTCAGATGGTGGAGGTACTCTCTCTGATGACTGCAAGGAATGTACAGGAATATATAGGGGAAGGTGGTCCTTCAAGTATCCCAGTCCTATGCCATATAGGGCTTTAAAGATCATCACCAACACCTTGAATTTGGCTTGGAAAGGAATAGGCAGCCAGTGTAGCTGCCAGAGCAGCGGATTCTACACACCGAGCCCCAGTGACCAACTGAGCTGCCACATTCTGCACCAATTGCAATTAACACCTATAGGGCATTAAAAATGTCACTTCCAGTTTTACAAAAAAACAGAAGTGGCTTTTTTTGCTTTCAGAGTCTGAATCCAGCAGAGGACGCAGAGATGTGCACAGCCTTTGCTGGGCTCAGAAGACCCTCCGGAGGCAAGGGGAGCAGAGCTCCCACCCACCTCTGGAGGGTGGGGGGCTGTTCCCTGGTATTTGCAGCTTCACTTAACCACAGGGGGTTCTGGAATGGAACCCCTACAGATACTGGGGCATGTCTGTATCACTAATTAAATGTTCTTAACATAACAGGCAGAAAACTGGAGTGTGATATACATGTAATACAAGATGCTCCAATTTCTGAAAGATGGAAAAGAGCACATGTGTCTCAACTGACGACATGAAGTTTACTTGTATCAGAAGCTAGTATTTCAATACAAAACCAAGCAAAATATTCAGGATGTTAGGCTATGGATGTTTCCATGTTAAGCATTTGAATTTATTTCATATTTAAAGGGGGAAGGTTTGCGATGGCACCTAAAATGTGTCTGAAAAATGACTTGAATCTGCAGGACTTTTCCTGGCTAACAATTCTTGAACTTGAGGTAAAAAGCCAAGGTATCAGAAAATCTGTAAGTTTTCCCATTAGTCAAATTCCATCATTAACAGCCAAGGAGATATTTAGTTCTCTCTCATCTGATCAAGGTATTCTAATTTGGAGAAGAAATATATAACAGAGGTTAGTACTTCTTTGAATTTATATAGCACTTGATAACAGCATTTTATAATCTTTACAACAATTTCATATAGTTTGCTTTTTTCCTTCTTTCCTCTCCATTCCTTTTTCTGTGTATATCACATCTTCAGCTTAAACGAAGTCATTGTTTTAAACTGCAAAACATCTTGAGCGCTTTAGCTAAAAAACAGTCTTTTTTATCTACCATTTTTACAAATTAAAAGGTAGACCACATATAACAGACAAGGACTTCGGGGTGATGGTGATTCTCAAGCTGAACACCTAACTGAACTAGGAGCTTCACAATTCATAGCTCACTGTAAGCTACTATATCTACCATACCAACTCCCTAAAATGAGGTTCTGGGTATTTCGTTCATCAACCTAGTTCATTTTCAGAAGCACTAATGATAGAAGAGGCTAGAGAATGAGCCTTTGAAATCAGAAGGCATGCTCCAGTCATCTCCCCTCATTTGTGTAGAAAAATCTCAGAAGGCATGTTCAAACAGCAAGAACTCCCATTGGAAGACTATGCTCAGATTACCATATGGCATCAAGAAAGAAGAAAGGAAGCCCAGCCTTTTTCCTACTGCTTACACTGCAAAATTAGCTTACAGCTTGGCGAGAAGCCAGAGCATGGACAGAGGAAAGTCTGTATTAAGCATGTTTGCGAAAGCAAGCTCACTCCTGCCAGTATAAACGTGGCCTTTTTCCTCCCCACTCTCCAGACAGCAATAGGATGCTCATTGTGCAATTTCCGTTTTTATGGAGGCTATTTAGAAAGGAGGACCTTGTGACCAATTCTGTACTAGGAATTTTCTATAAGATGGTGCCAGTGCCAATCAAGTTGCAACCCCCCCCCCCCACCAAAATATTATAACAAACTGTATATATTGAAGGTAGGGAGAAAAGGGAGAGTTGCTTCAATCTGTACTTTGCTGCACAAACAGCAGAATTTCTGAAAAGAACATGGGTGAAAGTTATGTGAGCAAAGGCTGAAGGAAGGGCAACTCAATGTCTTCAGTTTCAGAGTATTTCCACAAACACTGTCCACACATTTTCAACCATGTTCTCACAATCTAGAATTAGGGCTACCACCCAATTTTAAAAAATCTTAGAGAGTTAATCAAGTAATTTATAAGACAATGCATATAATCTGAAGTTTGCACATGAATTAACAATACCTTTGAAGGAAAACTACTTAAAGATTGTGTATACATGCTGCATGGGAGGCATACCTCAGAAGAGGCCTCTTGCATACCTTCCTATGTGAGAATAACCAACAGCTGCCTCTTAAAATGACACCTACCCAATGAGGCTTTTATAACTATGTTTACAAATACTTTTTTAATTCTGCTGCCTGATTAATAAGGGGCATATCTTTTTAAACAAAAGTTTTTAAAGACTAAATTATAGATCCCCTGAAAGGTTGTTTTTTTTTAATTCCATTTCACACAAATAATAAATGTTGTAAAGATTTAAAAAGATAGATACACACACACCACAAGTCAAGGGAAGCATCCCTTTTCCCTTGCTCCAAAGAAACAAAAGCTACAATTCAAGTTTTTCAAAAATGAACATTTAATGCATTTTACCTTGTCACATGTTAAATTCTGCTTATACAGAACTGGCTACAGAAGCATCAATAGCACTAACTGAAACCCAAAACATCCTTACTCTGTTAGAACTGCAGAAGTGGCTTCAAAGACACCCAGGTTCCATCACATGTGTATATGCTTCCTAAATAATCTAAACAATTCATAACCCACCTTTCCACATTTACAGGAGCTCAAAGACACCTCACTCTTCAGTTCTACCCCAGTATACTCCGTCTTACAATTCACCACTAGTAAGTTCCTTTCCCAATGAACAAGATACCAGCAAATGCTTGAGCAAATGCTATATCAAATGCTTGCGCAAATGCAAATGCTCAAACCATAGTGATGGGCAAAGCAGGCTGAATGAACAACCCAGACTCAGGGTAAAGAGGCCAGAGTGTTGATAAACTAGAGGCAGTGCACTAGGGAGACTCAGTCATCACACTGGCTACAGATGAACCTTATTTGATAGCTAACAATGCCAGACAGCCACCTATCTCCTATTATTAGGTAGCCATCCATCTCCTATTCAACTGAGAACACAACCAGAAGCCCGTAAAGTGCCCTGAAGAAAAATGGGGAACTTTCTTTCCTGCTCTGCCCTGGTGATGTTGGTTTCCATTAGCCATGTTGGTCAAATGAGATCAGCATGAATAAAGCATCCCATATGCCTGAATAAAAGTGCAAGTGGTGAGTGTAAGGACTGAGAGTCCTCTTGGTGTAAAGACTGAGAACATTCACTCCAAGCATTTGAAGTTCTCTGGATGCACCCTGACTTACAGAGAGAAAACCACTTCATTCTGTTTGTTACCAATTACAGAAGCTCCTAAGGAGTGATATTAACTTTTCTGCCTCCAAGAATAACAAGTAGCAGAGCTGAGTCAAGGGTTGAAGACAGCAACAATTTCCACATGTTTTTGTTTTTTTTTAAACTTTGCTTAGAGTACTAAACCACCATGGGTAATCCTGGACTCTCTTGATTATTTCCAAAAATGTGCATACACCACCTCTTAATGATCTTGTTTTCATCTTCAGAGAAAACCATGGTAATATTATATATTTTTGAGCTTACTTATCCAGAAGGTGATACAAACAGGAAGCTCTTATAAGAATTAAACCAAAAATATGTACCTAAACTAGATTACCAAGTTTTTTTTTCTATTTAGGAACTCACTAGGTGTATTTTCACATTTTTAGAACTCTGTTTTCAAGTGAAAACATCTTACCCTCCCCCTAACCAAGGCACTTCATCACACAGGATACCATACATTATTAGGACTGACCAATTACAGAAAACCATGAATTTCTAAATGTTCTTTTAAAACTGAAGTGTCAGTTGATAGGCAAGGTTAAACTCTGCAGATGGTATCTCTAAGAGACACTAGTATTCAAGTAGTGATAGTACCCTGCACAGGCACCCCACCTTTCACTCACTACTACCAACTGTTTTCTTTATGCTGCATACTTCTACCCGCACAAAGGTAGAAGCTCTACCTGCTTGCCAAAAATTCCTAGCCCTGATGAGCTCCCAGTTTCTTCCTTCCTCAATCATTTCAGAATTACTACTGACTATGATCCTCTCTTTCCTTCACTTACATTTTTGTATTCACCTCACTATCATGTTCCACAATGATTCGTTTCAAAGTTCTTCATCTTCTCTGCTCTCTTTTTGCTCTTGGTCTCAATAATCACTTCCTTCCTCATGTACCATCCAGCTGCATGTCATGCTGGTCTCTATGCCTGAAAACCCTCTCTCAAACCACTATTCCAGAACCACAGTTTTTTCTCAACTGCTGCAACCAATTAATGCATACAGGCTTGTTTTTTTGTTGTCTGCACACTGCCTTGGAAAATTTTTAAAACCTGAAAAGTAGGCTATAATTTTTAAAATAAGTATCTTCTACTTAATATTCCAAAACTGCAGTGTTATTCATCCAAGCTTAGACTACAAGTATTCCAGAAGAAAAATGTCTCATTTGCATCACCTAGTATGCTACTGTCATTTATGTAGCATCTAGTATGCTACTGTTCATGCTACTGTAGCACCTAGGTTCATATTCAACAGTGGAGAAATGTTACTGTCTCAGTAAGTGAAGAGCTTTGGAAGGATAACTATAGAATTTAAAGGGTCAGATTGGTTTACCTCTTTGCCTGCTGAGAATGTTTAACAACCCAATCACATTGAGGCCTACAGGTCTGTACAATCTCTGGTATTACACTTTTCATATCCAGCTCTACAAAGTAAGGATGCATAGTGATAACTATTAGCAACTTACGCATTGCAGTATGGCTTCTTCTCATAGCCCTTGTAGTTTTTCATGTTGAGTGTCATCTTGCAGACCTCGCAGTGGAAACATGCTTTATGCCAGAACTAGGAAAAGATAAGAAACAAATGTTTAATTGAACAGTTTCTAGAATGCTACTTTTTCCTATCTGAAAGATGTTATTCCCAGCAGCAACCATGCCTTCGAGAATATAGTTAGGGGTTTATAGACAGATATTTCTGGAGCACACCACAATACTCTATACTCCTTCTGAAGACTTATTTAGACATATGTTCAATATAAGAGTCTTTATTTCACTTCCTCAATTGCAAACACAATGTTTAAAGGGAGAACAGGAAAAACATTCCTTTTGTGTTCAGCCAGTGACCTCTTTGTGCTTAATAAACAGGCATTGCATGCTTATGCAATTTGGTCAGCTCTACAGAATTGTGTTATATTGGCACACACTGAGCCGAAGGAAATATTTGTAAATCACTACCCAACACCCAACTTCCAAACAGGAAATTGCCTTATGTAGATGCAACGCAGAAATACCATCAGATACCCTGAGAAAAGTCTCCTTTTGCAGTAATTTTGAAACCAGCCTAGGCTTCCCATCTGGTCTCAGAAGACTGCTAATCATGCAAGATTGATGAAAAGCAGGCTTACTTCTCACACACGTCAAAATGGAATATAGTATATCCTCTGATGCAAGCATGAGTAAGAGCTCCACACTAGCAAGCAGCAGCACTAGCAAGCAGCAGCAACCAACAATAATCTCGCGGAAAACAAAATTCCTACAACCACATATTTAACTGGAGATGTCTTGTAGCCAGGTAGCATGCCTGCAAATCTCTGGGCTTTGCAGGCAAAGGCAGAAGAGGGTGAACTATCTCCATGTCTACTGTCTGAAAATCCAGCATAATTTTTTCCAAACTTCACAGCTTGAAAGCATAATTATTTAGTCTTGTCACGCAAGCTCAATAAATTAACAGAAGGTCATTCATTTTGCCTTAAATGCACTCCAATTCAACAGATGGGTTTGGGGAATTTTGAAACTCATTCAGCATTCACAGCAGAAGGGAAGGGAAACTTCACAAAAGGTGATATTTGAGAAACAAAAATGACTACTCAACAAGGGTGTAATTACACTTGCATTCTAAAGTTTACATAGTTTGCAGAAATGAACTGTTTTATTATATCTGTACAGAAAATATTTAACATTTGCTATCAACCACGAAGAAACATTCTTTGAATAAGACAAAGATACCAAGAGGGAAGAAGTAAAACATCTTATTCTACAGGAGGACTGCAGAGAAATTTGACAAGTCAACATCCCTCAGCAATTCAAATACTCACTCCATAATGGGAGGAATAAGGCCATGGATATAAGCAATACAGTTCACTAAAAAAACCACTCAGACCCCATATTAGCTCAACTCTGCTTGCACACTTTCTAGCTTTTCTATATCTAAGGGCTAAAACATTCTAACAAAAAGATAGTTTAACAAAACAGATAACAAAAAGATAGTTTCTCCAGAATCTTATCAGATATCATGTGATACAGAGTCTGCCTCATGATATTACTGCATACTTTTGGATTTTAAAATTTATATTTCACTTATCACTGAAAAGGGATTCAAAATAGTTAACAAAATCAGAACAGTAAATTAAAAATAAAAACCACCTTAACATCCAAATCAACACAGGGTCACAGAGTCAGAGACAGTAAAAGCAGATAGTACGTCAATACAAAACTCAGTGTTTCAATGTAAGCAGCAGCAAATCTACAATCACTTCACATAAGAGTTGCTTTTTACCCAGCACAGGAAAACAGAATAAAAGAGCCAAATATGTTTCCTTGGGAAGGCATTCCAAAGAGTTGGTATCAAAAGAGAAAGCCTTGCTCTTGCAGCCACTTGCCCAATATCAGTGGAAGAATATGGAATAGGTCTCAGATGTTAAGCAAAGCGTATAGGAGCATGTACAAAAGTAGATAGTCCTTACAGTTCTCAGGTCCAAAGTCATTTAGGGCTTTAAATATGAGAACTAGCACCTTAAATTGAATGAAATACCAATGTAGATTAAACCCCAAATTATCAAGGACTGGAAACACTCAGCTCCAGAGTCTGGAAGCAGCTCCCAATACCAGCTACAGTTTCAAAAGCCTTTTTCAAGGAAGCCTAATGCTTAAGTCTTTACAGTAATCTCATCTTCAAAGCTGCTCTTTCTAATCTCAAAGTCACTCTGAATGCCTACGGGATACAAATTTGTAAATAAATAAATCTTGAGATTATGAAGGCATGGGTGACACAGATCAATCTTCTCCAGAAAATGATACAACTGGCATAACACTGAAATTTGCAAAACTCATTCCTAGTCAATGCCATCTCCTGGGTATTCAACACCAGCACTAAATAAGAGCCCCCCCATTACCAAGCTGAGAACCTGTGATTTCAGGCCAAGCACATCCCCTTCCAAAGAAGATCATGCACTTAACTCTGGATCAAATTATTTCCCCAAATAGCAGTATTTCTGGGTTATCAGGATTAAGCTTCCATTTGTTTTTCCGCATCCAGTGGGGACCCCCTTGTGAACAGGTCCCATCAAGTGCACTGTGTTTTTCTCTGAGTGCCAAGTGTCTAGTTTGTCACACAAGTCTAGTATATCGCAAACGTCACACTTACATTTAATGGTCATAATCTATGGCTAGATTTTCTACTTTTTTGAGACACTTGCATTCTGGATACCTTACAACTGCTCCTGGAGTCAAACCAATTTGAAATTCTGCTGTAAATGAGAGTACCACACCCAGTATTTAAACAAATCAGCAACTTGCATGACAAGGGCATGTAATGACTGAGTAAGGAAGCTTAGGGAGTCTACCTCACTTTAACTGCCCAGAGCAACAAGTTTGCACCTTCACCTGTGGCCAAGAGCCAATTCCTCTGTAGATATTTATTTTATTTCTATAATTCTTCAGTTCATCAGGCCCTTCTGGTTTTCATCAGGCAAAACTTGTTCTCTTTTCTACCTGAGAAGTAACCAACTTCTTCCCTCTCTCCCTGACATGAGAGCCCATTTCAGATCTTAGTATTTCAGACTCATTCATGTTTAAATGTACAGTTAAGCCCATAGCAACCTGGAGCAAGGATCATTCATAGCAAAAAAACACTCCTGATAGAAATTCTGGTTTGGGCAAACTCCACCTCAGATTGACAGATTTTTCAGCACAATCCTTAGCTATGCTTATCGATCAGTAAGCTTCACTAAATGAAACTGGATTTACTTATGAGTAAACATGCATAGGATTGAACTGCTACTAGCCGCCCTGGGTCTCTTTGGGGAGAAGGGCGGGATAAAAATAAAGTTTATTATTATTATTATTATTATTATTATTATTATTATTAAATAGATGAAAACATAGGCAAAGTTGCATAACCGATTCCCTATGTGGATGTTTCTGTAACTCACTGCAAAAATCTAGACATTTGGGCAACACGTCTTCTACCACCAAGAAGATGCAGGCTGCTGAGAGCCTGTTCAAAAACAGCTCTTCAAAACCACACAACCTTCCTGTGTACACAGACTTCAGGCTGTCTGCAAACTGCAACTCCACACTAAAAACACCCCTAACAGCCAAGACTTGTGCAATTTTTATGCTGTCTCTAGACAAGAAACCACTCATTCTTCAATTTATTAACAGATAGCAGCAAAACAGCAGGCCACCAAATATGCAATAGTGAACGCTCATAGCCACGTACCTATAAGTAGTGTTTCATAGTACAGTTCTCTAAGTACAACAACTAGTTATACTTAAAACCGTATGTTATGTTAACATTAACAGTTACTACAACTGAACCAAAATGCTTCATGACCTCAACAAGGAGGAGCCCAAAACATGAAGCAAAGAGAGTATATTCCTACATCCCTGAATATTCACCCCTGCTAATTGGGTAAGAGACACTTTTTCAAGTGGGTGCTCCTTTTTTTAGCAGTGGGAGAGTAACTGGCCCACCTCACCCCAGCAGTGTCTGTTCTAGTGGCTGTCTGCTGGTATTCATTTGCATCTTTTTAGATTGTGAGTCCTTTTGGGACAGGGAGCCATTTAGTTATTTGATTTTTCTCTGTAAACCGCTTTGTGAACTTTTAGTTGAAAAGCGGTATATAAATACTGTTGATAATAATAACAACAACAACAACAACAACAACCTCTGTGCGGTCATTATATAGGCACTGTCTTTTCCTGTACCAAAACGTATCTGGTCAACAGAGAAATGGCTATCACAATACAGAAAGAAGAACAAAGAAGAAATCTTCCTATAACTGCATGCACCATAAATTGGGGTGGCGGTGGTGTACTGTTTACCAATGTGAAATTACTGCAGAAATCCTATGCAGCTTCCTGACATATCTGATTTTCCTTACATTGTTCATATGAGTGTAGCTACACTCATGGTAGACCCAAAGAATCAAATACAGTAAGGTATGGGATACAACCATCAGTGTGATCTGGAACCTACTGTGTACAAGTATGACTTTATAGTGCTAATCAGGCAAGTCACCATCACCCCGTTTCCCATTTGCAAGACTGAAACTAATACACAACAGGAGCAAAAACATATTATTGAACACTTGGCACACAAAATGACTTATCACCACTAATTTTACTTGACCAGTTTCTAAAGGCTGAACACATGTAGAGTAAAATAGCACAAACTATTCGGTGTATCACGAATAACTTCTACAAAACTACCAGGAACTCTTTCATATCCAACAATACACACCACTAAAGAGACTCAGTTTTATTTGAATATAATGTTTTTTTAAAACTCCTCATAGCAGAAGTGAATACTTAAAACATTACAGACATTAAACCCTCACCATTTTGAAACTGAGCAATTACGTATCACCAAAATCACAGAATATTCATTATATGTAATATCAGATAATAGAAGTCATGTGAGATTATCACAAGATGGTTTGTCCAGAAATCTGATAGGACAGTGGTTCCCAAACTGTGAGCCATGGCATCCCAGGGAGCTTCAGAAACCAGCCAGGAGAACCACAGAATCCTTTGAAAAACCCACCACCCCATACAACATATAGGATTGTAGCCCTAATGGGGAACTGCAGCCAATGGCCCAGTAGGTCAAGGGAGCCACCAATCAAAAAAATTTGGGAATCACTGTGATAGTGTAGTAGTCTTAATATAATGGAGAAACATCATGTACAATTTTAGAATCAACTGCTAGTTGGCTCCATATATGGCAATGCCAAATGGAAGTGAACTTTAGCTCTTTGTGAACACTATCGGCTTAACATCGGTCTGACACTGCAGCACCCACCCTAAACAATTCCTATGAACCACAGCTTTGGAATTAGAGCAGGGGTGCCCAAACCCTGGCCCTGGGGCCACTTGCGGCCCTCGAGGTCTCTCAATGCAGCCCTCAAGGAGCCCCCAGTCTCCAAAGAGCCTCTGGCCCTCAGGAGATTTGTTGGAGCCCACACTGGCCCAATGCAACTGCTCTCAGCGTGAGGGCAACTGTTTGACGTCTCATGTGAGCTGTGGATGAGGGTTCCCTCCACTGCTTGTTGTTTCACATCTGTGATGCAGTAGCGGCAGCAAAGGAAAGGCCAGCCTTGCTTTCTGTAAGGCCTTTTATAGGCCTTGAGCTATTGCAAGACCTTCATTCATTCATACAAGTTCCATCGTTAATATATTCATTTATGTAAACATATGTAAATTTATTCAAATTTTAAATGTAAATTCATTCTTTTTCCCCCGGGCCCCCAACACAGTGTCAGAAAGATGATGTGGCCCTCCTGCCAAAAACTTTGGACACCCCTGAATTAGAGCAACAATAATCAAGGGACCTATATACCCCACTTTTTGCATTCCCTGAAATAGCAGCATACAGAGTACCTAAAACAGCTACTCTGAACCTGCTGATGACACAAAAACAGTTCCATAACATATGTGGAATTGACAGACAACCAGGAACATTTCATAAACTATGTTTACAAATACTTTTTCAATTCTGATGCCTTATTAATAAGGGACATACTTTTTAAACAAAAGTTTTTAGACAAATTATAGATCACAGGTGAGGTTCTCTCCAGCTACATATGCAGTTGTGTTCACCTTATTTTGCAGATTCACAGGGCACATGTTCCTGCTATTTTATTGGCATAAACAGCAGAAAGTGAAGAAAACTCTGCCTGAATGGAGGGGTATAATTTGACAATACAGGTGTGTGTCACTTAACAGGAAATGTTCTCCAATTCCTGTTATGCAGTTAGGTCGTTAAGCGAACATTAAGCCAAATCTAGTGACTTTGTTGTGTGAACAGCCACTCTCTGCCAGAAACTAGCTGGCTGCACAGGCTACTAGAGATAGATTGCCCCTTCTTTGTATTAAGAGCTGCTTTGTTGTGTAAACACACACTCTGCTTCAGACTATGGGAGACTTGGCTGCCTGATTAAGAGCCTCTCTGTTGTGCTTTGAAATCAAATATGTAGACCATTATATATGTGGTCCATCATCAAGTGGAAGATTTTAAAGTGATGTACACCTGTTTAGCCACTATGGTCTAGTTTCATTCAAAGCAAACCATACTATTGCTCATTAATTGGAATTGAACCAGTGTTTTGGGAAAGGAGAATGGCTTCCCAGGGCCTCCTAATGCCTTATAAGGCATTAAAAATTCCAGTTTTATGAAAAAACCGGAAGTCACTTTTTTGCTTTCAAAGTCAATCTGAGAACAGCAGAGGTCGCAGACAGATGTGCACAGCCTCTGCTAGGCTCAGAAGATTCTCCAAAGGTGAGGGGAGCTCCTCATTTCCAGAGGGTGGGGGGCAATCCCTGGTATCTGCAGTTTCACTTAACCACAGGGGGTTCCAGAACAAAACCCCCACAGATACCAGAGCACACCTGTATCACTAATTAAACGCTCTTAACATAACAGCCGGAAAGCTGAAGCATGATATAGCTCTCCAGAAGTAGAAACATCAACAACATTCAGCTAGGAAAAAGGAGCTCCTTCATCACCTCAGCTAGGCATAAATATCTACAAACAGTAGTATTAGCCTGTGGCATCAGAGTTTTCCCTTCCCCTCCTAATAAAAGATACACAGTATAGAGCAGTGATTTTCAACCTTTTTCATCTCATGGCACACTGGCAAGGTATTAAAACGGTCAAGGCACACCATCAGTTTTTTGACAAATGACAAGGCACACTGTGCTGTCAATGGGGGGGCTCACATCCCCAATGGCCCAACTAATAAAAGTGTGCCACGGCACAGTGGTTGAAAATGGCTGGTATAGAGGGTTGGAAAATATGGGTACCTTGCCACACAAACACCGTGATTTTTAAATGCCTTGTTAGCCCAAGGGGTCCACTTGAAGATGAGGTACAAGAACTCAATTCTGAAAAATATGTAAATACAGTGGTACCTCGCATAACGAATGCCTCGCGCGCCGAAAAACTCGCAGAACGAAAGCGTTTTGCGATTTTTGGTGACTCGCACAACGAATTGTTATGACCTGTGCTTCCCAAGACAAATTTTTTTGGGGGGGTTGTTTTGGTTTGTTTTAAGGGGGGGATCTTCATGCCAGTTTATGCTCACATTCACCCTAAGGAAGGGGGAGGATCGTCATGCCAGTTTATGCTCACGTTCACCCTAAGGAAGGATGATGAGTTCTTGGGGTTTCCTTGCGCAGCAGCGGGGTCAGTCAGCATCCCTCCCTCCCTCTCACACACACACTTACGCTCTCTTCACCACCCCTCATTCACTCACTCACAGGGCCAGGCTCCTGTGTGCCTGTCAGGGGTTGCACCTTCTTGCTCCCGCCCCTTTTTGTCCCCCCCCCACAAGCCTGGAACATCACAGCCCTCTCTCTCCCCAAGCCTGGAGCATCACAGCCTCTCTCTTCCCTCCCCCCCCAAGCCTGGAGCATCCCAGCCTCTCTCCCCACAAGCCTGGAGCATTGCAGCCTCTCTCTCTCCCCCACCCCAAGCCTGGAGCATCACAACTTCTCTGCAACACAAACACTTTCCCCCCTCTCTCACACACACAGGCTGCCCCCTTCTCTTACACACACAGATACTCTGCCCCCCCACACTCACACAGCAGGGAAGGGGTGCCTTCACTCACCTCATCCAGCATCTGAATGTAAGCCCCCCCAGCAACCTGCCATCGCAGCCTCCCCCCCCTGCAAGCCTGATCCCATTCACCCTAATAAGGGGGGATCTTCATGCCAGTTTATGATCCCGTTCACCCTAATAAGGGGGGATCTTCATGTCAGTTTATGATCCTGTTCACCCTAGTAAGGGGAGGATCTTCATGTCAGTTTATGATCCCGTTCACCCTAATAAGGGGGGATCTTCATGCCAGTTTATGTTCCCGTCCACCCTAGTAAGGGGAGGATCTTCATGTCAGTTTATGTAAGTAAGTCCCATTGTGCTTGCTCCCAGGAAAGTGTGCACAGGATTACAGCCTTCAAGCTCCCCACTCAGCATCCCCCCCTTTTTGAAATCCTCAGTACAGTATGTATGCCTTTAAAGAGCACTTAATAAACACTTTGTAAACCAAATTTGACTTTGTTCTGACTTTTCTTGATCATAGGAACGCATTAATTAAATTTCAATGCATTCCTATGGGAAAACGCGCTTTGCAAAACGAAAAACTCGCATAACGAAAGGACTCGCGGAAAGAATTAATTTTGTTATGCGAGGCACCACTGTACATTATAAGGTGCACAGTCACACAGTATACAAGATACATACTGCATGGTACCTGGCTTAATACTTTGAACCAGAATTGCAACCACTCTTTAAAGCCACACTCTCTTCCCAGAGCATCTATCTTTTCAGAAGGATGGGAATACCACCACCACTTCACTGACATCTTGCAGTAGTCTAATAATCCATAAAAATCTTTCAGTGCATGCTAAAAGCACAAGTTTAAGCTAGATGAGACAACAAAAGGCCCACTCATTTAATTCTGAGCCAGGCATTATATAAAGCAGGGATTTCAGGCAGATTTCAGAGAAGGTGAAGAACACTAAACTCTCCTCCTCAAGTCTGTTTCTCAGGCATCTTTCCTCTCAGTTGAGTTCCAAAACCAGAAATGAACTTTGCTGGAAGAAGAGAAACATAGGTGGCAGGCTATGGGAAGATTAGCATGGGCAAAGGTTCAGTGCCCTCCCCAGGCCCCTTAGCCTTTTGCCTTAAAAATCAGTTCCCCACTCATCCCACTTAATATGCATTGGGACAGACTGGGGTTTAATCAAGCAAGCCTGCTGCCTTCACATGTAGTTTTCAGCCATAGTTATCACCAAACTGGGGACCAGGTATGGAGTAAAATCTCTTGAATTCATAATCATGTACTGAGACATCCAAATTTTTCAAACTTATCTCCTCAAAAAGATACTCATGGAGAAGGGAGGAGGACCAACTCCACATACAAGCAACACAAAAAGCAGCACTTATTTAATTGGAATAGCATAGTAAGAAGTAAAGAAAAAGTTATTCTAGCTAACAAAACATAAGCAAACAAATCTGATCTCTCCACAAACCTGGGGTATAACATACAAGATTTTTAAAACTTGAGAAAAAACACCCAACAGCAAAAGGAGATTTTTGCTTTGAAATAAACCTTTTAAAGAAATCTATAAAACCAAGTTTTAGAGCCTGAACACTGGAGAACAATCAATCTGAAAGGAGGAGGCAGCGGAACAGAATCTAATGTAAAGCAGATGAAAGTTTGAGCATGAAAATCTAATTTTTATTATCTCGAGATACTCATCTGTGTTTGCAACTGAGGAAGAAATATACACTACAAAAGTCCTTTATTAATAGCTTAATTAAAAGTCTTAAAACAGTAAAAAAAAATCTACAAATCATAGTATTTATGCTGCTTTTTAAACAGAGCTTCAAACCAGCAGCTGACAACGTGGCTCAAACACTCCCAAACTTTTGATCTCAGCATTCAAATCTGGAATGCCTCCAATACCAAATTCAGATGTTCCATAGTGTTAGCAGTTTTTCCAAACAGAGCAATTTAGAAGGTGCTTTTCTCTAACGCACTTTCATGCAACAATTTCTGATTCGACAATTTAGTAGAAATATTATGGAAAGGTAAGTATGCTACTCTCTATTCAAGTCAAGAGCAGATGAAGAAAAAAGGAAAGTTACAGAATAATCAGTAGTAAGCTAGGTTTGGGGCCTGATCTGTTTATTCAGATTAGATGTCTCAACAATTCTGAACATAAGGGCAAGATTATAACATTGAAAGATGAGGACCAGTGAACCTACCTTGGCAGCTATCCTTCATGGATAAGGTGAAGAAATTTAGAGAAGGCAAATTCAAGATTCAACACCACATGCCCACTATCCTCAAACTCAATTTTCATTTTTGCCCACTAATTCTTTTTGAAAAGGAAAACATTGCTGAGGATCAAGCCATCAATTGATTCTCAATTATTCCTTGACCTGGCTGATATCATTTCCTTTAAGATTCTTACCTCCCAAGTATTAGATTGCTCACACACCCCTTACTAGAAGTACATCTTAAACATAGAAGTACACACCATAGAAGTACATCTTAAACCCATATCTGACCAAACATCTGTTTAAGTTACTTCAGATTTCCCAACCATGATCACTTCCAGAAAAGCAAAGCTGCTACCACAGAATGAGCCCTGCCCAACCTCACCAAATACCTTCCCCAGAAGTCTCTCACCAAACTGCATTCCCCACTGCACATTCCACAGCAACCCAGTTATGAACTTCATTATTTATTTGATGCCATCAATGTGCATGAAATGTAAGCCCTTCAGGGTAGAGGGTGGTTAAGCTAGATATTGATATTAAGGGGGAAATTGATATTGTTAAAATGGGGGAGGGAGGGAGATTGAGGCAGGGACCCACAGGGAAAACATATGCAATTGTTTCAGTTACATTTACTTAGCTTCCTTACAGTAGGGGAAAAGACTAAAGTGTGGTGCCAAAAGCTTTGTGGAAAAAGTGGGTTTTAAGAAGGCAGGGAACCATGCCGTAAGTGTTCTAAGAAGCAGTTTCAAGCACAAGCAGCAACAACAAATGAAGGACAGAGTCATTTTAGAGAACTGGAGACCTTTGGAACTGCTGAAGGTGGTGGAGCTGGAAGAGCAAGGGCACAGGCAGGAGAGCAGCGTAAGAGGGCTTAGAGGAAATGAGGGCAGAGGACATGGAGAATTTTAAATGTAAGGGCTACGATAGCAATTTTCAACCACTGTGCTGGGGCACACTGGTGCACCAGATGGTCCATAAGTATGCCATGGGAGTTTGGGGGAGGCTCATTAATAGGGAAATTGCAGGATCTGAGCCCCCTACTTGCAGCATGGTGTGCCTTGTCAATGGACAAAAAACTGATGGTGTGCCTTGACAATTTTAGCACCTTGTAAGTGTGCTGTGAGATGAAAATCACTAGGCTAGGAGTTTGAGCAGGTTCTGGGAACACATCCTCTACAACAGTGGTTCCCAACCTCTGGTCTGTGGACCAAAGGGGGTCCACGAGGTCTCAGGGAAAAATAAAAGATGATCACCTTTGACTACTTCCAGTATCTCGCCAAGTGAGTGCTCCCCCAAGGACCACTGAAGTATTAGCTGTGTCTGTAGGTAGACTGTATCTATAGGTAGCCCGTCTCTGGTGGTCCGGTGCTTGCTGATGTGCCAGCTGCAGGAAGGTCCATTCTCCATCCTTTCTAGAACTCTATGTAGGAGCGCTCAGCTAGATGCTTTCCCATGGACCACCAGAGAAGGTGGAGGATGAATCCCCTGCAGCTGGCATTTCCAGTGTCTTGCTGAGCACTCCCCCGTGGGCTACCAAACTGAATTGTACTTTTTGCGTGGTGGGTTGGAGGAGGTTGTACATGGTCCACAACAATTCCAGTGTTTGCCTCAGTGGTACGCTGGCTCCTAAACGTTGGGAACTACTGCTCTATAGTGTTGTAGAGCCTACACCCCATTACCCACTTCCCTCTCTTTCACCCCCACGGCCCTACAGGTGAGGTGGCACGCCCCTCATTCCGACTTCGAAGCGAAGGCGCCTCTGCCTTGACAACATTGGTAACCTGCAGGCACCCACAAAAAAACCCACATCCTATTTATTCACCCGCCAGCCAAAGAAGCTGCCACTCACGCCCAGAATCTCGCACCTCCCCAAGTGACTCTCCCGCACCTTGACTCCTTCGAGGAGCTGCAACCTGTTGCCAACCCTTCTAGACCTCTCACCTCCCCAAAGGACGCTGCTGCTCTTGGACTCCTTCAAGGAGCAGCAACCTGTTACCAACCCGCCCTTCTAGACTTGCCGCCCCCCCCAGCTCTTTCCCTCTCCCAGGTATCCGCCCGCCACACCCCACAGGCGACGCCTGCCCTCGCGCCCACCCTCGATCTCCCCCTCCCAACAACCCCCCCTTCACCGTCTCCTCCCGAACCTGCCTGGCGCCTACGACGTGCTGCCTCGCCTCGCCTCCCACCCCTCCCCCCTCGGGCTCTCCCTTCCGGCAATTCCTCACTCCGGGGCCTGCATTCCTCCCGCCCTCCCCTGCCAGCGCCACCGTCTTTCCCAGGAAGTCTCCCCGCCCCCCCTCCCCGCCTTCACGGCGCGCCCACACGCAGCCCCCCCGCGACTCTCACCCCCACCCCGAACGGCGACCACCAAGTCCCCGCCTCGCGCAGCCTCCCGCGGTTCACCTGGCGGCCCCCCACCCCCTTCAGTGGTCCCCTTGCGGCCCCCCGCCCCCTTCAACGGTCCCCCTCGTGACCACCCGCCCCCTTCAACGGTCCCCACACCCCCTTCAACGGTCCGCTCAACGGTCCCTCTCGCGGCCCCCCGCCCCCTTCAACGGTCTCCTCAGGGCACCCACCTTATCCAGGCAGTTCACCTTCTCGGTGGGGTACACGATCTTGCCGCAGCGGGCGCAGCTGGGGTTCATGGCGGCCGAGGCGGGGCACGCGTGTGAGCGGGAGGAGGAGGAGAGGGTCCCCGACGCCGCCCGAAAAACCGCCGCCCGCGGGGTGTGCTGCCAAGCGAGAGCCGAGAGGAAGCCGCCCCGGCAGCGGCTGCAAGCGGACTGAGGGAGGGGCGAGGCGAGAGTCGCGGCTCTGCTCACCCTCCGCCCTCTTCCTCGTCAGCGCGCGAGGCGGCGGCGGTTGAGAGGGAGGGGGCAGATTCGAGGGAGGGGGTGGCGCGCGCTCGTGGGCTTCCAAGCGGCGGAGCAGCAGCAGGCAGCGCGCGCTCCCGCCCCAGCCTGCGCGCGCACGCGTCACCCCGCGCGCGCAGGGTGGGGTTAAAGAAAACGGGAAGAGCCTGCCCAGAGGCTCGCGCGCTCTGCTCTGCCTGCGGTCTGTCGCCTTCGGGCCCCCCCCCCGTCCTTTCTCCTTCCGACTGTCGGGGGCTTCCGGTGCGCGCGAAGGCTGCGCTCAGACTTCTCCGTCTACCGTGGGCGAGGCGAGAGTGGTCGGAAGGCGCGTGGGGCTCGTGCTATGCAGTTTCTCCGGTGGCAGCCCTGTGCCTGCTTTCCTGGGGGGGAGGCTGCAGTCCCAGCCACACTTACCTGGGAGTAAGCCCCGTTGTCTGTAGTGGGACTTACTTCTGAGTAGACATGCCTAGGATGAGGATCTAAGCCCCCATCTGACACAGTGGGCTTTACTTCTGAGTAGACAGCCATAGGCGGGGGGGGGGCTCTAAGGCTGCAGTCGCACCCACACTTACCTGGGAGTAAGCCCCATTGACTAGAGTGGGACTTGCCTCTGAGTAGACAGGCCTAGGATTGGGGTCTAAGCCCCCACTGAACACAGTGGGCTTTACTTCTGCATAAACATGCCTAGGATTGCCTGTCATCATTCAGGCGGTGTTGGAGGTTTTGTTTTCCGACCAGAGCTTCTGAAACAGTCATTTCCTCTCTCTTCCCAGGTGTGAGCTGCAGCTAGAGGAAGGTGTCACCATCTGGGTGTGTGACAGATGGACTTGAAAAGACACACAGCAGCAGATGGAAAATGTTTCACCTGTTAAACTTCTCCATGAGGCCTCTGTTTGGAAAGGCAGTGGCATTGCAGGCTTCTCCTTTGGCTGCTTGGAATGCATTGTGTTCCCTACACCCAGGGTGACCAGATGTCATAACTGCAAAAAGAGGACAAGGCACCCCAAAATATAGCACATCAAAAAATGTAGGGCATGACAAAATAAGGACAAGCCAAGAACACTCTTACTGCATATCATTTCAGATGTCCATGTAAGGGGTAATCTACCTGTAGCTTAGGTGGTTTCCCTAGTAGTCAAAGTGGAAAAGGGACCTGTTTGTTTTTTCACTCTGAATAAAGAGCCACGTACATAGTGGTATAATAATAATTATGTGTGTCTATAATGCCAAAATACATTCCAATTGACATTGGGTTTCATTTTCCAACCAAGTATATGCTCCTCAAAGTATGCTCTGGCTGATGTTCTCAGCTCTATTTGCCCAATTCAAATCTCTTTTTCTAATCTAGTTCTGGCAAATAATGTATTGTAATTAGTTCCTTTAAATAGTACTGTGGATAACACTACTTAGAAGAGACAGGAACTCAAAGTTTCCAAAGCATGTACTCTTTATACAGTAACACTCATTTAAACAAAAATATGCAGTGTATGCCAACCTGTACTTCACTGTTTTCTGTCTTCATTGTAACCATTCTCATCAGCCTCCAGCTATCATTTTTAAAAACTGGAATGTTCTGTTCCAGCAGCCAACAAGGAAGGAATCAATGGTGAGCACCAATAAGCAGAAAAACTTTGTGCATACAGTACACTTGGTGCATACAGTAACTGTTTCAAAGTACTGCAATGAAAAGGAACCATAAACTCTGCCCTGTTTTATTTGATTGTTTACATTGATTTCTCCACACTCCCACCATTCTTACTTTGGATATGGAAAATTTTAAAAACCGCTGTAAGGAATTGGAGAGCTCTGTGAGATTCTTCAGCCAGTTGGTTGGCAACCGCATTCCTCTTGTGTGAAAACAATTAAAGAAATCAATCACTAAATTACAGAAAAGTATGTGCTGTCTCCAGCAAAGGTTGAACAATAGCACCCTCTGCTGTTAATCCTAGATTCAATCTGGTGACATGAAAAGGTGTCACTTCCTAATGTAATCATAAGAACATAAGAACAGCCCCACTGGATCAGGCCATAGGCCCATCTAGTCCAGCTTCCTGTATCTCACAGCGGCCCACCAAATGCCCCAGGGAGCACACCAGATAACAAGAGACCTCATCCTGGTGCCCTCCCTTGCATCTGGCATTCTGACATAACCCATTTCTAAAATCAGGAGGTTGCACATACACATCATGGCTTGTAACCCGTAATGGATTTTTCCTCCAGAAACTTGTCCAATCCCCTTTTAAAGGCGTCCAGGCCAGATGCCATCACCACATCCTGCGGCAAGGAGTTCCACAGACCAACCGCACGCTGAGTAAAGAAATATTTTCTTTTGCCTGTCCTAACCCTCCCAACACTCAATTTTAGTGGATGTCCCCTGGTTCTGGTGTTATGTGAGAGTGTAAAGAGTATCTATCCACTTTATTTTTCCCATGCATAATTTTGTAATCACCCATAATCATCCTTTTATTTCTTGTGAGATACCCTAAGTAACCACATACTATTTATATCCATTCTAAAAATAATAGAACTACTTTCTAGGAGAACTGGTGATCCAAGCATCTGCTGTGTCAAACCATCTGATGTTCCTTCCTGAGTTTCTAATCGGATCTACCAACCTGGGTTTCCCAGTATGTGGTCTTAAAGTGTGTTTTTGTGCCTTTAATAGCCATGTGACAGAAAGGGGATTTAGCTAATGTGGTTTATCTCACCACTAGTGTTTGGAAGAGCAGGTTACCTCGGTTTCTACATTTCATTTTTGAATGGCTGTTTACTCAGTGCTGTGTTTTTCCTTTGTACTTGCAGCCTGAAAGCAAAAGTTAAAAATTAGCATTTATTGCAGATACCAGAAGTGTGAGAATTTCACCTTTTATTGAAACCAAGAGGCAAGCATCAAACCCTCATGTCAGAAGAGAATAGCTTGGAAATGTGACAGCTATATCTACTGAAATCCCTATGCATTTTTGGTCAGGGGAGGCCTTTGTTCTCTTCTCCAAGAGTCCAAATGGATGTTTCCTGAGTATTCATTGATAAAAAATACTATGAGGGTTTCAGTCTCAAAAAACCATGGATGGGCGATTTGGACTGGGGCTGTGACATGAGGGGTGTAATCCTTTGCCCCCATATTGATTCCCTGACTTAAAACACGCACAGACAGAAACATGTCCCTGCACTGTTAATCATTATGGAGAAAATGTATGAGCATATATTGCCTGCTGGCTAAGAGAAGCTTTAAGGAGGGGAGAGTTATGGATCTGGTTTCCCAGAAGTACTGTTTAAGACCACATCAGAAGCCTCAGAAGGCTTTTGGAGCAGTCTTGAAGGCCACATGGGGCTTTGCCTGCCCTCAGAATGGCTCTGGAGGTCAGGCAGAGGTGGCACAATGGTGCTGCCCCCACAGGCATGGCGTCTGGGGCTTTTGCCCCCCTGCCCTCTCCTAGGCCCACCACTGGGAGGGAACTATTTGGATCCGGGTCCTGGAATATGAGGGGAGAGAATTAAACCCCACCCCACACGTTGAGATCTCAATGCAAATTTGGGACTGTGGCTATTTTTTTGAGATAAGGAAAAAAAAAAGCTGTAGAGAATTCTGATAATGGTTATCTCAGTTTCTGAATGCTTTCTAGAATGTTACCAGAATTGGGTGTAGGAGCACTTAGGCTGTATACAGGCTTCTTTTCCCAGTAATGAGGCTGCATCCACAAATTTAAGGGCTGCCTTCTCCCATACTACCCAATAGCAGCTCCTGCTTTGTTATGTGAAACCCCCCCCTTTTGTCTTTTAGCTTTGATTTTCTCTTTATATCTGGTTATGCTTTATTATGGACTCTAATATCATGCAAGCTAACTGTTCTCCCAGTATACAGGCCACATTTCCAGAACTTTGGTCAAGCCACAAGTTCACTGTTAGTTTACACAACTCCCCCCCCCCAATAGTCACACATTCTGGGAGGAATTCTTGTGTCTTAATCAAATCACTATATAAGCATCTTCTACAACACTGTGTGCAAACTTGAACTGCCTCCCATTAACTCCCTGTATTTTGGTGTTGAAATTCTGGTTCATTGTATTGTACCTACATCCTGTATTTTTTTCCACACAGTCTTTGTTAAGTTCCCCTTTCTAGGAAGCCAATCATCAACCCCCTGACTGGTAACTGATACCTAGTCCTGATCCCCATTCAAACTTCAGGAATACTTGTACATATGAAAGCAGTACTCTAAGCACCCAGCATTTTGTTAAGCAACCAGTAATCAAGCTACCTTCCAACTCAGTATGTAGGTACTATCTCCCAACTCTTATAAGAGAGGTCTTCCTCTCTCTCTCTCTCCCCCCCCCCTCAAGGCCCAACACACTTGTGTTGTGTCACAGTGTCCTCTCTACAGGACTCTCTCTCCCTCCAGCTGCTCTATAGGACAGGTAACTATCTTGCACCATGAACTCTTTCACTTCCCTCCCCTTTCCCCCCCCCCCATCTTCAGCTAGCAGCTGGGGTTGGCATAAAATCCCTTAAAATCCTTCCCTACAACCCCCTTCTGACTTCTTTGGATGCACCAAATACACTTCACACACAACCACAATGAAAGCTAGGTACACTGTATTCAATTAATAGGACCAAGAAACTTACCCCTATCATTTCTCCATGTGCATTATTTTTACCTTTGTACTTTTGTAATAAAACCATAATCTTTTATTGAAAGTTATCTTTCTCTTAGGGTGCAATCCTATCCTGCACTGGAACAGGCAAGCCAAGAGGCTTGCACTTTATCCAGTGCAGTATATGAGCCATAAGCAGCTCAGACAGAGGCAAGGGGAAACATTTCCCCTTACCTTTGAGTAAGGGCCACTGGCCCCTATGGGTCTCCTTGGACTTGCGCCACCTCTTCAGCACTTATAAACACTTCTGGTGGCACAAGTCCAAGGAGAACGGAGTGGCGTGAAGCCGCATAACTGCCAGATCCCACTGCCAGATCCTGCTCTGTGCCTGCCCGCAGGGCCGCCCACCACCCGTCCTCCCCTGCCCAGGAATGTCTCCCTCCTGCCTCCTCCCCACCCCGCCCACCTGTGCTCCTTGCGTTGGCCCAGCCAGGCCAACAGAACCCGCGTAGAGGAAGCTGGCTTGGATGCTTGCATTGGCCTACACAGGCCGGTGCTTCTCCGAGTGCTGGCCTGGCTTCCTCCTAAGGAGGCGCAAACATTTGTGACCCTCCTGAGCCTGTGCAAGGGACTTGCACCGGCCCAAGTCAAGCACTGGATTGTGCCCTTAGTCTCCTTTTTAAGCATAAGGGTATTTCTCTGCATTATGCCATCTTGTTATCCAGCCTAAGGCCCTGATGTTCAATAAGGGCAGTATAATAATTCCTCAAACAAAAACAGCCCTTTTTGGTAACACCTAGGACAAAAGCCTGCCTGTGCCCCACCCTCCATGGCATACATTCTCATGGTTTGAAAAGCACATGTGCTAACCCTCATAGTGCCCAAGAACCAGGCTACAGATTAATGCACATTCTGAAGCTACAGCAGAAGGAGTGAAAGAGGACTCTCACCCATCTACTGTCAAGTCCAGGGTTGTCAAACTCATTTCATACAATAGTCCAAATACCATTCATTGTTCCTGCTGAGGAAGTGACATTATTGAGCAGGAAGTGATGCCATTAAGAAGATGATGGCCAGAAATAAGCACTTTGTTTTCATACAAGAACTCATTAACTACAAAGGACAGAAAAGAAAACATGCAAATCATATTTTCTTGATCTTGATCATATTTTCAAGCTATGGGAGATCCCAATTATCACGTGGGCCACCCTTTCAGCAGCACTGCTTCTACTGAGTTCAACAGCCGAGAAGTGCTGTGCAAAATGAGGTTTCAGTTGAAGCAGTGCTGCTGAAAGGGCAGCCCCTGTGATTAGCACCTCAGCAGTGTGTCTCTCTCTTACCCCTCTTAGTTTTCCTCTTTCCCTCTTCTCCGTGCCTTCAGAGACTTCCTTCCATCTCTCCCTCCCAGAGCCTCTGCAGAAGCAGTGCCGCTTTGAGTTGTTTCTGAGGAGGAAAGTGGAGCACAAGTTTAAGATAAATTTTATCCAAATTTCATCCACAGTGTGCCTCTGTTGCTGTTTCCCCCATATTCAGAAGAGATTTTAGACTGCTCATCAACTCTGATGGTCCCCCTGGCCATCATCTTCATTCCTGGCAAGATAGATGTGTGTAAAGTAAACCTATAATGGTCTTGGGTACCTAATATTAGACCATGCTTGTGCACATATCAGTTTTTTGTTTCTTAAAAGGGGGGAAGGTTAATCTATTGCTGCTACATAATGGATTCCCTCCCCCCACTTTGCTTCAAAGTTTGCCCTGCCCGGCCTGACAACAAGGCAAGAACAACAAGCCTTTTACTCTTCATACAAACTTTTTCTCTGGGCCATAATTTGTGCTGTAGACAGTCCCAAACCAATAGGTACAAGAGCAGCCATCAGGGAGGAAGCTGGACTGATCAATCAAGAAGGTTCTGCAGGGTGGAATAGCAGAAGTTACTGGGTGAAAACTGCACATGATATATGGTGACCCTTTTCGCTTTGCTGTGAAAAAGAAAAAGTAGCATTCTTCTAAACTGAAAAAGTACAGATCAGTGTCTTCAGATGAAGCTAAGGCACAGAACAAAATGTGAACAAGCAACTTCCTGTTCTTGAAAAGTAACCACCCACTTATCTGCTGCCTCTCAGACTTCTACACTGCACACTGGCAGTAGGTACAAGATAAATAAACCAGTTGGCCATTGAGTTTATTCCAAAAGGCAGGGCAGAAGCATCAGATAAAACCAGACCGCAGACTCGGGCTTGGGCTTTGACACTGTTTCCATAGAACTGAATGAACATTTCTATGCTGCCCTTTTTTACAGTTGTTTTCTAAGTGGCTTAAAAGTTGAAACAAAATATGAAAGCCACAGAAGTCAATGACTCATTGAAAGGCTATGAAGATACATTTTTAAATGCGTGTGTAGCCTTTTAAAGAACCATTACCAGCGCTTATCTAGCTTTGAAATGCACTCTGTGCAACCCTTCTGTAGCAGTTCTATAAACCTCCCCTCCATTCCTTCCAACCTTTGTTTCTGACCTACCCTTGATGCCTGGCTCTTCTTCTTCCTTTCCAACAACACTCCTACTGTGTTCCTTGGTGATTTCAGCATTCATGTTGATAAACCCTCACCCAGCTGCCTCCCATCTCCAAGTCCTTACTTCTTTCTTCAGTCTCTATCTTTGAACTAGCCCCCCCCCATCTTGTCTTCACCAAAAGTTACTTTGTTTCTGATCTCTCTGCTAAGGAATTTTCCTTTGCTACAGAAGTTTTCTCCTTCAGTGCTCACAGCCCTCCCCCTCCATGTTTGTCCATCTATTCCTTTCATGACCTCCTGTCCTTTGATCCAGTATCTTTTCTCTGAAATGCATTCATCTCTCTTCTGTCATTTCTGCCTGCTCCCTTGACTGCGCAGTCTCCGCTTTCAACTCCTCCTCAACTATTGACATACAGTATTTACCCGTTCTGAACTATAGGTACCTTCCCTTATGCCTCTGAACTTCATCTCAGGCCTTCCTCCAGGCACCTGTGTCTTCAAAGGCACAGTGGGCATCTACTAGGAGAAGGGCCTTTGTGGAGGACTTTGTGGTGGAATGCCCACCCCTTGGAGGCCTGGGTGACTCCTACTCTACATTACTTCAGGAGAGATGTTAAGACCTGACTTTCCAGTTTAGCATTTGGAAGAGGGTGGTGTTTGGCAGTGTTAGTAGCATTATTTTGCAGTGGTTTTTCAATTGTACTGTTTGGTTTTACTTTGCTTTCTACTTGGTTTACTTTGATTGTATTTTGATTGTTGTTTTATCAACAACAGCAACAGTTTTATTTTATCTTGCCTTTTCTTATGTGGAGCACCTTGAGCTGCCTCAATAGGCAAGGAAGGCAGGATAGGATATTTTCTTAAAGGAATAAATTAATCCTTTTCTCCTCTTCTGCAACTACTTACTTAGCCAAACAATGCTACTACACCTCCCTGATCCACACTCACTCTTGCAATCACAAACACTGCATCTCCACTTTTAGTGCCCCTCTAAGTCCTGTCCTAGTGCCTCTCCCTCCTTCTTCAGTACAGTACCAAGATTGACATCATTCGCCCTCATCTTTCTGCCTCTATCCCCTCTTCCAGCTCTCCCTCCTTCTAGACTTCTTCAATTCATTTCTCTCTTGAGAATCCTGTTGTCCTTAACTGAACAAACCATGTGTCCTCTTGACACAGTCCCCTGCCAATTCCTGTTTGCAAGAAATTCTCTGCAAATATCTCCTCTCCATCACTTGTGGCTCCTTCCTGACTGTGTCCACAAATGGTACACTCCATTCTATAAACGAGAAATGTCCTTGCCCCATACTCCTTCTGCAATTGTTGACTTGCTCTCTCGATTTTCTCTCCTCTGCTTCTGATTTTGAAATGGTCCAGTAAGGAGACTGTGGATCTCCTAACATGATTTGTTGACAGAAAACTGCAATTACCTGGAGGTATGCCCCCCCCCTTTGATGAGCAGCATGGAAAGTGTGCAAGGCCTATGCTCAGGGTTTGATCTGAACCAGGAGACTATTAGAGGTTTAAAGATATACTAGTGAAATATGTGTCCTAGAGCAGAGTTCTCCAACCTTGGGGTCAGGATTCAATGGGGTTGTGAAGCCTCACTTGTGGAATAAAAAAGGTTGAAGACCATTGGACTCTAGAGCACCACCAGGTAAAGGTTGAGGAGGCATCTGGTGTCCTGCTTCAAGTACTAAGAGACAGTGTCTCAATCCTGCTCAGGTTCTTAGCAATTGTACGGAAGTAGTTTTCACTAGTGCCAGGCTTCATAGTAACTTATTCTGCTCTCTCGAATAAGAATATTTGGTTACAGTGAACAGTGCTGGGAGGGCATTAACATGGGTGGGCAGTGGGCATGATGGGGGTAGGGAGTTGGTGGATAGGGTCTCAGGGGGGCCGGATTGACGGTGGATCCCCTGTCTTATACTGTATTTATTTACTGGAGTCGTGGCACAAAAAAGGTTGAAGGTCACTGTCCTAGAGTATGTTATCCATCCTTCCAAATACACCTTAGGAGCTACAATGTGGAACAGGGCAGGCTCTGATGCCTTCATAGCATTCATGCACACCAATATATGAAACAGCAGCAGGCTGTGCTTTGCAACTTTGGCATCCACGCATGTGAGCAAGAGACAAGATGCTTCCAGTTGTCCGTCCAGAGATCTAATTTCTAGAGATGCTGGGAAGGGTGCTGAGTGAGGGTGCAAGGGACAGATCAAGCAAGTCACACCAGCAACATGTTAGCAAAGCATCTCAGCAAGGCAAAAAATAGGGATAGTGATGTACCAGGATCAGGCAACAAATGGGTCTTTCCCTACAAACAGGAACAGTTGCCACATGTGAGGTTCTTATGTATTTATTGGCCACAACAGAGTAAGGCTGCAATCCTAACCACACTTTCCTGAGAGTAAGCCCCATTGAACAAAATAGGACTGACTTCTGAGTAGACCTGGTTAGGCTTGTGCCCTAAAGCAGCTACCCTCAGGAATTGACCGGAACAGGAAATACAGAGCCCAATCCTATGCATGTCTACTCAGAAGTAAGTCCCATTGTAGTCAATGGGGTTTACTCCCAGGAAAGTGTGAATAGGATTGAAGGCAGAGCTCCCTAAACTGGGAAAGCCAGGCCCCTCTTCTCCACATGGGTGAAAAAATAACAATTCTCTTACTCCAAGAAAGCTGATCAGGCTGCATGAAGGAGAGGCGGGAGGCGCATCTTTTTCTCTTAGCTTGAAGCCTTTGTTTTGGAATCAAATGACTCCAATGTCGGGAAACAGAAACCAAGGTTTGATCACATGTCCCTTCGGAGGCAGACGGACTTCCGTGTTTTGCTGCAGCCTGGAAGACGGGGAGAGATCACTGAGCTGCATCGGAGGGGGAGAGTTTCTTGCAGTGAGTATAGTTCGCGGGGGACGATCGTAAGCCGAGGAAACGCAATCCTGCTGAAGTGGGTCCTTCCCACTTCCTAAAGCTGACTGAGAGCCCAATCCTAGGCATGTCTACTCAGAAGTAAGTCCCATTATGATCAATGGGGCTTACTCCCGGGTAAGTGGGGGTAGGGTTGCAGCCTTGGAGCCCAAACCTGTGCATGTCTGCTCAGAAGTAAGTCCCATTTTAGCCAATGGGATTTACTCCCAGGAAAGAGTGGGTAGGATTGTAGCCCTAGTTCGCGTGAGTTTCCAAATGTGCATTCCCCCCCCCCAGTGGACCTTCCTTTCTGATCCGTGTCCAAGATGGTAACCTTGCAGCACCATCCAACACGTGTTTACTCAGAAGTAAATTTCACTATGCTCATGGGGCTTATTCCCAGGTGTGTGCACACACACAGGATCAGAGCTTTCATTTTCCAAACCCACCTCCAACAGTTGATTTCAGGAAAGCTGCAGTTTAAAAATCCATGTAGTGTTTCTCAAAATGCAGGTCGGGACCCACCAGGTGGGTTGTGAGCCAATTTCAGGTGGATCCCAATTCATTTCAATGTGCAATTTATTTTTACTACCCATTGATTTGATGCCATGGTATGTGACTGCATTGGGGGAAATGTTACAGATCAGTACTTGGAAAGGCATGTATACATGTATTATTACATGCCTAAGCACATATATGCTTTTAACAGTAATAGTCAATGGGACTTCCCCCTGGGTAAGTGTGGATAGGATTGCAACATTTGGGATGTTTGGGGAATTTTTTAAAAACATCAGCAACTGCTTGGGAGGGTTAGGAGGGTTCTTCTTTATTTTAAATAATTTTTAAACTTATACTTGTTGTACATTTTTAATTTAGTTAATTAATTAGATTTTGTTGAATGGGGTTGTTAAAACTTTTCTTGCTAGATGATGTCACTTCTGACCATGACATCACTTCCAGGGTTCATGACATCACTTCTAGTGTCCTGACAGATTGTCATTCTATAAACTGGGTCCCAGAGCTAAAAAGTTTGAGAACCACCAATCTATTCTATAGCATAGCCAGTGCTACTGGATCTCATGAAGAATTTCTGCCTCCCAGATTGTAGCCTTGCCCACCTGTAAAATGGGAATTAGATTGTAATCCATTTTGGAACTAGATTGTATCCAGTTGCAAGGTGGACAGATATAAGACTGAACTTCCATCTTTAGAGGCAGACTGTCACTTATGGGGAACAAACAGTGTTTAGGGGCTGTTGCTATAGTGCCTTCCTGTTAGGATTGCTGGGATGAAAACGACTTAGGGCCAGTGGCATAGCTAGGTCATTTGACACTCAGGGCCCATAAATTTTTGTCACCCCCCATACAATATAATCAATCAATAATTCACATTTTTATACCACCCTTCCTCTAAGGAGCTCAGGGGTGTGTGCATAGTTCCTGCCCTTATTTTGTCCTCACAACAACCCTATGAGATAAGTGAGACTGAGAGATAGTAATAGTTATGACATTAAATTAATAATAATTATGGCCAGAAAATTAAACAGGGGGAAGCCAGCCCTGTTCCACCAAGTGAATTATCACTGTATCCTGCCTGCAATAAGACCCCCCCCCCCAAAAAAAAATATGTGAGATTTTCAGCTCTCCCCAGTGTCCAGTTCAATGTAAGTTCTTAATTAATTTCACTGTCAGGACCCACCTGGCTTTACAAGTCTAAAGGAGGGAAAAAAAAATTGACCTTACCAGCTCAAGCCTGTTTTATTCTTTTCATGAGGACCATGAAATCTGGAGCATTTGTTTAGCTCCACCCTCATCAGATTGGGACCATGCTGCTAGCCTTGCGTTCCACTTTGCCTGACTTGACCATGAGCCAAGGCACGTTTGCTTACTCATGAGTAAGCACAACCATGTGGCTTAATTTCACTTTCTATAGGGCTCAATACATTTACAGCTTGGAGGGAGGGTCAGCTCGGGTGTTTTTGGGGGGCTATGTTAATCAAATCTGGACCATTTTGATGTTGTTGGATTCTTCTCAGCTGTCCTTTTCAATGGACTAAGGCAAGTTCACCTACTCATGAGTAAACATGTGATATGGCCCAGTTTCACTTACCAAGGAGCTGCATTGGCACTGGAAAGTTGGATAGGATAGGGCTCTCACCACTGGTGCACACTGTTGCAAACGTGCCCTAAGGGGAAGGCAGGGAAGAGGCATTCTGGGATGGGGGGAGGCAGGGAGAGGGCAAAGAGGAGGCAGGCTGGGGGAGGGAAGCGGGTGGGAGGGAGATGGGACAAGTAGAGCTTTGTTTCTCTGGATCAGGGGTGCCCAAACCCCGGCCTGGGGGCCACTTGCGGCCCTCAGGGACTCACAATCCGGCCCGCAGGGAACCCCCAGTCTCCAATGAGCATCTGGCCCTCTGAAGGCTTGTTGGAGCCCATGCTGGTCTGACGCAACTGCTCTCAGTGTGAAGATGACTGTTTGATCTCTTGCATGAGCTGTGGGACAAGTGTTCCCTCCACTGCTTGCTGTTTCAGGTCTGTGATGCAGCAATGGCAGTGAAGGAAAGGCTAGCTTTGCTTTGTGCAAGGACTTTTATAGGCCTTGAGCTATTGTAAGACCTTCATTCATTCATACAAGTTCCATCTCTAATATATTCATTTATGTAAATTTATTCACATTTGAAATGTAAATTAATTCAGCCCCCAACACAGTGTCAGAAAGATGATGTGGCCCTCCTGCCAAAAAGTTTGGACACCCCTGCTCTGGATCCTGAGCCTCTGTGTCAGGCTGCCTGCCGGATACAGAGGCTCTTAATTCTATGCCAACCCTTGGGTTGCTATAGAACTGAATTGCCCTATTGCAGGGCTACTTGCCTTACCCGGAGGAAGGGGACAACAGTCCCTTTCTCCTGAGGAGACAGCAGCAGCTTCCTGAGGCACACTGGATGCAGCAACAGCCATTTTGGTGCTGCTGTAGCCCCGCGTGCCGGGCAGCTCAGGATTGGACATTTATTCAACTTACACCTCTCCACAGAGATGATGGACAGATATGCCTTCGGTGATTTTATGTATTGCAAGTGGTGATTCTTTTATGGCTGCCCTGGAAATTATTTTTATTATTATTATTAACAGTATTTATATGCCGCTTTTCAACAAAAGTTCACAAAGCGGTTTACAGAGAAATATAATTGCTCAAAGCAGTTTACAGAGAAATACAAATAACTAATGGCTCCCTGTCCCAAAAGGGCTCACAATCTAAAAAGATGCAGCTCCAGCAGACAGCCTCTAGAAAAGACACTGCTGGGTGAGGTGGGCCAGTTACTCTCCCCCTGCTAAATAAAAGAGGAACACCCACTTGAAAAAGTGCCTTTTATGAAACTGAAAGTGCTTCTTATGAAATAAAACTGAAGCTTAATGCTGTGCCATGAGTCACCTGGAAAGTTCTAGTTGACCTCTAAGGGAAACTAACACCCCTTTGGCCCGCTCTAGTATGATTTCTCATGATTTGAAGTTCTTCAAGGTTATAATACACCAGGAGTGGCCAACCTTTCAACTTTGGGGCTCCAGAACCTTTAACAACTGTGTAGAGGAGGGAATTTCCCCAGGTTTAGCCTGTCATCTGTGAGACAACAAGCTGAAAGTCCTGAAACTGCTGAAAATCCCTCCTCTGCAGTGTAAGGGGGGGGGGATTTCAGCAGGTGTGGCTTGTTGACACAACAAAATCTTGTTTTACAGATGACAAAGCTGCATCTGGGGAAATTCCCTTCTCTACACAATTGTTAACAGTCCAGGAGCCCTAAAGTTGAAAGGTTGACTACCTCTGTAATGTTTTATTAAAAATTGTCTGCAAAGAGCCGGGCATCTCTGTACTGTGATGCCAGGCCAATGTATTGCAATCTGTTTTGTACCCACCCACTCATAGCGGCACTTTTCTACCCCCTCTGTGATGTAAATCCAGCACCTTTTCTCTCTCTCTCCTCAGCGGGGTTAAATGGTGACATCCCACAACCACTATGTGTGCGCAGCAGAGACCCCTCATTGTGCCCTGGCTAGTGGAGCAGTTGGATGCCCAGCAGTATCCAGGAGTGGCATGGCTGAACCCAGAACGAACTCGGTTCCGAGTGCCATGGAAACACGGATCACGGCAGAGCATCAGCACAGAAGATTTCCAGCTCTTTGAGGTAAGCCTGTGAATTTGGTGTGCATTTGTCACATCTTGCTGCTTCCTCAGTTGCTGTACTAACATGCTTTTCAGAAGTACTCCAGTGTCTACTCAGCTCCAGTGAGTTCACTGGGACTTACTCCCACCTTAGCGTAAAGAAGATTGCCGCCTGACGGCAGAGGCATAACTAGAAGGGGGTGCAAAGCACTAAGTTTTGCAGGGAGCCTCACTGCAGCATGCAAGCGACCCCTCCCATTCAGAGCCATTCCGGGAAGTGGGAGCAAAACTGAGGCTCTGCTTTGCTCCCACCACCCTGAATGGCTCCAAAGGGGAGGGGCCACTTTCATGCTGCGGTGAGGCTCCCTGCAAAACATAGTGCATTGCACTCCTTCTAGCTATGCCACTGCCTGACAGCATTCTGCTTTTTCTGTCTACTCAGAAGTAAATCCGCTTGTGTCCAGTGGGGCTTACTCCCAGGAAAGGGTTTATAAGATTGCTTGCTTACACTTTGCTAGTAGAGGGGAGTAGGTAAGGGGGAAAGTGGGTAGCAGATAAAAGGTCACAAACAGGGATCTGGAGAGTGGGTGCCTCAGACGAAAGTACCATGTGAGACCATTTTGTCAAGACACTAATTTTTTAAAAATGGTATAGTCACAGGTTTGAACTCTGAACTAGTTACGGCAGATTTTCTATCATTTAATGCTGTGGATTCCTATAGCTGTAGGACACCTGTGATGAAATGAATTCAAAAACAAATATTTGATTAAAACATGCATAATGTTTAAAATGCAATCTTAGATATGAATTAATACCAGATGCTCCAGACAGTCAGCTGTGTTTGACCACAGTGAAAAGGGGGGAAAAAACACCTCTTAATTTCCCAAATACTGTTTTTACATCAAAATAGTCAATTCCACATCCACTTATGGGTGCCATTTAAACTCAGAACTGTGGCCTTTCCCTTTTGCAGCGGCCATAGTTATGCCCATTGCTTTGTGTGGAGAAGAGTAAAAGAAGCCAGGGGCCCTTTACTCGCCCTTTACTTTGGCAATGATTTCTTATTGAATGATACTGAGAGCTTGTTGGCTGTAGAGTGAAGTACAAATGCTTAAAAATAAATGAATATAAGTTAAATAGAACATTAGACACAACAGGAGCTAATTTCTCCAAGCATTAAATGAAAAAGGGCAGATGACATAAGAACAGCCCCACTGGATCAGGCCATAGGCCCATCTAGTCCAGCTTCCTGTATCTCACAGCGGCCCACCAAATGCCCCAAGGTAAAGAGCAAAGAGCAAGTCATTAGGTAAATCGGTGCTGTGACTACATTTGCTATACTGTGTACAGTTATGGGTTTGTCCCCTCGCAAAAAAAAAAAAAACCTGCTGAAAAAAACCAGAACATGTTAATTAAAATGACTGAGGGTTTGGATTACCTTTCTGTGCTGAAAGGCTAAAATGGTTGACAATCTCTCTTTTGAAACAAACAGAATTGACTCCTAAGGGGGAATATGACAAAAGTTTTTAAAATAACAGGTGGCTGAGATAAAGGGACATTTCTCTGTCTCTTCCTCATAATACTAGAACTTGTCCATTGATACTGATGGCAGTAGATTTAGGACTGCCAAAAAACACAGTACATCTCACAATACATTTTTATCTCTTTACTACTACAAGGTGTGGTGATGGCCATTTTAGATGGCTGTAACAAAGAATTAGACATGTTTGTGAAGGAAGGGGAACCTCCATGTCCAGGAGCAGGATATCTCTAAGTATGAGGCAGTGGGGTCAAACCACAGGTTAAGGCCATCCCCTTCACATCCTGCTTGTGAACTTCCATCTGACTGGATTTGATTTACCTTAGTCTCATCTATCAATTCTTGTAACTCATCACTTTTACCAAGAGAAGGCTAATTCATGGGGGTGGGGGGAGGGAATCTCAGGACAACTATATCTCTTGCTTTTTTGGAGGAGTAACTTGAACTTCACACCTGAATTGGTCAGACATTTCTGATTAAAAGAAATCTCTCACAGTCATCACCTGACATGTTCAGTCCATTAGGAATGCCAGATGGGCCCACAGTTTAGTCAGAATAACCTTTATGGCTGTTACCCTTATCTGAGAGTAGCAGTTTGGATTTTGTGTCATAATAAATGTATGAGAACTACAAATCCCAGAAATCTCTATCTTGCTCCCTCCTCCCCACTATTTCTTCAATGATTTCCTAGGGAATACAGTATAGTTTTGTCTGTCTCGCTGGTTGGAAGAGAGAGAAAGGGAGGCAAGCCCTTTCTCACTGTTCTCTGAAGATCATCCTGAATTTCTGATTAACAGATCACTTATTTTGGACTGATTGCCTTTTTTGGTGTATGTTTGGGAGTTTTGTTTTAGTTTGGCTACTAGAGTATGGAGTGATTTTAGTTTTAGTGACTTCTGGTTCCCTGGGTCAGAGAGGTGGAACCCCCTAGAAACTATTTACAGATTCAGTGCCTGGTTTGATTTGACTGTCTTGATAATGGGAATAAGGATGGGAGCAGGTGTTGAGAACATTGCGTTCTGTATAGCAAGAACAATAAAACACTATTTTAGTTCATTCCTCCTAGCAATAAAAATGGGAAGTATTAATTCCGTTCTATGAATCTCTGTTTTGGCTATTCTTCTAGCATTTCTTTATTAAATTTCTGTCTACCCTTCCATCCCCCATAAGAGCCATCAGGGCAGCTTACAAGAAGTATTTAAAATCATATAATACAACTAATATCATGACATTGATAACAATATGCCCAGCTCACAATATGGAAATATCCCAAGGTGCCCAGTTCACCCATAAGGCTCTTCTCTGACCAAAAAGCTATCCCTCTCAGAGAACCAGTTAACTGTGATATGGACCTCCAAGGGTGAACAGAAAGGTCATACATAAGGGCAATCAACAAATGAGGATAAAAAGGTTAGGGTAAAAGGGATGAGTCAGAGTACCAGACCCCCTCTAACGGATATCTCTGTAAACAAACTGCCGATGTGTATTGAATTGCCATCCTCAGATCAACATCCTGTACTGATAACATAACAAATGTTATTTTGGGTGTCTACCTGTATGTTATTTTCCCCTGGATATTTTTTCTCTCTTTGTGTCCTCTGTCCCCCTCCCCTATCGGAAAGACCCTATAAAATCCACATCATTGTAATCCTTCTTGGTCCTCTACATGTGTGGAGGTCCCGTTTGCAAACGAGTAAACGTTAAGAAGTCCTTTGAATTCTCCTGTCGCCTGTTTGATTGCCTCTCCAAAATCCAAAGAATCGTGTGTGTGTTCATTCGGGGTCAACATAAAATAATATTTAGACAGATTTTAAAAGTATATAATATCTGAAATATGAATAGTTAGCCATTACGAAAGGCAATATCATATATAGAAGTCTAGTTGAAATGAAAAAGGTTTTTGCCCACTGCATAAAAACCAACAGAGAGGGGGCTCCATCTGTATTTCTGAGAGAGGGAGTTCCACAGTTTAGGTGTTGCCACCAAAAAACCCTCACCCCTTGTTCCTGCCTGTTGTGCTTCACTGAAAGGCAGGACACAAAGCAAGGCTTCAGGTGCAGAATGAAGCACACAGACTGATGCATATGGGAAGGCAGTCCTTATGTAGCCAAAATCTAAGCCATAGGAGAGAGAGGAGAAAGAACATAAAGATGAGGAAAGAAAGATTGCCCCATAGAATTCCATAGAAGGAAATGGGGCCATAACTCTGAGATAGAGTTGCTCCTTTGTATGCAGAGGGTCCCAGGTTCAATCCCTGGCATTTCCAGGTAGGGCTGGGACAGACCTGGAGCACTGCTTTCAGCCATACTGATCTAGATGAACCAGGGGGTCTTATTATTCCATAATAAGGCAGTTTCCTTTGTTCTCAAAGGGGGGCATCAGAGATTAGCATGGGAGTAGCAGAAGTTACAGTAGAAGCAACTGTGTGGCATGCTTTAAGACTAACTGTTAACAGTATTAGTGAATCCCTGTTTTGCAAGCTCCTGCAGTTTGCACGCTTTGCTTCTTACCTTGTTTCATGCAGAGACCATAGTAATTTACCATTTAATATTTATAAGAATGCCTACAGTAGACTCTGTCATCACCCAGAACATTAGAGTGACATTAGGATAGCACAAAATACTTACTAGAGTACTTTTTATCCTATTAAGAGCTTAGGTATTTTTTAATAGAGCTTAGGTGTTCTTTTACTCATTTTCAGATGGTGGACAGGTTGCTGTATTAGGTAGGGTGTGTGGTTTGTTTTTTTTTTACAGATTTTGTACTCATTCACAATTCCAGTTCTATCTGTGGTCCTTCTCTGGCATAGGATGGTACTACCATCCCTTTGTGTAGGAATCCTCGGGGGGGGGGGGTTGTCTGGACAGGTTTGTCTGTGTACGAACTTCCTTGACCATGGTCCAGTCAGACTCGGTGTAATCGCATTGCGATGAATGACAGTACTTTTCACAACAATGCAGTGGGTGTTTTGATCTAGCATTCATTGTGCTTAGCGCTGGCCCATAGCAGCCCACAAGGAGCAGCGCTATCTCAGATTGTGGAAGGGAGGCTGCAATAGTGAGGATGTTCTAGTATGTCTATGCCAGACATTCCCATGGAATGGGTACCACCAGTGGTACTTGAAGTGGTGTCTGATGGTACTTGCAGGATCCCTGGACAACTGCCACCCAGCAGTGAGCTGTGGAACATGATTCAACAAACTGGTAGGCGGCTCACTGGGCAGAGCTCCAAAGCCTGCTTTTCTGTGTTCGGAAAAGCTCTTCCATCCACCCTGAGCCTCTTACTGGCGTTTGTTGCATCGCATCTGGCCTCCCAACCCAGAAATAACTGGTGATGATGTCATCATCAGTTACTCCCGGTGGTACTTCAAATAGGTAAAGGGATATGGTGGAGGACAAACCTTGAGAAACACTGAGTTATGCTGAATTGGTAAGTTTAAGAAGAGAAGGGTGATTGAGGGAGGGCAGGAACTAGCTGTGGATCTTTGAGGTAGCCTGGTTTGATGGGGGTGGGGGGTAGAGGAAGAGAAGTAATGCTGGTCTTGGGAAATCTGGCATTGAGAAGGCATCTTCCTATGCCAATCCTCTCCCTCTAGGGTTGGGCCATTGCCAGTGGGCGCTTCAACCCTAAGACTGACAAGCGGACCCCTTCTGAATGGAAGAGAAACTTCCGCGCTGCCCTGAACCGAAAGTCGGAGATCCAAATGGTGGAGGATAACAGCACAGACTCTGACGATCCCCACAAAGTATTTGAAATCCAACCTCCCACAGGTGAAGGATTACGAGCAGAAAGCCCAGTTGCCTGGTCAGGGGCTTCTGCCAGAGATCCCATAGAAAAAGATGTGGGGAGGAGGAGGAAGAACTGGGGGTCAGACTAGGAGAATTATTGTTTGTAGAATCTTCTTTTTGTATATCTAAAAGGCTGTGATCGGGGAGTAGCACACTCAGTGAGCAGTGTGGCACCTTCTACTCTGGATGGAAGCATGGGGGCACATGGAGATAGTTCATCCTCAAGTCAGGTCAGTGTGTATTGTTCCCACTCCACTCCCAGGAGTATGGAATGGGAAAGCAAGAATGGAAACAACAATAAGAGCAGACTGGAGGGAAGGGACTGATCAGGACGCGAGAGCAGAAGATGGGCTGAGCAAGGAAGGATTTGATCCTTCTCCATCCTGTTCTTTAGGATGATACATTGGAGAGTGTGTTGAATTCCCTGGATATTTCTGGTCTCAAAGAAGGTGAGTGAAGGGGATAAGGAAAAAGCCTGGTATGGGAGTTTGGGTAGGATGTGGAGAAATCGGACACCCAATGAAATAAATGGAAAAGGACTTTCCGAATTAACTCAGCATAAAATAGGTAGATCTAAGGATTTTGCATTAAAATGATCAACTTCCATACCCAAGTTTTTGTGGAAAGTTTCTGGAGCAGAAGTGCTGTAGAGAAAATAACAGCTGGTTTGCAGTTAGAGGCAGGTGGCCATAACAGGCACAGAAGCTGTCTTTCCCCTCCTAAAACCTTTTGCCTTCTGCAGTCTCTGATTGTCTGTTTTTTTTTTAGCAGATCTCTACAGCGTTGGAGATTTGTGAGTTTTAAAAAAGAAATGCAAAAGCTAAGCTAAGAGAGAGAATATTTTCTATATTTGAGTTAGTATTGGAAATGTGGGATGGAGCAAATAGAGAAACAAGCCCTGTACGCCCCATTTTAAGTCTGGCTTTATCAAGATACTTTTATGTAGCCAGAGACTTATGAGATAGTATTATCTTGAAGTCTAAAATCTTGCTCCAGGTCCCTGATTCTTTTTGCATGACCAAACACCTCCAGGGTAGAAAAGTTGCAGGCTGGAGTGAAACTTGGAAATTAACCTTCCATCCCACCCATTAGAATTCCCTGTCTTACTGGAGACCTGCAAATAAGAGTCCTGCATCTCTACCCCTTTACACTTTATTCCCAGCAAAAGAAATAGGGAGTCTTACCCTAGCATTGCCTTCTTATACTAGGGATGCTATTCTCCTTTTACTGCAGAATCCAAAAGACTGGCATTCCCAAGCTCATATCCTAGCTCTGACCATTGGTACATGCATGTTGGGTCTCATGTTTTCTGGTGTCATTTTCTCTTCCCTAATGTTTCATGTTCAGGACCAGGAACAGAAAATCCACTTAGTTATGGAGGCCTCCCCTACAATTTGGACCCGGCTCCACCAGAAGCCCCAGTATCACCGCTGCAGGAGATTATGGAAACCAACAAGTTGGGTGAGCTTCTTGGATCTGGAAGAGAATAGGCATCTCTGTTGTAGCCAGAGCTGAGATTGCAACCCATAAACCCAGCTGCCCTTCCCCTATTTTGGATAGCTGCCTTTTTTTTTCTTTCCTTTTTAGCAGGAGGTTTCCTGTGCCAGTAGCTGCAATGACAAGTAAAATTCAGCCAGTAAAGCCAGTGAGGGGTTGAACTTTGCCTGTCTTGTAGTCAGGGGCATAATGCACTTCCCCAACACCTGCTGCAGTACCTACTGGGTTCTCTCCAGAGGAGGAGGTGCTCATGGCAGTAGCTTCACGTTCTTTCTCCTGTGGAGGCTCCCCTTGAGGGGAGAAAGTAGTGTAGCCACCTTCCAGGTTCTCCCCAGAGGAGGAGGCACTTGCAGTAGCAGCTTCCAGGTTGCAGTAGCAGGTTGCAGTAGCAGGTTGCAGTAGCAGGTTCCAGGTTCTCCCCAGAGGACGAGGGACACTTGCTTCAGTGGCTTCATGCGACCCATTCCTTTTCCTATGAAGGCTCCCTTTCAAGAGAAGCTGCCACAAGAGAAGGAATGGGGGTGTGAAGCCACCAGCGCTTCCTCAACTAGGGTGGAGCCTGAGGACAGTCATGCATCCTCATGGCAATAATGCACCCCACGTGTGCCCAGAACATTTGCTTCTCAGGCTCCACCCTAGTTACATCTCTGCATGTACTTAAGAGGGTCAGGAACCCTGTCAGGTGCCAACCATGGTTGACAAGATACAGGGAGAGTCCTGCTGGAGACCGACAGTACATTACATCATGCTGGTACATGCAAGTGCTTTGTCCCACTTGCAGCTGTTTTTTCAGCTGCATTTCACCTCTGAAAAATTTGATTCCATACAGCTGTCGTGCTTAGTAGCCATTGATAGATATCTCCTTCTCCACTTCAGAGTACGTCCGCTTGGGGCATCAAAGCATATGATGGGTTTTTTTTTTCTTTATCTGCCCCGAATCTCCTGCTGATCAACTTCATTAGAAGATCCCCAGGTTCTAGGATCAGGAGATAGAAAGAAATGTCTTTTTTTCCTGAACTACTAGACATAATCCTGATTTGCTCCCCATAAGATCAGTAGGGAAAGTGGAGCTGCAGCTCAGTTGTGGAGAAGGAATCCAATGTGAAATACAAATATGTCATACCTGTTCCCCTTGTTAGAAGGGAATTATGACCATAATTAGCCCCTGTATCTACTTCCCTGTAATTCAAGGACTTTTTTAGTTTAAGGCTTTGCTTATTTCAAGTTGAAAAGGGTTAGCCTTAGAGTGACGAACAAGGGGAAATCAGAGGCTAACAAAGAGTCTGAGGAAGGTGAGGAATAGAGATATGCATATCTTTAGTAGATAAATTCTTACACACAGAGTATCTTACCATTTGCCTACACGTAGGTATGCATCATAGTGTAGCCTGAACGCTGGGTCTGGCAAGCTTACTGGCTTGGAAGAAGTTCTTATGTACCTTGGGGGAATAGACAAACTCCCAAGAATGCTATCTTAAGAACAATCACTCCTCCCCCATTCAGGTCTTTATTCTCAGCCACCTGGCAATCCTTCAGTTTGTGGCTAATTAGAATGGCAATTCTGTGTAGGAAGTTGCTGTCCAATCAGGTAACCACCTTGTCAGCTTCCCCAGCCACCTGCCTTGGAATGGGTGGGTGCAGGGGGAGAAGACCAGAACTGGGCAATAGCACTGACTGGGACAAAAATAATCTAGCTGTTTTGGCAGCTATGAAGGGCCTAGCTTCAGCAACAAAATGCCAACTTCCTGTTCTTGGTGCCTACGGTTAGTGTTTGTCCAGGCAAGTTGAGCTGTGAGCAGCTGTGTCTTCTAGGGAAACAGTGATGTGTATGTCTGCTGCAGATGGTGTGACTAAGAGACTGGGTAAGTGATGCCTGCAGTTGAACCCTCTGAACTCCCTCTCTCCTCTTCAGAGACAGATTTTGAAGTACGGGCCTATTATCGAGGCCAGCTAGTCTTCTCCCGAGTGTTCAATAATGTGAAGGGCCTCTGCTTTGTGCCCACGGGCTTCTGCGGCAACTATCCAGAGCTGGCTGATGTGGTACTGCCAGCCCCAAACACCATCCATGACCAGCTACAAGTGTCGCTCACAGAACGCATTCTACAAGGGCTGGTGCCTGGTGTGGTACTCCGTACTGAGGGTGCGTCACTGCTTGGCACACGCCGAGGCCCTAGCCACGTGTACTGGAACCACTCCGAGTTTCCTGCAGTTGTGACGCCTCGTGGAGAGCTACCAAAGGAACAATTCAGCTGCCTCTACAATCTGCAGCACTTTGTGCAAGGTATAGGTATATTGACCTTGGCCAAGAAGTCTGGTTATCTTCCCCTGCTCCTGTGATGATGTTGCCATAGAGCTTGTTTCTTCAGGGCCTCCACCCACCAGGGAAGAATGGAGCACAACCTGAGGCTTATATATTTGTGTATTCAATGCTTTGAACTCACCCACCTGCACTCATCTTATTCAGCTTCTGCATTCCCTCTACCCCTCCTAACTGTGCATCAAGAATCTAGTGAGCATTCAGAGATCAGCAGGTTAGGAAATTAATCCAATACCAAGAGTGAAGAGACACTTTTTATCCCCTTCTGTCATTGTATAGTAGGAGGTCATGTTACAAGGAAGCTGTGCGTCTTAACTGCTGTTCCCTAGGGGGTAGCAAGGAAACAATTTGCGAAGACAGGATCCCTTGTTCTGGGGGTATTTAATCCACTCAGTTGTTACATGGTGAGGGGAAGGCAGGCTCCATCAGCTTTCAGTTTCTCCTCCCCTCAGAATTCGGGCCCCATGTTCCCCAGTGGGTCTGTTCTCACCTTGGAGAATGTTGGCTTTAAAATTACAAAACATAAAAAGACATGTCACAGGCAAAGCAAACCAGCCAGGTAGCATTCCCCCACCATCCCAGCAGGGCAATTGCTCTTTTAATCAGCATTACCAGTCTGACAATATCCCCTTTCTTCACTATATAAGACAGGGTTGTCAAACTTGATTCACATAGTAGACTGAACAGCATTCATGGCACCTACTGAGGGCCAGAAGTGACATCATTAACCCACTTTTGCTCAGTCCACACGTGTGCACATTTGATCCCTGTAGCATATATGCAACATTGGGAGAAACGGCTTAAGCAGAAAATGTCATTAAGCAGATGGGTGCCAGAAATAAGCACTTTGTTCTCCCCTAGAAACTCATTAGCTGCAAATGACAGAAGAGAAAATGTGTATTTTCAAGATCTGAGAGCCCAGTCTTCACAAGGGGAGAGCCCAATTATCTCACAGGCTGCCCTTTCAGCAGCATCACTTTGCAGCTCAGCAGTTAAGATGTGGTATGTGAAGGGATGCCTCGGCAGAAGTGGCACTGCTGAAAGGGCAGCCTGTGTGATAATTGGGCTCTGCCAGCACCTTGGCAACATCTCACCCCTCTTGGTCTGCCAGTTACTCTGTAGTATTCCTTGCCTTCCAAGACCCCCTTCTGTCTCTCCCTCAGTCTTGGCAGAGGCAGTACTGCTGAAAGGATGGCTCTGGGAGAGCCCAATTCTCATGGGGGCTGCATCCAGCCCACAGGCCTTGTGTTTGGCACCCTTGCTATAAGGAATGGTGTTAAATCCAAAATGTAAAAAAAATTGATTGTGACTCACTCTTGGCAGTTTCTAGGATCTCAAGGTCTGTAGCCATACAGAGGAACAAACACTCATGCACACAGCTTCACTTCCCCAGAACTCCTGCTCTGTGCATCTTGGGAGGTGAGAATAGATACCTTTTAAATATTTTGACGTGGCTTTGTATATCTTATACTTCTTGCTGATACACACACATTTTGCTCTTGGGGTTTCTGTGTACTACTGTTCTTATGCTAGGCTTGAGGCAACATTGCAGGGGGATATCAGTTTAGTAAGCAAAAAACAGCAGATAAGGAAGACTGAGGAACTAGATGTCACAAACCACAATCTGTATCCCGCCAGATAGAACTGTAACAAGCTCTGCATCTCCCTCTAGTGGGGCAAATAAGGCATGGCTCTTTTCCTCTCTCCCCCCAGAATTGATTGGATACATGGAGAAGCAAAACGGCTCTCCCAATTACAGCCTGTGGCTCTGCTTTGGGGAGGAGTGGCCTGATGCTCACCGTTCCTGGAAGAAAAAACTGATCATGGTACAAGTAAGTGCCTGGCTATTTTCCTCTTCTGAACTTATGCCTGCCATGCTACATGCATCGACTAAAAAATACTTCCTCAGACTTGTGTGTATCTACATACAAATGTAAGCAGTTGATATAATTGTATATGCTTGGAGTTGACTATCAGCCAAGTCTGTAAGCCTGTGCACATACTTGATTGAGAGTAAGCACCACTGAATACAGCAGGACTTGCTTCCGAATAAACATGCACAGGACTGTACTGCATGATTTAGTTAGTTCTAACAAATAGATATAGAGGGGGGAAAAAACACAAGCCAAAAAGCTATGAATGCAATGAGTAGCAGCAGGTCTGTGACACTTCTGTGTAGAGCCCAAATGTATATAAACCTTAATCTTGTATTTCAGGGCCTTTTAGCTCAGAAGTCTTTCGGGTTCTTCCATCCTACCCATCTTAACTGATAAATGAGGTTCACGCTTCATGCAATCCAGTCCCTGAAAGCTCATGTCTTTATGGTACCATGAGACTATGCAGCTGTCACCCAATCCACAAAATCTCAAATCTACATAAAATTTTTGTGAGTAAAACACAATGCAGAGGTTCTAAAGGAAACTTATTTCAACTAATGCATCAAATAATATGCATGTTGGAGTGCAGCATCCTCTCCAAGATCTCTTTTGCACATAGTAGGAAATCTAGCTTAGTGATATTAGCCGTCCCCACACCCTGACCCACAGGACACCAGGATTATTTGTTTGGGCACAGCACAGCAGTGATGAAGCCTTACCATTCCACCTGCAGCCACCATTCATTGCACCAGATTGTCACAGAGCCTTGCGCCAGGCAGCCGTTTCTGCAGATGTTGCCCAAGAAGGCACTGTACCCTGATTTCCCAGGGAAGTTGGGCTGCCCGGCACAAGGCGCTGTGACAATCAGGTGCAACAAACAGTAGCTATGTGGCAGAAAGGTAAGGCTTTGCCACCACCGCGCAGCACCTAAACTGATAAACCTGGAATGCCATATCTGATCTACAGGCCAGGGTTGGAGGCCCCTGATTTACATCAGCAGGTAGCAGCTCTCCAGGATTTCAGGCCACCCTACCTGGAGATATTGGGGATCAAATGTGGTTCCACCAGTATGCAAAGCAAGTGCTATGCCCTGAAACTATAGTAGTTTCACTTCACTTTTAGAATAGTACTTCTTTACATCGGTTTTTAATGCATAGCTGTTATTTAATTTTCTTTTAATCTACTTTCCACTGAAAGACATAATTTTGGCCAGCCAAAAAGATTGTTAAATCATTATAACCCATTCACTGACAAAACACCAGGGTTGTATGGGCCAACACAGCTACCACTGTGGAATGTCACTTAAAGGAGGGGGGGGGGAGAGAAAGCCTTACACACCTTATCCTCAGAACCACTGTGGGGGGGGGGGAGTGGAATGGAAACTTGTTATAGTCCAAATGTGTTTTGAATGCATTGTGAACCTTGTAGCCACCAGAAACACTTATGCAGCACTGGGGAGAAACTATACACACAGACTATGAGTAGGACCTGTTTTTTTTCTCCACTCAGGTCATCGTCAAGACTTTTGAGATGCTGTACCAGTTGAGCCAGGCCGGTGGGGCATCATCGCTAGGAGAGGTTGAACGAGACCTAAGGATTTCAGACACACTCCAGGGACTTGAATTTCTGGCACAACTGAGAGAATGGGAAGAGAAGATGGAAGTGGAGTTCCATAGCTAGGCAGCCACCCAGACAGCAGAGACTCCTCCATCTCACAGATAGATTGATTCAACCCTTGGAATTCCTCTATAGTGGAATCACGCTGCTCCTCTTTTTCCCCAAGGAAGGGTCTTTTTGACAGCTGAGATGCAGTGGTGATCTCCTCTTGTCACAAGTGATTTCCTCTTGTTTTCTTCTGCTGAGCCAGCCAGATGGTTCTATTGGTTTGAATTGGCATCTTTATGGGTCATGAATATTCAAGTGGTCATTTCTTTTTCCACCTCCTTTTGCTAATGTTACTCATTGCAATCTCATTGTGGCTGCTGCAACACAGGATGAAGCTGATTGTGGAGGAACCAGTTGAAAAACCTCTGCACAACTGGGTCTACTGTTACCGTTAGTAAAAGTTATACCTGCTGCCTTCTACTGTTTGCAGTCTTAGCTATATTGTCTGCTGGCACTTTTTTCTCCACAGTAGTACTGTTGCAAGGACTTGTTGCATTTGAAATAAATAGAACTGGGCACACCTAAGTTCTCTTTTGATGCTGCTAAGATTCTAGACTTAAAGAGAAATGGAAAGGTCAATAAGGTTAGCATAATCAAGTATCGGTTGGTTATGCAAATATTATTTGTCTTTCTTTCTCCCCAGGCTCCCAGAGGGAGTTGGACAGCATCTCCTGCTGAGAAAGCAGGCAGCCTCGAATCCAGATGAAGCCTTTCTAGGGGAAGGGGCTACTTTAACCTCCCAGACCAGCCCTGCCAATGGTATAGTGCAGTCAAGTCCTATGGTGCTCTTAAGAGCTCTAGCATTGGCTTCTCTATCTCCCCCCCCCCCCCCCAAAAAAAAAAAAAACTTAGGTGTTAGCAAGGGATCAATAGGCACCACACAGGGAAAGCAGGAGGAGCTGACAGGCTGCCAGAGACTGCTGGTAGGCAAAGGCCTTATCACCAAAGACAACTTCAGCAGAAAGTGAAAAGAGGGGCATCTCACAGATATAGAATCAAAGCTAACAGATCACACTCCACAACATCATGAGCACTTCAGAAAATAACTCCACAAGGAAGCTTCTGAAAAGGCCTCTCTCAGCCAGCAGAGAACAGAACCTGTAAGGCGCTGGTATGGTAGCAGAGCACCAGCTAAACCACCAGCAGCCAGCTCAAGTCCCTACTCACTCCACCCCCTTCTAACAGAGTAGGTGGAACCAAATCACAGGATTCCTCCACCCTGATAAAAGACCCACATGCAGGCAGAAGACCCACATTCAGGAGATAGGAGAAAGAAAACGGTGCATTTTTGGAGAAAGGCCCCAGCACCAACCCCAGCAGACATCTTGGCATGGGCATATCAATGGGAACTGCTACTTTCAAGATCTGATAGTTACATATCGAGATGCTGGTCCATAGAACCTTGGCTAATCTCTGGGCTAATATGACCAACAGATTGTCCAGGAGAGTTGTCCTGTCCTTGTCAATGTGGGTGGTTTCCACCATGAATGTGAGTGTTTAGTTGGGGAACATAGCCAGGTAATCTGGTGGCCCAGGAACATGGTTCCTGGAGAAACAGAGAATGAACTGGGTGTGGCTGTGAGCCATAACATTATCACTGAGCATTTCAGAAGACAATAAGAGGAAACCATGTACTCACAAGAACAGGCAATACGTTAACAAAGGTCCAGTGTGTCAACTCAGTTCCTGTGCAAGCCGGCCTGTTGTCTGCTCGACTGCAAGAAGGCAAATCTGCAGGTGGAAAAGCTGGCTGAGTAGATCAGCCACATCAAAGGCCAACAGCTCAGGTCTTTGGTCCATGAATCACTTCATCCACATTTCTCCCCCTACCAGCTAGTTAAGAACTTTGGCTGTCCAATAACCCCAACATGCAGGGAAAAGAGATCCCCTCAACATCCTTGCCCAAATGCTATAGGTTGCAACACCCTGAAGTTACCATGCATAAAGGAAACCCTTTGGCCATTTCTGCTAGTTCCCTTGCTTATATTGGTCCTGTGGAAGATTCACATGGAAGTGGCAGATACACTCTTACCAGCCCCTCATTGGTTCAGGCATTTGGTTTCCAGTCTTTGTGTCAGGAGTACTGAAAACAGTCAGCCTCTTCAGATCTTCTCTCTCAAAGTACAGCATTCCATCCCTGCCTGGGTCACTTCTGGCTGAGCAGCAGGGTCTAAATAGCTTGGACTCCTCCAAAGGAATATTGAACATATCATTTTCCTCAGGCAAGTCTTTGACTAATGAAGCCTTCCTGCTGCCCCTTAAAACCATGTTTTTTTGTGGCTGTCACATCAAGCCAGAAGGATATTGGAATTGGGGGCTCTCTCGCCAACCCCATTTATGCACTTATCAAAAAGATAAGGTGACCCCAAGTTCTGACCCCGAGTTCACCTGAGGGATGATGGATGTTTTCCATAGATCCCAAGTGATTACTGCCTTCATCCTGCCCTAATCCCAGTCATCTGCAGGAGTACCAATGACATGCCTTAGATGTTAGGAGGGCACTCTGGTTTTATTTAGGTAGAACTGTAGAGTTAAAGTGCTGTCTGTATCCTCTCAAAGTAGTTCTTAGGGCAGAAGGTGGCCATAGCCACAAGTCACCAGGTGGCCTAGGAAACTTATTGTCCTAGCCTATGGTAGTCTGAGCAAACAACTGCTAGCCAGCATCTCAACCTGCTCCCTGTGGGAAGCAGTGACCGTAACAACATTCAGAAAAAGCTTCCAACAACTTGGATATATGGTCACCTGGGCTTGGAATGACCTCTGGGAGACTAGGAAAACAGGAATTCACAGCAATAAACTCATGTCATTCAATTCTGCTGCTCATCTTATTTTTAAGGCTCTTCATGATCTTAGCACTGTTCTCTTCCCTCCTTAATTTCTCTTTAAGTGACCGTCATAAGAACATAAGAACAGCCCCACTGGATCAGGCCATAGGCCCATCTAGTCCAGCTTCCTGTATTTCACAGCGGCCCACCAAATGCCCCAGGGAGCACACCAGATAACAAGAGACCTCATCCTGGTGCCCTCCCTTGCATCTGGCATTCTGACATAACCCATTTCTAAAATCAGGAGGTTGCGCATACACATCATGGCTTGTACCCCATAATGGATTTTTCCTCCAGAAACTTGTCCAATCCCCTTTTAAAGGCATCTAGGCTAGACACCATCACCACATCCTGTGGCAAGGAGTTCCACAGACCGACCACACGCTGAGTAAAGAAATATTTTCTTTTGTCTGTCCTAACCCGCCCAACACTCAATTTTAGTAGATGTCCCCTGGTTCTGGTATTATGTGAGAGTGTAAAGAGCATCTCCCTATCCACTCTGTCCATCCCCTGCATAATTTTGTATGTCTCAATCATGTCCCCCCTCAGGCGTCTCTTTTCTAGGCTGAAGAGGCCCAAACGCCGTAGCCTTTCCTCATAAGGAAGGTGCCCCAGCCCCGTAATCATCTTAGTCGCTCTCTTTTGCACCTTTTCCATTTCCACTATGTCTTTTTTGAGATGCGGCGACCAGAACTGGACACAATACTCCAGGTGTGGCCTTACCATAGATTTGTACAATGGCATTATAATACTAGCCGTTTTGTTCTCAATACCCTTCCTAATGATCGTCATTGAGTAGTCTTCATTTGCTACTTCTCCAAGTTAATTTGACTTGGATCAACTTCATTAACATGAAGTTAATTTGTCCTACATGCCCGTCCACCTCTATACCCAATCTCATCCCCTCCCCTGCTGATGTTACTCTGCTTCTCTACTCACCAATGCAGTCCCATGTGCCAGCCTCCCATACCATTACAGCTGAAAGTCTCCAATCTATCAACGTGGTTTGCCCTTGTTTCCTAGCAAGAACCTCACTCTTGCAAAGGCGTTTCCTTAAACAATTCAACTCCTTCTACAATCATGATAATGGTCATTCCAAGTTCAGAGTGGAGATGAACCCAGGATGCCCAATTCACTACCCACAACAGCCTTAAGTCTGGATATAGCAAATGACCTCAATTTCTATCTCAAATTCTCACCCATCCAGAAAATTCTTTTTCTCCTGGCCAATTATCTTCTTGCATCCACTTTCCACTCCAAGAATATAAGAATATCTTTCTGTAAGTATTAGCTCTACCCCACCCATCTCACCTCAAAGAAGCAGTCCATTTCCTGCTGAACTTCTACTTTGGGTGGCTGCTAGAAGGACTTGCTTATTTAGCATGTACCCGAAGCGCAGGCACCTTTCTGTATACAGTAGCTGTCCCCAGACAACCAACAAACCCCTCTCTTACACTCCTGTATGCAGTTTTTCCTTCACAGTTCCCTACACCTGGTCAACAGCTAGTTGTTTATGTCTCATCCTGGTCCCCATAGATGTTTCATAGAGCCCAAACTAAGAGGCATCCCTGGAGGTCCATTCCTTTCAGTGCCACAGAAAGAAAGAAACCTTCTGCTACCATACCCATCAGACAACAGATTACTTCAAACCTCAAGGGTGGTTAAGGAAGAGGGAGACATAGGCCAGGCAATCTTACAAAGCAGTCTTGCTACAGTCTTGGTTCACAGAATCATGAAGAAGGTAGAACTTCCACACTTGCATGGTGACTACAAGGCCAGACGGAATACCTCCAGCCAGCCCTGCTCTGATATGACTGTATATTCAGGAACCTTCAATACGGTTTTCAGATGCCGCCAATTCTGAGAGGGAGAGACGCCATGCAACGCAAAACTTCACCTAGTATAAAATTCTGAGGCACTTTCCCCACAAGTTGTAGCAGCAAATGTGATCCATCCGAGGCTTACAATTTGTCATCCACTAGTGCAGCCCAACTCGTTCCCCCCAAAGGACACACAGATTCTGTCAGTCAATGACCACAGAGATGGAGCCCAGTTTAGATGGCTAAATGTAGTTTTTATGAAGAGAAAGGATATGGGGAAAGAGTATGACAGACAAACTTACAACTGGGGTAGGTATGAGGGATGCGTTACCCACCCAGTGTGGCAGGAAGCTGCCATCTATAGGTGAAACATGGTACTGCTGCTTCTCGACTGTTGACAAGGAGGGCGAGGATAAAACCAGCAAATTAAAAACATGCTAAATGAGTAAAAACTAAGTGGTGGTGGGGAGGGAGGAGAAATAACATCCACCCAATTATCAAGGGAGTTTGAGAGTGGTGGAGCTACAAATTAGCCCCATCCTCTTCCATCTGTATTTACAGGGCAACACACAAAGTCGATTTGTGGCTAAAACCGTGAACGTGTGTGTGTGTGTGTGGGAGGGTTGGCAGGTAGCGGATGCACAAGAATCGCACTTTCCAAATGCCACCCTCCCCAAACAAAACGGATTGCTCCAGCCCTCCCTTCCACATGCCCCACAGGAATGGGGATTGGTGAGGGGCTTAGCCAAGCCTATTTGCATAACAAAGGGCCATTCTGATTTTCTGGTCAGAGGAGATCAGAGTGGGGGCAAGGGCAACCCAGACTTGTCCAGCCCCCCTATTTCCTTGGGGGGGCCTGGCTCATCATCCATCTTGCGTCCATGTTTTCGAAAGTACTTGTATCGCTGGACATAGGCCTTAACGAGGTTGTTCACTTTGACAGGATTAATTTCTCCACTCTTGCTGTGGCAGATCTAGACATGTGGCAGGAAAGTGGGGGGAAAAAAAAGGAATCAATGCCTTGGCCATCACCTCAGCCTCACACCCTTCAGCTCTCAACCCTTCCCCCCAGCCTCACACTTCTACCTTGTGGACGGCTTTACGCAGGATGTCCTTATATTCTTCCTTGCTGATTTCTTTCTTCTGGTAGTAGGGTTTGATGGCCAGTTTCACCTCCTCCACTGCCCGCTCTTGTGTATGCAGCTTTTTCAGGTACTGAAACAGGAAAACAGAGCCAGAGCCATTACGTGGGAGCACTAAAGGCTGCATCTTTAGTCTGAAGCGAGGGCATGGAGAGCAGCCCTGAGCTGGACAAGCCCGGTTCCTCCATCCCTTTCCAGCCTTGAAACTGAGCCATGTGCAAGAGGCTTCTGGCTCAAATTTTAATTTCCTTCAAGCTCAATTTAAAGTGTCCTCTCTGCTCATATAACAAACCATGGTCTACAGGCGGGCTCTTAGGAGCTAGGCAACTTGGATTGGTTCCAGTCCCAAGTTCCAGTTTACACTTTAGTGGTGCAGTTCCAGTTTACACTTTAGTGGTTCCAGTTTTTTATTGGTTCCAGTTTATACTTTAGTGGTGCAGCGATCAGGCACGTTCCCCTACATTCCAATTTGTGGAGACAAATGCTGACTTAGGAGTCAGCCCTCTCCATTTCGTCAAGAGCTCTGCCACGTATGTCATGCAGAACTCCCCTAAGACATGTCATGAACGTACCAAGATAGTCTGGTATCACCAAAGACAAAAGGTAACAATAGCCTTGGTTAAAAACCACCTCAATCTAGCGGGCTAAGCCTAGCTCATACCTGGCCGCTGCTCCGGATCTGCCCACCTGGACTGAAAATGGGGCATCTGAGTGTCTGTTAATTTCAATTAGACTATCAGAGCCTGCAGCCAGCTTCTCCAAACAGGGATTTAAAAAAGGAACTGACCAGCAGAAGTCAGTTGAGAGATGCCAGCTAAGAAGGAAGAGGGAAGAAATTCAAGTGTTGCTGTCCAAGACAGAGAAAGATCCTCCTACCTTCTGCTGCCTGGAGATACTGCACATAAGTGACCATGGGGGGGGGGGGGCAAAGAGAGATAAGCACAATTGTCAGCTAGCTGGACTGACCCAAGGCTGAGCGAGAAGTTTGGAGCATGCCCTACATGCATGTTTCCAGTAGCAGTGAAAACTACACTCTTTCTCTTTCTTGTATGTCGGAGCATGTTGGGTGCACCCCAACATAACCGAAGGGTGAGGAGAAGGACAACTTCATGAAAACAGGTCTGATTCCTTCTCAGCATTACCCTAGGGTTCACCATAGGCGACTTTAAGGGGAAAAAAGATTAGAACAGGCAAAAGGACCATTTCTCAATTCCAGGAAAGAAGGGCCATTCTTAAGGCTACCAGAGATGCTCAAGGACCTCCCACCCTTAGGACGACACTCATTTCTCAGCCCAAAGAGAACTCCATCGCTTATACCTTATCACTGTCTCCACGCCCCTCGGAACTGGTGCTGCCTAGGTCAGTGCCAGATGATGAAGCAAAGATGCCAGCTGAGGGAGGACCCGATGGGGCCTGGCTCAAAGTCCCAGGCAACACCCCTGTAGGAGTGGTGGGAGTCGAACCACAGCCTCCTAGCGGCAGGGAGCTCTGAAGCAGGTATGAGACAGGTGGTACGGCCAGGTGTGAGGCAGGTGGATGAGCAGGAGGTGCCGGTGGCTGGGAGGGCCCCAAGGAAGCTGAGGGCTTGGTGTGGGTCAGGATCTGAAAGGACAGAGAAAGCAAAAAGACGGTTACATGCAAATTAAATTTTGGAGCTAATCCTTCAATGCAGACAGTGGGATCCATCATAGGAAGCTGCTTTATAGTAAGTCAGACCTTCAGTCCATTGAACTCAACACTGCCTACTCTGAGTAGCAGGCACTCTTCAGATATTCAGCCTGATTTTAACCTGCCCCACCCAAGGATGCCAGGGATTGTATCTGGGACCTTATGCACGCAAAATCCATGCTTTGCCACTGAACTACAGCCCCTTCCGAAAGTTTTCACAGGTGAAAATTAAATACTGGAATGCCTGTTCCCATATGGAGGCCCAAAGATAACATTATGGGTACACTGCTGTACACAAGAGGGATTATGGTTAGCAATGCAGCACCCTCTTCAGTGGCCAAGGAAAAGACACAGCAGCATCTCTTAGGGAGTAGCAAGAACAGTTGATGCTTCTTTATATGATAATGGCAGCCACGGAAATAATCACCAATGCAACTTCAGCACTGTCCAGGTAAATCCAATTCCCTTTAAGGAGCTTTTATAGCTAGAATCTCCACAATGGCCAAACCGTAGGTGCTGCTAGAGTCACACTTTCCTGAAGCCGATGTGTGTTCTCTGCCTGAAGTGGAGATTGGAACAAACCAGAGGACTGGGAGTGGCTCGGAACCTCACTGAAATTGGCTGCAAGGATCCCAGAGAAGGGAAGTAATTAACACCAGCATTCACAGGAACGAGGTACAACTGAGCCCAAAGCTTCCAGAATGTTTTGATTTGAAGACCTCAGCAGCCGCTCTGCTTTGGAGAAGGTGGAAGCGCCTGCTGACTGGGGCTTGGCAGCTGGCACAGAAGGGCAGAAAAGTCTGCCAAAATGAGATGAGATGCTGTTAACTCTACTGTACAGAACTATTCCAGCACAAAAGGAATAAAAGGTTGTTACAGACAGCAGCCTTGTCTGTTGCTGCAAAATCGTATGCAAATTTTGATGAGAAAATCTGCTTGTCACTAGGACCTAGAAGAATTCCACAACTGGGCAGAACAGCCTACAGTATTTACATTATATACAGAAATTCTCAGGGTGCCAGCTTCTGTAAGACTCGATTTCACAGCAAACCCACACTCTGGGCCTTGAAGCAATCTCCATCATTTATGTGCTGCAAGGACATGTTACCTGTGCACCACCGAACTCTGCACTCCATCAAGGGTTGTGCACACACTGAGCCAGTGTTATCTGCACAGCTATCTTGAATGAGCCCCCAACCTCTCCTTCCCCACACATATATTAAGAGTCAAAACTGAATTCCACACACATTCTAGAAATATCCTAGACATTCAGCATGGAGCTGCCAAGGTCAGATTTGGTGGTTGACAGAGTCTGTGATGCATGTTACAGCTGAAACCCAGAAACCAACACCATCGCACTTTCCTACAAAGTGGAACTGAAAGCCACACACATCACAAGATTCTCCAACAACAGTGTTGGATTGGACCATTTCAAGCTTGCTCCATACCTGATTGGTTGCTTGAATAAGCTCTTGGGCTTTTGCCCGACTTGCAAGGTTTGCCTCTTCCATCTTGAAGAGCAGGGCAGTCACTAGATGAGAAACAAAAGCCTCAGGAATGGTCTCCAAATTGCAGGGGCAAGTGGACAAAATTGCTCATCTCCACCCCACCCAACCAGGGGCTTAGCCTTGAAAAATGTGAAGCAATGCCCATGTTTTGTCCTATCCTCCTAGCATGGCTAATAGCAGGGTGGAGAGACTCAACTGGGGAAACAGCAGAGTGAAAACATCTGCCACTCCTTCCTCACCTAGGTGCTGCTTCCTCCACCCCTATTTCCCTCAAACTGCTTCTAAGATCAGACCAAGGAATCTAATGGTCTCCTGCAACATGTGCAGCTTGGCCCAAACACTGATCACACCACTCTGCAAAGACAGAAAAGCAGAATATAACTTTCACAAATCAGACCAAGAGAAGTGATCCAAGAACTTCCAGAAACTCCTTTTTTTTTCCTGGACTGAGGGATCAGAGCTGCTAAATGAGCTTCCTCATGTATGTGGCAAATATACTCCTCAATAGACTTTGGGTCATCAGCCCTCCTACTGCGATGGGAACAAAATCCCTATCTTTGCTAACCTCACACTAGCTCTTAGTGTAAGAAGCGAGTGGACATACAGTCTCTGACACTCCACAAATTGGAACAGGGCACCTTGGGCCTAGAGAAAATTGAGCCAACATGGGTCAGGAGGCAACCACACTTCCCTAGCAACTTGGCAAGGTGAAGCTCCTGGGTTTAATGTGAACAAAGTATGAGAAACGGGGGCAAGGAGGAATGCCCATGGAGCCTACAACGGTAGAATGTTTCAATGCCCTGATCAACAATTTTAAACTCCTGCAGAGCTACTGAGGCCTCTGCAATCTATTGAACTGCATATCCACACAACCCCTTTCACTGCAAAAGCAGCACGGTTTCTAAAACAAACCAGGAAGCAGAATTATGAAAAGTAAGCAACTATATAAAAATACACAGGTAACATTCTGTGGCACCTTGGGCTCTGACTGTTACCACAACTGTGAATATTCTTTCCAAAGAAAACCTAATGGTGCATATTTACATATATGTATATTCTTGGCATGATTTTGTGTGCAGCTAAACTTCAGATTTCCAAAACAAAACTTGCCTTTATTTTCTAAAGTAAACACTGCGATTTTCCAGGTTTCCCCAGATCTATGACAGCTGAAAGATCCCATACTTTGACACTGAACCTCGGGATGGCCCAAACCTAAACTGGCTGAATCCACAGAGATCCGGTCTCTGAGCAGTGGTGCGGACAATCCCACAACACCACAATAGCCCGTTTATTTTTAAATTGCCTCTGGTTCTTATGAACACTCTACTTAAGTCAAGGTTACAGACTCACAGATTCTTGCTACAGCCCACAAGCAGCAAGGCTGCCCCAAAGCTCTCCCTGGCACACCATTCCCCCCACTGCAATACTTACATGCCAACACACCACTGGTGCAGTCCACCCCTCCCTGCAGGTTCCAAGACATGGGGGCCGGTGGAGCGGGCAAGTTGCGGGGAGGCTGCTGCGGTGGCTGCTCCTCTTTGGTCTCCGACAAGCTGTCTGCTTCCGGTTCGTCGACGGGCACCCGAGGGGGCTCAACTGGGGGCTCTTCAGGAAGGAAGGAAACATCGGGTGTCTTACAGCTGCTGTCCACTGTCTGGGAGTCCGGAGTTAGCTCCTGGCCTGGGGCCAGTGGCTGAGGGCTAGGCGGTTTGGCCGTGCCCTCTGACTTCTCTGAGCCAGACCACGAGGGCTCCTCCTTGACCCTCAAAGGGCTGCTTGTGCCTTGACTGCAGCTGTCGGCTTTGGATTTCTTCAGCCCAGTCTTCACCTTGAGCTTCTTCTTCTTCTTGGGCTCTGAGGCACCCTTTGGTTTGAGTCCCTTCAGTTTTTTCACACCCATTTTGGCCTTCAGCCCTTTCACTTTTTTAGGTTTGAAGTTGGGTTCCTTGGCATCAGCCATCTCACCCTGGCCTGCTGCCGACGCCCCAACCATCAATACCTTCTCTTCCGATTTGAGGAATGGCGAGCGGCTCTCTTTGTCACGGCTAAACTTCACACCAATGGAACCCACCTCCTTGACTGATGTGGTGCTACTAACCCCTTCGCGGATCAACACAGCCACCTTAGACTGAAGCTTCACCTTCCGGCCTGAGCCCAACTTGCCACTCTCTTTGTGGCTTCCGGTTTTAATCTTCTTCCCCGTCTTGTCTCTATCTGGTCGAGCCTTCTTTTCTGCTTTGGGCAGTTCTTGTTGTTCAGAACAGGGAGGCCCCTCTTTCAGCTTCTTTTTGTACTTGTCACGGGCACTAGGACGGTCCTCAAGGTAAGCCCTCTTACGTTCTTTCTCCTTGGGCATCTTCTGCTTGGTGTCCTCTTCAGGCCGCTTGTCCTTCCGGGATGGGATGGCATCATCCTTGGCTGCTAGCCGCACCCCACCAGATTTGGATTCCTCAGGAGGCTCACGGTCTGAGAAGCAAGCATCGAAACTCATCCCCTCAGAATCATAGAGCACTTCCCGCTTGGCTCTCTCTGGCGTTTCCAATAGCCCCTCCATTTTCTCCTGTTGGTTGACTGTGATTGTCCTCTTAATAGTAAAGAGGTCGTTGTCATTGAGGTCCTGAATTGATGGCGGCACTACAGTTCGTGCATCTCTCCGCCGCTCCATCAAGACCTTCTCAGACTTGGGCTCCTCCAACAAGTGGATTTCCTGCTCCTTGTCCTTAGATAACCTATGAGAGGAATGCTTTTCACGTGAGTGAGAGCGCGAGTGTTTCTTCTTCTTCCTGCTACTGTCCCCCCGGTGTTTGTCCTTGTGTCTACTGCGATGAGCACGACTACTGCTGCGTGACCGAGAACGACGTCCGCGGCGCTTCTCCTTTGACTTGGAACGCCTGCTCTTGCGCCGCTCAGCAGAGGTATGTGAAGAGCCAACGGCAGACAAACTAGTGCTGATTGAAGGTGACCAGGAACGGGAGGTTCGGTGATGTGAACGAGAACGTGAGGCCCTGTGGCGAGAACGTCGACGCTCTTTGGATTTAGAGCGTGACTTGGATTTCTTCTTCGGGTTCCACGAAGAGGCATACGATTCCTTTGTTTTTGAGGCTTTGCGTTCTCGCGATCTTTTGCGTTCCCTTTTAGATTTCTTACATGAACCAGAGCTGGAACCCGAGTGGGACTTGGAGGCAGGGCGCTTAGGGGCTGGTGGGGGTGGTGGTGGAGGTGGAGGCAGGGGTGATGGAGCTCGATGGAAGCGTTCTCGTCGCTGAGTCAAGATCTTCCGCCTCAAGTCCACCCCTTTCCAACGTGGGTCAGGTTGGCTTTCGCTAAAATCAATTTGCAAGGCTCCCTCATCATCTGAGTCCGCGTGCAGGGACAAGAAGTCATCTCCTTCCACCACCCTTAGGGTTCGTTGCTCAGCAGGCCGGCACCTGCTCCGAAAGAGTCGAATGGGGCTGTACCGCTCATCCTCAGGTTGGACGATTTCTCCTTCCTCAATTTCTGAGTCACCACCGCCACTTCCATCCCATTCCATTGACGACCGGCGCCCAGCCCGGTGATGCCCACTTCCTTTGGATGTTTTCTCCCCACTCCTTAGCTTAGCATTTCCAACTGTCACCACCTCCAAGGACACCTTCCCCTCCATTTGGGGCTTGGCTTCAGAATCCAAGCGGCCTTTGGGCGCCAGGTCTACTACAAATACCCTACGACGTGGCTCTGGAGCCTTGGATTCCATCTGTTCTGGGGGAAGCTCCTCGGGCAGGGTGGAGTCGGCACCCGGAGGTTCCTTGCCTTCAGGGGCTTCGGTGGGGCAGGCTAACTCACTTTCATAATCCCTGCCTGGTTCTGCTTCTGGTTCTGAATCTTCCTGACCTTTGTCTGAACTGGGGAAATCTTGGCTCAAACTATTTTCATCATAGATTCCAGCCAATGTTTCTGAGATGCGGCTGATGCTATGGGACATATCAGGAGGATGCTGGTCGCGGTCATCTTCCTCTTCTTCCTCCTCCTCGTCATCGTCCTCCTCAGGAGAAGGGGTGCTAGCAGAGGAACTGGGGTTGGAGCCCGTGGGGTCGAAAGGATCATATTTCTGGTCATGCCTCCCCCCCTCTGCCTCTTTGTGAGGTGAGTCACCAAAGCCAAAATCACCGTTGAGGTTATCCTCATCAGTAGGGTGGAAGGGATCATAAATATCTAAGTCCGGGGAGTGCATTGGGGGACAGGGGTTCACAGAGCCACTGCCTCCACCCTCGCCAGGCAGGCCTTGATGGCGGGACACCGAGGAGGTTGATGAAGAGCAAGATGATGAAGAAGAGGTGCTGGAATCTGCTTTATCCAAGGAGTTGGCAGGAGGTGGTTGGGAACGCTGCTGGGATTCGGACTCCCGACCAGTAGCACTCTGCGGGCGCTGCTGGCCCCCACTGGATACCCCCATGCCAGTGCCTAGAGTCACGCCCAAGCAAGGTGAAGGAGAAGTCCTGTCTGCTTTGGGGGACCGCAAAACCATGCTCCTGGCTGAAGCAGAAGTCCATGTGGCCTTGTCCATTAGTGGCCGAGTTCTGTGCGGGTCCAACTGTTCTGGAAGGGAAGGGTGGCCAATGGAGCAGACTCTGCTTCCTCTCCAGCAAGGTGCTGATGATTCAAGGCAGACTAGGTGGAACAAAGAAAAAAGAGAATGCTTAGGCCCTCAATTTTATTACAATACCTATACATTTCCTGTACTCTAAGAAAGAGGTAGGTTTTACATCCCCTTCCTTAAATACCTCCTTCTCCTATTTAAGCCAGCCAGACTTTGATCAGGAGCCTCAATTCCTCCTCCACCTGTAAGCCATGAACTGGCTTATCATATCACAACTGGTTTTCCATTAATCTGTGGAAACACCTAACCCAAGAGGTGCCTGAAGTAATAGGCAATAACCAAGGATTCCTTGCCCAGATCTTTAAGGAGCTGCTGTTTGGACCCACCCACCACAGAACTCCTCTTAGTTGGAAAGATCTTTATCCCTGGCTGGTATGAAGTTCTTATGGTCTCAGATAAGCAGTGAGGAAGAGCTGTGGGGGGGGGGGGGGGAGGGGGAGAGCACAATTCCTTAAGCCTCTCTTAATATTCTTAGGTCCAAATCCTAATCAACTTTCTGGCACTGACATAGCTATGCCAATGGGGCATATGCTGCACCCTGCAGTTGGGTGGCAGTCACGGAGGCCTCCTCAAGATAAGGAGATGTTTGTTCCTTTATCTCAGAGCTGCATTGCCCTTACCTTGGTGCAGAAAGTTGGTTAGGATTGTGCCCTTAGGGTTCTAGGACTGAAAGAAAAGGGGGGGGGGAGTTTACAGCAATTTCAATCAATACATAGACAGCTGTTTGCAAGACCTTTAGGGACAGGGAACCATTTCCCCCTTTAATTTGCTATGTAAGCCACTATGTTAATATTTTTGTGGAAGTCTATAAACTATTCTAAACAGTGAATAAGTTGCATCTACATTTATTACACGAAGATGACCATTTTTACTATCCCACTGCCAATTTTCCACAGCATAGAAAAAAAACTGCTACCTCTGGAAAGATAAACTGGGAAGCCTCTTGAATAGGGGTCTGGAAGCCTGGAGCTTAATACATCCTGTTTCACCCCCTTCCTATCAAAAAAATCTAGTTGCTATCTACAGTCCGATGGAACACATGTCCCTGACCTCATCTGTCTAATTCCATCCTGCACAGATAGACATACCAGATTTTTGCATCCTCCAGGATCGGTTTCTCCTCAGGATGCCCGATAGGGCACCAACATCCTCTAGCCGCACCTCAGCCACCAGCTCCACTTCTTCCATATCCTCATCTCCACTATTGAGAGCAACAAATGTAATTAGGAAGTGGATCCTACCAGTCTCCAAGAGATACCAATTCTCAACTCAACATTCTGACTGGCAAAGTTCTGACGAGACATCATAAAAAAGGGGGGGAGGAATGGAGAAGTCTGGCATGGCAGTCACAGAATCCAAATTTCTAGGGCCAAACAGGATTGCAAAAGCCAAGAACGTACAAGTTGCTTGGTGTGAAGGTCCAATCTTATCCAACTTTCTAGCATGGTGCAGCTGCAATGCAGTCCTGAGCTAAGGAGACAAATGTTCCCATACCTTGAGGAGGTCTCTGTGACTGCCTCCCCACCACAGGATGCAGAGCACACCCCATTAGCACGGCTGCACCGGCACTGGAAAACTGGATAGGATTGGGCCCTTAGTAACCATCATCCACACTTTCATCTACATGGAGATACAGCACATAACTGAGCTTCCTCCAAAGACTGATCAGAAGCAGGTGGTGGTGCTGCTGCTGAAAAGAGCTGTACACGGCCCCGAGTCAGATGGATCATCACTCCAGCAAGTGCACTGATTTATACCTGCAAGACTGAACAGTCATGATATTTTGGTCCTACATACCACAAAGAGTCTTCTTCCTTATTGTGACCCTAAGGGACACCTGTAAATAATACCATCTGGGCCCAGGTTAAGAAACTAAAGAGATGCAGAGAGGTACTTTCAGCAATTAAAGAATTCTCCTTCCTTGGGAAGATTGGTAAACCTGAGGTTAGGACTCTGCATACCAGTCACAGCAGCAGTGCTCTATCCTTTGCTCTGTGCTTTTAGCCAAAAATCAGTGCCTTGAGATTTCTTTGGGGCAAGGAAATCTACCCCGTTTGTTCCCTTGCTCTACTGGGGAGATTTGCTTCCTACTCTTTAGCACCTTGGGCTATGCCAATTTCTGCCACTTAGCAAATGCTGGGAGAGGCTGCCATATTCAATGGAAATGTTATTCTGATAAGGAAGCATTTGAGTAAAGGCTGATTTCTGGAGTGAAGCAGGCAAAGATATTGACAACAACTTCCAAGTGCTGCTACTCTCCACCTCCAGCTGAGAAAAGCAATCGGACTTCCCGCAGAGTCAGGTTAATCACCTGGAGCAGAGGTTCTCAAACTCTGAGGGAGCTTTACTCCCTCAGTAAGTTCTTGCAGGGGAGTGGCTAGGGCAGCGTCACTAAGGGGGGGCGGGGGGCCCTTTGCATTCACATTATGTAGGCAGAACTGTAGCAGGCTGCAGGAGGTGCGGGGAACCCTGCACAGCGCTCCCCAAGGCTTGGAACATTCGCTAAAAGTGGGCGCAAAGCACCTCCTGCAAAAAGGACGTGCTTTGCGCCCGCTTTTAGTGAACATTCCAAGCCTCGGGGAGCACTGTGCAGGGCTGCGCAGGGCACTCCGCACCTCCTGCAGCCTGCTGCAGCCCTGCCTTCTTGAAGTAAGTGCAAAGCACCCCCCCTCAGCCCCCTAGTGACGCAATCCTGGTTATCACGTCACTCCCTCCCTCCCCTTCCCCCGCCCCTTAAAGGGACGGGGGAAGCGTTACATGAACTGGTAGGTCGCGACCCACCAGTTTGAGAACCACTGACCTGGAGGTTTGCTCCATGATGTGTGCTCACCCAAGTGTGCACCTTACAGAGAACACAGCTTGTCTCCCTTGTGACTGTTGCTCTGCAAGAAACACACTTACTAGGCCACCTGGGTCCCTATGGAGCTCTCGACTCCTTCGGGCAAATGACAAGTCAACTCCAGGTAATCTAGGACCCCAGCCAAAGCAGGCACCGCAGCAGCAGCAGGAGCCTCAGGAACCTGGAGGGAAAAAGAACCTGGCATAAACACACATAGGTCAAGACTGGTAATTCCTCCTCCATGAGTGGGCACAACACAACGGTGGACCCAAGTTCACAATACAGTATCTATAGCTATTCACCACAGTGCACCATATAGCCTTCCACTACCATTGCCACAACACAATCCCACTCTGGGGTAATCACACTTTTCATTAGAGTCCACTTGCTTGGAGAAGACTAAGTAACATGTCACTGGTGCCAATGTGTTCAGAATCTTAGCAATACGGGCACTTGTAAAAGATGTGTAATTGTTCATCAGGGCTCACTACTACCCACACATCTTTTGTACACAAGCTACATGTACAACACAATAACACAACATACCTCACTCATCAAGGCACCCCTGTCACAGACCAAAGCAGGATCCCCAGTTCCCAGCCAGCTTCCTCCAAGCCCTTCAGATCTGGAGCTTCTGCACCATTTCCTTCGGCTTGTATACTTGCATTCAGCTTCTGTAAACAAAGGTAATGGTGAAAGGGGTTTTGGATCTCCATATTGGAGACTCACAAGGGTAAATGTGTTTGTCCTACACCCAAATACAATGGACACAGTATTCCTGCTTTACAGGGATATATGGCTCTAAGGAAAGACAGCATATAAGCAAAACAGGTATTTGGTGTTTAAAAAGATCAACCTGTCCTTGCAGTACAATCTTGCATCCCCCCTTTTTATTTGAATCTCCCCATAGTCGACTGATGAAAGTTACAAAGTTAAGTGTGCCTCCTCAAGGCATAACTAAGTTCTTGACAAGATCAACCCATTCATGAGACTGACTTAGCAGCCTTAGAGCCCAATCCTATCCAATTTTCCAGTGCTGGTGTAGCCATTCCAATGGGGTATGCATTGCATCCTGTGGTGGGAAGGCAGGCACAGAAGCCTCCTCAAGGTATGGGAACGTTTGTTCTCTTACCTCGGGGCTGCATTGCGGCTACACTGCTGCTGGAAAGTTGGATAGGATTGGGCCCTTAGATCGCAGATTGTGGAGGGGCTGCCCACCTCAGTTCAGCCACTCAATGGAATGGAAAAGGAAGCAAGGGATGAAGCAGAAGATGAAGTGTGCAAGAGAGGAGAGTGGCAGATCACAGCATTAAAGACTCTCCTCTTCCTGACAGTTCCTCTTCTGTTCTGTCTTCCTTTTTCTTTTCCAATTTAGGGCGAAGAATCTAGTCCAGCAGTGGATAAAAGAGGGGGCAGCCTCCAACGCGCCACCTCAGGAACAGGAGATCTTGGGCCACCCCTGATTTGAGTCTACGTTCTTGTATAAAAACATAAGAAGTCTTGCTGGATCATATCAAGGTCTATCTAGTACTAGATCTCCTCACAGCAAGCACAAGGTAGTCCAACACATGGTCAGTGACAATTCACCATCAGACCATAATTGAACATCACCGGTCTACTCCTCTCCCACTTCCAAGAAAGGAAAACGCTTCTTTGGGGAGTGGGTCATTGCTTCTCCTGACTTGATTATTCTGGCCCCACTCTAAGCGGCAGAGCAAGGAGCAAGCAGAGGTAAGGGGGTAAATGGAGAAATGGTGATGTGGCTGTGGAGGTGCTGCCCTGGGTGCTGCCAATGCCCATCCACCACTTGAAGCAGCTGCTTCAACTCCACTCAGGGCTGGCCCACCTATGAGAAACCTATCCTCAGGTCTCATCTCTGTCATGAACTCACAGACTGGCCTGCTGTAAGCTATTACTTCTCAGCCCACCTCCTGCAACGTGGAGTTACAGTGAACCTTCAATTTAACAGACTACTGGGAGGGGGAAAGGAATGTCTTAATGCCCAGTGTCTGTTAAATCAAATACTGCAGACAGTGGAGATGCACATGCACGCAATGTAGCAGAAAACATCCATTGTTTGGAAGTCTATTAAATCAAGGTCCGTTAAATCAAGGATTAACTGTTTTACTATTTTAATTTACGGAGATGTGGTAAGAATCACTAGAACAGCACATGAAAATTGCTCTGAATGCTTAGATAAGCACTAGACAAAATATTACTATGACTACAGAGTTGTAAGTAGTGCCTGGTTCTCCAAGACAGCAGCAGACAACAGACAATCTTTTTAAAGCTTTTCTAAGTTGACATTTGCCTGAAGAAGGAGGAAAAATAACCAGCCACCTATGTTCCAAAACTTGCCAGTTAGAGGAGGCATTTTGGAGATCTGATGGGAAGGGTTCAGGAACCAGAATACAAATAAAAAACCCACTCCCAAACCTAATTGGTGATATGACTTGGTGATATGATTTGGTGGGCTGCTGTGAGATACAGGAAGCTGGACTAGATGGGCCTATGGACTGATCCAGTGGGGCTGTTCTTATGTTCCAATTTAATCAAACTTCTGTAACTTCTAAGCCAACCTAGAAATTGAAAAAACTGCATTTCACAAACACACACTTGCCACTCAGGTTGCTGATAAAGAGGACATGGAACATTAAGCGCACAATGCGTTTTGGGTGGTTTTATCTATAAAAACTCTTCAGAAAAACGACATTCCTTAACCATGGCCTAGCACCAGCTATGCTCACTTGAGTTATAGTCATGCTATCTTGGGTAGAGGGCCTTGTTGAACATGCAATCTACCCACACCTGGTCCATTTGCAACCCTAGTCCTAGCCGTGCCCCCTGATTTTCCATTACCTTTTTCACTGGCAGGGTCCTGCAGTTCACCTGCCAAGCCGCTGCCCACAGCTTGCTGCAAAGCTTTCTGCAAAGATAAAAAAGAACAGTGGACACAGTTAGCACTTGCTGTGGAACATCAAGTCCTGCAAATGCTTACAACCCGCGCTTAAAAGCAACCAGCCTAGTTGCATGGCAGTGTTTGGATCTGTCTGCAGAGGCAGAATCAGTGGAGTAAGTCAAATGCCAAAATGAGAGCAAAAGGGTAGAAATCTCATAAACAGCTGCCCGACAAATCCCAGGTTTACCTGAGGTTTTGTTTCAAAGTTTAATTTCCTCTTTGGGAAACCACGGAATAATTCTAATAAAAGCTGATTAAATTACAAATATTCCCCAACACTTTTCGATAACTAATATACACATTTAAGCGGAACTGATAATTACAGAAAAAAGTGACACATCAGATCATCAAGATTCATAAAACCAGACTTTCCTGGCTGCCTGGGGTAAGTATAAATCACCATTAATCACCCAGAGTTGATCTCTAATGAGAGTCTGGACCTTTAAGAAGAGAATATTGCACATGCTCAGTTCAGCACTCAACGAACTCGGAACCCAGGACTGATTGCTACCTTCACTTTTGCACCTCCAGCCTCTTCCTCCACCTTTGCTGTTGCTATTGGGTGCCTCTACCTTTGAATTGTTTCTCTCTCTCAACTGAGATGAAACTCTCCAATTGTCTGAGTCATCTTGATTGTGTGTGCTGCTTTAATATGACAGGCTTATTTTCCCTGCAGCCTACTTTCTTTTACATGCCCTCAAGCTAGTCAAACTCATTTGGGATGTTTGTTATTTATGTCTTAGGAAGAAAGACTGAAAAATGCTTCTGGAGGCATTTTATTCCCAGGCTCCCAGTTCTTACCAAAGTTTAATTGAAGGTAGATTTTTCTGTTTGTTTTTTCACAGATTACAAAATGGGACTCGATTCCAAGTATACTTTAAGTACGTGCACACAACTACAGTCCAATGCTACAAGTCTCTGAATGTTTAGGTGCGTACAACAAAGCATTCTCCCAGCATGTAAGCATGCCTAGAATTGCAGCCTGGTTGCAACACACTGACCTGTTCTCAATGGTGCTTACATGTAAGTCAACATGCACAGCATTTGACTTTCCAGTAATGTATCCACAGTGTTCTGGGAGTTACTAACTGAATTTTAATATGTGCAGCAACTTAAAAATGTTTTGGCAAGCAGAAAAAGAGGGAGGGGAAAGCACAAAAATTAATTACAAAATGAAGCAGAAAACTATTTAAGAAGCAGCAATGGCTAGGATTGCAGGGAGCCTTGGACAAAACCAGAAAGTACTTCCACATGAACATGGGGAGAAATAACAAGTTCTCTGTCCCAGCATACATGGGCACAGATCACTGCTCTGGATGGTCTGTCAATTCTCAACTAACTTTTTGGGGAAGAGGTTGCAGCAGGAAAAGCAGGCACACAAGCACTGTTCTCCCTAAGCTGTGCAGCGCAAAGCTGAGATCTATGCAGCTCAGAGCTTGGCTGAACTGGAAGTTGGCAATGATATACAACATAATCAGTGAACATTGGAAGACACTCCACAGTAAGCACAGGAGTCCACACAGCGGTTTAGACCTCCTTACAGGAACTATGGATCTTAGCCCATATGCATGCTTCAGGTACAACTGGCATAACACTAAAACTTTGTTCTGAAGCATCCTCCTCAAGAAAAAAATATATAAATATCTATCTGTATACAGGTGGGACCAAAAACCCTTTTTATACTTATGAAAGCTAGAGCTCGGTCCTAGGCATGTTTACTCAGAAGTAAGCCCCACTGATTTCAATGCAATGCATTACTCATTGCTACATAGTCATAGGATCCTAGTTGTACTGTAAAAAAAAAAACTCACAGCACTTTCTCTGGATATGCAAGATCATTTGAATTATCCTTGCAATAATGCCATTTCCTATTTGCACTTTTTACCATCACCTGAAACTTATTTCCATTGGGAGGAAGTTAGCAATGAGATATCAATTCTGCACTATAAAACAGTTTCCTGGGCAAGGATCAAGCAGGTGGTGGAGTCCCAGCTTCAGCGGGTCCTGGATGATTGTTAATTCCTTTCAGTTTAGCTTCAGGCCAGGGTTTGGGACAAAGACAGCCTTGGAGGATGTATTGGAATCATGAGAAGATAGGATGTGGTGTCAGCAGTGGCTCTTTACTCTGGTGAACCTGGGAAACACAGGGTTAAGGCCTGGGCTTTCAGGAGAGGTGTGCCACACAGCTGCAGCCACTAGAGACAATGAGGACTTCAGGGATATAAGGAGCAGTTATTTTATGCTGCTTCTTATGAAAAAGGAAATGTTTGCTGCTATGGGTTTCTGGGTGGGCTGTGTGTTCTGACACTTTTGAGATAATTGTATTATATTTCTATTTTAATGTTTTATGGGTGCATTTGTATTTATCTGAATTTATTAGAAGTCTTGAGCTGTTTTTGGAGAAGACAAAAAACTTTGATAAATAAATTCAGTCTGTGGTCCTTACTTAACCCATAGTGTAGAACTAGTAAACACATAGGAGTTTACCCAATATCCACAAACATTGTTTTCTCAATAAAGTTAGCTCATTTGAGTCATTCAATCACTTTTGCTACAGAAATAGAAAAGCTTGTGACAAAAACGGCAGTCTGGCAACTATCTTACAAATGTGCACTCTTACAACTTCTTGGTTTTGCTATTCCTCAATTTGTTTTTACTCCTTGTGATTTTATACAATTTACTCCATACACACTACATAGGATAGACTATGCACAGGAAGCTACAATACAGCTGTTGAATATAGACTTCACTTGGCACTTTCATAGGTGCTTCTTAGTCCAAGCTTTCCCTGAAGAGTTTTGGCTCAAAATGAATGGGAGTCTCATCAGGATTTTTTTGAGGCATTTGTGAAATTTTTTTAAAGCTGAAGAATATTTTTGTACTATTTTGTACACCTTTTATCTTTTCAGCCCAAAAGTTGTATCCCAGATAATCCTTCATGGTTGCAATCAAGCCAAACAGCTTGGCCCAGTCCTTCCATCATGTGAAGTGAGCTGCAACTGGGGTTAAATTGGGAGACTCCCTTCTCACCTGGCTGATTACATGGTTGCTATCATCAGACAGGCAGAAGAGGAACTATTCTCTTCCAACCAACTATGGGTCACATTTCCTCTCCTCATTTTGAAACTCAACAAGCAAGGAGAATGATGCAGCTATTCACACACCTGCTGGCTGAGCAAATGTCACAGCAATACCACCAGTGCTGTGCCCCAATAAAGCAGCCAGGTGAGGAGGTAGAACCAAAACCATTTTCAGGCACCAAAACCAACTTGGGCCATTACAGCAAGTTGCACAGAATATGATCCCAAACGCAAAAATCCTGCAGCTTCCAACAACTTTGGCAAAACTTAGCTCTTAGAGAAGCACGCAGGGAAATTTAACCTTCAGATTTGCTGAAATAAACCAAGTTGCTTAGGACAAGCTTCAGAGACTACAACCACAAATGAGCTATGGCTCACAGTGCCTCCTGCTCTTACATGAGCAAAAAAAATAAACCATCCCTTTTCCCTTACAATTTTCTTGTTCTGTGTCTAGTGCAGCGGTTCTCAAACTCTCAGGGAGAGTTTGAGAACCTATAAGTCCTTGCGGGGGAGGGGGGCAGCAACACAAACCCCAGGATCATGTCGCTAAGGGGACTGCAGGAACTGGGATGTACTCACCAGTCCCTATAGCAGCCTCCCAGGGGTGCGGAGAGCTCTGCGCAACCATCTGCCCACGCTCTGCCTCTGCAAAACCGAAAGTGGAGCACGATCACTGCGCTTTCACTTTTAGCAGGCTGGGGGGCCCTGCAGAGGGTCACACAGGGCTCTCAGCACCCCTGGGAGGCTGCTGCAGGGATTGGTGAGTACATCCCAGTCCCTGCAGCCTCCTTAGTGACATGATCCTGCCTTCCCCACTGCCCCCACCCCTTAAGGGAACAGAGGCCAGAGCCCTTAGGTTGGGGCATCACGACACCCTCGTTTGAGAAGCTCTGTCCTAATTCAATAGCAAATGATCGTGCAGTCCAATGTCAACCTTGCAACTCTTCCAAGTATCTGCACTAGCCTTCCCACTATATTTCAATCATATTCACCACAGAGATGAGAGTAAGGAAGTCTTCCATACATGTCAGTTATGGGAGTTCCACCCCAGTTTGCCACCTTCATCCCCCCCCCCAATTGTGTCCTAATCTTCTTATTGGTCTCAGAGCAGGACTCGGGCCTTTCAGTTTCCAAACTATATAGGTGGAGCGGTATTTTGGAGTAAAATCCGCATTTTAGGCATACATACAAGTAGATATTCCTCAACTGACAGAGAAAATTCTTCTGCAACAGTCAGAAAGAACAAGATACAAAGAACACATTATATGCTGTCCTGTGTTGTCAAACTAGTCCAAGACTTGAGTTTAAAAAGAAGCACTTACCACATAAGGGGACAGGACTGGCAAACATGCTAGGCTAAATACTATAAGAAAGAAGAGGGGAGAACAACCCTCCAAAATGACCCCACTGGCAGACCCCACTGCATAATAAGTGAGCAACCCAGCTTGTGACACTCATTTGCTCCTCCAAGAGCATACTGTGGCAGTACAAACTGGCATGCAAAGCAACACCACCCCCACAATCCCATAATGCATTTGTTCCTTGTGCTTATCCCCATAAGCTTCCCAGCATGCACCGCTCATCCCAAACAGGATCAATGAAAGCAACAATGATGCCCACCACCCCATGAGAAACAGGGCAGTCATTACCAAAATGATAACCTGGCCAGCACAGAAGGCACCCGACTGGTCCCAGTCTGCATCAAGAGAAGGTTCAGTGGCAGGCTTCTCACCACCTCGTGCAGGATCCTCCCTTACTGGGGGGTGTTGATTCTCCTCCTCTTCCATTTCTGTAGCAGCTGCAAATCCTGGATATCAATGGAGGGATATCAATGGAATTACATTCTAGTTAATGACTTGTCCACTTCAGATCCATGAACCACTCTTGCCGGCCGCTTCTGAGCACTCCCCTCAAACAACAGTCAGAAATGATGGTACTAAGCCCTCAATGCACGCACCACTACCTCATGCACTTCCCAGAGAATGAATCCAAAGGCCTGACCCACCAGCCCCCATCCACTGCTTTCTGGCTGCAAATCCTATACACACTTACCTGCAAGTAAATCCCATCATACAATGGGACTTACTTCAAACAAGACATGCACAGAATTGCAGTTTAAGACAGAGTTGAAGCACTGTGGAACCAGGAATAAGCGGCTGACTGTGTTCTTTTAGCACTCCAATTACTCATTTCTAATTGTTACTCAAACATAAGGAGATAAAATGCCATGACAGAATACGGATTTGAAGTGGGCAATCTCTCATTTTACATGGGGGTTACCATCTTAAAAATAATCACCACACATTTTAAAAAAGATTAAATGAAAAAATCAAGAAAAACATGCACAAAGCCAGCCAGACATGCAGGAGCCCTGGGGAAGTTTTACCATGTTATTTTGAAAATTGGTGCACGTAAATTAGGTTTTACTATTAATTTTCAAAGCGTTCAATTTCAAAAACCCATGTAAAATTAGAGGACCCTGCATAAACCAACTGCCTCATTTGAAGCCTCCATATTTCAAAAATCAAAGAAACAACTGCAGACTAAGGAGAAAGGCAGTAGGAAGCCTACCCAGTCAGTCTTCCTTTAGAGGAGGGTTCCAGGCCTGTTTATGAGTCAACTTCAGCAAGAGGAAACTAGGGCTTGACTCCAGAACCTGTTTTATCTGCCAGGGTCCAACCCCCACCCTGTTATTTGTGAAGTAATAAAGAGGAGAGTATCCTGGGGCATTCCTAGAAAGCCTTCCCTTGTGAATTAACTGACTCCTAGACAATGTGAATTCCAACTGGTGGCACCATCTCCAAGATCAGCTCTCATCACCTATAAAATGATCACTTTATTAACTGGCAGGAAAAACTTGAAATAAAGTGCCTTGGTAATTAAGTTATAGATGATGATGAGTGGCAAGCAGAAAAAGGGTCTTCTCAGTAGTGGTGCCCTCTCTATAGACTACTCTTCCCTGCAAGGCCCACCAGGCACCCACAGCAAGGTCACTTCAGCATCAGGTAAACACCTTATTTTCCCACACTTTTTACAACAGGATTTTAAACATCTGATTATGCTCAATATCTTTTTGCTGTTCTAATACACACTGTATTGTTCTGTTTTTCATAGTTGAATAGGTTGTAGCCTTATCCAGGGTACTGCATGTGATCCTGCCCACCTTGCTGAAGCTAAGCAGGTCTAAGTTTGGTCAACACCTAGATGGGGGATCGCCTGAGAACCCCACATAAGCAGCCTTGAGTCACACAGTGCAAAGAAAGTAGGATGTAAATATATTGTTTTGTTTTCATTGTTGTTAACTACCCCAATAACAGCTACTGAAGGTCGATCTAAAAAAATTTAACTGTTTCAGCCCAACATAAATCTTATTCAGACCACAATGTTCCATGTACCCATCTACTCATTAACTCTGTCCTCTTTAGTTTCTACACCAAAAAGCATGACATTCCCTCCTCCATCACAAAACAACAATACATTAACCCTTCTCTCCTGCCCAGGGCTGGTCCATTTATGAGGCTGAATAAGTCAGTCACCTCAGACAGCAGATTGTTGGGGGGGCACCCACTTGCACCTGCTCACCGCTTCTCCTTCCACTTCCTGAATTGAAAAAAAAGGGGACAGAATAGAAGTAGAGACTGGTGGGCCAGAACATCACAGACACATCACATGAGCACATATAATTGGGTACAGGGGAAGAAAGAGTATTTGGTACAACACCTCAGGCGCCAGGTCTTGGGCAAGCCCTGCTTCTGCAACACAGTTCTCTCACATAACACCCTGCTCTCTAGCTTTCACAGGTCTGTTGTGGTGCCGCTTTCTTCTCAGTTCACAACCCTAGTGTCTTGCCACCTCTCTCAGTAACTACCTCCTCAGTCTTTTCTTTGAGTCGTACTACATCAAACAACCATTAAAAATAACTGACATGCTTAGAAAAGTAACCATTAAAAGTAGCCTGCTCAGACCTCCAAATGTGACATGAGTGAACTTGAATGACATCAAAGTTCTGCAAGCTATGGAACAGCTAACAGAATGATAGGCCTTGAATGGCTAAGACCAAGGAAGGACAGAGTTTCAATCTAGACATCAATGGAATGATAGGTCCTCAGGAGGACTGGCAAAATCCCACCTAAGATTGTGATCATGATCACAAAGGCCATGTCTCTGGTCTTCAGTGAAGCAAAGATAAATGAGCCCAAAACATACCTACTTATTATTCCCAAGTATCCTGTGTGGTTGATATGCACAGTTCCATCTCTCTCTCTCTCTCTCTCACACACACACACACACACACACCAGAAGCACAAAGCATTGGATCATTTTCCCAAGATGATCATCTGCCCTACCTCCCACAACCTGCATGTGAAACTACCCACCATTCTTCTGTCATTCCCCCAGGAACAAAATCCTTCCACATATTGACTACTCAGAACTCCACCAGAGCACCAACAAACTTGTAATTCAGAACCCCAACAATCTACTGTCAATTCACTCCAGATATGTCATTCCACCAACTCACTCACTGGGATCCCCTTAGCCCACTGATGATTCCATATTTTGAACCATCCACTTGTACCTGTAACCGCTTTCAACATGTTCATGTTCTGTCAGGTCCCCCTTCGCCTTTTCCTCGCTCATTGTCACTCTGTGCTCAGTTCTGCGTTACTCCAACAGCTTCTCTGCCCATAACTCTCTTACACCATACTACCTTCTTCATCAAACTCCTTTCCATGGCAGATCAGACATTCCCCTATATGAAACCAATTATCTCCTCCATGAACTTGCTACACACCCTTAACTCAAACCCAATCCCCATTACTCCACAATCAGTTTGTTGCTTGACAGCCACAGAAAGGGCCTTGCTAATCTTATCAAGAGTTTCAAATGAACCCTCACCCCACACCTCCAAGTCACACCAAAATGGTTCCATATTTAGGGATACCAGATACAAAATGGGACAGAAAGCCTTATACCTTTAACCATCGTATAGAAAAGGGAATTTTGGCAGGTGCAGCTCAACATGGAAAGGTTTAAAAAGCTTCACCTGCCAAAACTCCCTCTTCTATACAATGGTTAAAGGTAGGCACCCTGTCCCCCTTTGGATCCTGTAACCCTACCCATACTTCTTTTAGTGACCCTACCCATATTTCTTTTATAGGTCTATGGGACTGTAATACTGGCAGTCCCAATACTGGTTCATTCTTCCAGCTCAAGCCCCAGAGGTACATGGGTGTAGATTTTCAACATTTGCCACCTCACAGCACATTGCCAAGGCATTAAAACTGTCAAGGCACACCATCATTTTTTGGGTAACTGACAGAACCCACCATGCTGCTGGTGGGAAGCTCACCTCCCCCAACAGCCCTATTGACAAATGACCCACCCCCAAACTCCTCCGGCACACCATTTGTGGCACACCAATGTGCCTCAGCACACTGGTCGAGCATCGCTGGCGCAGATGCCCACTCTGTCGTGCCGGGTCACAAGCAGCCTGCTCCTGTGCATGGGTGCTAGGAAGCCTCACTGAGTTCAGGGGGCTCCCCCCCCCCAGGGAAGAAGGGCCGCATTCCACACACGCCACTTTCCCACTGCCACAGGCTCTCCCCCCACACTGCCCACTCCCCACACTGGAAGGCCATCTCCAAGGGAAGCAGGCTCAACTCCAGGACCCCCATGGAAGCCTCTCCTCCCCCCTGGAGCAGGGGAAGCCTGGCCTTCCAAGGGGCCCCAGCTCCCCCTCCCCAGGCCTGCCCCACCACCCTCCAGGCGTCACCACAGCCCTCGCCCCGCACTGCGCACACCCAACACCCCCAGCACAAACACTCTCTGGGCCCCCAGCCGCGGCCCTCCCAAGCGGCCGCCAACATTACCCGGCTCCACCGGGAAGCCAGGCCCTTCCGTCCGCCCGCCCGCCTCAGCACAGGCAGCAGGAGCGCAGGAGGAAGCGCGGCCGCCGCCACCAGCACCGTCCAGGCCCGGCCTCTGCGGCAGCCATTTTACTCCGCTCGGCCCTGCTGCTGCTGCCGCCGCTGCGGGAGGGTTGCTCAGAGGGGCGGGACCAAAACAGGCCGGCGGCATCCTGGGAGATGTAGTCGCCCTCGAAGGCATTCTTCAGGCACTGCGGATGAGAATGGACTATAATTCCCAGAATGCCACCGGTCGGCTTGGGTAAGCGGAGCGCTAGGGGTCATGGGAAATGTAGTACTGGGGGAATGGTACCCCTCCGGCGGCCCGGATGAGGATGACCGCTCCCGCTGTGCTAAGAGAGATCAAGTGTGTGTATGTGTATGTATGTATATATGTATGTTTGTATATGTGTATATATGCGTGTGTGTGTGAGTATATATATATATATATACACACACACACACGTATGTATGTATGTATACATATATGAAATACTCCCTGACAAGCAGCAATTCAACAGATGGAGTTGCAGGCTTCACCGATTGCATTTCTACCTGTTGACGAAGGTTTATGGCACAAAAATGTGTGATTCACTTGCACTTTTATGTGCACTGCTTTACAGCATTATAACCTTTTTATCACCAATGGAGAAAGTGAGGCACAACATCGTTGGTTTTTTTAATACGCAGAAGTGGGGCTTCCACCCCTTTTGACAGGCACAAGTTCAACAGGTTCAGCCTCCACTATACAGACAACAGCAGTAGATAATGTTGCACATGTTAGCTTTGCCTTTTGTGTGCAACCATTTAAAAACAGTCGAATCTCAACTCTAAACATGTCACAGCAAGGCATATTCAAACATGTTTGTTGTTGGCCTTTGTGAAACTCTGTTAGAAAACCCAGTTTCAGTTCTGACATGGTGCAGCCATCAGCTACTCAGGCACCTTAGGCAAAAATGCTGCACACTCTTAACTTGGGGTTAAGGACATTCTGTACTCACTGTGGTTTACTTCTAAACAAACTCACAAAAGGATACAGCAATTGGATACAGCAGTGTTTCTTAAAGATTGGTTCAATGATCCCTTTTTCATTCTCTGGCCAAGCATGTGCTTTTCAAGTCAGGAGAGCTAGGACAGACAAAAGAAAGTATTTCTTTAATTAGTCTGTGGAACTCCTTGCCACTGGATGTGGTGATGGCGCCTGGCCTGGATGCCTTTAAAAGGGGATTGGACAGATATCTGGAGAAAAAGTCCATCACAAGTTACAAGCTGTGATGGGTATGTGCAACCTTCTGGTTTTGGAGGTAGGCTACCTCAGAATGCCAGGTGCAAGGACACCAAGATGCAGGTAACTTGTTGTCTGGTGTGCTTTCTGGTGGGCCACTGTGAGATACAGGAAGCTGGACTAGATGGACCCTGGGCCTGATCCAGCAGTACTCTTCTTATTGTTCTTTTTTGCTGTTTCTCTGAAACAACTTTTGGAGGGTCTCCCCCCTGCCCTGAATAAAAGGAGTCTCTAAATCTATTCCTGTTTTATTTCTGCGCTGACTCCAATCTACTTCCAGCACTATTGCCCCAGACATGGAGGATTCCAAACAAAACCGGAAGCGAAGGTTTCACAGAACGTTTGCATTTTCTGTAACTCTTGGGTTCAGTTGCGAGTCCAGCGGGGGACGACGACGACTCCGTTCTGCTCCACAATGCATTGCCAATGGAGGTTTGTGCTGTGGGATTATGGGAGATGTAGTTCTCCGCCTGAATTCTTTCGGGGTGGGGCTTTACGCAACCCCATACCCAGGAGCAATGTCGTATCCATAGAGATAGGGAAAATGTCATGTCGTCATCAGGGGAGCCTGGCATACCTCTGGTGATGTCACAGGCGCTTTCAACTTTCTGGATTTGTTGTTGTTCTTGCAACAGCAACAAAATATCCCTCCTGATGGGGATCTTTTATTGTCTCAGGCACTGATTTTACCCCTACACAAGAAGAGCCAAATTCTGTGCATGTCTACTGTTGTATAGTGGGTTCATGCGAATAAAGGAAGGCATAGTGATAACAGCTCAATGCATTTATTCCATTTTCAGAACAGAACCTAGCAAAATACAAGGCAAACCCCTGGCTTTTTATAGCCTTTAACTCCGCCCAGACTTCCTGTGATTGGTGCAATTGAAACCTTAATTAGAGGGCCAATTGGATGGTAGGATTTTGATCCATCACCCGATTGGCCAGCCATAAGCCTGGGCCAATCAGTTATGTAGGATTTTGATCCTACATAATTTACATACATAACATCTACTCAGAAGTAAGTCCCATTATAGTCAATGGGGCTTACTCCCAGGAAAGTGTGGATAGGATTGCAGCCTCCAAACCCTAATCCAGGCAGGCAGATCTTGCAAACACTTGTTGTAGGGAATACTCTACTTCAGTGTTTCTCAAACTGTGGGTCGGGACCCACTAGGTGGGTCACGAGCCAATTTCAGGTGGGTCCCCATTCATTTCAGTATTTTATTTTTAATCGACTTGATGCTGCCATGGCTCCAGGAGTAACTTTCACACACCAATGCTGAGCTCAGAACCAGGAATCACATGCCCTCCATCAATCCCTCTTTTCTGATGCTTCTCGGTGAAATAATATCCCTGTCTGTCTCTTGTTTTGCCTTTGTGGGGCATACTGGGGATGACTTTTAAAAATAAATGCACACACACACAATGTGGACACAACCAGTGTTTTTCCATTTCAGCTCCTCTCCAAATCTCTTGAACAATTCTCAAACGTTTTAGCACTGAGACCTAGTTGGGACTCACCAGAAGTTATGTCATCAACCTGGAAGTGATGTCATAGCCAGAAGTGACATCATCAAGAAAGAACATTTTTAACACCCCCTATACAACAAAATCAAATCAATTAATTAAAGTTTAAAAATTTATTTAAAATAAAGAACCCTCTTCCTGTCCCTCTAAGCAGTTGTTTAAAAAAAAAAATTCACCAACCATCTGAAAGACTGCAATCCTATCCACACTTACCCAAGAGTAAGCCCCATTGGCTATCATTGTTAAACCATTTCTACCCATATATGCAAGAGGGATCAAATGTGTACACCTGTGGGCTGGGCAGAAATGGCATTAAAAGCATATGTACATAGTAGTTTGTTAAAAGTAAAGATCCCAAATTTTCCCAAATGCAGTCACATACCATGGTAGCATCAAGTCTAATATATTAAAAATAAAATACACATTGAAATGGAGACCCACCTGAAATTGACTTGTGGCCCACCTAGTGGGTCCTGACCTACAGTTTGAGAAACTCTGCTCTAGAAGCTGAACCTTGACTTAAGTGTGCACGTGTATAAAATGCAGTTGCATGGATCCCAAATGACAAGGCACCGCATCTGCTCCCATAACATGCATATGTAGAGTCCCTGCTTCAGATCTCCTTTACTGTGAAGTAAATGAAGCAGAGAAGAACCTTTAGCAGTGTGGAATTTATCTGGAAATTTATATGTATCTGGGAATTTATGTTCACAGTTTGTGAACAATGATTCTTACAGCACAATCTTATGCATGTCTACTCAAAAGCAAATCCAGTGGAATCTATTCCCAGGTAAGTATGTATAGGATTGCAACCCTAGTGTGAAAATTGCTGCTTCAAGCACACAAGGGCTTCCCTATTATTATTCTTTGTGAAATACTGTATTGGAGAATATGCAGTTGCCAACCCAAAAGAAAAAGTTTGTGGAGGAAAAAATGGCTGTAGGGATAAGGCTTGATGGGAATCCACTTTGGGGAGTTGGGAGTGGACCTTGGCTTACTACTTTTCTTCCTCTTTCAGTCAGGTTCTTCTATAAAACTAATTGTTGACCAGGAAGCTCCAACTGGACCAGTACCTAACAGAGGCCTTTGCTATGGTCCAATTATCTAGGCTCCCCAATGTCTTGTTCCTTGAGCTCACCTAGTTTCATTCAAATCTCTTAGAGCTCTGAATCCTACCACTGATCCAAATTTAGGAAAATAGGCTCTCTGGAGTATTGACTGTGCTGTATATGGATCCAAGTAACTGGGGAAAGAGGCACTTTTTCAGTTGGTGCTCCTCTTACATTTAGCAGAGGGAGAGCAACTCTCCCTCTTCACCCCAGAACAGTGTCTTTTCTAGTGGCTTTTTGTTGGTGTTCTTCAGCATTTATTTATTTATTTATTAGTTTGAGCCCTTTGGGAGCAAGGAACCATTTAGTTATTTGATTTTCTCAGTAAACCACTTTGTGATCTTTTTTGTTGAAAAATATTCTTCTTCTTCTTCATCCATCAATTCACCCATACGGGATTGTATTCAAATAATGTGAATCCTAATCAAACACCACTGAAATCAATGAGAGAACTTAGTTGTAACTCCTAACAGCCCAATCCTTCGTAACTCCCCATGCAGCAATGCTGCAGCGCCAGTGGGATGCATGCTGTGGGGGAGTTTCAGGCTATGGTCTTGTCAAACAATATTTAACAAGGGAATATTTGTTCCCTAGCCCAGGGTAAGCCCTCGCTGCCCCACTTGGGTCTACTTCACCCTGCACCAGCTATAGCTGGCACAAGTACTAGTGAACTTAGGAAGGCAGATCAAGGCTAGGAAGGTGTGCTTATTGGCAGTGCTTCTGCCTCCTTCCCAGCCTCAATCAGCCCTCCTTCCTGTCCCTATGTCTTCCCTGTTCCTCCCCCTACCCACCTCCCTCCAGACCCCCCGCACTGACTTACTGTCGCTGGGGACAAGCTCCCCTGTCTGTTGGTGCATGGACCTGGCCTTGCCAAATGGTGTGTTGCACTTTGTGACAGCCTTAAAGACCATAAACTGCTGGAATGTTAGTTCTAGCAGCACAAGGTCCTATTAGGATTAGGCCATAAATCTCTTTCATTTCAATGGCGCTTAGTCAGTGTTCATTTTCTTTGCATACAGCCCAGAAACCATAATGTAATATTAAGCAGCAGAGGAGGTGCCTGTAAATATACAGGACTTAATCTCATCCCCAGAACCAGTTTTCAGTGCCAGAGCTTGGCTCTGAAACATGGGGAATAATTAGAATGGATTTGACTGAAGATTAATTATTTAAAACTATAGTCATGATTTGACCTTATGAATTTTAATCAGTTAACTAATCAATTAAATTTGCATACAATTGCACAATTCTCAAGGAGAAATATCATTTTTCTTCATTTTTACATGAGTCATACAGATGTCACAGCAGTCAACATCATAGAGGAGGCATTCCCTCCTGTGTAAAAGGGATGCATTCTCTAAATACAGTAGTATCTACTGCCTGTAGTTTTTGGACATACTTATACCAAAATTATTAAGATTTTTAAATATATATAATCTACTGCTCAATTCATCAGGGATACCTTTATAAGCAATCAAAAGTTTTTTGTTTTTTTTTAAATGATTAATCTTTCCAATTAACTAAATGTTGCAGCAACTGTTATCCTGCACATGCCTGATCTCGTCTGATCTCGGAAGCTAAGCAGGGTTAGGCCTGGTTAGTACTTGGAAGGGAGACCGCCTGGGAATACTGGGTGCTGTAGGCTTATACCATAGTCTTTCGAGACTGAAGGTTGCCCACCACCACCAAATGTTGCAGCTCTAGTAGTAACTGGGATGAAGGGAGCCCATTTGCCACCTTCCCAGGGTCCAAATTCTGCATTGACCTGTAAACAGGTAGCCTTTCTGAGGATACCGGGGCTGCCTGTTGCAGCTCCGGAGACATTTTTTAAATATGCTTTGGGCATAGCTGTTTTATGTAATAGGCCAAGGACAGGGTGAGAGAGATGGGCATGAGTTTGAGGAAGGTGCCTGTCACCTCTGAGAGGCAAGAATATGGGTTGGACTTTGCTGTTACTCAGCAGCCCAACTTCCGCAGTGGCCAAGTCCAGACAAATTCTGCTTTCCTACTATGTGCCCTCAGGAGGTTGTCTTTGATGTGTGACAGACACAAATACCAAGCCTGAGGTACTGGAGGCTTTGTCTTGTCCTGTCTATTTGGATTGCTTTCACTATATCTGGCCTGCCAAAGCACAGGGTGCGGCATGGGGAAGTGAGTTGATTCCCTGCCCATTCCAGATACTGAAAGCCTGTTGGGAAAGGTTGAATCCTGAGCTGATGTCAAAGAGTGTCACATTTAGGGCTAGAAAGCTTGGCATTTAAATTGCAACTCAGACGTGAAGTTCACTGGGTTAGTGTGGGCTGATTACTATATCTCAGCCAAGGCCCGTGAGAGGGGAGTGCAGGGGGTACATTGTACCCAGGCCTGGGGTCAGAAAGGGACCCAGGAGCCAAAGAAGGAGGCCAGAAAATTTCCTGGGACCTTACATTTTCTGATCTTAGGGCCCATGAAAAGGGGGTGCAGAGGATATATCATATCCAGGCCTATGGTCAAATAGGGCGCCCAGGAGCCAAAGGAGGAGAGCTGGACATTTTCTGGGATCCCAGAAAATGCTTGCATATATTGTGTGAAGACTGGCATTCACATTTTGTATTCACAGAATTTTATATACTGTATCGTGATTTGTAGGCATTCTGATCCAATGATCATATCAAATTATGATCCAAGGGAAGGAGCCCAAAAGAAACTTTGTAGCCCCTGATAAAATTCCTTTCCAAGGTCCTGCTCTCAGTCTACATATCTTGCAGAGTTGTTATTAAGATAAATGGGGGAGGGGTGGAGAGATGGGATAATAATACAGGTGGGGCCTTGTTATTCAGGGGGGATCTGTTCTTGGACCTCCCACAGATACCAAAAACTGGACTGGATAATGAAATCCGTGGTTTTCACCCTTTAAATGTTTTGGGTTTTTTTTGGTCAACAAGGCCATTCTGAAGCTCGCAGAGGCCATGGGCAGATGCACAGCTCCAGTCGCCTCCAGAGGGCTCAGGTGGGGCCACACCTGGCTCAGAGCAGGTCTGGGGGACCCACGTTGAGCCAGATACACAATCTGCAGACACAGAGGCTCCATCTGTATAATTAATGAATAAACAATTGAGGAAGGATAGAGTGCCACCTAGCATTGGTCATTCAGCCTTGAATTTAACCCATTTATCTCCAGCCCACAGGTGTACACATTTGATCCCTGTTGCATATATTGGGCAGAAATGGCTTAAACAATGTAACCTGGATGCAGATTTCCCGATTCACAACTATCTCCATGTTTTCAGGCTTTTCTTTTAAGGCCAAGTTATAACAAGATGGTTGTCATAAGAACATAAGAACATAAGAACAGCCCCACTGGATCAGGCCATAGGCCCATCTAGTCCAGCTTCCTGTATCTCACAGCGGCCCACCAAATGCCCCAGGGAGCACACCAGATAACAAGAGACCTCGTCCTGGTGCTCTCCCCTACATCTGGCATTCTGACTTAACCCATTCCTAAAATCAGGAGGTTGCGCATACACATCATGGCTTGTACCCCATAATGGATTTTTCCTCCAGAAACTCATCCAATCCCCTTTTAAAGGCGTCTAG